>NC_092412.1:207231897-208447210 GCF_040894005.1 Engystomops pustulosus | reverse complement strand
AGCTACGGCGCGAGCGCATAGGATTTTAGAATTGTCACCACGTCTCGCGACGTGGTGACATCGGGACGAGATTTGGGTGACAGAGGCAGGAGGAGTTCCTGTCTCCGTCACCCGACCAATCAAATCGGTCCCGCCCGCCGATCGCCGTGATTGGCCAGTCAAACCTGACTGGCCAATTACAGCGATTTTGGGCTAAAAAACGTGGTTTTAGCCCCTTCCTCTTCCTCCAGCGGCACCATTTTGGTTTGGTATCGCTGGAGAGAGGAGAGAGCGTTACTGTGTGCACCAAAATACACTTTTACACTATAAATAGTGTTCTGATCCTTATCTGATCCCTATTGTTCCCTACAAATTCCCATCCCTATCTGTTTTTTCCTGTGTCCTGTGTGTTCCCTGTGTGATCGCCTTGTGTGATCCCACGTGTCTTCCGTTTTTCCCTGTCTGTCCCTTCTGAACCCAAACGCACTTTTCAGTGCGCTGTGTTAGCGTTGTTCTGCACTGGACGCACTTTTCAGTGCGCCGTGTGAATAGCGCTGCACAGAATCTTTAGCAGTCTTAGCGGTAGTTAGTTTGTCTTAGGGCAAGCTAGGTGCATTTGTAGCGCCTTTTTGCGCGGTGCACATAGGTTTTTTTTCGGTGCCTGGTAATATTTTTTTCCAGAGCGCCCGTACGTAGCTACTTTTTGTGTGTGCCATCTGTGCGGCTGGTCCGTGTGGTTTGGTGTGCATTATCTTTTTTTTTGTGTGCTATCTGTGCGGCTTGTCCGTGTAGTTTAGTGCGCATTATTTTTTTTGTGTGCTATCTGTGCGGCTTCTCCGTGTAGTTTAGTGCGCATTATTTTTTTTTGTGTGCTATCTGCGCGGCTTGTCCGTGTAGTTTAGTGCGCATTATTTTTGGTGTGCCATCTGTGCGGCTGGTCCGTGTGGTTTGGTGTGCATTATCTTTTTTTTTTTTGTGTGCTATCTGTGCGGCTTGTCCGTGTAGTTTAGTGCGCATTATTTTTTGTGTGCTATCTGTGCGGCTTGTCCGTGTAGTTTAGTGCGCATTATTTTTGGTGTGTGCCATCTGTGCGGCTTGTCCGTGTAGTTTGGTGCGCATTATCTTTTTTTTTTTTGTGTGCTATCTGTGCGGCTTGTCCGTGTAGTTTAGTGCACATTATTTTTTGTGTGTGCCATCTGTGCGGCTTGTCCGTGTAGTTTGGTGTGCATTATCTTTTTTTTTTTTTTGTGTGCTATCTGTGCGGCTTGTCCGTGTAGTTTAGTGCACATTATTTTTTGTGTGTGCCATCTGTGCGGCTTGTCCGTGTAGTTTGGTGTGCATTATCTTTTTTTTTTTTTTTTGTGTGCCTGCTAGACGGTTTATCCGTGTAGTTTGGTGCACATTATCTAATTTTTCTAGTTCTCTATTTTTTTTGTGTGCAATGTCTCAGAAGACGTACACCGTGTTGGAGGCATATAACATGCTTGCCTCTGACACCGAGTCAGCTAGTGGGGATGATGGTCCCTTTTACCTATCATCATCCTCCTGCTCATCTTCCAGTGACCTGGAAGGACCCCCAAGAAGGCGCCGTAGGGTGCCAGGGACTTCTGCAGGAGAAGTGCCTGGGACTTCTGCAGGAGAAGTGCCTGGGACTTCTGCAGGAGAAGTGCCTGGGACTTCTGCAGGAGAAGTGCCTGGGACTTCTGCAGGAGAAGTGCCTGGGACTTCTGCAGGAGAAGTGCCTGGGACTTCTGCAGGAGAAGTGCCTGGGACTTCTGCAGGAGAAGTGCCTGGGACTTCTGCAGGAGAAGTGCCTGGGACTTCTGCAGGAGAAGTGCCTGGGACTTCTGCAGGAGAAGTGCCTGGGACTTCTGCAGGAGAAGTGCCTGGGACTTCTGCAGGAGAAGTGCCTGGGACTTCTGCAGGAGAAGTGCCTGGGACTTCTGCAGGAGAAGTGCCTGGGACTTCTGCAGGAGAAGTGCCTGGGACTTCTGCAGGAGAAGTGCCTGGGACTTCTGCAGGAGAAGTGCCTGGGACTTCTGCAGGAGAAGTGCCTGGGACTTCTGCAGGAGAAGTGCCTGGGACTTCTGCAGGAGAAGTGCCTGGGACTTCTGCAGGAGAAGCGTCTGGGGCTTCCACTGACCCCACATGGGTAGCCCCAGATAATTATACCCCTCAGGTCCCTGACTTTTTGGGCCATCCTGGAATTAACTTTGACACGACAGGGCTCAGAGCTGTGGACTTTTTTAAGTTTTTTTTTGATGAGGAGCTGTTGAATTTAATTGTAGTCCAGACCAATCTCTATGCTGCACAACATATTGCCCAAAACCCCACGTCCTTTTATGCACAACCCTACAGGTGGACCCCTGTCACTGCAGCAGAGATGCACAAGTATTGGGGCATAATACTCCTTATGGGGATAGTAAAGAAGCCTTCAATCAGGGACTACTGGAGCACAGACATTCTGTACCACACCCCCATGTTCCGCATGGCAATGAGCAGGATGCGCTTTGAAGCCATCCATAAGTTTTTGCACTACACTGACAACACACAGTGCCCACCCAGAGGTGACCCCAGTTATGATCGGTTATTTAAGGTCAGGCCCATATTAGATCATTTTAGTGCCAAGTTTGCCCAGGCATATACCCCCGCAAAACATGTAAGCATAGACGAGTCCCTAGTACAATTCAAAGGGAGACTTCACTTCCGCCAGTACCTGCCCAATAAGAGGGCAAGGTATGGTGTGAAGATGTATAAGCTGTGCGAAAGTTCATCAGGGTACACATACAAGTTCAGGATATATGAAGGGAAGGACTCCACTATAGTGCCCCCAGAATGCCCCCCCTTCCTGGGTGTTACAGGGAAGATAGTGTGGGATTTAGTGCACCCACTGCTGGACCAGGGCTACCACCTCTACCTGGACAATTTCTACACCAGCACCACCCTGTTCAAGTACCTCACTTCCAGAAATACTGCGGCATGCGGCACTGTACGCAGAAATCAGAGAGGTCTCCCTAAGTCGCTGCTTGGGCAAAAACTTAAAAGGCACGAAAGCAGGGCACTATGCAGCGACTCTGTATTGTGTGTTAAGTACAAGGACAAGAGAGAAGTCCTTGTATTAACCACAATACATGAGCACACCACTACCCCTGTCCCAGTACGAGGTGCCAGTACAGAAACCCCCAAGCCAGACTGTATTTTAGATTATAACAAATACATGGGAGGGGTGGACTTGTCTGACCAGGTGCTTCAGCCGTACAATGCCATGCGGAAGTCAAGGGTGTGGTACAAGAAGCTGGCCGTGCACATGATGCAGATGGCATTGTATAATGCTTATGTGCTGCATCGATATGCCGGCCAGAGGGGAACTTTCCTGGAATTTCAAGAGGTGGTAATAAAGTACTTTCTTTTTGGAGACCAGGAAGGGGGGAGTGCTAGCACATCTGGAAGTGAGGCCCCAACACGTATTGTACCAGGGCAGCACTTTCCAGGAGTAGTTCCCCAAACAGCCAGCAAGGGAAGGACACAGAAGAGGTGCAGGGTGTGCTCCAAAAATGGCATTCGGAAGGACACCATTCATCACTGTGAGACATGCCCAGAAAAACCAGGGTTATGTATGAAAGATTGCTTCCGAATTTATCATACATCCCTGGATTTTTAGAGTACTCTGTTGCTACCCTGACGCACAGCTTATACATCATGCCACATGCCGCACCTTCCCTTCTAAGCCCTGCCATGTGCCCAGCCTGTAGATTACTGTCCCGTATGCTTTACCCGGGAAAACATGCATCATGATTTTTAGGGTGTTTGTCTCCCATGGCAGCAGCTGGGCACAAAATGACATAATAGATATTTTTTACTATGCACTATCCATTATGCACTTTTTCAGGGGTCCACCTGTGGGGTTAAAATGCTAACTATACCCCTAGATTAATTCATGGAAGGGTGTAGTTTCCAAAATAGGGTCAGTTCTTAGGGATTTCTACTGTACTGGCCCCTATTGGCATCTACAAATCTTTCATGATGCCAAAAAGAAAAAAAAAATGTACAATGTCTGTGCTCCAACAAGTTATTCCCTTTTGAGCCCTACCGTGTCTCCATCCTACAGATTATTGCCTCCTATGGGGTATTGCCCTAACCGGGGTAACCCGCAGAATGATTTTTGATGTGTTTTTCCCCAGTGGCATGAGTTGGGCAAAATACTTTTGTCACTTCAATGGCATATTTGATAAATTGCAATACAATTGTTTCTCTGCACTACTCACTTTGTATTAAATTTTAGCCAGCACCTTAGGGGTTAAAATGCTCATACAAGCCTACATACATTCTTTGAGGGGTGCCCTTTCCAAAATGGGTTCACTACTTGGGGGTTTCTATTGTACTGGTACCTCAGGGGTACCCCCCATTACCAATCTAGTGAAAACGAAGCTTGAAAACCAAAATTGTGCTTCTTTCTTCCTGACCCCTGCCGTGTGCCCAGCCTGTAAATTATTGGCACATGTGTGGTATTGCTGTATTTGGGACAACCCGCAGAATGATTTTTGGGGTGTTTGTCTAAAGTGGCATGGGTTGGGCACAGTACACGAGGCACTAAAATGACATTTTTGAGATAAAAACACAATTTTTACTCTGCACCCTTTACTTTGCATTCAATTTTGGCCAGCGTGTTGGGGGTTAAAATGCTCATACAAGCCTACATACATTCTTTGAGGGGTGCCCTTTCCAAAATGGGTTCACTACTTGGGGGTTTCTATTGTACTGGTACCTCAGGGGTACCCCCCATTACCAATCTAGTGAAAACGAAGCTTGAAAACCAAAATTGTGCTTCTTTCTTCCTGACCCCTGCCGTGTGCCCAGCCTGTAAATTATTGGCACATGTGTGGTATTTCCGTACTCGGGACAACCCGCAGAATGATTTTTGGGGTGTTTGTCTAAAGTGGCATGGGTTGGGCACAGTACACGAGGCACTAAAATGACATTTTTGAGATAAAAACACAATTTTTACTCTGCACCCTTTACTTTGCATTCAATTTTGGCCAGCGTGTTGGGGGTTAAAATGCTCGTACAAGCCTACATACATTCTTTGAGGGGTGCCCTTTCCAAAATGGGTTCACTACTTGGGGGTTTCTATTGTACTGGTACCTCGGGGGTACCCCCCATTACCAATCTAGTGAAAACGAAGCTTGAAAACCTAAATTGTGCTTCTTTCTTCCTGACCCCTGCCGTGTGCCCAGCCTGTAAATTATTGGCACATGTGTGGTATTTCCGTACTCGGGACAACCCGCAGAATGATTTTTGGGGTGTTTGTCTAAAGTGGCATGGGTTGGGCACAGTATATGAGGCACTAAAATGACATTTTTGAGATAAAAACGCAATTTTTACTCTGCACCATTTACTCTGCATTCAATTTTGACCAGCGTGTCGGGGGTTAAAATGCTCACCACAACCACCGATAAATTCTTTGAGGGGTCTAGTTTCCGTAATGGTATCATTTATTGGGGGTTTCTATTGCACTGGCACCTCACGGGCCCTGCCAACATGACATGGCACTCCAAATCCAAACATGTGAAAACGGAGCTGGAAAATCAAAATTTCACTCCTTCCGTTCTCATCCCTTCTGTGTGCCCAACCTGTAAATTATTGGCACATGTGTGGTATTGCTGTACTCGGGACAACCCGCAGAATGATTTTTGGGGTGTTTGTCTGAAGTGGCATGGGTTGGGCACAGTATATGAGGCACTAAAATGACATTTTTGAGATAAAAACGCAATTTTTACTCTGCACCATTTACTTTGCATTAAATTTTGACCAGCGTGTCGGGGGTTAAAATGCTCACCACAACCACCGATAAATTCTTTGAGGGGTCTAGTTTCCGAAATGGTGACATTTTGGGGGGTTTTCTATTGTACTTTTACTTCAGGGGCTCTTCAATTACACTGTGGCACCACAAAATATTTGCAGCCAAATTGGCTTTCCAAATTCCCAGTATCGCTAACTCTGTTCTGGACATCGCTGTGCGGGGAAACAGCAGCTGACATCCACATGTCTGGTATCGCCGTACTCGGAAGAAGCAGGGCAAGAAATTAGGAATATATATTTACCTCAAATTCCTTCTGAATGTATCCATTTTAGGGCTAAATTGGAAAGATTGAAATCCAAAATTGAAATTTCAAAATTTCCACTCCATTTTCATATGCTTCCGGAAAAATAATTAAAGGGTTAACAGACTTCTTAAATGCTGATTTGAATAGGTTGAGATGTTAGGTTCATAAAATGGTGTTACTTGTGGGGGTATATAGTACATAAGCCTTTATAGAGCACTTCCAAACTGAATTGATCACCAAAAAGTTAGCATTTTTCAAATTTCAAGAAAATCTGAGAAGTTGCTACTAAAACTTCAAACCTTCTCACATCCATAAAAAAAATGGAAACTTAAAACAAATAATGGATATAAAAAGAAGACCAATGGCAAAAGGTTTCTATCAAAAAAAATTTGTGGTATCACTTTTTGTCTAAAAAGTATAACATTTGAAACTTTGAAAATAGTCATTTTTTTCAAATTTTTCCTAAATTTTTGAATTTTTACCCCCCAAAAAAGGAACGGATCACCGAAATGACACTACTAACATAAACTACAATGTCTCACGAGAAAACAATCTCAAAATCACAGAGATATCTTAAAGCGTTGAAAAGTTATTACCACAGGAAGAGACACTGGTCAAATTTCAAAAAAAAGTTGCGAGCCTTAACCTGCAAACAGGCTGCGTCCTTAAGGGGTTAAAATCCAATTGTCACAGAGACCATAAAAAATTGGGGTTACAATTTTAAAGTATATGGTTCCGACTTGCATAAAAAATCAACTTAAGAACAAACCTACAGAACCTATCATGTACGTAACCCGGGGACTGCCTGTATATGGAAATGGGTTGCATCTGTATTTTCAACTGTATTAGGCTACATTCACACAGTCTTGATGGCAATGGGGGCCCGGAATACGGCGGCGTCCGCCATATATCGCTATGGAGAGGGATGGGGTGAGCAGTGCTCACCCCCTAATCCTCTCCCAGGCGCCGACGTGTGCCTGCCGTGCTAAGGTAAGGCAAAACCTCTGCCATGTCCTCTGCAATTTTAAAATGAAGAAATAAAGAATACGTTGCTTTTTAAGAAGTGTCGCGACCCTCTGTTACTTTGGATTACTTTTACCTGCAGTCCTGGCAGGCTACGCGCACAGCACTCTGTAGGATTGAGGATTTCCTCATGGATTGTCACCCATGTGTGAGGACTTGTTAAAGATCAGGGTGAGCTGTATTACTTTTCTTTTTTACTTTTCCTTGCTGTATGGCGGGCTCGTGTGAATATAGCCTTAGAAGCGCTTTTTTTTTTTTTTTTTGTGCCTATTTTTTTTCCTCTTATTGTAAAATGGAACTGTATTTTTTTTTTCCCCATTAGTAAATTGTCTTAATGAGTAATGGAAACTGACGAAATCTGGTTTTCAAGTATCATAGACTATATTTGGTGTATTGTGGAAGAAATATGGACAAAATAAGCACCTGGGGAGATTGATAAAAGGTGTCTCAAAGTAACACAGTGCTAAGGAAGACCACCTTTTATTCGGCACCAGATTTATCAATGTCTATTCTAGCTTTGCGCCTCCTATGAATTTTGTTAGTATGCACTAGAAAAATGTAGCTAAAATGGCTTATGCCCTTTTGTTGTTCTAGTCATAGTTTTACAGACCCTAAAAAACGTGTTAAAGGTATTATAATGTGTGCGCTTGATACTAGCCTCAAGAATGAACCTAATCCTAGTATTTTGTATTCCTGGGTATTCCCACGAAGACAAGTTTCTTAAATGTACTCAAGATAACAAACTACCGTAATACATTCTCTAATTTACTGTTATTAACAAAAATACAGCATTTCAAAGCTATAATTCTAACCGGTCTCTATTGGTAATAGCGTACACAATTTTGGCTGTTCCTAGACCCGACCCTGTACCTTCTAGCCCCCACGCTTGCATTCCAGGATAAGCATACACACACTCACTTCCTGCCGTTGTGTGAGGAGAGTAAAGCTACAGACAGATAAGATCTTTATTCATGGGAGACACAGCAGATCTGACAGTATGTGTTATAGGTGAGATGTAGCAAAGCTGTGTGTGTTATGGCTGCCGGCGTGTGATGAGAGTAAAGCTACAGACAGATAAGATCGTTATCCGGGGGGAGGTACAGCAGATATGAAAGTATGTGTTATTGGTGAGATATAGCAGAGCTGTGTATGTTATGGCTGCGATTTTATATTTGTCGGATACTAATAGAATGTTCAGAAGCTAAATGAGTGTATATAAACCTTTACCCTAATAATCTAACCACATTAAGCAGACACATTATGATCGCTGTGTGCTGATAGTGTCTCGGCCCACACCCTGGAACCTTACACTGACAAACACTGAGTTATAGGAGCTAAAACCGCAATACAACTGAGTAAAATTGTGAAGTAAGGAGGTTAAAAATGATTTTTATTGTGTAAACATCACTAGGGGGTTCCAATTTTCTTTCATGGGCAAACCCCTTTAACAACATCAATATCAGGGGTAAAAAGCAAGACAAGCAGTACAAAATGAAAAATTATTCTTTTTGGTGCCCAGCGATAACAAATGGGACGGGAGTTGCAGATTATCATTGTGTATGCAGGAATCGGGTCCGTAAGCCTTTTTAAAGAAGAAAATAGTCCTGTCCAATATAACTGTAGTAACTAAACTTTCAATGCTTTTTATGTAAATGGATATACGTGATTGTGCCTTATTCCGCGCAGGACCATGGCTAGAATTCTAGAAATACTTTGCCTGGCCCTTTCCAGAGGTTAAGGCCTGTTTTGGCATCTCTTTATTTGTTTTTTTTTCTTGCACACATTGCCAAGTGCACTGAATGAACCATGAGTATTTTGGAAAACATTGTGACCTATTGGAGCAGAATATGGCAGATTAACTAATACTGATCTCTTTTCATAAATGTGCATTTTTACCATTTTCTAGCTGATACTGAATTTCAACTAATTGAAGCTTGTGTACTCTTGTGTACATGATCTTAACACATCAATACCCAATTAGCAATTTGTTGAAAAAGAATTAAAATTACCATAGTGGGTATATCCATATTTGTCTCCTGTTTTGTTTTCTACAGATAGCGTTTTCTTTGAAATGCTAATGGGGACAGGAAAATAAGCTGCGACTGTCTTGACATATTACAGCTTGTTTTGACACCAAAATATTTGAATTCATTTTCCCAATTGAAAGCCTGTTTGCCCCACAATAATTTTAATTTTACTTGTATTTAAAAGAAAAACGTACATGACATGATCCATGTAGAAAAATGTGTTTTTTATATTTTAGTTGAAGTAATGTGCTGTTCAGTGTTTCTATCCTTTCTTAATAATGTAGTTTGTTCCTCCCCTACGATTGTAAATAAAGCGGGGTTGGATTTGTGCTTGTAGACTACCCAACATCTACAACTGAGCCAAGCCTGTAGATAGTAGTGTGTGCATACTGAAGAGATATTCTCTCCAACGTAGAATCCCTGTGTGTACAACTACTACTGCCGAATAGTTCTCCTTGGTAACTTCGATGGCACCTTCCCTAGATATTTAGTATGTAGTAGGTAAAATTCTGGTTATTTTATCTCCTAGTTTGGTGGGCTCTTTCTATGCTGCCTAGGTTGGGGAAGTAAAAGAGTTCTCCTTACAGAGGCTTTGCCAAGAAAGGCTGACTTACAGCCGTTGGTGCTCCACTGAGGATTTTGGGAAATATGCAAAAAAAAGTTTTCCAGGACGGGATAAGGAAAAAAGTACTTGGCTACCTTGTAAGGCAGAACTCTTAACATCAAGCAGGACTTGAAAGTCTGACATGATGGGGGAATTTAGCCCAAACCAGTTAAGTTTAGTAAAATGTCTGTAGCCTGTGTGTGCCTGTGTCTCTTCATGAATTGTTCCTATACTGCACAACGTCCCCCTCTCTCCCTCGCGGCTCAATGCACAGGACAGGAAGCGGGGAGGGAGAGGAGACTGACACAGGCACATAGGCTGCTGCAGCTGATAAGCTTTGAGGGTTGCACACCAGTAGCACTCAACAAAACCTGACTCAACCACTTGTCATCATGAGTTCAACTACGGACAGTCTTTACCTTTCTGGTTGGTTTGTGCATGAAGTGAAACCATCACAATACTGAAAGACTGAAGTCAGTATGAGGGCTTCAAAACCAAAGCTATAAGCAGAGATTTACCGGGGCAACATACATTGAAGTGTGGCCACTTCTGTAAGTCTGCATTGTTCTTTCTGACGTCATGTCATTTCTTAATGTAATTCCATAGCAAATCCCAAATATATTTTGAACCTTTTTCAACCAGGCCAAAGTGTGAGTAATATTTGCTCATGATATGCTATTGCTACGCAGTATTGTGCATGTGCTGGTGAAATAAAGATGCAATGGGCTGATGCTCTCGGAGCAATGATCTGTAACATGGTCCTGCAGCGGTACATTTTTCTTTCCCCATTTGTCTTTCTGAACTCCATTAATCTCAGCTCAACAGTCCTAGAATTTTTCTTCTACATAGAGTTCAGGCTCCATTTTTGCTCTCATTTTGTTTCTTTTACAGAGCTTCTCTTGCAATTTTTATATGACCCTGTGAATGTCATTTAACATATACCCTGGAACAGTTTGGCATTATTACAGTTTCAGTCTTTGCAGTGCCCAATTTTCAAAGTGTATTCAGGCCTGAATGTTACTGTAGTTAGAGCCTATTGTTAACATCCATTGTAGAGCAGATTTAACCTTGCTTGCAGACTTTGCATGTCTATCTTTATACACGATTTTGGGGGGTAGTTGTTGAATTTGACTGCAGAGGCAAGAAATCTTAATATGTTAATTTTTTTTTTATTATTTATTTACATTTTTTTTTACCGAATGAAAATCTAAGTGTTCCTCCTAAGTGTTCCTTTTGTTATTTTGTATATTCCAGTATGTTTGAATTACTATGTTGCATATGTTAGGTTCTCCTATTTAGAGGGATATAGGCCTCTGATAAGTTTCATGTTTTTCAGATTTTAGGTAGGACAAAATGTCCATACATTGCGTTTCACGTATTGTAAACGCTATTCAGCTGCATTTACAAAATGTTAACATTTCTTTTACATTGTGTTAACTTGTGCACTGTAAACGCAATGTTAATGCAATGTATGAATGCAGCCTGAATGTTAACTTATTTTTAAATGAAACTTGAGCATTTAGATTAACATATGCCTGTTTTGTATGGTGCCCGTTACAACTTGAGTCGAGTTTGATGGCTGTGTCGCCATTTGTTTATTGGTTCCTGTGTACTAATTAAAGTAAATGGCTTATTTTACATGTTACTTATGACCCTATAATTTATCTAATTTGTCTTCTATTGTTGCAGTTTACTTGAAAAAGTCGCACAATCAACCAGCAGAAACCGCATACAAGAAATTAAAGCAAACTACCGACCTGATCTTATCACGTAGTGGATACTCTGAAGTAAACCTCAGCAAGTTGTTCCAGACTCTCACTGTCCTCAAATAAGCTCTTACCAAGCGCCTACAAGTGTTAAGACCTTCCTTTAGATGTGTTCCATCCCATGTATTGTAAAATGTGTTGTTTTATTATTTTCTACAGTTCTGTCACAACACATTGTATATTCTTTTGTAAAAATCCTGGAAGAGCTGAGAGATAATAAGGACTTCTACATTAATTGAATAATTTCCAGTGAGTGTGGCTGTAGTGTAAGTGATCCCAGACATTACTGTTCAGTATTTAGTGGAGGTGCTTTCAGCAAACAAGGTCACTGAAGGTCTTGATAGGAGCACTAATGTTTTGCCTTTTCACAATCTATCAGTTTCTCATCACAAACGTGGTAATTAATAAAATGACTCAATAGAGTAATGTCTGAAATTTTATATTGAAGTATAGAGGTGGATTAGACTAGCAGTAATTTGCATTCTTGTACTTGGGGGTTTTATTACAGATGATATTACAGAGGTTCAGTTTAATTGTATGTGTTATCCAGGAAAATGTTTTTTCTCTGATAAGTTTGATGTAAAAACCTGTGTCCTTGTCATTTTAATACATCTCCAAACTTTACTCATTTTCTACAAATAAAATTGTACATTTTTATAAAATGTTAACAAATAAAATAAAGTGTTTAAAATGTCTGGTAGCCTATTTACTGTGCTACATTTACTGTTTATTTCTCTCTGAATGCATTGTGATTATGAAAGTAAGAGATACCAACACTTCCAGGTAGGTCAAAACTAATTTCTCCTTTTATTTGTGGAGCTCCATAAATAAAAGGAGAAATCTGTTTTGACCTACCTCAAAGTGCCGGGATCTCTAATTTTCATATATTATTACTTGTCTTTGAGCACGAGGAGAGGGTCATCGGGTGCCGACCAACCATAACGTATGTATATGAGGGATTCTTAGGAGACATGAGCCATGGGAATTCTAAACAGCAGACCTTATCTAAAGTAATAGGTGTAATAACTGTATCGGTAAATATTGTTGCTAGATCTGGTATATTTGTATGCAGAGATGCCTAATAAGTTTGCAGTCCTGCTCATCATTATTGGCAGCAGTGGACATTTTGTTTTTATATGAATACAAGGTCATTTTTAATACATTCTTTTGCCAATTTTTGGGGGACCCACAAGCTTGTCTCATTTTTATACTGTAATAATTGCGCTTGTAACTAAAAGAATGCTGGATATACAATGTAATCTGTGCCAAATGGGGAAAAAAGTTAATGTAATTAATATCACAAAATCTGTACCATCCTGCCTATTAATAGATCACAGTGAATACCATAAAGTGTTCTGACTGCACGATGACCAAATTTGTGAGAAAGGCTTTTTTAAATGCACCTACGACTGAAATGGCCAAATATGTGTCAGCCACTCACATTCATGCCCCAAGTGTAGCACGGCCCTCGTGAATTATCCCTGCTGGGGAGTTTATTTTGATAGTGTGCATTAATGGCCAATGTAAAATTACATGGGTCATTGCAGATGTTTGGAGGGTGCTCACGTGCTTCTCATACAGGGCAGGTGTCTGTTGAATTTAACAGAAGACACCTGCCATGATTGATTCTATCGCCTGGTAACCTTTTAAGCGCCGTGGATGAACGTGAAGCAGCATCTGTCCCTTGGCACCACCGTGACATAAATGAGCACAGATCGGTTGCCATAACTTTTGGGGCCCTATAAGAGTCCTTCTTTTTATATATAAAATATATTTATACAGCAGCTCCCCGACTTAATGTCACCTGACGTACAGACGTCCCTTAGTTACAGATGGACCCCTCTGGCCACTGTGACCTCTGGTGAAGTCTCTGGATGCATTTCTTTAGACCAAGGCTGCAATGATCAGCTGTTAGGTAAGGTGTAATGAGGTGCTCCTATGACTTTGATTTGCACAAATTTGATTTTTGAAAATTTGTGCAAAGGCACAAACATTTTTGTCTGGATCTCTGCAAGGCAGAGCTGTGTTTGCGAATACGTCCCACCATGTAGCTTGCAGCCTGTGTAGGGTCTGACTAGCCCCACAGCATGTCACTACATAGTCCTTATAGATAACACAGGGGAACACTGCAGTGGTAGAACCTGCCTGGTAAGGCAGGAGTTAAGTGTTTTGTGTGATGTCATATGTGTCAGCCAATCACATGTGTTACACTCTGTTTCTGTGAGCTGAGATGTAATTGGAGGAGCAGCCACCACCTGACCAGGGGGAGTAACAAAACCCCTGTTCAGGAATCTTCTAGAAGTCAGTTCTCTCTCAGAAGAGAGTGCAGTGTGAGGAGAGAGTTCACTCTCTCAGATTAGAGACTCAGAGGAGTCTGTGCAGCTAGCACACCAGACTAAGAGCAGGTGAGCCAGCTCCCTGTCTGAAGAGTGGAACTAAGAGCTAGTTAGTGAGGAAAGGGGTATCATCCTACCTTTAAGGGTGATACCTGAAGCAACCCAGGACAAGCTGAAGCATCCTTCCAGGACACAGCTATCTCCCAGCCTGCCATTGCATCCAGGCTGATGATCTCCATCCTGTGGCTCCCTCCAACTGCATCTCTAGCATTCTACCATTCTGTTAAGGCACGTTGCCACTGTTCCTGTCGGTTCCAATAAAGAACTGTAAGTGATTTGTGTTCAACGTCTGGTCCCTGCTACTACGGCTGTCACCATCACGGGCACCCTATCCACCACACGGGGACTCATACTCCAGACCCCAAAGGGTTGCCTCAGGGAGAACCGCTATAGCAGCCTCTCCCTCATTATTTCTTGCCAACACCATCCTGCTGGAGACCTGCCAGGCTGTAGGACAGCCCTCCGGTTCCCCATACCAAGCACCGTGACAATATGACAATAGCGTGCCTAGGCGGCAACCGCCAGCCACTCAGGTACTGCGGGCCCCGGCTGACTCCAGGCCCCAAGTAAAGGCTAGGCCCCGGTGGGGGATGTTGCACTACAATTTTAAAATATACCTGTTCCGACTTACAAATTCAACTTAAAAACAAATTTAAAGAACAAAAGTCGTACATAACCTCGGGAATATATATATATATATATAATGTGTGTGTGTATATATGTATATATATATACACACATTTCTAATGGCATTAATTAAAAGCTTACACTTGGGCCGGCTTATACTTGGGTATATACCGTAGTTTTTGTATTTTGATTCAACATTTTTGGAGATAGGAACATGTAACATGTTTGATTTTATTTATTTTTAAATGTGTTCTAGTGAAGGGGGGGAGTTTTCTTTTGTTTCACATCACCTAATTGGATCACTTATACAATATATTGCTGAGTTGTCAGTATACTGCAGTTCTGAAACAGTCTGTTTCTGTGCAACAATAATAATAATTCCTTTTTTATATAGTGCACACAGATTACACAGCGCTGCACTGAGCTTGCCAAATCAGTCCCTGTCCCCAATGGGGCTCACAATCTAATCAACCTACCAGTATGTTTTGAAGTGTGGGAGGAAACTGGAGTACCCAGAGGAAGCCCATGCAAACACACTAGCTTTATGTACATATTAATGTATATGACTAAACTAAAAATATTTGGTCTCTATAACCATCACACATTAATACTTGTAAGTGTGGAAGTGCAGCAGATGGGACTATATATACACGTTTCATTATTTGGAGACCACATTCCACAGGGTCTAGAATACAACTATCTATTAGTCTAAGCTGCAGATGGCTACATTATTGATTTGTCAATTATCATCTCCAGACGTAGAGCTTTGCTGCAATACAGGTATACATTAATGCTGTGCCAAGAAGCTAATTTCCCTTCTATTTTCGGTATAATCTGTTTACATTTCCCCTCTGTGGTGTCCCATGTCCCTATATTGGCCATAGAGTGCAATGTTTTATTGTTAATGGCCCTGGATCACGCTTCACACAGGACATTCCACAATGTAGAGATGCAAACACTTAGTGATCTACTCAGATGGGTCTGCAAAGTCCAGTTATCCAGGTCCAGTATATTGATACTATCACAGTGCTATAATATTATATATAATATACTTCACTATAATATGCAATAGACTTCCCTATGAGGCAGGTCATCTTCAGTCTGCATCTAGACCTTTTCTTTAGTATCTGCTATTATTAATTTACATTTTATTGCATAAAATAATTAATTGATCCCCTACCAACCAGAAAGGATTCTGGTTCACTCAGACCTATTTTCTATAAGAAGCTCCTCCTACTCTGCACTCATTACCTGTATTACTTGCACTTATTTGAACTTGTTTCCTGTATAAAAGACACCTGTCCACACACTCAACCACTCACACTCCAACCTCTCCACCATGGGCAAGACCAAAGACCTGTCTAAGGACACCAAGGACAAAACTGTAGACCTGCACAAGGCTGGGATGGGCTAAAGAACAATAGACAAGCAGCTTAGGGGGAAAGAAACATTTGCCTTAATTATTAGAAAAGTAGTCCTATTTCAGCAAATAAGTTTTATTGTTTAAATTAAGGAAAGTTATATATTTTTCCATAACCTTTCTGTATTAATTCCTCACGGTTTTCTAGATATCTGCTTGCTGTGATTACATAGAAAGCTTCTGTTATTCTATGTTACTTCCTGTGGACAGCTATCTGACCATGGTCACACAGGTGCACGGCTCGTTATATCACACGGCTCTGATTACTCTCTGTGACTATAACGATCAATGCACCTGTGTGACCATGGTCAGATTTCTGTTCACTGGAAGTAAAGATAGATGCTTCCTATAAAAGCTCAGCAAGCAGAGATCTAGAAAACTGTGAGGAACTGATGCAGAAAGTATAATTGAAAATTATATAATTTTTCATCATACAAACAATAACAATAATTTGCCGAAATGGGAAGACCCCTTTAAATACCAGTAAACTGTACAATCGTAACAATATTAAGAATAAAATGATCATATAAATAACTAATATCTTTATTAAGCGAAGAATATACACACTATTCATACAAATGCCAGTAAGATCAATAACCAATAAGACTCTAAAATAACATATGTAGGTTTATTTATATTCTATATTTTTAGAATGGCTCTTATGTCTCTTATAAATTCATTTACTTCTTCTACTTCTTTTTACCAAGCTACATTATTAAAGGGGTTTCCCATGAAAGAAAGTTTGCAAATCTTAATTTCCTTGTCACGTTTACACAATTAAGATCATTTTTGACCCTTTACTTTCCAATTTTATTCAGTTTTACTGCTGTTTTAGCTCCTATCGCTCAGTGATGGTCAGTGTAAGATTCCAGAGTGTGGATGGGGACTCTCTAAGCAGACACTTCATGATCCCTCTAGTGCTATGAGATTCTGACGATGTGCTTAGATTATTAGGGTGCAGGGTTTATCTACACTTTCATTAAGATTCTGAATATTCTACTAGTACTGACACCAGGGCCGATTCTAGTCTTATTGCTGTCTGAGATTAAAAATTTTAATGCGCCCACCACCCCCCCTCGGGCAGCCTACCGCTGAGCCCCAGCTACATGCGCCCCCTTCAAATATATAGACAGAAAAGTGCCCACTCCTTGAGGAGAAAATACTGAAAACTTTACTACATTTAATAACATACCTAGAACATTACGGGAACTCTGTGACTGACACTATATAGGCTGATGCTTGTAGGTGAGTAAGTGACACAGACATTAGTGTCAAATATTACCTTATAGATGACCATCTGCTCCATCAGGAAGAGGACTTCATCATGACTTCTCCCGGCCATTACTGTTGAATTCATTACCAGATGTCTTCAGCTCCGTGCAGCACATCTCCACATTGTGGTATAAATACCACAGTCACTTGCTTAATGTCACCTGCACAACAACTGTGCTACTAAATATATATAACCCTCGCAACACCACTGACCTCACTGCCTGCCACATATAAAACATCCATTTGATTGTCCTATATATTTAGTCCCCTGGAATTATAGCATGTGCAGTACCCCCATTTATTACATACTGAATTATTACTGCTGGTCATTAGCATAATTTCAGCAGTGCACCCTCGGCACTGCTCCGACAAAGTGCACCAACTTTTTTTTGGGAGGTGCACCTTTAACCTCTTACCGACGCGTGCCGTACTATTATGCTGAGCCCTTTCCATAGCCGATTAGTCTCTGCTGCAATATGCTGCAAAGACTTAGGCCCCTTTCACACTTGCGTTTTTCATGCGCGTTTTCTGCGCGTGCTTTTGACGCGCAGAACTTGCATTGCACTCTGACCCATTGTAACCAATGGGTCTTTTCAGACTTGCATTTCTTTTCACGCACACACGCGCGTTTTTTTTAACGCGCGTTTAAATCTCAGCATGCTCTACTTTTGCAAGTCACGCACGTGAAAAACGCACCATACAAGTCTATGGAGATGCATCAAAAACGCATTGCACTCTGAGACACTTGCAAGTGCAATGCGTTTTTCACGCATCAATTGCCATAGAAAAGATAGAGCTCAGTCCTGAGTCCATTTCACGCGCATTTTCTGCGCGTGAAGAACGCATTGAAATTGCATTGCAATTGCTTCAAAAACACGCGTGAAAAACTGAAACACTGAACAAACTCTGACTGAAAACTGATTGCACTCTGATGCAAAATGTGCGTTTTTCACTGACCAAACCCTGATCGCACCCTGATCAAACTCTGACGTGATCTGCAACGCAAGTGTGGAAGGGGCCTTACCGGCAACATCCGCGGTTGGTGCTCGTCAATCGCTGCTGGCAACGCTGCATAAGCGCATGGGCACCGCCATCTTGACTAAGATCGTCGCTCCCTGTAACATCATCAGGGAGCAGCGATCCATTGCTATGATAGTCTCGGGTCTTCCGAGGACCCAAGGCTGTCTCATTTTAACCCATTCATTACAATGTGCTAACTGCACATCTTAATGTATAAGGAGGAAAATCCCCATAAATTGCCATACTGTAGTATGACAGCATATGCTAGGATCGCTCAGACAACCTAGGGTTAAAGTACCCTAGGGGGCTGAAAAACAATTAAAAATAAAAAATATAATAAATAAAAATTATAAAAAATATATATAAAAAATTATAAATTATGCTTTTCATTATAAAAAATTATAATAAAAAACATAAATATTCAAATCACCCCCTTTCGCTATAACTGATATACAGTATATAATATAAATAAACAGTAAAAATCATTAAAAAAAGTTAGGTATCGCCGCATCCAAAAATTCCCGATCTTTAAAAATCTAACTTTTTTTTACTGCATTTAACCCTGTAATGGAAAATAGTTGAAAGTGGCACTTTTTTGCCATTTTGAAAAATATATAAAATTCAATAAAAAGTGATCAAAAGGCCGTAAAATGGTAGCATTGAAAAAATCATCAAAGTTCATTAAAAATTAACCCCACCCAAAGCTCTGTACACTAAAGTATAAAAAAGTTATTAGCGGCAGAAGATGGCAAAATCAAAAAATAAATTTTGTACAGAAGGTATTCATTTTTGTAAATGCATGAAAACATTATAAAACCCACACAAATTTGCAATCCCCGTGATAGCACTGGCCCAAAGAATAAAGTAGACATGTGAAAGCCATAAAATCCTAGCCCACAAGAAAACGTCACAAATGCGTTTTTTCACCATTTTCACTGCACTGCTAACCCGTACACAACATGGAAAATGAAATACCGTCACTATGGAGTGCAATCTGTTACGCAGAAAACAAGCCATTTTTACGTGTAAAAATAAAAAAGTTAAAGATTTTTGAAGTTTAGGAGTGAAAATGGAAATGACAAAACAAAAAAGGGCCAGGTCATTAAGGGTTTAACATGGTGGGCCATGCGACACACTTCTGTCGGACTTGTGCAGGAATTTCGCTTGAAGACTAGTGCAGCCATGGCACATATATGGCGCAGACATTTCTTAAATACATGTGCAAACAGTTTGCACTGAAAAGATAGTGCAAAGTCCAACAGAAAACTGGTGCAGGCACATTAGTAAATGTGGGCCAATATGTACACTGCTCAATATAATAAAGAGAACACTTAAAGGATATCTATAAACTACAATTGGAGCAGGCACTACTGAAAAGATGAGTGTAAATAATGTCCACGCATCCCTGAATACAGCATATGACAACGCTCAAGAAAAAGATGGGATACGTACAAGGGACTAAACAATGAAGTCAAAATTTATTGATTCTAATAACAAAAACAAATATACACCCCAAGGGGTGTATCTGGCTGCCAGGGGCAAATGAGCCCTGAAATCCCTCCCACGTACTTACAAATGCAAACAATTAAGTATATACCGATCTATATACATGAAGACACCAGGTATCCAAAATACAAGTATGAGTGAAAAAGATGTGGCAAAGTGCTAAGTACAAAGTGACCTGGTACTCAAAACAAGCTGCCTGTAAAAGAGAGCAATGCCCCTCATGGGGACAGTGCATAAGTAATACCAATCCAGGCGAAGTGGACTCCAATGGAGCAGACAGGCAAGGTCAGACTGGGAGCAATGGGGAGCAGACCCCACGCGTATCGTCACCTGACTGGTGACTTCCTCAGGGGTAAGTGCTTTCATGGTGTCTTCATGTATATAGATCGGTATATACTTAATTGTTTGCATTTGTCAGTACGTGGGAGGGATTTCAGGGCTCATTTGCCCCTAGCAGCCAGATACACCCCTTGGGTGTGTATCTTTTTAAGTGTTTTTATCTCCTGTTGTCCTGTGAATATTTGTTTTTGTTATTGGAATCAATAAATTTTGACTTTATTGTTTAGTCCCTTGTACGTATCCCGACTTAAAGGATATATACCACCAGAATGAAAGACTGTATGCAAATGAGCCTGAGGGGCTCCAGGCTCCATTAACACCTATGCTCATTCGCATGCAATCCTTCATCCTGGTGGTAGATTCCCATTAAACAACACAATATAACTCCAAGTAAATCAAACATATGTAAAACTAAACTGTCCACTTAGAAAGCAACACTGATTGACAACCAATTTCATAGGCAATTAGAAAGACACACTCAATAAATGAGTGGTTCTGCAGGTGGGGACCACAGACCACTTCTCAGGACCAATGCTTTCTAACTGATGTTTTGGTCAATTTTGAAAGTTGGTGGTGCTTTCACACTCGTGGTAGCATAAATGGTCTCTACAACCCACACAAGTGACCCAGCAATCGGAAGCAAGTTCACACTGAGCACATGTGACAGAGATGTAAGAGTCTGGAGATGCCGTGGAGAGTGATCTACTGCCTGCAACATCCTTCAGCATGACCGGTTTGGCAGTGGGTTAGTATTGGTGTGGGGTGCCATTTCTTTGGAGGTCCACACAGCCCTCCTTCTTTTGTCTCTCCAGACTAGCCTGACTGCCATTAGGTATCGAGATGAGATCCTCAGACCCCTTATGAGACCATATGCTGGTGCAGTTGGCCCCGGATTTCTCCTAATGCAGGACAATGCTAGATCTCATGTGGCTGAAGTCAGCAGTTCCAGCAAGATGAAGGCATTGAAGCTATGGACTGACCCGCTCGTTCTCCGGACCTAAATCCGATTGAGCACATCTGGGACATCATGTCTTACTCCATCCACCAAAGTCACAGTGCACCACAGACTGTCCAGGAGTTGGTGGATGCTTTAGGCCAGGTCTGGGAGGAGATCCTTCAGGAGTCCATTGGCAACCTCATCAGGAGCATTCCTAGATATTGTATGGAGATATTGTTTGGACATTAAATCAAAGTTGGATGAGCCTGTAGTGTGTTGTTCTACTTTAATTTTGTGGGTGACTCCAAATCCAGGAATCCATTGGTGAATAAATTTGATTTCCATTGGTTTTTTTTATTATTATTTTTTATGATTTTATTGTCAGCACATTCAACTTAATACGAAACAAAGTATTCAATGAGAATATTTCATTCATTCAGATCTAGGATGTGTTATTTGAGTGTTCCCTTTATTTTTTGAGCAGTGTATATACAGTGCACATCTTTCACAGTACACAGCTGAGCCAGGACATGCCAGGGGAGGAAGAGCAGAAGAGCAGCACTAGAAATACTTTATCTATACTTCCCCCATGTTGTCAGCAGCTACTGGGCCCTGGCATAAAAAGACAGTGGGTATATACATACATATGCATATGTTATAAGGTGTGAATACACAGTATGTATGTGTGTATATGCTGTATGTGAGTATATGGTGTATATATGCTGTATGTGTGAGTATATGGTGTACATATGTTGTACGTGTGAGTATATAGTATATATTTGCTGTATGTGTATATACTCTATATATGCAATCTGTATATGGTACTGTATGCAGGTATATGTATGTATACTATATGTTTTTGTATAACATGTATATTGTATGTATACTGTATGTGAGTGTGTGTATAAGGTGTGTGTATACTGTAAGTTGTGTTTGCACTGTATGTATACGTGCTCTAATGTATATAGTGTGCATAAATATGTGTGCATCAACGTATAAAATTATGTATGTGTGTGTGTGTATATAGCTATATAAATGTGTGTATGAGTATATAAATGTGTATGATTGTAGGAACGTGTAAGTGTACAAATATCAGAATCACTATTGTGTGTGAATACTCACCAAATGAACCTGCTCAAACTCCAGGTGTAGGATCCACTGAGAGTGCCTCTCTTCTCCCAAGCAAACATAAACTTCAGAACAGATGACGTCGGCACTTCGCTTCACCAGAAATCTTGTAATCTTTATTTAATCATAGTAACACAGCAAGTTACAGGTATTAGCACTCTTATTTTTTTTCTCTCTCTCTCTCTGTATATACACTCACCGGCCACTTTATTAGGTACACCATGCTAGTAACGGGTTGGACCCCCTTTTGCCTTCAGAACTGCCTCAATTCTTCGTGGCATAGATTCAACAAGGTGCTGAAAGCATTCCTCAGAGATTTTGGTCCATATTGACATGATGGCATCACACAGTTGCCGCAGATTTGTCGGCTGCACATCCATATTGCGAATCTCCCGTTCCACCACATCCCAAAGATGCTCTATTGGATTGAGATCTGGTGACTGTGGAGGCCATTTGAGTACAGTGAACTCATTGTCATGTTCAAGAAACCAGTCTGAGATGATTCCAGCTTTATGACATGGCGCATTATCCTGCTGAAAGTAGCCATCAGATGTTGGGTACATTGTGGTCATAAAGGGATGGACATGGTCAGTAACAATACTCAGGTAGGCTGTGGTGTTGCAACGATGCTCAATTGGTACCCAGGGGCCCAAAGAGTGCCAAGAAAATATTCCCCACACCATGACACCACCACCACCAGCCTGAACCGTTGATACAAGGCAGGATGGATCCATGCTTTCATGTTGTTGACGCCAAATTCTGACCCTACCATCCGAATGTCGCAGCAGAAATCGAGACTCATCAGACCAGGCAACGTTTTTCCAATCTTCTACTGTCCAATTTCGATGAGCTTGTGCAAATTGTAGCCTCAGTTCCTGTTCTTAGCTGAAAGGAGTGGCACCCGGTGTGGTCTTCTGCTGCTGTAGCCCATCTGCCTCAAAGTTCGACGTACTGTGCGTTCAGAGATGCTCTTCTGCCTACCTTGGTTGTAACGGGTGGCGATTTGAGTCATTGTTGCCTTTCTATCAGCTCGAACCAGTCTGCCCATTCTCCTCTGACCTCTGGCATCAACAAGGCATTTCCGCCCACAGAACTGCCGCTCACTGGATGGTTTTTCTTTTTCGGACCATTCTCTGTAAACCCTAGAGATGGTTGTGCGTGAAAATCCCAGTAGATCAGCAGTTTCTGAAATACTCAGACCAGCCCTTCTGGCACCAACAACCATGCCACGTTCAAAGGCCTCAAATCACCTTTCTTCCCCATACTGATGCTCGGTTTGAACTGCAGGAGATTGTCTTGACCATGTCTACATGCCTTAATGCACTGAGTTGCCGCCATGTGATTGGCTGATTAGAAATTAAGTGTTAACGAGCAGTTGGACAGGTGTACCTAATAAAGTGGCCGGTGAGTGTATATATATACAGAGCCCAAAAAAGTTTTGGCTGGGATTACAATGATAAAATATACAGTTCCGACTTACATACAAACTCAACTTAAGAACAAACCTACAGACCCTATCTTGACAGATTGTTCTTAACAGAACATATACTTTTCTTATACACACATACTTTAGGTTGCTGTACCACATCATATCAATAAAATACATTCTTTTTTTTTTGTTCAGGTTTATTAACATGGGAAATGTAAAAGAAAACAAAAGACAATGTACTGTATATACTCGTGTATAAGCTGAGTTTTTCAGCACAAAAATGTCCTGAAAAGCCTCCCCTTGGCTTATACGCGAGTCAATATAAAAAAAAACTTCCATACTCACTCATACTCCATACTGGCCCGATGGTCAGCATGGCTCCCGATGTTCGGTGGTTCCTCTTCTATCTTCCCCGCGGCTGGTCTTCGGTCTTCTCTCTTCTCTGTGTTGTATCAGCCAGCTGGCGCACAATATCATGCGGCGATGTGATGACATCATCAGCGGCGCCACGCTGCGCCGCATCATATTGTGTGCCAGCCGGCATATCGCGTGGACGCGTATCTGCCGGCTGATACAACACAGAGAAGAGAGAAGACCAAAGCCCGAAGACCAGCCGCGTGGAACAGAGCATCGGGAAGCGGCAAAGATCATTGGAACCGCCCGTAGGTGAGTATGGAAGTTTTTTTTTTTTTTAATGTGCTTGGCAAATGGGACATGCTGTATACTGAACGGGGCTGGCAGAATACTAAAGGCTGGCTACTAAAGGGGGCTGGTCGGCTCTATATTTAAGGGATTTGGCAGGCTGTATACTTAAGGGGACTGGCAGGCTGCATACTAAGGAGGCTGGCTGTATACTACAAGGGGCTGGCTGGCTGTATACTTAGGAGTCTGGGTGGCTGTATGCTACAAGGGGCTGGCTGGCTGTATTCCACCCTCGGCTTATACTCGAGTCAATAGGTTTTCCAAGTTTTTGGTGGTAAAATTAGGGGCCTCGACTTATACTCGGGTCTGACCAGGGATTTGTATATAAGCAAAACTATGTCTTTATCATGAGAATCTATTCCTCTCTTTTACATTCATCTACATTAAACCTCATCAACCATTTCTCTGCCCACTCCTCAAGCTTCCACAAATCCCTCTGTAATGCCAAACTATCGACCTCAGTATTTACAGGCGGTCCCCTACTTAAGGACACCCGACTTACAGACAACCCATAGTTACAGACGGACCCCTCTGCCCACTGTGACCTCTGGTGAAGCTCTCTGGATGCTTTACTATAGTCCCAGACTGCAATGATCAGCTGTAAGATGTCTGTAATGAAGCTTTATTGATAATTCTTGGTCCAATTACACCAAAAATTTTGAAACTCCAATTGTCATTGGGGCAAAAGAAATTTTTTTTTCTAGAACTCTAGAACTTCCATTATAAAATATATAGTTTCGACTTGCATACAAATTCAACTTAAGAACAAACCTCCAGACCCTAACTTGTATGTAACCCGGGGACTGCCTGTATTACTTTACACAGCTTAGTATCATCTGGAAATATTGAAATTTGACTGTGTAAACCCACTACAAGGTCATTAATGAAAATATTAAAAAGAAGTGGACCCAATACTGACCCCTGTGGCACTCCACTGGTAACGTCAACCCAATCTGAGAATGCACCATTAATGACAACCCTCTGTTTTCTATCACTAAGCCAATTACTTCCCAAATACACAGCTTTTCCCCTAGTCCCAGCAGTCTCATTTTATGTACCAACCTTTTATGCAGCACAGTTTCAAATGCCTTTGAAAAGTCCAGATATACAACATCCACAGCATCCCCCAGATCCAGTCTGGGTCTAGTGCAGCAGTATACTGTTCTCCTCACCTATACCATTATACAGCAGTATACTATCCTCCTAACATATACCATAGTACATCAGTATATTGTCCTCCTTACCTATACCATAGTACATCAGTATACTGTCCTCCTCACATATACCATAGTACAGCAGTATACTGTCCTCCTCACATATACCATAGTACAGCAATATACTGTCCTCCTCACAGATACCACAGTGCAGCAGTATACTGTCCTCCTCACAATACCACAGTACATCAGTATACTGTCCTCCTAACAGATACCATAGTACAGCAATATACTGTCCTCCTCACAGATACCATAGTGCAGCAGTATACTGTCCTCCTCACATATACCACAGTACATCAGTATACTGTCCTCCTCACATATACCATAGTACATTATTATACTGTCCTCCTCACCTATACCATAGTAAAGCAGTATACTGTCCTCCTCACATATATCATAGTACATCAGTATACTGTCCTCGTCACAGATACCATAGTACAGCAGTATACTGTCCTCCTCACATATACCATAGTACATCAGTATACTGTCCTCCTCACAGATACCATTGTACAGCAGTATACTATCCTCCTCCCAGATACCATTGTACAGCAGTATACTGTCCTCCTCACCTATACCATAGTACATCAGTATACTGTCCTCCTCACATATACCATAGTACAGCAGTATACTGTCCTCCTCCCAGATACCATTGTACAGCAGTATACTGTCCTCCTCACCTATACCATAGTACATCAGTATACTGTCCTCCTCACATATACCATAGTACAGCAGTATACTGTCCTCCTCACAGATACCATTGTACAGCAGTATACTGTTCTCCTCACATATACCAAAGTACAGCAGTATACTTTCCTCCTAACATAGTACATCAGTATACTGTCCTCATCACATATACCATAGTACAGCAGTATACTGTCCTCCTCACATATACTATAGTAGAGAAGTATACTGTACTCCTCACATATACCATAGTACCGCGGTATACTGTCCTCCTGACATATACCATAGTACCGCGGTATACTGTCCTCCTCCCAGATACCATTATACAGCAGTATACTATCCTCCTAACATATACCATAGTACATCAGTATACTGTCCTCTTCACAGATACCATAGTACAGCAGTATACTGTCCTCCTCACAGATACCATAGTACGGCAATATACTGTCCTCCTCACAGATACCATAGTACATCAGTATACTGTCTTCCTCACAGATACCACAGTGCAGCAGTATACTGTCCCCCTCACAATACCACAGTACATCAGTATACTGTCCTCCTCACAGATACCATAGTACAGCAAAATACTGTCCTCCTCACCTATACCATAGTATAGCAGTATACTGTCCTCCTCACATATACCACAGTACATCAGTATATTGTCCTCCTCACATATACCATAGTACATCAGTCTACTATCCTCCTTACCTATACCATAGTACATCAATATACTGTCCTTCTCACATATACCATAGTACAGTGGTGGCGAACCTATGGCACGCATGCCAGAGAGGGTACGCAGAGCCCTCTCTGTGGGCATGAGGACCATCTCCCCTGCTGTCTATATATAAATTATTAGAACTCCCAGCAGGCAGGAAAAGCTGCCGATTGCCGAGAGCTCCAGTGATCTCTTTCACTGAAGGCTGCGTCTGACCTGCTCTGTGCTCATTACTGCTGCCTAGAGACACAGCAGCAGGTCAGTGCCCGCCCCTCCACTCCCTCCCCCTCCCCCTTCAGCCCGGGAACATGAGGAGAGTGAGAGAGAACTGCCAGAGCACGCAGCAGCCTGTGCACAGTGAATACAGAAGTGCAGCAGGAGGGCAGGAGCTGCTCTGTGTGTATTACACAGGCAGCAGGCAGGCAGCTTTGGGACACAGAACAACTATAGGTGCTTATTGTTTAGTGTCCCAAACTGCCCTGTATGACAGATGTCTGTGGCCACATATATTCTGCCCTTTGGTCCAGTTCTCCTGTCACTGTGCCATGCTGCCAGTGACCCTGGGGGGCACTACACTGCCCTCACTGACAGCATGGCACAGGTGCCCAGAGCTCCGGACCAAGGGCAGTATATATATGTATATATATATGTATGTGTGTGTGGCCACAGACATCTGTCATATGTGGTGATTTGATGGTAAATTCACCTGCCTGATTCCATGTAGATTTGCTGTTCAGTGCACCCACCCTCCACCACACAACATACACATTACCCTACACACCCCCTGCCAAATTCAAAAATCCTTCATATTGCCACTGGGTGGGGGTAGTGATCCTCAGTGGATGGGGGTAGTGATCCTCAGTGGATGGGGGTAGTGATCCTCACTGGATGGGGGTAGTGTTCCTCACTGGATGGGGGTAGTGATCCTCACTGTATGGAGGTAGTGTTCCTCACTGGATGGGGGTAGTGATCCTCACTGGATGGGGGTAGTGATCCTCACTGGATGGGGGTAGTGTCCCTCACTGGATGGGGGTAGTGTCCCTCACTGGATGAGGATAGTGTTCCTCACTGGATGGAGGTAGTGATCCTCACTGGATGGGGGTAGTGATCCTCACTGGATGGGGGTAGTGTTCCTCACTGGATGGAGGTAGTGATCCTCACTGGATGGGGGTAGTGTTCCTCACTGTATGAGGATAGTGATCCTCACTGTATGGGGGTAGTGATCCTCACTGGATGGGGGTAGTGTCCCTCACTGGATGAGGATAGTGTTCCTCACTGGATGGAGGTAGTGATCCTCACTGGATGGGGGTAGTGATCCTCACTGGATGGGGGTAGTGATCCTCACTGGATGGGGGTAGTGTTCCTCACTGGATGGGGGTAGTGTACCTCACTGGATGGGGGTAGTGTACCTCACTGGATGGGGGTCGTGTTCCTCACTGGATGGGGGTCGTGTTCCTCACTGGATGGAGGTAGTGATCCTCACTGGATGGGGGTAGTGTTCCTCACTGGATGGGGGTAGTGTTCCTTACTGGATGGGGGTAGTGTTCCTCACTGTATGAGGATAGTGATCCTCACTGGATTGGGGTAGTGTTCCTCACTGGATGGGGGTAGTGATCCTCACTGGATGGGGGTAGTGTTCCTCACTGGATGGGGTAGTGTTCCTCACTGGATGGGGGTAGTGTTCCTCACTGGATGGGGGTAGTGCTCCTCACTGTAAGGGGGTAGTGTTCCTCACTGGATGGGGGTAGTGTTCCTCACTGGATGGGGGTAGTGTTCCTCACTGGATGGGGGTAGTGATCCTCACTGGATGGGGGTAGTGATCCTCACTGGATGGGGGTAGTGTTCCTCACTGGATGGGGGTAGTGCTCCTCACTGTATGGGGGTAGTGTTCCTCACTGGATGGGGGTAGTGTTCCTCACTGGATGGGGGTAGTGATCCTCACTGGATGGGGGTAGTGTTCCTCACTGGATAGGGGTAGTGTTCCACACTGTATGGAGGTAGTGTTCCTCACTTTATGGGGGTAGTGTTCCTCATTGGATGGGGGTAGTGTTCCTCACTGGATGAAGGTAATGTTTCTCACTGGATGGGGGTAGTGTTTCTCACTGGATAGGGGTAGTGTTCCTCACTGGATGGGGGTAGTGTTCCTCACTGGATGGGGGTAGTGTTCCTCACTGGATGAAGGTAATGTTTCTCACTGGATGGGGGTAGTGTTTCTCACTGGATAGGGGTAGTGTTCCTCACTGTATTGTGGTAGTGTTCCTCACTGTATTGTGGTAGTGTTCCTCACTGGATGGGGGTAGTGTTTCTCACTGGATGGGGGTAGTGTTCCTCACTGGATGGGGGTAGTGTTTCTCTCTGGATGGGGGTAGTGTTCCTCACTGGATGGGGGTAGTGATCCTCACTGGATGGGGGTAGTGATCCTCACTGGATGGGGGTAGTGTTCTCCGCTGTATTTGCTCCTGCTTTGTGATATAATTGGTGATGTTGGTCTTTCTATGGTGGTCTGTTTATTATCACTATGGTGGTATTTATCTTGTTGTACTGGTAATGTACCCCCAGTGATCCTCACTGGATGGGGGTAGTGTTCCTCACTGGATAGGGGTAGTGTTCCACACTGTATGGCGGTAGTGTTCCTCACTTTATGGGGGTAGTGTTCCTCACTGGATGGGGGTAGTGTTCCTCACTGGATGGGGGTTGTGTTCCTCACTGGATGAAGGTAATGTTTCTCACTGGATAGGGGTAGTGTTCCTCACTGTATTGTGGTAGTGTTCCTCACTGTATTGTGGTAGTGTTTCTCACTGGATGGGGGTAGTGTTCCTCACTGGATGGGGGTAGTGTTCCTCACTGGATGGGGGTAGTGATCCTCACTGGATGGGGGTAGTGATCCTCACTGGATGGGGGTAGTGTTCTCCGTTGTATTTGCTCCTGCTTTGTGATATAATTGGTGATGTTGGTCTTTCTATGGTGGTCTGTTTATTATCACTATGGTGGTATTTATCTTGTACTGGTAATGGTCATCATGTAGCAGTATTAAATGTCCCTTATAGAGTGGTATGGTGTGATTTTAGGCTAAATAGACGTGTTGGCACTTTGCGATGATTACATGGACTTTGGTTTGGAGTTTGGGCAATCGGTCTCTAAAAGGTTCGCCATCACTGCCATAGTACATCAGTATATTGTCCTTCTCACCTATACTATAGTACAGCAGTATACTGTCCTCCTCACATATACCATAGTACATCAGTATACTGTCCTTCTCACATATACCAAAGTACATCAGTATTCTGTCCTCCTCACATATACCATAGTACAGTAGTTTATTGTCCTCCTTACCTATACCATAGTACAGCAGTATACTGTCCTCCTCACCTATGCCATAGTACATCAGTATACTGTCCTCCTCACAGATACCATTATACAGAAGTATACTATCCTCCTAAAATATACCATAGTACATCAGTATACTGTTCTCCTCACAGATACCATAGTACAGCAATATACTGTCCTCCTCACAGATACCATAGTGCAGCAGTAGATTGTCCTCCTCACATATACCATAGTACAACAGTATACTGTCCTCCTCACATATACCATAGTACATCAGTATACTGTACTCCTCACATATACCATAGTACATCAGTATACTGTACCCCTCACATATACCATATTACATCAGTATACTGTCCTCCTCACCTATACCATAGTACAGCAATATACTGTCCTACTCCCAGATACCATAGTGCAGCAGTATACTGTCCTCCTCACATATACCACAGTACAGCAGTATACTGTCCTCCTCACATATAAAATAGTACATCAGTATATTGTCCTCCTCACATATACCAAAGTACATCAGTATACTGTCCTCCTCACATATACCATAGTACAGTAGTTTTTTGTCCTCCTTACCTATACCATAGTACAGCGGTATACTGTCCTCCTCCCATATATCATTATACAGCAGTATACTGTCCTCCTCACCTATACCATAGTACATCAGTATACTGTCCTCCCCACAGATACCATTGTACAGTAGTATACTGTCCTCCTCACATATACTATAATACAGCAGTATACTGTCCTCCTCACATATACCATAGTACTGTAGTATACTGTCCTCCTGACATATACCATAGTACCGCGGTATACTGTCCTCCTCCCAGATACCATTATACAGCAGTATACTATCCTCCTAACATATACCATAGTACACCAGTATACTGTCCTCCTTACCTATACCATAGTACATCAGTATACTGTCCTCCTCACATATACCATAGTACATCAGTATACTGTCCTCCTCACCTATACCATAGTACAGCAGTATACTGTCCTCCTCACATATAAAACAGTACATCAGTATATTGTCCTCACATATACCAAAGTACATCAGTATACTGTCTTTCTCACATATACCATAGTACAGTAGTTTTTTGTCCTCCTTACCTATACCATAGTACAACGGTATACTGTCCTCCTCCCAGATACCATTATACAGCAGTATACTGTACTCCTCACCTATACCATAGTACATCAGTATACTGTCCTCCTCACAGATACCATTGTACAGTAGTATACTGTACTCCTCACCTGTACCATAGTACATCAGTATACTGTCCTCCTCACATATACCATAGTACAGCAGTATACTGTACTCTTCACATATACCATTGTACAGTAGTATACTGTCCTCCTGACATATACCATAGTACCGCGGTATACAGTCCTCCTCCCAGATACCATTATACAGCAGTATACTATCCTCCTAACATATACCATAGTTCATCAGTATACTGTCCTCCTCACATATACCATAGTACAGCAGTATACTGTCCTCCTCACATATACCACAGTACATCAGTATACTGTCCTCCTCACATATACCATAGTACAGTAGATTATTGTCCTCCTTTCCTATACCATAGTACAGCGGTATACTGTCCTCCTCCCAGATACCATTATACAGCAGTATACTGTCCTCCTCACCTATACCATAGTACATCAGTATACTGTCCTCCTTACAGATACCATTATACAGCAGTATACTGTCCTCCTCACCTATACCATAGTACAGCAGAAGATTGTCCTCCTCACATATACCACAGTACAGCGGTATACTGTCCTCATCACATATACCATAGTACAGCAGTATACTGTCCTCCTCACATATACCATAGTACCGCGGTATACTATCCTCCTGACATATACCATAGTACCGCGGTATACTGTCCTCCTACCAGATACCATTATACAGCAGTATACTGTCCTCCTCACATATACCATAGTACCGCGGTATACTATCCTCCTGACATATACCATAGTACCGCGGTATACTTTCCTCCTCCCAGATACCATTATACAGCAGTATACTGTCTTCCTCACCTATACCATAGTGCAGCAGTATATTGTCCTCCTCACATATACCACAGTACAGCGGTATACTGTCCTCCTCACATATACTATAGTACAGCAGTATACTGTCCTCACATATACTATAGTACAGCAGTATACTGTACTCCTCACATATAACATAGTACCACGGAATACTATCCTCCTAACATATACCATAGTACATCAGTATACTGTCCTCCTAACATATAACATAGTACATCAGTATACTGTCCTCTTTACCTATACCATAGTACATCAGTATACTGTTCTCCTCACATATACTATAGTACAGCAATATACTGTCCTCCTCACAGATACCACAGTGCAGCAGTATACTGTCCTCCTCACAAAACCACAGTACATCAGTATACTGTCCTCCTCACATATACCATAGTACATCAGTATACTGTCCTCCTCACAGATACCATAGTGCAGCAGTATACTATCCTCCTCACATATACCATAGTACATCAGTATACTGTCCTCCTTACCTATACCACAGTACATCAGTATACTGTCCTCCTCACATATACCATAGTACAGCAGTATACTGTCCTCCTCACATATACCATAGTACAGCAGTATACTGTCCTCCTCACATATACCATAGTACAGCAGTATACTGTCCTCCTCACATATACCATAGTACAGCAGTATACTGTTCTCCTCACATATACCATAGTACAGCAGTATACCATCCTCCTCACGTATACCATAGTACAGCAGTATACTGTCCTTCTCACATATACTATAGTACAGCAATATATCGTCCTCCTCTACTGTCCTCTGCTACAGAGCGGTATGGTATCGCACGTGTGCAGCACCGTTTCTCTTCGTGCACCCATTGACGTCTATAGGGGATGTATGTAGGGCCGCAAGTATCCCCCTACGGTAGTGTGAATGTAGCCTTACAGCTCTATCAACCCCTGGCTAACGTGCTTTGTAGAAGATTTTGCTGTAGAAGTAAATCTGGCCAGCAGATGGGGACAATGAGTGACCACTTGCTGCTGCATGCTGTCCTCCGATTTAATAATCACCAATTCAGCAAATCTTCAAGGAGACTCACCAGTATCTTTATGGGCACTGAACAGTACTCCTACATTAGTGCCTACAACACAGCAAAGTACTTCTATTTTATATTTTTATATATATATATATATATATATATATATATATATACACTCACCGGCCACTTTATTAGGTACACCATGCTAGTAACGGGTTGGACCCCCTTTTGCCTTCAGAACTGCCTCAATTCTTCGTGGCATAGATTCAACAAAGTGCTGGAAGCATTCCTCAGAGATTTTGGTCCATATTGACATGATGGCATCAAACAGTTGCCGCAGATTTGTCGGCTGCACGTCCATGATGCGAATCTCCCGTTCCACCACATCCCAAAGATGCTCTATTGGATTGAGATCTGGTGACTGTGGAGGCCATTTGAGTACAGTGAACTCATGACTCAGCTTTATGACATGGCGCATTATCCTGCTAAAAGTAGCCATCAGATGTTGGGTACATTGTGGTCATAGAGCAGTGATGGTGAACCTTTTAGAGACTGAGTGCCCAAACTCCAAACCAAAGTCTATGTAATCATCGCAAAGTGCCAACACATCTATTTAGCCTAAAATCACACCACACCACTCTATAAGGGACATATAATACTGCCACATGATGACCATTACCAGTACAAGATAAATACCATCATAGTGATAATAAACAGACCACCATAGAAAGACCAACATCACCAATTATATCACAAAGCAGGAGCAAATACACTACCCCCATCCAGTGAGGAACACTACCCCCATCCAGTGAGGAACACTACCCCCATCCAGTGAGAAACACTACTCCCATCCAATGAGGAACACTACCCCCATCCAGTGAGGATCACTACCCCCATCCAGTGAGGAACACTACCCCCATCCAGTGAGGATCACTACCCCCATCCAGTGAGAAACACTACCCCCATCCAGTGAGGATCACTACTCCTATCCAGTGAGGATCACTACCCCCATCCAGTGAGGATCACTACCCCCATCCAGTGAGGAACACTACCACCATCCAGTGAGGATCACTACCACCATCCAGGGGCAATATGAAGGATTTTTTAATTCGGCAGGGGATGTGTAGGGTAAAGTGTGTGTTGTGTGGTGGAGGGTGGGTGCACTGAACAGCAAATCTACATGGAACCAGGCAGGTGAATTTACCATCAAATCACCACAAAAGACATATGTCTGTGGCCACCCACACACATATATACATATATATACACTTCCCTTGGTCCAGAGCTCTGGGCACCTGTGCCATGCTGTCAATGAGGGCAGTATAGTGCACCCCGGGGTCACGGGCAGCATGGCACAGAGACAAGAGATCTGGACCAGGGGCAGAATATATGTGGCCACAGACATGTGTCATACAGGGCACTTTGGGACACTAAACAATAAGCACCTATAGTTGTTTAGTGCCCCAAAGCTGCCTGTGTAATACACACAGAGTAGCTCCTGCCCTCCTGCTGCACTTCTCTGTACTCACTGGGCACAGGCTGCTGCGTGCTCCGGCAGTTCCCTCTCACTCTCCTCGTGTTCCCGGGCTGAAGGGGGAGGGAGTGGATGGGCGGGCACTGACCTGCTACTGTGTCTCTAGGCAGCACTAATGAGCACAGAGCAGGTCAGACACAGCCTTCAGTGAAAGAGATCACTGGAGCTCTCGGCGATCGGCAGCTTCTCCTGCCTGCTGGGAGTTCTAATGATTTATATATAGACAGCAGGGAAGATGGTCTGCGTGCCCACAGAGAGAGCTCTGCGTGCCCTCTCTGGCACGCGTGCCATAGGTTCGCCACCACTGTCATAGAGGGATGGCCATGGTCAGCAACAATACTCAGGTAGGCTGTGGCGTTGCAACGATGCTCAATTGGTACCAAGGGGCCCAAAGAGTGCCAAGAAAATATTCCCCACACCATGACACCACCACCACCAGCCTGAACCGTTGATACAAGGCAGGATGGATCCATGCTTTCATGTTGTTGATGCCAAATTCTGACCCTACCATCCGAATGCCGCAGCAGAAATCGAGACTCATCAGACCAGGCAACGTTTTTCCAATCTTCTACTGTCCTATTTCGATTAGCTTGTGCAAATTGTAGCCTCAGTTTCCTGTTTTTAGCTGAAAGGAGTGGCACCCGGTGTGGTCTTCTGCTGCTGTAGCCCATCTGCCTCAAAGTTCGACGTACTGTGCGCTCAGAGTTGATCTTCTGCCTACCTTGGTTGTAACGGGTGGCGATTTGAGTCACTGTTGCCTTTCTATCAGCTCGAACCAGTCTGCCCATTCTCCTCTGACCTCTGGCATCAACAAGGGATTTCCGCCCACAGAACTGCCGCTCACTGGATGTTTTTTCTTTTTCGGACCATTCTCTGTAAACCCTAGAGATGGTTGTGCGTGAAAATCTCAGTAGATCAGCAGTTTCTGAAATACTCAGACCAGCCCTTCTGGCACCAACAACCATGCCACGTTCAAAGGAACTCAAATCACCTTTCTTCCCCATACTGATGCTCGGTTTGAACTGCAGGAGATTGTCTTGACCATGTCTACATGCCTAAATGCACTGAGTTGCCGCCATGTGATTGGCTGATTAGAAATTAAGTGTTAACGAGCAGTTGGACAGATGTACCTAATAAAGTGGCCGGAGAGTGTATATATATATGGGCTGTGGACAGTATGATTTCTCATATTCTGAATGTACAGCTCAGTACTATTACTTCTGGTTATCATCATAAATACTGTATATGGGTCCAGCATAGTACTACTACTTTTATTCCGTGTATACACTGTTTTACCATGGGGACCACCAAAAACTCATAGCTTTCAATGGAACCTTTGAATTAAAGTAGTTAAAGAGAAACACTACTCCCATCCAATGAGGAACACTACCCCCATCCAGTGAGGATCACTACCCCCATCCAGTGAGGAACACTACCCCCATCCAGTGAGGATCACTACCCCCATCCAGTGAGAAACACTACCCCCATCCAGTGAGGATCACTACTCCTATCCAGTGAGGATCACTACCCCCATCCAGTGAGGATCACTACCCCCATCCAGTGAGGAACACTACCACCATCCAGTGAGGATCACTACCACCATCCAGGGGCAATATGAAGGATTTTTTAATTCGGCAGGGGATGTGTAGGGTAAAGTGTGTGTTGTGTGGTGGAGGGTGGGTGCACTGAACAGCAAATCTACATGGAACCAGGCAGGTGAATTTACCATCAAATCACCACAAAAGACATATGTCTGTGGCCACCCACACACATATATACATATATATACACTTCCCTTGGTCCAGAGCTCTGGGCACCTGTGCCATGCTGTCAATGAGGGCAGTATAGTGCACCCCGGGGTCATGGGCAGCATGGCACAGAGACAAGAGATCTGGACCAGGGGCAGAATATATGTGGCCACAGACATGTGTCATACAGGGCACTTTGGGACACTAAACAATAAGCACCTATAGTTGTTTAGTGCCCCAAAGCTGCCTGTGTAATACACACAGAGTAGCTCCTGCCCTCCTGCTGCACTTCTCTGTACTCACTGGGCACAGGCTGCTGCGTGCTCCGGCAGTTCCCTCTCACTCTCCTCGTGTTCCCGGGCTGAAGGGGGAGGGAGTGGATGGGCGGGCACTGACCTGCTACTGTGTCTCTAGGCAGCACTAATGAGCACAGAGCAGGTCAGACACAGCCTTCAGTGAAAGAGATCACTGGAGCTCTCGGCGATCGGCAGCTTCTCCTGCCTGCTGGGAGTTCTAATGATTTATATATAGACAGCAGGGAAGATGGTCTGCGTGCCCACAGAGAGAGCTCTGCGTGCCCTCTCTGGCACGCGTGCCATAGGTTCGCCACCACTGTCATAGAGGGATGGCCATGGTCAGCAACAATACTCAGGTAGGCTGTGGCGTTGCAACGATGCTCAATTGGTACCAAGGGGCCCAAAGAGTGCCAAGAAAATATTCCCCACACCATGACACCACCACCACCAGCCTGAACCGTTGATACAAGGCAGGATGGATCCATGCTTTCATGTTGTTGATGCCAAATTCTGACCCTACCATCCGAATGCCGCAGCAGAAATCGAGACTCATCAGACCAGGCAACGTTTTTCCAATCTTCTACTGTCCTATTTCGATTAGCTTGTGCAAATTGTAGCCTCAGTTTCCTGTTTTTAGCTGAAAGGAGTGGCACCCGGTGTGGTCTTCTGCTGCTGTAGCCCATCTGCCTCAAAGTTCGACGTACTGTGCGCTCAGAGTTGATCTTCTGCCTACCTTGGTTGTAACGGGTGGCGATTTGAGTCACTGTTGCCTTTCTATCAGCTCGAACCAGTCTGCCCATTCTCCTCTGACCTCTGGCATCAACAAGGGATTTCCGCCCACAGAACTGCCGCTCACTGGATGTTTTTTCTTTTTCGGACCATTCTCTGTAAACCCTAGAGATGGTTGTGCGTGAAAATCTCAGTAGATCAGCAGTTTCTGAAATACTCAGACCAGCCCTTCTGGCACCAACAACCATTCCCCGTTCAAAGGCACTCAAATCACCTTTCTTCCCCATACTGATGCTCGGTTTGAACTGCAGGAGATTGTCTTGACCATGTCTACATGCCTAAATGCACTGAGTTGCCGCCATGTGATTGGCTGATTAGAAATTAAGTGTTAACGAGCAGTTGGACAGATGTACCTAATAAAGTGGCCGGAGAGTGTATATATATATGGGCTGTGGACAGTATGATTTCTCATATTCTGAATGTACAGCTCAGTACTATTACTTCTGGTTATCATCATAAATACTGTATATGGGTCCAGCATAGTACTACTACTTTTATTCCGTGTATACACTGTTTTACCATGGGGACCACCAAAAACTCATAGCTTTCAATGGAACCTTTGAATTAAAGTAGTTGTCCCCTTTAACAGGGCCGCAGTCAGCACTGGACATACCTGGGAAAGTGTCGGTGCCCAGGCTCCTGGGGGGCCCAGATAAGGCTGTACATAAGAAATCCATGGGATGAGGGGTGTCAAGGCTCAGGGTCAGTGAACCCCCTGGACCACCGTGGACGATGACACAAGCCGACACCTGGGACCGGAATCTAATTGGCGCCCGGTCTTCACCAGAGCCCTACACAAAGCAGGTTGGTCTTGCTGCGGCGAGGTACCACCAGGTTGTTCCACTGGCGCAACTTGTCCGTGGTGGCAGCCAAGGCGAGGTACAAAGTCGGCAGGCAATCTCGTGGTCAGGGACAGGCAATAGGTCAATGCAGGCGGCAGAGGTTCAGAGTCAGAGAGGAAGCAAGAGTTCAGGGCAGGCAGCAAAGGAGCGTAATCAGGAACAGGTCCAAGGTCACAACAGGAGGTCAATACACAGAAATAACTCTCAAGGAATAGCTTTGCCTTAGGCATGAGCAGGGAACATAGGAAGGGGCAGGAATTTATCTTGAATGTCATCTTGAAGCCAATGAATGTCTCTATTTTGTAAAGATTTTGTCTGGTGGGACACCCCAAATTTTTAAGATCATAAATTTGAGAAGTTGAGACACATACTAATGCACTAGAGTTATCAGAGTGGCTAATGTTGAAAGATAAATCTGGTTCCTCTCTAAATTCTTTAGCCCAACTGTAAACCACCTATTAGATGGATGACTAGGATGGATTGGAGGCAGATACGTTTAGTTTGATCATTGCAGCTTAGATTGGGCTCCTAGTGTTTGATTTTCCATTGCATTCAGGATCCGCTTCTCCCTCTGGTGACCAGTCAAACTCAGTGGTTTGGTTATGTGACATTATAATACCACTAAGGATTACTTGGTACTTAGCCTTCAGTGCAAATGCTTTTTGCATCGAAAAATGAGAGGTGAAAGCCAACTAAAGACGACCTAGTGCCATGGAGTGAAAAAAGGGCTCTAGACGCCCAAACCCTTCTCTGTATAAACCCCTTTTATCAATGTGGTATAAGTTAAGTAAAGTAGTTTGTGGGTGGAGAATCCTGCTGCATCTCCCTCAATCACTGCAGGTTCTATCTGAATAGCGCCACCAAGTGTTAGTAAGGGTAGTTCCTGCAACTCCTCCTAGTGGAAGTGTTAGTCCTCCAATGTGGAGTCTTTCATCCCATGAAAAGGGCAGCTTTAGCTATACAGGCCCATATAGCAATCTATTGCCTCGAATCACGGATCTGCCCCCCTATGGCAAGCCATAAGAATGAATGGGAGCTGAGGAGCAGTATGTTTGTACTCCCCATCCCTTGCTTTCCACCCTGGTGCCTCTGCTGTATATCAGCTAAATATTTCTTAATTACCCCATTCTTCCCAAACCCCTTCTAGTTGTTTTCTAGATTAAGTCAAGCTTCACATTTCAGCTTAAAATTCCTCCATCCCCAATACTGCATTATCAGGTTGTTGGAGGCTGTTTTCAAACGTTGGATGTGAATAGCAGCGGCTCTGCATTAATTTAACCACTAAGCTAATAAGTAGGTTTGGTTTTGTTATGCTAAGCTTTATTGCTTTTCTTTTGATCAGAATGGTGTTGTTGAGCAAAGCAGCAGACAAGGCATTCTTTGATGAGGGAATTAGTGCTCTATTCTTCCTCTATTATTCATAGCACAGTGGAATATGTAAGTACCTGAGGGTGTCAAAGGAGAGCAGGCTCTATAGCAAAGTGTTCGCCTTGTTTCTCTCAATGGCTGACTATGAGATGATAAACCGCTTAATACACTGCACTAATTGGATGAGAGCAGAAAGAGATGGGAATTAAGGCAATGCAAAAGGAGAGTAGTGCTAGCAGCCTCCATCCATTCACTCTCCCCACTCCAGCAGCACCAGAGGAGGCACAGCCTTTCTATGTGGATTCAAGTAATACACTAATTATTGCACAGTATAAATACCACGACTGCTTGTATTACTGGGAGGTAAACTTCTTTTCACCATGTTATGGGATTGCTGAGCACTGGTGCAAATCCTAACAGGCTGCATTGACAGAACTGAGGTCACTGTGTCTGCATATCATTACACCATTGTCACCGGGAGGTGTGACCGGCCCCACTCCCAGCATAGCCATCATGATATATACCTCAATATGTCATATAGGCATGATGGACTTTATGCTAGGTTCACGGCTGATAATATGATCAATCTGCAATATTCACTAGAAAGGTATTACAGAGAGACAGGTATCTACTAGTATTAGCTGGAGTTTAGATGCATATTAGATAGATGTATGGTAGATGATATTGAAAAAAAATACTACATCTTTGAAGATATGGAAAGACGATGAAAGATGAATAGAAATCTTAATACATAAATTTAAAATAGATACAAATTAGGTGATAGATAGATAGATAGACAGACAGATGTAGATAGATTGGGCAGATAGATATAGTACAGGTAGTCCCTGGGTTACGTACAAAATAGGTTCTGTAGGTTTGTTTTTAAGTTGAATTTGTATGTAACTACAAACTGTATATATAACTGTAACACCAGTCAAAATTTATTTTTGTCTATATGACAATTAGATTGTCATAAGAACCAGGAGTAACAATAAAGCTTCATTGCAGACACCTTTGATAACTGTTATAGCTGATTATTGTAGCCTGGGGCTAAAGTACAGGAAATTACCAACATCCAGAGGGCCGTTTGTGTCCAGGGGTCATCTGTAAGTCGGGTGTTCTTAAGTCGGGAACTGCTTGTATAAGATAAGGACCTTAGGAAAAAAACATAGCTAGATATAGTAAAGCAAACAACAGAGCTTTAACATATCAATTAAAATTCCCATTGACATCCATATAAATTTCATGTCATCCGTTCTGTTCTGTTTCGGCAGGTATCTGTTATCCATGTTGTTTCTGGATGGAAAAATGAATGGTGGCTGCATGACTTTTTCTCTTGAACAAAGGAAGGAATTCCTGCCTAAATCTCTATGACAGATGACATAAAATGTACATTGATGGCAATGGGATTTTTTAATTGATATGTTGAACTCCATTCTTTCCTTTTTTTGGGTTCAAGTTGTGAGCTGAAAAATGATGGCATCGGTTGCAAAATAGGGTTCTGTAAGCTTTGTGGATTATTTAAGCACATTTTTGCCACATTTTTGCATTGCTCTCCCTTTTTCTTTGAAGTGAATGGGAAGGTGTAAGTTATCTAATAGTACACCAGATTTATCATACATGACTTATTAAAAAGTTTCAAAAATTGTTGGACTCTTGGTCCGGTAGAATTAACAAAATTGTTGTAGTTTAGATCTGGTCTAATGTGATATAGGGAACAGAGGTTTGAGCGGTAGTGTGAACTTAGCCTTAGATATTAGTATATTACCTCCTCTAGTCCTTTAAAACATAGATTTTTAAAATCTACTATCTTGTTTTGTTCATTTACTAAAGTTTCATTAAAACGATGATACCGGAAGGAACATGGACATTAACAGAAACATGAAAAGTCCATTGAAATCAAAGGACATTTGAGTCAAGATTCCTTGATCCCAGTACATACCATGATCCCAGTACATTACAAACATCAATTGTCATGATGGCCTCACACGCTCCCAGTTCATGCTAGATATCGCTCTGCAAATGGCAAATAACTGCAGAACAGTGGACCCCAAGCTAGATAGATGAATTGATCAAAGTCAGGAAGATGCCGTTACTCTTAGCTTCCTTTTAGGGTTCAGGTGTCATCAATGTTAATTTGCTAACTTTTCTCATTTTCATTTGCACCTTTTATTTTTCATTTAATGTTGAGAATGATTTGGGTAGATCATCAACTTATCACATTTTTGCATATTATAAAACTCACAAATTTGTTGCAAATATATTTCAGCCAACGTAAGTCTAGCCAACACCTCATACCTTTTACCAATAAGTAAAAATAAAACAGTCTGACCGGAGCTCCTTGTGTGTCCTTTTATATATCCTTTGATAAATCGACGATTTCACTCTTTTCCCAACTATGTTCCAAAATTCTTCAGTACACTTCCACACAAACGGTATTTGGATGGGAGTAGATCGCTATTCAGACAGTTTTAAGCTGCGTTTTCTTGCATCCTATAGCCAAATGGTGTACAGCTACTATAGAAGAGATTAAGCAGCAGATAGGGTAGTATGTTCAAATATATAGAATTTATTTTCTTAAAACTCTTAAGACTCGCTAGTTCGCCCGACCCAGGGTTTCGCTACCACGGCTTCTTCCAGGGCATATAGCGAAACCCTGGGTCAGGCGAACTAGTGAGTCTGGCGTCCACATGGTGGATTTTATATGCGCATGATTTTATTCTATTTTGTGAGTATGTTTTAAGAAAATAAATTCCATATATTTGAACATACTACCCTATCTGCTGCTTAATCTCTTCTATAGTAGCTGTACACTATTTGGCTAGAGGATGCAAGAAAACGCAGCTTAAAACTGTCTGAATAGCGATCTACTCCCATCCAAATACCGTTTGTGTGGAAGTGTACTGAAGAATTTGGAACATAGTTGGGAAAGGAGTGAAATCGTCGATTTATCAAAGGATATATAAAAGGACACACAAGGAGCTCCGGTCAGACTGTTTTATTTTTACTAATTGCTAGATGTGGGATCCATCTGTGACTGTTTGGCAGCTCCTATAGGGGACAGTGTGCATCACAAAAACACTTTTTCCTTTACCAATAAATTTGCTGTCAATTCATAAATCATTAACCTTCTTACCGTATATTGCTTTAGTCTTTGTAAATGTCGCAGTTTTGATGCATCTGCACTGCAGTTTTCAATAATTATTCATTTCTTCGAAACAAATGGGAAGGTTGTTATATAATAGTACACAAGATTTATTAAACAATTCGGTTAAAGTAGCAAAATTGTTCTCCTGGTGCGGTAGAAGTAACATCTCAGGACAGTAGAATTTGACTTGCTACAAACTGGGGTTATATAAAATATGTGGTAATATAAAAATATGGCATTTTGAGGGTTGATTGCAATATTCCCCCCAAAATGTTACTTTTAAATGTGGGTGGTAAAGTGGGCAGGGTTGGCCAGATTTATTAACTGATACATTTAGAATGTCTTGGGACTTGTTTGATTTTGAAAGGTTATAAATCTGCTGAGATTTATTGTGCATAAATGCTCAGCTTTTTGCAGCCATTGCACAAAAAAACATAACACTGGAGATCTCAGTCACTGAAAACATGTGCCCAAAAGTGTAACAAAAAAAATTAAGTCTAATGAAGTCATTTATCTTTGCTTTTACACAAAGAGGTAGCACTTATATATTTGATAAATGTTTGATAACTTAAGTTACAGCTTTCATGACAACTGATTTACTAGTAACTCATTTACTAGTAATAGATTCTGCCCATAGACTTCAACACGTCTAAATTTACCCCCACCCCATAAATAGCTTTCGTTAACTATCGTAAGTAAAAAAGTGACACACAAATATCACAAATTATTTTAGCATGGAGATCCATATCAGCCTTCAAGACATCCTCACTACTCTACCTTTCATTTATGTAGATTTCATGGGGTATTTCTGTTATTTTAATTCCCCGGGAAAGCTTGTGAAGCAGTATCCCCCACCGCAAATTCATCGAGGCCTAGAACAAGTGAAATAATTTACACATAACACTCCGCAGAGACAGATTAGCTGTATTGTTGTTCAGAGCGGCAACGCTACAGTAAAGCAAATACCGTGATTTAACCCATAAAGTGAGCGACTTGTGGGGGCTACGTAGCTACAGGATTTGGAGCTTAGTCATGTTAAACGTTGCAGCCAATGCCCAGCAAGAGATAAACTGTACTCGGCCATTTTCTTAATTACAGGGATAAAAAATGCATTTATCAAGTGTTTAAAAATGGAGTGATTACATATAAGTGTCCAGCTATGATTAGAATAACGTTCCAGCTATTAAACAGAGAGACATTTATCAGGGCCCCATGTGGTAATAAAGTGGGGGAGGGTGAAGTATATAGTGGGAAGTAATTTTATTGGATCAACATATAGAAGAAAATTCTCATGTTCTTTGCTTTGCGGTAATAAACAATATTTCCCAGTGTATAGAATATCATATATTCAACTAAAGAGAAATGTTCTACTAAAATTAGGAACCTGTCCAGGTCATTGACTGTGGCTACACTTTGTGTGATGTTGTGTTCGGTAAACAACCATTTAATTGTGGTAAATGCCCACATGTTATGCCCAATGTTATGTTACATGATAATGTATATTGTATAGCATCTGAATGATGTTAACCCCCAGTGATTATGAGAACAGGGGCCATAGAAACCCCATAAAAGATCATGGAAAGTAGTTTGAGCACCATGGACCAAGATCTACTTCATAGAGAAGTTCCGGCGCTGGACTTGCTACCTATGTACGCTGTGTCCTAACGATAAGCGTCTTTATTGGTAAATCCTATTCTAACAATTGTGGAGAGTTGCTACAACAAGCTGAGATTCTACTCCAATGGAAGCAATTCATTTTAAGGGTCAACTGATATCTTCATCAGTTATCCATCAGTTACTCAACAGTTTTTGCATCAGTAATGCTTTCTGCATAATACGTGAAATTTTGTCAGCAGGTAGCACATGTCACCATCTAGTTCAACAGGCTCATGCCCATGGCCCCGCACAAAAGACGACTACCCAAGCTGCACAAGCTAGAGCAGGTCCTATTCTTTCCCAAGTTTGTAGGCAGCTCTTTTCTGTTGTCATCATAGCATGAGCAGCGCTCCCCACCGGTGGAACCCGAAAACTGCACATGTCTTATTGTGAGCCAAACCGGGAGTGATCATGGTTTTTTTAGAATAGTGAGGAGCATAATGATACCAACACTTGTGATCAAGGGTCAAGCAAGGGGTTGATCGTTGCATCTCTGGTTATCTAAGTGAAAGGATAAATAATAGGGTTACTTGTGATGTAAAGGGGTTGCTGGTAATATCCTCAAGAGCAATGAAGGGCTTAATTACCTATGCTGAAGACTGCAGAACATCTTTATTTTCCATGTGTGACTGATAACATGCTCAGAGATGCCTATTAGAAAGGATGATGTAGTGTCTGAAGAAACCCATGAAGAGCATCGGCAGGTAGAGAGGAGAGGCTGGTACCCAGGCGTAGCATATATTCATCTGGAGAAGGGGAGACAGGAACGCTGCTCACCCCTCTTCTCTCTCCTATTTCCTGTCAACGGTACAGTATGGTGGGCCATTCGTATAGATGGACGTATTGCCAATTGAAATGAATGTGGATGTATGCTGCCCATACTGTATGGTGCGGGCAGCATACAACCAAAATTTCTTAAGATAATATTGTGTAGAATATAATATCCACATGTTCCTAAAGCTATTGCATTAAACAGAACATACAGTATAAAGTGTCCATCAGTAACACAGGGTGGTCACTTTCAGTAAAAGGTTTTAAATGGACAATGGGAAATAGATTCCCTACCTTGAAATAGCACATAAAATGCCCTAAGTGACACCTTTAAGCATAAAGTAAGGAAACATATTTTATGCAAGTCATTAAACTTCATTCAAACTGTATAATTATATTTTATAATATTGGTGGAATGAGGCAGTAGTCATTGGCAACATGGTAACATCTTCTGCAGCTCAAAGTTCAGTGTTAAGTAAAGGAAGGTCCATGAAGGTTCAGAATTTCTTTCAAACACCAATAACATACTTACAATTGCCCCCAGTTTGAAGGCAGGTGTCCGGACTCCTTCTAAAATCATTACATACATTTCTTGCATTGTTCTTATGTTTTTTTATCCTTTTGTATCTTTTTGTTTCTATAAAGGACATTATTGGATCTCATCGGGTCCTGGGGCTACATTAAGACTTGACATAGTTAGATTGATCATGGAACTATAATAAGTCTGAACTGCATGCACCAATATATTTAGGGGTTTATGTTGTAACTCCATGTAGCTCTGGCTTCATATGGAGACATGTTCTATCAACATCAGTAGCAGAGTATAATAGGGATGGTATGGGCAGGAGATCCAGACCCAAGGCTTCTAGGAGACCTATGGCCATGCAAACCACCCACCATTTTTGACACTGCCCTTTAGAGATATTAAAGACCACAAGCCCTGAAATCCTCATACATTACAAGTATGCAGGCTCTAAACATACATGTATACAAAAGCCCTTCCAAGAGCTTTGAAGATTCTCCAAAGGTCCTTAAACTACCTTAAGCTGACAGAAGTGCCCTCACTTATTTTTGCAATAACCTTGGTTTGACAGTGAAATTAGGTAGCAAATGACTTTGCAAGAAACTTGCTCTATGTGTAGTGTATGTAGGTAAAAATGATTTGGGGGGCCCAAACTTTCATACAGCCCAGTGACCATGGCAGTCAGATGTAAAGCAATAAATTATGTAAAGCAATAAATTATGCAAAATCATTGATTCCATAGGGGGTATTCATAGGGTATACATGTGTGACACTGTGTGCTGCCATACTAGCTTGCTGTTCACACTTTGCCTTGTCCTCAAGAATATCAATTATGTGGAGTCGCTGTATTAAATGTGATGCATGGTTCGACTCTTCTTTAGGTCCAGAATTTTGTGTCACAGCAGACATAGTGCAGCCACAACACAATACTGGCACAAACCCTTAATAAATACATGTGCAAGCAATATGCATGTTCTTTTCAGTGCAAAGTCAGACAGAAAACTGGCGCAAACACTTTAAAGGGGTTTTCCAGGAATCAGCATAATTTATATTCAAATGGGTCATTAAAATATAAGGTAATATGTAATTAGTTGATATTTAGAATTTTTCTCCCCTTAACAGAAAAATGTTGTGGACATAAACTGTAATATAGAATTAAAAATCTACTGGCCCTTCAATCAGTCCTGCAACTTTGTCCCAGAGGAGAAGACAAAGAACAGAAGATGGCTGCTGGTCACATGTCCACATCACATGTCCAACACTGATCATCTGTATTGACTGTATTCGGTTGAGTTGCAGTGCATCCAGCATGACCAGCGTTGTGGTGATACGTCATCTTGATGAGGTCATGTACAGTGATGGCAGTAACATAACATTACTATGGACTAAAGTAGAAGGCTATCTGCTCGGTGTTGTCTCATTGTCCCCCCGCAGACTGTGAGATTTTGGCTGGATTGTTAGCAGGCACTGGATAAGGTACAGTATTAGTTCCAAATTGGTGATACGTCATCTCAGTCAGGTAATGTGTAGTGATGGCAGTTACACATCATTACTATGGTAACAGAGCAGGACAGTCTGTTATATCATCACTGGGGGCAGAGCATAAGGAGGAGGAGCTACTAAATACTAAAGAATCATGGGACTTTTAGTTGTAGATGGTGGCTTTGAGATAACTATGTCTACTTAAAAAAGTCCATAATATTTTGTCAACCAAAACTTAAACTATCCAAGCTCCAATCATTGAGTTCTGATTTATTCATTTTTTTTATAGCATTTTGGGTTTTGTATCATATGTTCACTTTCCCGGAATACCCACTCAACCTCTTCAAGCTCTGCTCTATGTACGGCGCAGATGTGCTAGGGCTTTATGAAGAGAGCTCATGGGGTAAGCCCTCTTTATACAAAGGTGGGGTTTGCTGCATATAACAGCAAACACCTAACACTAATACCCTATAGCAGTGGTGGAGAACCTATGGCACTGGTGCCAGAGGTGGCACTCGGAGCCCTTTCTGTGGGCACTAAGGCCATCACCAGAGAGGACTCCAGGTATCTTCCTGCAGTCCCATACTTGCTGTGCACAGAGCTATTTTAAAGTGACTGCACTATCTGGTGTGGACAGATCTGGATTATTATTGTAGCTCCTGCCCTGACAATTCTTGTTTAGGGGATCCTGGAGGGAAGCTACAATGATCATCCAAATTTATTTTATTTTTTGCTTTATTGGTTTCCTCAGGGTGCGATTATGAATATAAGATGTGACAGCAAGGGGTATAAAACACAAATTAAATTTCTGTGTTGGCACTTTGCGATAAATAAGTGGGTCTTGGTTGTAGTTTGGGCACTCGGTCACTAAAAGGTTCGCCATCACTGCCCTATAGTAAAAAAAAGTGTTAAAAAAGTTTTTAAAAAATACTAAAAATTTAAAAAAGAAATTCAAATCACCCTTCTTTGCCTAGAAATAATATAAAACAGAATAAATAGTAAAAATTATAAACATGTTAGGTATTGCCGCATCTTAAAATGCCGCATCTTAAAATCTATCAAAATATAAAAATGGTTATTCCCTGCAAAATGTCCAAAACGCTACTTTTACACTATTTTACAACACAAAAAAATATCATAAAAAGTTATCAAAACGTCATACAGTCCTCAAAATGGTATCAATGAAAACATCAGCTCATTTCTCAAAAAAGACACAACACACCAGCTCTGTATGAAAAAGTTATTAGTGTCAAAAAATGGTGAAACTATTTTTTTCGTAAACATATGTTTAATTTTTGAAAATGTATTAAAACGCAATAAAACCTGTATAAATGTGGTTACACTGTAATTGTACTGCACCAAAGAATAAAGTAGACATATCATTTGGAGCACACAGTCCAAGTCGTAAAATATGAGCCCACAAGAAAGTGACGCAAAAGCGTTTTTTTGCCAATTTCACCACGCTTCCCAGTACATGGCATAGAATAATAAATAACGTCACTGAGAAATAAAATTTATTATGCAGAAGATAAGCCCTCACACAGTTCTGTACACAGTTAAATGAAAAAGTTATGGATTTTTGAAGGTGGATTGCGAAAAATTAACAAAAAAAATTGCATCCATACGGGTTTAATATAAGGGGCTCTACAAATACTCTTTACTGCTTAACAAGCAAAACTCCATACGCTATACAATGGCTGTGCTTGGTATTACAACCCATTTACATGGCCATGTTACCAATTTACATGACATCATCATCTGTGAAGTGTAAGTGGACCTTACAGGTTTGGATCTCACAGGATTGGACCTCACAGGTTTGGATCTCACAGGATTGCCGCTGCAGCTTTAAAAAGCTATATGTTGGGTGTAGAGCTATGGCCAGACTTGATCATCCATGTGCTTCAGTCCTTCATTTTGACTCCTAAAAATGAATGAATTAAAAACACAAAGGCCTAACAACATTCCTTGTAGAAAGAGGTGGTCCAGGTTCTTGTATTATTCAAAAGCCATTTCCTAAAAAGTTTTCTTGTAGTGACTTTTGTTTTTGTCTCCCAGTTATTTCACTATCCGTACTGATGTTCTGATAGTTGGCGGCCCTGGCAGACACAGGTGGTGTTCCTCTACTAAAACTTTTCAATATAGCATCTGCCAAGGAAGAACAACTGCAATGGCACAATTGCTGTCCCAAACAGTGCAGATTAATCCTCCTTCTCCGTGTAGAACAAATACATCCCCAATCTTTATTAAAGACGTTATTGAGTTTGTGAGAATATCTGTTGAGATAATGACTTCATTTGCTCAGCACAAAGCTCTAGGAAATTGGTGTGGCATTCACAGATGGACCAAAGTAGAAGGCTATCTGCTCTGTGTTGTCTCATTGTCTCTCCGCAGTCTGTGGGATTTTGGCTGGATTGTTAGCAAGCACTGGATGAGGTTTGCTTAAGGTTGTGGGTCAGGATCCCCTTGCATTGTACAAGATATTAGGTCCAAATTGGGGTTCCATTCATTAATAATGATCACAATAAGATTAAATCATTCTGGAAAATCTCATAAAATCCTCTAAATACGCTCCAGTGACTCCTTCTAAACCCCAAACATTCCGATTTGGACAGAGAAGAAAATTGGTTTCTTTGGGGGTTTAAAGCCCCCTTTTAAAAGACACCTTCAGAGTTTTTCATGCATGATATGTGAAATGTTGATAATGGGTGCACTGGAAATCCGGGGGTCTTCAACTTGTGATATTTCTTGGGAATATTAAGCATAGGAATTAGCTGTGTCCAGCTGGTGAAAGTTAAAGAATAGAGCTGGGCTTGTTTGTATCCTCAGAATGACAGGGGATTAGGGGCTTGTAAAACAAGGCTGGGAGCTTGCATTGGCCTGTAATACTTGTAATCCTTGCAGGTAATTTCACGCCGTTTGCCTCCATTCCATGAAAGGGTCAAATTTGGAGAAAAAAATACTTTTGAGGGGAAAAAAAAGCTTCATTCATTAACAGTAATAATAAGACTGATACTAGAAGTGAGGGCAGACTGAGGCAGAAAGAAATGATATTGACAAAAAGATCTTCCCTAAAGTTTTGTATTATTTAAAGTAAACGGCAGGCTGATCAGAAGAGCAGCATGGGTCCTGGAAGAGCAGGACAGAATGAAGATATCTGCTGCTTGGTGTAAGTTGCAATCAATACCATAGACTTCATTTAGATTCATAGGAGAACAAGATTACCTTCAATATATCACTTTGCGATTGGAAAACAATCGAAAATACATCAACTCCCTGGGATGATTGCTTCAGATGGTGGAAGAGTTCTGGGAAGGAATAAAGATTAAAAATAAGCGTTCTCTATTCTCTCAACCATCAGAGCAATGATCACAAAGTTTCAGGTTAATAGCTATGCCTAGTAAGCGAAATCTATTGATTGACTCATATTAATATGGTTTAGTATTTCAGCCTCGCTCATTGCCTGTAATGATTGGTGGTGCCGGTTGGATTTTTTTTTTAATCTATTTTACAAAACACAATAGATGTTTTACTGGATCTTGTGCAAGTTTTCACCCAATTTCATTATCGCCACTCAGTTTTGTATAGTATTATGAAGTGTCTGAATTCTCTGTTAACCTGGATTTCTACTACTTAATGCCCCAGCTTTCCCCAAGGTATCGTCATTACAGAATCAGGTTAAGATTTGTCTAGAACAAAGATTGTGTGTCACCTGTTCTGAAATGGTCATCTAATACTTAACAGAGTAATACATAATATCAGCTATTAATAATCAGAAGTTTTTAGTAAATTATTTACATGTGAGGCTCATTAGCACACATGCAAAAAAGAAGATTAGCACAGTCACAGTGCCTGGATCTATGAGTAAGTGTCCCTGGCTTATCATCCTTAATTTTGATGGTAGATTTACTTTAAGAAATATGTTCCTGTGTCCTTCTTTTTCCCCTGCCTTTCTACCTTATTTAAGCCGTTTGTGTAAATCAGATTTCATCCTATCCACTGACAGCTGATAGATAAGGGAACCTGTTAAAGTTTCTAATGACTTAAAAGTGTATATTTTCCAAGGCTTTGTTACTTTTTAATGTTTATTATCATTAAAGACATTCAGTACATTTAAAGGCTTCTTTTATAAGGTGGGTAGATACTCCTGGACATTTGGACAGTTTCTGAAGCTTAGATTGTGCTCCACACAAAATGCTTCTGGTGGTCAATTGAAGACCATGATGACTGATAGCTGTTGGGTCTAAGGATCAACCTCTTATATGTGGAAGTAACTTGGGCTTTATAACTCAGCAGCATTCAATTACTGCCTATCTCTGTGTCTCTTATACCACCAGTTATGTCCTTGTGGATCCTTTGAGGTCAAACAACAAGCATTTTACTACAACTGTAAATTATAAAAACTTTGCTCAGCTCTGCACTAAGCCAAAATAAGCATTTCTATAATGTGTAGTTGTTTGTCAGCTAGCAGACTAGAAACTAGTAGTTCTCTGACCGTCTTTGTTTGGTTGGTTGCCATGGGAATCCATAGGTAGACGGAGGAGAGGAGAGAATGGTGGGCGGATGCTGTTGGAAGGGGTTACTAGCACATGCACGCTCCTTATCAGTAGCAGGAGGATTTTAGTCCCAGCAGCCGGTAAAAAGCTTCAGGACCTCTAATGATGTCATAAGCTTCAGGTCATCAAATCACATACCTGGAATGGGATGTTGCAGAGCTCTTTGTGTTTGAAAGTTTGTATATAGTAGCAATGTGTATGTAGAGCTTAGAATCCCCATCACTTCTATAGCATCAGATCCTGCACACACAGCACAGTGTATATACAGGGAAACGTCTTTGAGCAGATCTCTTTGCATAGGAAAATGATGATCTTCAGATAGGAGGCAGCTTCAATAGAGTATAATGGCAAAAAATTAAAAAATCCAGTGATTGAATAAAAAAAATCAGTCTTTTAGGGAGGGTGTCCTCTCTAGAGAGGTTTCACGATGTGGTCACATGTGGCAGTAATGTATGCGAACAGTTGAGACAAGGGGATTTGCCTGATTACATAGCTGTTAACTTGCGTTTACAAAACACTTGCATTAACACATTATTAATGCATGTGTTTACACAATGTTAATACATGTGTTTGTTAACACCATGTTAACATTGTGTTAACACATGCATTTTGCAAACACAATGTTAACAGCTGTGTAATCAGGCAAATTTCCTCTTCTCAGCTGGTCTGATGTGTTTAAAAATGCATGCATGAACGCATACTGGTATGCTGTCATGTGTTTATCCTTTTATCCCTATGTAGGTGTTTGAGTTTAGTGCAGTTGGACATGTATGAATATATTTTTTCTTTGATGTAGTACATTACTGTGTGATGCAAAGCTCCAGTGCTCTGTGTTTCCTGCCTTCCTCTGCACTAGATCTCTGTACAAACAGTAACTCTGATTCTGTGACCTGATTGGCTGAGCAGTTTGTGCATGTTCATGCGAATTCCTTGAGTGCTATTGCCATCATTGCCAATAGCTGATGTCACAACCAGGAAGTCCCGCCCACTTCAGGAAAAGCTGAGAGGATATTACAGATAGCCTCATGTATCTATTAGCCCTATATCTCAGGATAGGAAGAAGCTAGAAGCAGTGTACTTTACAGTTACACTTTAAAGTATAGCTGAGTTAAAGTTATATAATAAGTTGTTCCTTATCTCTCTGGAGGTAAATGCCAATTAAGAAATAAATAATTTATAGTCCATATCATTTGACAATATAAGGACATGCTGATGCCCATCATAACATCCCTTTTCTCCCTCTATTGCTAAGATGCATTCCTCATGAGTTGTATTGACATATAGGGGCAGATTTATCAAGCAGTCTGAAAGTCAGAATATTTCCAGTTGCCCATGGCAACCCATCACAGCTCAACTTTCATTTCACCAGTGCTCATGAATATTTTAAATGGGAGCTGTGATTGGTTGCCATGGGCAATTGGAAATATTCTGACTTTCAGACTGCTTGATATATCTGCCCCATATTGTGTGTTATGTTGCTTCATGACTCCCCATTACTCAATGGGGTAACATTTTCGCTGCTATTGTGAGAGCAGTATGTGGCGTATATCAGGACTTGCACAGCAGAAAACTAGCATGAAAAGAATTTTAAGAGAGTTTTTTAACTTTGGTTTTCCTGGGCTTTTTTGGTGTAAAATATTAGTTGTATTGAGGGTTTTTGAGAATTTTCACTGCTACAAAGTCTCACAGGACTATATACACCTCTTTTCAAAAAGACTCAAGGACTCATAAAAAGTATCATAGTCACTCCAGTCCCCTACTGGTCTATGTGCATTTGAGATGTGTTTGGGACTTTTTGAAAAAAAAAATCCCAGATAGAAAATAGACCATAAGAACATTTATTAAAGGGCCAATGCCACTTTAATGAATCTGATGGGCAGCGGAGCTCCAAAAATAAACATAGAACGGTCCGAAGGAGCCTGCCTAATGATAAATTATCCCCTTGTCTTAAAAAAAAAGTTGATGGAGCTAAATGGGGTCAACTAGGGAAGGTAAGCCTTAGCACACCAGAATTTTAGACAATTTGTATCAAAAGAAGGTTTGGGTTATGACTTAAATCTTCACCAGCTCCCTGGATGACATTCATTTCAATTCTGGTACACAGGCATAAAAAATTATTAAGCGACTGGAGTGTCTTGATAATCTTGGTACCATTTTGTTACCACTTCTTAATAAATCTACTTTTATGTTTGCAGCAATAAAGTTGCTATAATGTGATCACATTTTTGCCATACTATGAGATTGTATTGCTTTTATAGTTATTATGTGCACCTTATTTCCCTTATGGTGGAACTTGTTTTAGGTGCTGCTTTTATTGGGCGCTATTATATGTTTTGTAGTATGTTTTGTATCAGGAAGATACTGGGGGTCATTTACTAAGGGCCCGATTCGCGTTTTCCCGACATGTTACCCGAATATTTCCGATTTGCGCCGATATCCCCTGAATTGCCCCAGGATTTTGGCGAACGCGATCGGATTGTGGCGATATCTTTGCGATCCAGCCTACACTCCAGAGTGTATGAGATGGTACAAGGAGGACAACATTAGGATCAAGTAACTATTTTATTTAGGTAACGTGTTTCGACACTGTAATGGCATAGGATTCTTACTCATTGCCGGAACTGTTAACAGAATTTTTTCCCTAAAGATTCTGCCATTCTGTTGAAGTCCGTTGCCTAAATAAAGTAGTTCCTTGATCCTAAGGTTATTCTTCATGGCTACCCCTGATATTGTCTTCTGGAACCAATTTAAGCCAACCAAGTCAATTTAAAACTACACTGTGCTGGATTGTCAATGGGTTTTGAACATACTTTTATTATTATTTGTAATAAACAGCGCAGTAATTCACTGTAATAGCAGTGGCCTTGCGATTTTTTTAATATGTCACCTTGTCCTTGTGCCATAAGGAAGGTCCTGTCTGTAATGAGGTCTATGTAAATTCTTAACATATGTAGATTTGCAACCGATATTACTGAAGCATGGGGAATCATTGTGCCGGATGAAGCTGTCAGTAGATGGCGGAAATAATTGTGCAATGAGTTATTAATTATTGTTTTCTTTGCTATACTGTCTGACACAATTATGTCATTTCTCTGATGTATAATAATTGATATGAGAGCCCCTATGTTTTGTGATGCTTTTTTTCAATTCTTGTCATACGGTTTGGCAGGTGTTGATAGAAGAGCCACATGCGAAGAAGATTGTTCACCATGCGTTTGAGGCATATTGGGATAGAATTACTAATACATTATAATAGACAGTAACGATGTAAACTTGGAAATGCACAAGATTTATCACAAGAGCTGATGCTGAATGGTAAATCTGGAGCATCTTTATACTGTGTACTACTAGTAGTTTATACCATCTTCTAGTTGACAAGTAAAATTGTTGCATCCAAAAAAAATTTAAAAAGTGTTGCATCCTTTCCCGCAGTCACAGCATATAAATGATATAAAGGGAATAGGATAAGCAGGGTGCATTTACCGACCAGGCCCTTTTCCGTTTTTGCGTTTTCATTTTTCACTTTAAAAAATCTAGAACTTTTTCATTTTGCCATGTAAAGAGCTCTGTGACGGCTTGTTTTGTGCATCACAAATTGCAATTCATAGTGACAGTATTTAGTATTCCATGCCATGTACTGGGGAGCAGGAAAAAAATTCTTAATGCAATGAAAATGGATGGTACGATCACGGAGATACCATATTTGTATAGGTTTTTACAATATTTTACATACATTTACAAAAATTAAAACCTCCTGTACAAAAAAAAATTCTTAATTTTGCCATCTTATGGTGCTAATAACTTTTTCATATCTCAGTTTACGGAGCTGTGGGCTGTGTAATTTTTGTGACTTTTGATGACATTTTCAATGCTACCATTTTGAGGACTGTACGGCCTTTTGATAGAATTTTTTTATATTTTGCAAAATGCCAAAAAAGTGGCATTTTCGATTTTGGGCTTTATTTTCCATTATGGGGTTAAACACCAGGAATAACTGTTATTGTATTTTGATAGATCGGACATTTTGGGATGTGGGGATACCTAACATGTTTATGACTTTATTTTTTACTATTTTTCTGATCCCCTAGAGTACTTTAACCCTAGGTTGTCTGATTGATCCCACTGTATACTGCCATACTACAGTATGGCCAGCACTGGCAGATTTGCAGTCAAAGGGTTAATGCCCGCAAATGTTTCTAGTGATGGTTGTTTGCTGCACTGTCGTTAAGGGGTTACAAAAAATAAACTATTTTAAAAAATCACCCAGAAATACTCACCTCCGCTCCTCCTCCTCTTCACATCAGGATCACCTATACAAGATGTCCAGCGCTCTGGGCTGCTAATTATGCACGCCCCCGCACCTCCCTCTCTAATGCTGGGAAAGGGAGATGAAGACACACGAGGGGCCTAAATTCATGCCTCTCCCGTGAAGTCATCTACCTCTATCATGCTCCCAGCATGGAAGTGGGAGTTACGGGGGCATGCATAATTAGCAGCCCAGAACGCAGGACATCTTGTCCCCATGCTGTGTTCTGCCAATTATGAGTTTCTTTTCTAGATGATCCTGGGGTGCTAAGACTAGCAAAAGATAGCGCCAGGATCAACATCAAGAGGAGCAGAGGTGAGTATTTCTAGGTGTTTTTTTTGTTGCAGAAAGTTTGACCACACCCTGTTTTTTTGTATTTTGCCCAAAGAAACCAGCACTATAAACTATGCTTCATGCACTATTGACTGGGGTCTAATACCAAATTTGCACTTGGGCCCTACCTCTTCAAGTTACATCTCTGCACGTGAGATTTGTTTTAGGTGAAAATTGGTGCAGAATTCGGTAACATTTATAAATTATATAGTAAGTTTGCCTCTTTGTGTTCTTGCCCAAAAGTGGCGTAATCAACTGTGATTCAAAGAAACAACCCAAAATTATTTCACTTGCAGGATTTTATGTTTTAGAGAAGGTATTGTCCCTCTAGAGGTTGGTTGCGTTTGCTTGCCATCATCTTGTCCCCTTGCATATCTTTGTCTGGGAACAAAGAATACCCTAATGTTCTGGCAGTTTTTTGGGGTCATTTCCTAACCTCCTTGTTTTCTAATTAATGCAGTTGCTGAAGAGTACACCTGTACACAGGTTCTCACCACTCAGCTGTGCCCTTTCTATGTACGGCACCATGGCCTTCTTCTATAGTGTGTACATTAATGCATCAATCTGCAGTGTCCATAAACCCACCATATGTCAGGCCATACGTTTTATCCAGATGAAAGAATACTAGAGAATGAATATTGTAAAACTGGCACGCATCCTGAAAGTTTCTTTCGATTCCTTACACTTGAAGACAGTTTGTTATTTTGGATGTTTTACAGCTTATGTGACTAAATTAGACCCTAGTGATTTTTTCCCCAGCAAACAATAAGAATGCTTAAAAATAAACTGAACATAAAATAGAACTGATTGCTGCAAGGCAGAAAATAGACATTACTCAGGCAATAAGCTAGGCAGCCACGGGACTGTCAGGAGAGACAATGATATTGTTCAAGGGAGCAGTGTTTAAAGAACATAATGTGCCTATATAATTTCCACATATCGGATATGGCATTTTTTCCTGTCCGTTTCTTTCTGGCCAAAATGTTTTTCTGTGACATAAAGTACTTCTGTCACAGAATAATATGGCCCTTTTGTTTAATATTGGACACATAAAAGCAGATCCTGTCATCTGGGGCTCAGGCTCCACTACTAGATCATAATCTAGATGATTTTGGTTTGATTTGTTAGTCATCTTTTTCATTTTCCTGGGTTTAAATCCAGTAATAGACGATCAATTTACTGATATCTTCAGTAATGGTTCTGTATGTGTATCAGGGTGTAAATAGATGCCCATTAAGTGCCTTCACGGTACCATGTGGCCTTTTGATACAATGGGGCTCACGGTTCAATCTCGGTATATATTATTTTAGAAAATACAGCTTTAGATACATGTGCCACATTTATCAATGTATTGCAATGTTTCCTCCCCTATCACTTCAATTTTAATAGCTCCAACAACCTTCAAGGTTTATTCTGCAGAAAAGCTTTAGAGCAGTGAACATTGAGATACATTTATCATCTTTTTACACCAATTATACTCTGTTCATAACATTAGTCAGACGCCATTTTTGTTGGCACCACAATAAGACTTGTAAATGTATGAGCTCCCTCAATTCAGTCGGTGACTATTGAAATATGGCACAACAATGACATTATTTAATTTTCAATTTTATATGATTCTTTATGTATATTATCATAGTGTATAAATATATATTTTATATGTATATATCATCACGGTGTATCAATATTATATATTTGAAATGTCTATATTAACACAGGGTGTCAATATTATATTTTGTATATGGGTATTTTCAAGTTTAACATTTTTATAGGTTAATATACCTATCCCTACAAACTATGTAAGTTTCATCACAAGACTGATTTCTTGTAGAAGATTAACAAAGATAAGTCTAGTAGTGGAGACTTGTACCCTGTTAGCCATAGAGAGCAGAAGAAGAATGAAGATACTTTTTTTGTCGCCATCTCAGTATATGTGATGTTGAGCTATCGTCGAAAGTTAGTCTAAAAAAAGTATTGCCTGCTTTCTTCACTCTTCTAAAGATATTGCTTTATATTCCAGATCCCGCGGGTCCCACAACTCCATGGGACACATGGGACCCCCATAGATTATGAGAGAGGTGGTGCTGTGCCCCTGTATTTAGCAAGAGTTGCGCATGCGTAGCCGTGCTCTATCGGGTTGATGGAGACACCAGAGTCCAGCGCTCCTCTACCTTTGGCAGATTCTAGACATTAAAGTGCCACTTGCACCCAACTAATGCTCCATCCAAACAGGATGAAACACTTTATCAGGCGGATCAGACACTTATAAATTGGTGATAACTAAAACTAGATGAAAACAGACTGTAGCAATGAAGCACAGTAGTTATGTTATTCTAATACATAGTAAACATATATTATTAGAAATATTATTAAAAATGCTGATTACTGCCAAAAACCTTAAATTGCTTCTATTCAATAATGGATACAAGGTCATACTTTTTACTATAGACCATTCATGTCAGTTTGGAGCTGTTTTTTATGGATATCTGTGGCATTTGTTTATAGACATGTGACCAGTTTGGACTAAACCATCCTGGTCTTTGTGATTAGGAGCCCATCTGATCTTACTGAATTTGAGTACATTTTAAACAGTTCCTATAAATGTCATAAAATACAAGACTCCATAGAAATCAAAGGACATCAATAATATCCCATACGTGAAGCTGAGTGATAACTGACACGTCTCACACACATCATCATTCACATCCAGATGCATGGAAAAGGCTACGGGTTTACTTAAACATATAGTTGTTGTTTTTTTGTTTTGTTTTATTCCGAGTGGTGAACTTTCTCAATGGAAAGCCTGGAAAATGATGACAATAAGACAACATTACACAGGTACGGTAGCATTGATTTAAAGGTTTGGAAAGCTCTACAGTTAATAAGTTAAATAAAGGGTTTTTACATAAATATTTGTGCTAGGAACCGTGTGCTATCTACAACACAGATAGAAGTCTACAGTTTGACAAACTTACAACACTACACTGAGTGCAATTCTTTTATAACATTTGAAATATACAAAGCTCTTTTTTCCTTATTTTTATAACAACGTTATTATGTACAGAATCAGTAATCACAGTTTAGTGACTTCAACAGTCCATAAATCTGACAGTTCATTTCCCTTTGGTTTGGTATAAAAACAAAAAAAGAACCTTGGTTGGTGTAAGCTAAAGAAAATAATATGATACAGATATATTTATATATATATCTCTTGTAAGTGCACTGACTAGATCATTCAGCTAAGTGGAGTTACGGACCTGCATATTTGTATAGCTCCGCCGCCTTGGCAGAGGCAGGGTTAATAACGTGGTAGACAACAGACGTTAGGGAATGTCCTAGAAACCAGAGAAATAAAAGGAATACATTATGAAAAGAACGAGAAATAAAACTGGTTTGGGTTTGTTTTGTTTTTTTCTTTCGCTTAACTACAGCAATGCTATGACGTCATGGAGAGCAGTACCATCAACAGTGACGTCATAGACTACCAAGGTTACTGCTCTGGAGCTGCATAATGTAGTACGCTCATTATTACTGTGAGACAAGGATGCTCCATGACTCTTCTGACACAGTCCTATAGTCTCTGGTCCTCGGCTGTGTTCCTTGCCCTCCATTTGGTCTTGCTTGGTGATGTGAGGGGGGTGGCCGGGGCTTAGCAGACCTCTTTCCCTGTGCTGTTCCCGGGGATGATGTTGAGCTGTGTGAGCTGTGCTGCATGCTCTTTAGCTTTGAGCCTGAGGGCTGCTATACTGGATGCCCGCCTATCGGCTGCAGCTGTGGCTGGGTCTGATAAGCCGCCAGATGGCACTGCGCTGTCCACAGCTGGGCTGGGCTGCCTGAGGAGAGCGGCGGCAGTGGAAGCACTAGTCAGGGGAGCCATAGTAGAGAAGAGTCTGTGGAGCACAGAAAAAGTGTGGTCAGATATACAGAGAATGGAACACAATGTATACAATGTAACACAAACCACAACCACAGCAGCAACAGTGACACATCCTCTAAACTAGATACACCAGGCTGTAAGGAATATGCCACTAAACTGGATAACTATGGCCATTGCAATGGAAAACAGGTCTGTAAATCTCTCTAGTGTATAGATATATGCATTATATCAGTGCTAATATCCTCTTCTTTTTAGAATGCAGATGTTTACTATGAGCTTTAAACCTAATATTTGTAAATAAAAAGGATACAAATTCTATGAGTGCTCTACTCTAGTGCCTAAAATACAGGCCTTCCCCATAAATTGAATAAGCACTTTACAGATTTGCTATAGCCACCTACATATTCTCACAAGAGATTTCTGGCATGGCTAATAATGGCAGGATCATAATAATCCTGTGCACCCATAAAGGGCATTACATGGGGTTGGCTCATTTGTAGTCTCCTTGTACCAGACTAGGGATATGTTCACACATAACAGAGTAAATTTCCCGCTTATTATAAATGCATATCCTGTATCTGAATTGTGTGTCTACCGTTACTTTCGCAGAAAATTCTGCAAATTTGTGACTCCAGACCATAGCTTGTTAGCTCTTGGGAGCAGGACCCTCATTCATATTGTTCCATCCGACTATGTTCTTATTCTGTAAAGTCTTATTTTTCTTGTATATGTCCCCCATGATCTGTAAATATGATCTGTATACCATGTGCTTCAAAATATGATATATATATATATATATATATATATATGAATGTATAATTATTATTATTATTAGATGCTTATAGGGCACTTTTATTACAATGTTAATAAAGACAATGTAAAATAATATTTCCAGTTTGGCCTGTTTTAGGGATTTTGTACATTAATTACTGTTCTATCACACTATATGTTACCAGGTTATCCGTAAGGCAACATCATTTTCCCTAAAAAGTGGTCTGCCCCTAAATGTCAGGCTACAATCAATGTTTAAAGGGACATTCTTCCAAGAATTGCTGTGATATTGTGTTTTGTGCTATCATTCCAAGTCTTTAAGGTCAACGTCCCTTTAAGTCTCAACATTGGAAGCCTTTCTCTTCTGGAAGTAATACTTATATTTTTTTCCCTTCGGCTGAATGTCAAATCCCCATCAACATCCTGGCATCCCGGCTGAATGACAGAAGAGCAATTATATTTTGCTCTAGATGTTTTACTGCTCTCCCTACAGAAGCCACCAAAATACAGGTGACAGGCCCAGGAGACACGGGGAGATTTATAGACTCTCCATTAGCCAGGCTTGTGATCATCAGCTTCCTTGCTGTGATATTTGAAGACTCTTGGCTCTGCTACTGAGACATACTAAAATGCGCGGAGCCATGAGCTCAGCAATGACAAGAGCAGAAGATACATACACTGCAAAGTTACAGATAGGAAGGAACATCTCGCTAGAAGAATCGCTCAAGGACATCCGAAAATAAACATTCCCTCTTTATTAACACTGTAGACCCGCCCTCTCCAAAATATATATGGAGCATGGGTGTGAGGTATGTATCCGTGATAAGAGATATAGTTTTACAATAATTACCAGTAAAAGTGGCACAGAATGGCCCCTTATACATAATTCCTTCTAATTGATTGATATGTTATAGATGCCCCTATTTTAGGCTCCATCACAACCAAATCCAATGTGACATAGAAACGTCACTATTTGTCACCTCACCGTACCATAGTTAGGGATGTGGAAACTGACAAAAGACAACTTGAAGATAAAGATAACTAGATGACCTATGGCCTGGGGGCTAATGAGCTGGAGGAGCTCTTCCAATGACTCCAAGGAGGACGTTCCTTTCTAAAGTGACTCCACGAAAGATCATCAACTCAAGTAATTGGGATCTGAAGATGGAACTTTCCCCCATCGCCTGAGAACATTCCTTCCTCAGATAAAGGGTGCGGTTGGTCTTGGTACTGATCGATGCAACAATCTGGAGATGATTGTAGGGTCATTTAATGGGATCTCTGGCAGAAATGCTAATAAAATATCTGCCTCCCCTTGTTCACTGCTCTGGTGGTCTTATGGAGGGATTTTTACTGTACGTGGGTAACTATACAGTTATCACTATGTATAGAACCTTGTGACCGTATCCTGGAGATGGGATTTACTAAACAGATCAGAGGAAATAATATCACTTTTTAGGTTCCGTTCACACATGTGTTTGCGTTTTCATGGTTCTGCTTCAGCCAAGGATTTGCCACATCATAGACCGAAAAAAGTACCCGTTGACTATAAGCAGATGCTTTGGATTTCCTTTATTTTCCCAAAAGATTTCACAACATGCTCCAGCATTTACTTTAAGATATGAAATAGAATAGTGACAGAAGTTTCCCATGTGAACACAGCCTTAGGAAATGCATCAATCTCTGGTGTAACTGGAAATTGTATTTGGCAATGTGAGAAGTCTTTCCATGGAATCTCATGGAACATTCCGGCCTTAGATTATCAGGAGATTTCCAACATTTTTACCAAATGAAATTAAATGATATGAAATCATGTCTCAGATGTAACCATGAATGTTATGATTTGGGTTCTAGACTGATATTGGGCTGGGAAGGTCATGGTGGGCCCCTGGTTACTAATGTCTCTAATTCATTTACTAAGTAGTTATTATTAATTGTGTTCTTTATTAATTCCATACTGCACAAATATTTTTAATAGGGGGAAATATTGGTGCAGGTTCATAGCTGGGGAGGTGTATGTTATCAGCATCTGCCCGATATGGGGGCCACATTTTATTACCTGAGCCAGTTTTCTAAGCAGTAAATAATGAAATAAGGTGACGTCTTTAATACAATTGTATGACGTAGCACAGATAAGTGAGCACTTACCTGCCGAATGCGGGGCTGATGAAGGCCGGGTGCCGGAACACCGCTGCTCCCAGGAAGGTGCTGAGGCCTAGTGGGGCGCCCCCGGGCGGCAGCGCTGTGGAGCCGGGCGGGGGAGGCAGGCTGGGGAAGGCGGCAGCGGCGGCGGCGGCAGCGGCGGTCCAGGCAGAGTCCAAGGCAGGATGGTGCGGGGGGAAGGGGCCGGCGTCCAGGTACGGGCTCAGCGGGTGACCGGCGGACAGCGGGCCCGGGAAGGGGAGGCCGGGGGCATGGGACTGGGCGCCCGCCTTCTCCCGCTTCCTCCACTTGGCTCTTCGGTTTTGGAACCAAACCTGAGGTACAGACAAGAGGCGCCAAGTTATATCACCTGCTGGTTCCGCTAGTGATCCAATGGACCGATTATACACATATCCAACACATTACCAAATCTATATTATCTATCTGTCATCTTTCTATCATCTACCATATATTATATATAGTGTCTATCCATCTATTTATCTATTATCAACTACTATCTATTATCTATCTATGTATCTATTATGTATATATCTGTCATCATCATCATCTTTCTATTATCTATCTCATATATATCATGTATATCTATCTATTATAAATCTATCTATTATCGATCTATATATCATCATCATCTTTCTATCATCTATCTCATATCTCGAATGTCTACTTATCTATTTTCTATCTATCTATCTATCTATCTATCTATCTATCTATCTATCTATCTATCTATCTATCATCTCTCTATCTTCTATCATCTATATATACAAAAGATAATCAACTTTCTACAATACAATAGACAATATAGGCGTCTGATCACTCTCCGTTACATTATCTATCCATCTCTATACATGAAAGTATCCAGTACATGCAGCCCGTATGAGACTTGGAATGACATGGAGACCATAGTAGTACACAGTATAATGGCGGCAGCAGTATATTACTGTACACTAGTATATAATGATTATAAGAGCGGAGTGTGATGGTCGGGAGGAGAGCTGTCATCACATGGGCGCTAAGAGCATCTACACCTACACATATACGATAGATAGATGGATACATATGGGATAGATAGATAGATAGATAGATAGATAGATAGATAGATAGATAGATAGATAGATAGATAGATAGATAGATAGATAGAACTTGGGCGAACAAAATATATCTAATACAATATTATAAAAAATAATAATTTTATATAATATTATGCTATATATAAGAAACCATAAATACATATAGAATAATCTGAAAGGCTAAGTACTGGTATAGAGAAGGAAAGAAAGCTAATTCGGCAGTGAATGTCAAAAAAATAAGCAGTCATAAAACCGATAGGGCCAACAATATACTATATATATATACACACACACAGTATGGTCCTGAGATCTCTGTGCCTCATACATGGCAGGATAATAGTATACCGGATGGCGATCACCTATTAAAATACTCGTAAAATCCTCATTACCGCCCTATAAATACTAGACAGGTCTCTCTGCTCCGCAACATGTGTCATAAACGATCACTTGATGTGTCACTGTGTGTACAGGGTGACAACATTACACTCATATTCCCTAAAACCTCCACATGGGAGCGATCACTGATTCATTGTGTAGTTCATATTATTTATTAGCAATGTTCTTGTTCTATTTGTTTTATATCAAATATAAAAAAAAAAAAAGTTTAATATTAAAACGAAATTATTCTACATATTATTATACAGTATGTATGTATATGTATATGAGGAAAGTTCTGAGCAGCACAATTGTAAAAAAAAATGGCGGGTGCATATATGTATATATAATAATAATAATAATAATTATTATTATTATTATTATTTTTCCCAACTGTAACAGTTGAACAACAGCAGAACCTGGCTTCACTAGACAACCGAAAACTACTAGTAAAATATTTATACATTTAATATAAACAAATCTTTAATTACTAAAAGAAATATTTTTAAAAATATATACTAAATATAATAAATATATAGTATATACGCGAGACATATATATATATATATATATATATATATATATATATATATAAAACCGGTGAATATTATTTTCAATATATACATATTATTCTGCATTTTTTGGACATTATCCCTTCTTCCGCTCTGTTAACTATTTAGCGTCCATTCATATGCACCCTCTCTCATGATATTTTTTTGGATCCTTAGACGTGAGTTGACTTTCCCACGACTGGTCCCCCTGGTGCTAGATCCACTGACTTTACTGTCACATCCATGTTTGACAATGGAGAAATGTGTCAACAAAAAGAGGGGGCCCTATCGCCCCCCACCTAATGCTGGAAGCTGTTGTGTATTAAATGAGCCATATGGAATTTATGATGCTTTATCAGCCCCTGATTGTACCAGTAAAGTGATTTGCTCGGAGACATCTGCTTGGTGTTGGCAATCAGGGCATCCCAATGTTTATCGTCTCTGTGGTTATGAGCCCTGGCTCAGGATATGGAGAGCAAACACCTCTAATAGCATTGCACTCACTCCCAGGGCAGCCATTAGATCAATGCTATCACAAAAATGGCAAATCAAATAGCATTAGCCAGCTCCTTGGGCAAATCAAACAACCCTCTGCCATGAAATAGCCCTGTTTGCTCTAGTACTAAGTGTGCTTTTATGGAGCCCGATTGGAGGCTTCATCACAGCCAAATACCTGCCTGGAGCTCAGCACAGTTGTCTATAACAACCAGGTCTCCATTCAAAGGTACCAACTTATTCATTCACCCATGGGCTGGCACCACCTATGCCACCTGCCCCAGGCATCAGATATGGACAGTATACAGCATAGCCCGAGCTACTTCCCCAGTGGCCCTCACACTTATCAGAGGTGGAATGTAATAATTGCACCTTGTTTGATTAATTAATTCCTGGACTCAGGGGAGATTGATTTGTTTTCAGTGTAGCATTTAGTCAGTGATTGCAGCCACAAGTGACATTGGGGCTGCTATAAATAGGCTGCAAAGGGCATGCATGAGGGTAGATAGATAATAGATAAATAACAAACTAGATACTAGACATATACATACATACATAGAGAATAGATACTTAATAGCTAGAAAGATAGATACTAGATTGATATTAGATAGATAGATAAAACTAAATACATAGATCGATAGATAGATAGATGACTAAATAGATATATAAATAGATAATAGATACATAATAACTAGCTAACTAGATAGATAGATAGATAGATAGATAGATAGATAGATAGATAAATGTGCCTTCACACCATAGCAGGACTCACCTGTACTCTGGCTTCAGTCAAGTCCAGGCGCATGGCTAGCTCCTCTCTTTAAGAACACAAAAGGGAATATCATATCAGCTCGTGGACATTTACACCATGAATAATAGACAGAGCTAGATTTTATATAAATTGTCTATATATCAATGATACATTACTAAAACTAAAAAATAATAAAACAGAAATAAATAAATAATTAAAAATAATAAATATGCCACACATATAGATATATAGAGATATGTCTGATATGTATATATATATATATATATGTTATCTATCCACATATGCATAAAAATGTATGCAAATCGCTTACCAAAATAAAAATAGATTTCTATCGCATAATTGAACATTAAAAAAATATATATAAGTAATTTGTTTATATTATTTAATGTTTATATTATCACTTGATTTTAATATTTCTAACTTGGTATAGTTTGGGGTTTGCTTTTTTCTGGAGGTATTCGAAGTTTAAATAGGAAATATGGTTATGCATGACATCAAATTATTTAAAACAAATAAATAAAGCAGATTTGAATGTAAATGTCTTAATCTATTATATGTACAACGAACCAACTACAAATCAAATGAATATTATTGTACACAAACGCACAAGTATATTGTAATAAGTAATTTGATGATAAATAATGTTTTCAAAAATAATATCAACGCCTTTATGGAATTGGAGACGTATTACAATTTTTTTTAAAATTTTTTTTCTTTCTAAAAACACCCAACTTAATAAATACTATTTCGTTTTCACTTGACTGTGAACATAGGGGCTCTTTGATGCCTCCCTCCAAAATCAGTGATTCATTGTGATGCCAATGTACTTTAATTTGGTAACGAAATAAAAAATAAAACCTACATTTGCTATATATATTTTTTGCGTTATATTGAACAATGGCATCTCGTTGGATTTTTCTATACGAGTCTATAGGTGTATGTATTTACGTTCTTACTCCAGACTGACTAGAATAAATGACAATGATCAGGTGTCATGGGAAGGCTCTGGATAGTGATCTGGATGTGACTGCACACAATGTAACTCATCTGAGGCATCACTGACATGAGGGATATAAATACATTGGCCAGTACTAGTGATAGTAACACCACTCTGCCCAGGGAATTACAAACATTACCGGGCTCTCTGTCAGTCTCCTAATAAAAATAGGAACTAAATGTCACTGGAGAGCAGACTGGGAATGAAAAGATAATATAAGATAAACTAGTCGTTACTTTATTATTGCTGGGATTCTTCTAGTAAGGCTCCTTATATTTTAAAGTAATGTAGAGTGGTACATATTCCATATATTAAATGTATATCAAGGCACTGCAATCTACACGCCACCCCACCACCCGATAAACCCTTCTGAAGATACCTTGTGAAGACATCAGGGTAGTGGGTCTTCTGGAAAGCCCTCTCTAGTTCTTCCAGCTGGTAGCTGGTGAAGGTGGTTCTATACCTCCTCTGTTTCCTCTTTAGCATGCCCTCCTCTGAGTCACTGCCAGCTGACAGGCACACACTGTCCTCACCATCCTTGCCATCAGCATCTGAAGTATGAAGTAGAAGTTCCTCCTTAGGAGACATGTCTCCATCAGGTCCACAACCTGCTTGCTGCTGTTGCTGCTGCTGCTGTTGCTGCTGCTGCTGGAACTGAGGGTGTTGCTCCTTAAGGAGTCCTCTGGTGGCATTGCTGCTGGTGTTATTACTGTTGTGCTGCTTGTCTGTATCATCCTCTTCATCATCATCTTCTTCATCGTCCTCTTCTTCCTCATCCTCCTCTTCCTCCTCTGTTGGGTTTTGGGCTATTACTCCCAGTCTGTCCTGCAGAGAGACACTGGTTTGGAGTTGCTGTTGTAGACCATCAGGACTGCTCTGATCTTCTCGCAGCAGGGGGGCGCTATTCTCTCTATAGGACTTGCTGCGGCTAATGCTGACCTGTGGGGCCTGGCTGATCTTCAGGCTATGGTTCTCCCAGCTGCTTTCTCCTGCACCCCCAAGTAGTAGTAGTCTATCAGGTTTATCCGATCTGGGCACGGCTGACCTGGCATCAGGCAGAGTCTGAATGTGCAGCCTCCCAGCTGCCCCCACAGGGCCATAGAGTCTTCTCAATTTTGGAGGTAGATGTAACTCAGTCTCAAAAGTAGAGTTGTTCTTTGGAGAACCTTGAGGGCGTTAGAAAAAGACAGAAGATGTAGAAATGTGATTGCACGATTCATTTATTACAGAAGAAATCCTTATATTATACTACACAAGGAGGGACGTGGAATGGAGTGGTGGCCATGAAGATGTAGGAGATGATTTCCTCAGCTATCTCTTACTCCTCTGCTGTAAAGATAACAATTTAGCAGCACACACCCTCTATAGTCCTGTGCACTGGATTGAATGGTGCAGTTAACATCACACATTCTGGTAATTGGATGCCTCTGGAAACGCTCTAATTACTGTCAACAAGGAATTTCAACACATGTACAAGTAGATTTCACCTCCAACCCTCCATATGTTTATTAAAGCCACAACTGAAGGGATACAGTTACATGGGCACGTTACTGAGGATGGGAGATGCCAGGGGAATAAGATGGCAGATTGTAACTTTTCTATCAACCACAAGTGGAATAACTGAATCAGAATCGGAATCAGAAATGTCTGAACCAAGGACTACAATATTATCCTTAAATGTAATGTTTATAATATGATGCGTTCAATGCTGTATCAAAACGTAAAAGGTAGCTGTTATATAACTCAATATTATGTCTGTAAGATTTCAATAGAAATATGGAAACAATTCCTACAGAAGAATCTATTTATTTACATATCATTCAACTTATTTTTTTTTATTAAATGCAATAAAGTAATTTACAGTTATGTTTGCATTTATATAAATATTTACTAATATATCGATTCATATATGAATAAAACAACCCAATACATTTGGGAAATGGATATCTAGAATAAAAATTATTATTATTATTGTTTATATTATTATTATTATTATTATTATTATTATTATTATTATTGCTATATATGTTATTATTAGGAACAGCTATTGTTGTATTTATTACGTTCGTATTGAAATCCAACGCTCTTATTATTTTGTATCCATTATCGATATTATGATAAACATGATCCTCAATATTTAAATTGGAAAAGCTAAATAAATAACAATCATGTTCAGGATACATTGATCTGGAAATGACTGTTGTCTAGAATCGTAAAGTTATTTTCTTATACTGGTTTATGTAGTTTATCCTGTAGAATCATAAAGTTGCCCAAGTTTTTTTGTGTGTATATGTGCCAGCATAAAGCTTGGCACAAAGGCCTGCAGTTTTAATGTGAACTATCTCGGTTTTCTTCTTACCTTCCAAACTTTTCTCCTGGTCATTCCTTGTGGTGAGAGGTGGCAGGCTTTGGGTGCCCAGTAGTCTCATCTTGCAGGGGCTTCTCCTGCCCAGGATGCTGTCTATGCAGTATGAGGAGAGCAGGGTGGGGGATTTACTTTTGCACTCCGGCCTCTCAGTTGCCTCCTCATGATACTGGCTGCTCATGGTTGTGCCCCTTCTTCCTCTGTGTGCTGCTGCAGTTGGGTGGCAGGCTGGCTGTCAGGGTGCTGGCAGTCAGGGTGCTGGCTGTTGTTGATGCTACTGGCTTTGATGAGAGTGTATGCAGAATCCCAGAACCACATCAGGTCCCTGTCCCCCCTGTTCCTGATCAGGGCACCAGGCAGTAGAGTAGTGAAGTGCACAGCTCAGCTCCTGAGCCCTCTCCTCCACGTGTTACACAGAGCTACTGGATTGGCTCACACACACTCTGCTACTCTTCATACACACATCAGCCAATGGTTGGCACCAAAGCCTGGACTGGAGCCCCTCATTACCATGGATTCATCTGCTGCCAATACATTATTATAGACCAGGTTCAATGTTCTCACCCAAAGGGCACCGCTCTGAGATGACAAATGCTTAGAAACATCATCTCTTATTTCATACATTTAATTTACAAACAATATTCTCCTACATAGTATATTCTTGCTCCGGGGTTATCACATAGACACAAAATAAAGCAGCAATAGATACAATAGTAACAGAGCAAGGACCTACTGTTTTACTGGTGGCGATTGCAATAAATTATTACACAAAGAAATTCTTTTTATTGTAAATATCTGTGTCATCAATATCGTGTACACAATGCTGTCATTATTTTTATAATTTTTTTTTATATTTTTAGAACTTATCTGCATTACATCTTGATATAATGCGAGAATTGTCTGTGATATCACGAATAATCAATTTACAGCAATACCACAATATATATCTAGTGATTTTGATAATAATATAATCAGCTCATATACAGTATATATGCGATGTGATGCAGAAATATGAAGTGTAATTACGTTATATGTAATAGATTTCTTTATATTATAATTATTTCTCAAATTGCAATAATTCAATGACAAATATGTTATCCCTAAAATATCCCTTACATGATTCCGAATATTCCCACTTATTCTATGTATTTATTAATATCTGATCTGGATTAACATCTGGGCTCTAGATGTAATATCATATTTAATGTTGGATCCATCCAAATAGTGATCCAGGGCAGGTTTAATGTATCATCATCTGTACCCTCCATCACCCCCCTCTCCTCCACTTCAACGGATCTAATAAAAAGAGCATTTTACAAAGACGCACTTGAATCGCTTACAGTCAGTATTTAAAAATACAAGGAGTCATAATGGGGACTTCTTATGAGGGTAATCCACATCTGGAGACGGATCTCACATGCTAATATGTCATGGAGCTGGGCATTGGCCTCAGTCAGGATAGAGGTAGCCCCTAGAACCTCCTTTCTCTGTGTGCATATATATATATATATATATATATATATATATATATATATATAATATATATATGATAAAATACTATATATATATATATATATATATATATATATATACATATTCTATATATCCGTGTTTCTATAATCTATAATCATATATAATATAATCACATAAATCAGTTATCTATCTATATCTATAGATAACCTATCTATTCATATATTTTTAAATCCCTCCTTATAGCAGTGGTGTGGTGTGAATGGTGGAACTGGTACTTGTTGTTTTTCCTTGCTAGTAATAGTAGGAGCAGTGTCTTTGTTTATTACACTAGTTGTGTCCATTACTAGTGACAATGTCATGATCAAGTCTACATAACCAGGAGAGAGCCCTGAACACATCCCCAATCTCTGCAGCATCACTGTCACCTCTCCCTTTCCCCTCCAAACTATGGACACTTCTTTGTAGCGAAAAACCGGGGACTTCTATAGTGAAGCAGATTTCATTTGTTAACAGTGCTGCTGATACACACCCAGGAACTAAATAACGGATACAAAGAAGCAACACATACCTGTATCTATACCACAACCAATATAAATACTAGTACACGTTAAACCAAATGACAAACAAGACTACTGCAACCATACTACATACCAGCAAATGGTGCAAGCCTTCCTATAACATATATACATAGTACACCTATAACACACATAACACACATATTTATGTGTCTACAATCCTATTTGTATACAACCACTAATTTGTAATCTGTAGAGAAGTAAAATAATAAATATACTTTATTATAATAGCAATTATTATGATAGGAGAGCTAAATCATGTAATAGTATAAAATAAATCCTGATATAGCAATGCAATCCCTTAAACATAATATGTAACAACTGTTCTACTATTACAACTCGATGTAATATATTATTGTTTACAATTATTACATATATATATATATATATATATATATATATATATATATACAGAAGGATATAGAGTGGTAATGGGTGCTGTATATATACATATGTACAGTAGGATATACAGTGGTAATGGGTGGTTTACATACAGTATAATAGGTATATCTAGATATTCACATAAATGTAATGAGGGGTTAATTGAATATTCTGAAAGACATAAAACAACCTGCAAACAATGGCATCTTTCCTCATTGCCAATGAATTGTGCTGCTTAACCAGTTTAGTTAAATAATATGAAATATTCCCATAAAAGAAGCAGAGAATAGGGGCTGGATATGGCTGCGATCTGCTGGGGGCCCCATAATTAAGATCATCTTCCCTGTATTTAAACAATAGAATGCGCCTGTTGTTCCATGGCGCAGCATTGTGGCGCAGCACCAGAGACAATGCTCCCTGATTACATGGAAGAATTCTCTGCCCTGTCATAATGCTGCCAAGTTATTCCCTTATTTATTTATTTTTAACTAACTTTCATTCATTGCTGCTGTACCCGCAAGCTGCTAATTTGCCAGTGTTAGCAGAGAGAAAGAAGAACAGCAAACAACAATAGTACAATGATCCAAATGATACAGTAGAATTATAGCAATTATACATATACTTGTAGCAGAAAACCTTGCTGAGATCAGCCAAACAAAGTGATGCCTGGTAAGGATAACAAGCCTGAGGATTGACAGCCAGTGCTGGGAGAGGCAGGAGGGCACAGGCTCCAATATTAACTCCAGCCAGCCAAAATTAACCTCTTCAAATGTTACTTTTATCACAATATTAACATCAGCACCAGCCTGGGACAACCTATATTATTTTTCAACCTGTCAACCTGTGTTTAATAAATGATGCAGGCATTGTATAGGCATTGTCACTCATATTTGGACAAATAAACATGTGAGGTTTCCCACAAAGCCTTGCCAATAATAACAGTAATGTGTTATTTCTGATCAGGCCTTTCAAACAGTATGAAAACATATGGAAATGTGTATATTTAGGAAGTCAAGCGCTGCTATAAGGAATGTCTGTGCTGCTCCTGCAAAGGTAAACAGGGGACTCCAGGGTAACAGAGGTTTACAATGAATGGACCTTACAGACAGGACAATGAATGATGCTGCATAAACCACAGTGACCTGAAAGCACTGCTTCAACTTCTACCCAACCTGACACTATTATGCATAAAAAATTTGAAAAAGTGTTTTCACAGCCACATATAATTTTATCAGAAGTTATTCCAAGTTCAGGAAAGCTTCTATTTGTACAGACTGTACCGACTTATATGACTAGGACTGTACATAACTGTGCATGACTATGTGCAGTAGTAGTATACAGTTACTTTTCATTAACACGATTCATTGTAGCAGATGACTAAAAGGGGATGATAGGTCATGTATGTTTTCTTATTATCTTTACTAGCATTTATCATGGCACTGTATAATCTAGAGTTTGCAGGTAAACATTCATAGATCGCAGTATGAAAACAAAGACAGTGTATACAAGATAGACGTCCAAAAACATTGTGAGCTTTATACAAAAAGTCATATTTAATGAGAATACTCAGGATTTCTGCTCTGATGAATTTTGTTTCATTATCATACATTGGTTATACACAGGAGTGCTGACAACCCACTGAATGCCTGCAGAGTTAATAACCAACCCAGCTCTGCTGTGCCAGAATTGTTCTACCTTGTTCATAATAATGTGTCCAGTTTTCTTCTATGGATTATGAGTGTACTTTGAATGTATGATCTGCAGAGTGAATAACCAATCCAGCTCTGCTATACCAGAATTGTTCTCCTGTATTAATAATAATATGTCCAATTTTCTGCTATGGATTATGGATGTAGCATGCATGTATGGCAGTGCAGTCAGCCTTTTCATGACTAGTGCAGCAGTTTTGTTCCTATAATGTCTTCATTATCTTCCTTTTTTTGTATCTTACACTGTCCTCACGTTGTTCTTATTCATGAGGCCTGAACAACATCTCCCCATGCAGGCCACACTTCCCCAGACTAAACACTGCTCTCTCTCTGTATGGTGATTTGTGTACTTGGGATTGATAAAGACATCATTCACCTCCTAGTCACTGCTAAGCACTCTCTCCTGGCATTTCTGTCACTCTTAAGGTAGCAGGTCATTCTCACCTGTGGGGAAATGATGTATGCTGAGGCAGGTCATGTAATCTCTTCTATTTACCCAGTGGTAGCAGATAAATCCCCAAATAAGCCTATGATTTCCACAAGCCACTAGTTCTTTAGACTGTAACAGTACTTGCTTAGGTACCAGGGACTAAGACATAGAAAGCAGCACATAGAGTAGAGTGGCCAGCTGCAGCTTAAAAAATAACAACTTTAATTTGACATTTAACTGTTTATTTTTATTAAAATAGCATTATTTATTACTCACTTATACATAACATTATAATTTAGCCAAAATTTCCACCTTTTGCTAGAACTAGTGAGTCAGTCCCGGAACTTAATTTTAATGCAGTAATTCTGTGCTTTCCAGCAGTTTAATTACAGGCAACAAATGTTTACTCTCTTTATTAAAGGAATAAAGGGAATGAGGCTTATTTTGGGAAAATGCACCAGATTTATCATAGATTTAATATCACACACCATATTTATCATATATTTTTCACCATAGACCATAATTATCATATATTCTGCGATATACACCATAATAATCTAGATTGTGTATCATGCACCAAAGCTTTCACTTTGGATTGCAGGTTACACACATATGATATTTCTCTTACATATCTATCCATATAATTTCTATCGATCTAACACACAGAATGTGTGTTTCCAAAAACAAAAAGAAAAAAAAAGACATGAATCCCCATAATGCTGTGTGTTAATTATGTATTACCAGATCAATCATTGAGACCAATAAATCTGTGATCACATTTACACATTTAATTGAATAACTTTAATTAATTGAGGATATATATATATATATATATATATATATATATATATATATATATATATATACATACTCACTCACTCACTCACACACACACACACATGTATTTATATTAGTGTGATTTTCATTGTTGGGAATATCTGTCTTCAACGTTAAAAGAAAACATCTAGATAATATTAATTCCCCTCATTAGGGTGCCTGAAAGAGGAACAAACGTAAATACCCCCTACACATAAAGGAAAGCTAAATCGACTCCCCACCTGCACCTCTCTGTGGTCATGTCATCCACTGAGATGTGATCCATCCCAAAACAATTCTCATAGCAGAGCAATAATTAACAGCCGGGGATTCTGTGGATACTCACCAGATTCTGTGGATTTCTAGGTTTCCTGGTACATGTTTTACCTTTGGCATCCGAGACCAGCCAGTCACTGAATATACCATATACAGTTCAATATTGTTACAGGGACTGACACATACTGTAGGAATATCTATATGCCACTATCCTAATATAGTATAATACCATACAGTTCATCTTCTTATAGGGGTATAAATATCCACACTCATCCTAAAGAATCTATAAAAATGTGTAAAGCAACAGCTGCCATCTGTCCTTGCCTTTTATTTTAATGATCCATAAAAGAAGTTAAATAGCTACAAGTGTTCATTATGGATATCTGTCTAATAACTCTCTATCTATAATGCATGTGCCTATCGGTACATCTCATTCCTCTTGTCTATGCATTATCTATCTATCTATCTATCTATCTATCTATCTATCTATCAGTATCTAATCTATCCATCTATCTCTCTTTTTCATATGTATTGCTTATCCATCCATTCGTTTGAAGATTTGGTAAATCTCTTTATCTTTATGTACAGCTATCTTTCTATTACAGTATTTATATGTCTATTAACTTCTTTATGTGAAAATGCCTTTCCACTCCCTAACTGTTTGCCTTCAACAGCAGCAAAAATTGCAATCAAATTTAATTTTGGTAACATTTTGCATCATCTGTAACTGAATCTCACAATTGTTTATTTCATGACAGTAAATCAAAATGAAACAGAGTCACAGGGGAAAAATATACATAATAATCGGCAAAAAAAAAAAAAATTTAATCAGTAAAATAATCAATATTATTATTTAACACTCTAATTATATGGATATGTCTAGCTATCTATTAATCCTTATATTTATCTACACAAATGGTCAGATTGATAAACTTGAATTTGGCATATAAAAATGATAGAAAGCGGAATGTCTGAAACTAATTTTTGGGTCTAGAAAGTGGAAATGTTTCCCAGTATATGTTATGTTCTGTGATACAGCTCTCCCCCTAGTGGCTGTAAGGGAAAAGAAAGCCAGCACTGACATCTCTGGTTTTCTACACTGCCTTTATTAAATAAATGGCCACATGAATAGCTTATTCAAAGTATTTTCACTGGTTCAGTTATCTGGGGCAGTGGCAATAAATTTGTGGCCTTACACATGACAATTAAATGTAATAAAACTTCAGCGATGCTAGCTTGTATTTATTATGTCAGGTATATCAAGCAGATAACAGAGTGCTTTTCTGTCTATAATATGGTATACAATTTAGACCTGTGAAGCACTCTGTTTTTAGACTCTGTGTAACAGTTTAGTTTTCTCTCTGCTTCTGTCAGGGATTGAGTCTGGTTTGTGGCATCTGACACAGTGGTATTTTTAATGCTGTCTACTATGTATTTTGGATAGGGTGATATGTATGTTAGTTTCTAGTGTACATGTGACCTCAATGCCGCTGCACACTTGCATGAAGCCTGTATAGTCCTGCACATACAAGATTTATGAAAATGTCAAAAAGATGGGTAGATTATATGGCGCCTGGGGCTTCTGATCCTAGTGGACTGTAGTGGTGATATCACTTTCACTGTACACAATCTCTCATCAGATTCTGTATGTTGAGATACTCTACACCAGTGACCAGGTAAACCCTTCAATATGGTCCCTGAGAAAAAAAAGATCTGTGTGCCATTCAATTGCACCATAACTAAGTCCAACCGTTGTAACACCCCCTTGTCCCACAGCCCCTATCTAAAATCCCCCTTTTCTGCAGCTGTCCTTCTTATAATGCCCCCTTTCCTGCCACTTCCTCTTTTTTTTAATACCCCCGTTGCTGTAGCCCCCTCCTATAGTGCCCCCTTTTTTATGGTCTGTCTTTATAAGAAGGGGACTACAGAAAAAGGGACATTATAACACCCCCTTTTCTCTAGCCCCCTCATACCTAAAATTTCCTATTGGAGTTACGTAAACAACTCTCAGTTCTACATTGTTTATGTTAAATCACGACCACTGCTGTCAGAATTTGATGGGAAATCAGGAGAAGTGGTACCATGCCAACTTTTAAGAGAAGCATGTGGGATGCAGAGTCAGGATATGACATATCCTGTGCACACGTCATGAATGTCTTTCATGAAAACCCCCTTAAATAAACAATGTGACCGACTACAATGTGACGATGTTGGCGTGTTTTGTGTCAGTTTTAATAATTAGCACACGGTGAGAGGCATGCCAGAGCTACAAAGAGGTCCAGTCTAGAGTACATTTTAGCTATAACCTGCGTCAATGCCCTGGCATGCCTTGCGCCATGACCACTCTTTTTTAAAGTGTTGCATGTGGTACAAAGGGGAAAAATGTTACAAATTCTATTGCGCAAGGAATTGCAACTTTCTCATAACTTGCTAAAAAAACTGACACTCATTGCATAATACATCAGGACAATGGGGGTCATTTTCTACGTTTTTGCGACGGGTTAACCAAATTTTTACGTTTTGCGCCGATTTTCCCTGTATTGCCCAGGGATTTCAGCGCACGCGATCGGATTGTGGCGCATCTGCGCCGGCATGTACACGATGGAAATCGTGGGGCGTGGCCATAAAAAAACCTGTCGGATTCGGAAAAACAGCCGCATTTAAAAAAAAAAAAGTGTCGCTCGACACGCGCTTACCTTCACCCATGATGGCTCGGTGAACTTCAGTGCATGCAGTCTTCAGCGCAGCGAATCCCAGCCGGACCCGAATCCACCGCAGAGAATGCGCCACTGGATCGCGAATGGACTGGGTAAGTAAATCTACACCAATGTGTTTTCTTTTCTAGAATGCCCCACAACAAATTTTGCAATGTTTCAAGACTTGTTAGAATTAAATTATAGGTGTATATTTCATTTGTAGAACGACTGATACATGAGCCTAGAAATGTCTTCTGTCCGTTTGCATTAATTACAGCTTTTGACTTGTTTATCGGTTGTGCGTGTTCTGTATGTTACTTGGCAAATCTTTGTATTTTTAACAACAGCTGGAAAAATAAGATACTGGAATATATGCAGATTATGATGGGATCAGGAGAAGAAAAATCTCATTAATTTATTTCAGTGAAATGACAATTAGTAGTGATGTATCACTGGGACAGAAGATAGAAATATGCTCTTATCCAGTTTAGAAACTACTAAAGAATCATTTAATAGGAAGTAAAGAAAAAAGCCTAGTCCTAGTTCATCATTTATGTCGACTATGCAGAAACAATATAACTACGTATAATTGTATAGAGTAACATTTTATCATTTGGAGTAAAGGAGAACTTGATAATCCCAAATCCCAGAAGTAAAATGGTTAACCCATCAAAACAAACCATGTCCTTGTGCCCTGCTAGGGTGTCATAAAGTGGATTCTTCAGCTCAGGACCCCATCTATAATTCAGAGCAGAGAGTCAATGAAGTGCAGCAGCTACTGCTCGGAGGGGATGTACATTAGGGGGGACATTAATCATAGTTTTTTTAGACAGTTTCTAGCATTTTTTGCACAATAATCTGGCGCAGTTTGTTAATTTGGCCCTTTTTTGCGACATTTTCTGGCGCACGGCAAAGTCCAACACTTAGTGGTTTTGAGTCCTTGCGCCTTATCTGACATAGTGAGAGGCTGAAATACAGATGTTTGCATGGGATCTATCACAAATTTGTATCTAAAAAGACACAAAAAAGGCGCAGAAAATAGGCGAACCTGAGACCCACTATGATTAATGTCCCCAATTAGAGGGGTTTCAAATTAAAGAAGTCTTCTGCAGTGCTTCATCTACTTCAAAGACATGCTCAGCGTTGTATCTTTCACACTTGCGCAAAATATACATAACATAATTTTTGTGTTGCAGGCTGTAACAATAACCCCAAGTCCACTTATGTAACTCCTATTCACTTCTAGAGGAGTTACAGAAACAGCATTTATAAACTGCTTTCTCCTGTTTCCGTAACTCTGACCGACTCAGCATGGGGAGACAGGGCTACTCTCATCTTTGCTGTGATTAGCTGCTCAGAGTCGGGAATACTCATGATCTCGCTGATAGATAAAAAAACAAGCTAGCTGACATGGACCCTGTTGGGTCACATGTAAACTAAACATTTGGCCTTGTAGGGGACCTGCCTCATAATCATAACTTTCAAGAGTTCTGTGTACCAGGGGTGTAGCCATCAGGTCTGGTGTAACTTCTCTAGCCCAGGGCACTGTGAGCCAAAAATATGTGTAGGGCATTGGTTTGGTAAACTGAGCAAGAGAGTGTGCACTTGTGTAGTGGCCACATCCATGGTGCGCCAAAATGATCAATTATCATTTGATCAAATACATAAATATGAAGATTTCTCTGCATTCAGTTTATAGATTTTGTTGAGAAAGACATATTGTTTTGTTTATATGTGACCAGGGAGATGACATATTTACTCTAAGGCCACTTGCATTCATATGTTGTTTGGGGATGTGTGCTGATAAAAAAGTTGCCAATTAACAGTGGACAGTAAAACAATTCAGTCAATGGTTACTATATGCTTTTTATACTGGTTAACACGTACAGATAAATCATAGTATGGTGTTCATTAATTGAAAGAAGAGAGGTTGAATCTTTGTTCTTCTGAAATCACCCTGGTCACATGACTAACAGAGCTCTTGCTCAATGCTCCATACAGCAGTGTGTCCTAGCTGTGAGACCTGTCAATGTGGAACAAGGAGGCAGGGTGGAGCAGTAAAAATTGAATATGCAGGGTCTAACTGGACTCACGTACTGTTTTTGGATTTACATTTACAAACTAATGTTTAAAAAAGTTCAACAAAGTCTACCTGAACTTTAAAGTATGGAAACGTGCAGCCAGTGTTACTTATCATTCCTGCAGATCTGTGTATTTTAGGATTGCAGTCGGACTTGGAGCACTGGGGTAGTGTCTTCACACTGCTGTGCTTTTAGCTATTTTAAGTTGCTCCTAAACCTCTTCCCATTGCTTTAAGTCCATGCTGTAGTAGGTTTTTGGTTGAATCTCACAGCAGTGTGAGGACACTCTACCAGTGCTCCAAGTCCAGCTACAATCTTGGAAATGAAATGCATTTTTCACAGACTTGTTGGCTGTAACAGCACTTTTTTAAAAAGTCGTGTTTCCTTTAGTCATTCACACCAGGAGGGCATACATTGGGCACGCCAGAGAGGAGGAGAGGTGAGTGCTGCTCCATAGAAAATAGAGCTCTACAGCCATTCTAACAGCCAAAGATAGATCGTGCTCTATATTTTTTGCGGCTATGGCACAGTATGGTTAGCACACCTTATGCTCACCGTACTGAGCGTACTGGCACCATAGACGACTATGGGAGGCGTATATCCAGCCTCTTGTTTGTGTAAGTGCAGCCTAAACCTGTGCACAATGAGTGCAAAAACCAAACTGAGCAAAAAAGTCACACATTTTTGAGCTAACACTAAGACAATTTTTCTGGACAGCCAAAAAAGGGTAAATTCCCAAAACACATGATTGAATGTGAAAAGAATGAAAGACCCAGCTTTTTTCTCCATTTTTTCCCAACTAAATGCAATACCAAAAACAGCCAGTGAGTGCAAGTGGCAGAATAAAATGTAAATCATTTTCTCTATTCTCAAATCTTCCATGGGGGTCCTTTTTTTTTCCTAAGTGGGTAATGGCTTCTATTGGTAGTAAATGATGGAAAAAGGATTAGAACACCAAATATAAGTTAGCTTATGACTTTAGACCATTAGCATTAAAAATATATAAAAGGTATGTCAGCTATAGCTTGTATGTACATACATATAAACCATAGGAATATTATCCATAAGTGGGAAATCCAGACGTAATAAAAATAGTTGTTTTTGTTGTGCAAAGTCATATATTCCCCATTAGAAGAAAAGTAGGTGTGCAAATGATAGTCAACTGGGTAATTTAGCAGAAATTATACATATTGTGCAGTTAGTGAATAAGCTCTTGCATGTGTAATGGAAATGGGACAATACAGCGGGTAGGATGCAGAGTTGCGGTAACCTGTATCAATACGAGCTGATTGATTCCCATAACGGAGTTCCTGGATAATGATGAACATTTTCGATATGCAAAGTATTTCCCGTATTATGAGAACAAGAAAATATTTACTGCTGCTTCTACTTTACAAACACATTTGGAGCACATCTAGGTACTTCACTAGAATCGCAGAGCATTACATGAATGTTAATGTATCGTGTAATTTCTATTCAATTTTGTAATTTTCAGTTCTCACAAGCGGCTAAAATGGTAAAGAGGTACCATACATAATAAACGACTTGTGTAGTCTTATTTTACAGGTAAGCAGCAAAGATGCAGAAAAGCAATAAAGTCACATAATTGCAAGAAAAAGCCTATGAAAAGAATAAACATATTTCCCTGCCTTGGTATGGTAATGATTGTAGCCTGGCTTATGTAGCATCATTTATTAAAGCTATACAGCAGATACATTTGTTGCATTGTCTTAGTTTTCATTGTTGCAGTACAGTTTAAGAAAATAAAGCTTAGGTCTGGTCAATGGTGTTACTTGAGCAGGGTGCAGTCATACGAATGCCCAAATGCCTTAGTTTAGAGACACAGACCATGCAGTGGCTGAATTTCATGGACCAAACACTGTGATGGGGATCAAACTCCAAACATCATAGTGATATATAATGGATGAGTCCCTGTTCAGCACTGCTTTTTTACAAGGAAGAAGAGACTCATTGCATAATATATAACTATGATGCTTGGAGTCCCAACCTTGGCACAGTGATCGGTACATGAAATCCACCAATGCATAGTCTACATCTATGATTTGCTTGTCATGTGTCCCTAATCTTACCTGGTCCAAAAAGTGTTTCTCCCTATATGGGTAGACCAATACTATGACTATATAAATGATAAATTATAGTTTAGGGTCTGGTACAGATTTTGATTTGGGACCCAGCAGCTTTACGTTTTGCCTCTGGCTTTAGCAACAACACCAATTTTTTATGTATCACTACTAACACATGGATATGGGATAAGTGTTTGATCAGTGGAGGCTAGACTGCTATGACCATGTGTTTTATAGTTGGATTGCCTGCAAATGTCCTTGCATACAACAAAAGTGGCGATGTGCATTCTCATTTTCTGCTCTATTCATTTCGATATTTCGAGAGCCACTGAATATGAGGTGGACAAGTATCCATACCATCATTAAACTGTGATGCAAACCAGTTCAAATGTTGAGGATGGGAAGTAATGGGGGGATACTCTCTTGGAGAATGGAGAAGTACAGCAGGAACAACCAACCTTAAAGTTATCATGCAGACTTTTAGCAAAAATAATGGTTCTTAGAAACCTTGCTTTAGACAGTAGGGGGAATAAGAGAAGAGGTCAACGGGAATAAATTGCCCAATATTCTCTGACCAATTTGTTCTCTACTGACATAGCACATAGGGCTAATGTATTTAGACTAGTGTTTTGTATGCCAGTCTTAATCCCCCCCACTCACCGGCGCAAAGTGTTTCAGATCTACTAAGACTTTTTGGTTTCCCCATCAGGTCAGACTTACTTGACCAGGTCTAACTTTCTGGAGATTGTAGCTAAAGTCTTTGCCAGCTTTCTGGTGGAGACTAGAACATACAGCCAGTCAGGGTGTTCACGCCCTCACCCACCCCAATCTGGGGTGGAAAAGCAGAAAAACTGTTGCAGAACCCCTACATGAAGTCCAGCTAAAAGCCCACCTCCCGGGGCCAACCAGCAAACTATCCTGGCATAAAGTGCTTCCATATCAATATACAAAATGGTAAAAATAGAGATTCACGCACAGTCTACTTATAAAGGAGGGAGATATATATTTCTGTATTGCACATTTGACAGATATAATAACGGGATTATATATTCTAACACCATTTTCACTTAAAGTTTTTATAAAGTTATGTGATTTTTGTGTGAAACACCCAGGATGTCCATTAGTGCCACTAGGGTACTATAATATGGTTATGAATGAGTGGGATAGATAGAGAAAAGAGGTCACAAGAAATAGGGTAAAACAAATTGTTTGAATTGTTTAAATTCACGCAAGAAGTAGGATTGTATGATATATGGAGAGATAGGCCCCCACATGACAGAATTTATTCTTGTTATTCACACACATATGTATATAACACACAAGATTGTTTTCTGTATTTTATGCTGGGAAGTGAATTTAGCATACATTATGGGGCACATTTACTTACCGTCCGCTTGAGTTCACAGAACCGATAATGCACTCTGCTGTATTTTACTAAGATCGTGCACCCAATATTGTGCATTTGTCATCACCCCGGTCAGGTTCGACAGATGAGTTCATCATCTTTTTAGTGGAACATATAAGTGCTTGGGCTTGAGACACAATTTGAAAGTTAAATACAGTGCTCGGTCCAAATCAGTTGGACTGTCTGATGGCATGCCCCCTAATTTGTGTCACATGGAAGCCAGCGCAGCTGCGCCACAAAAGGATCATGTGCACCAAAATCCCAGCGCACACATTTCTTAAATACCTGTGCAAGCCGTGTAATCCCTGAAAAAGGTGAACAGTGAACAAAAGTGAGCAGAGTGACCCTAAATAAATGAGCCCCATCGTGTCTAAAGTATGAAATGGTTTTAGACCACCCACCCCTATATGGTTAAATACCTATTGTGGTGAAGAAATTTACCAATTTCCGGATAAACCCAACGACCATTAAGGCTGTTCTAGACCAATATAAGATATACAATATGATAAGAGAATTCTTTTTCAAGAAGGGAAATATTTAAATGTCTTATGAAGGGTATAGTTTTGAAACAAAGGGAAATACAAAAAGCTCAGAAATCCTCTCAATTCAAGAAATTGAAGTTAGTCAAAAGGCAGAAGCTGAATATATACATCAACCCAATGAGGAGAATAAAACCAAATGGGAAAATGCACAGAAAGTATATGAGAAATTCTTGGAACAGCATGCAAAAAATAAAAAGTTCAAAATTGACCAAATACTTTTAAGAGGGTAATACATTTGTTATGGTGCTGACAGGCATTGTTATAAAGCAGAATCTAAACTCTTCCATCACTGCATTAAGAGACAAGAAAGGTGCAGTGCTAACCAAAAAACTAAGAATAATAAGAGAATATTTGTATTTTTATAGGAATCTTTATGATTCCAGAGTACAAAACACATATGGAGAACTTGATATTTTTTTTTCTACAGAGAATTTGTATTATATACTTAGATATGCCCATTATTTTAGAGTAGCTGAGATGCGCTATTAATTTTACTTCTAATATTGATAGCAAATCGCCAGACCTAGATGCGATACCTAGTGAACAATTGAAATTTAAAGATACTTTTTTACAATATTTAATAAAAAAGACAGGTATCCGTTGGATCCAGGAGCTTTATGCCTAATATTTTTGATACATGCACGGTTTTTGATAAATGTGGGCCATTGTCTGCGTGCAATCATAAAGAGAAGGTTGTCAATCACTGACTGGACTCCAACGTTGACATCTCAGAATAGAAAGAGCAACAATAGAAGTTCCCAAAATTAGACATAAAACCAGATCTATTTGTCATCTCCTGCTATATAACAAGCTACCTGCAGACATCAGAAACAGCATTTTTTAAATGAGTGATAGATATTTTAATTTCATTCTTAGCTATAAATGAATTTGTTGCACAGCCTCTAAATTTGTCTCCATATTTGTAATAAACACCGGTCCAACGTTTTATTGCGAGGTCTTGACCACAAAGGCAAAGCAACCCTGGCGTAAAGGCTTCAGAAACATGTAAATCACACAACAAAGCAAATAATGATACAAATATGCCAGCACTTTGGTTCAGTGCACTGTGTAAGGAATTAGTCATTATAGTTTATTTACTATGTTGCAAATACATTAATGGGGTAGAGTATTGCCCTGTGTACATACATGCTTTGGTTGCTCTCATACAGTTTTATTAGTGGTGATAAAACACAATTGACCATGCAAGTACTATATTATCAGTTTTTACAAGATTACATGCTGCATTGCAAACACTAATTGAATAAATTAGCACCATGGCCACTGAAAAATATTGCTATGAACAAGAGCTGTTTTACAGTATTAGGCTCATTATTACTGTTACTAAGATAGAAAGTAGGGAAGCAAGCACGCAAAACTCACGCTGTTCACATTATTTTTTCAGTTATAAGAGCAGAACTACAAATTATGGATCATATGGCACCAATATAGCATCCTACATCCCCGTTTCCTTTAGTGGGATTCTTGGGGTTCTATCATGTTGTGAAACTTTTTTTATATTTCCATCGGCATACAAAATATTGGTGCGGCAAAATGGCCTTCACATTGAGGTCCAACTTGCATTTCCCCTTTATTCTTTGGATCAATATAATCAGAGACTTACCTTATGTTAAAATTAGGATCTGGCGACATCTGTCCGACATAAGCAATAATTCCACTTACATTTCTTCCATTTCCAAACACTTTAGGGATTTTCATGACAAACAAACTGATGGCTTTGCATGGACAGGCATTGAAAGAGTGTTTTAGAGGAGGCGATATGAAATGCAAATTATTGAACCGTGAGACATTCTGGATGTTCACGTTGGAGAGCAGACATCCAAAAGGATTGAATAAAAGATCTTATATTATACTGACCTATTAGGTTTGTAGGGCGAAGGTGGAATAGGGGTTATATGTCCTTCCAACTATTACCACATCGGTTTCTTGTTTGGTCGCTAGAAATACTTCTATTTGCCCCTCTGTTTATTGTTGCGTTTGCTATTAGCGTTCTGGATGTCTGATCATCATAAGATAACTCCTCCCCTTTTCTTAAATGTATAGTTTTTACATCAATTTTTGCTATAGACGACACTAGATTCATTGTTAGTAACCATTTCAAGTTTATTAGTATTCCTTTCCTATGAATGTTTGTACCAATATCTTTGTTTTTTATCGCCCACGGGGTGAGTTGCCACCTGGAGATCATGGGATTTCTCACCTTTGTCTGGGATCTCGCCGGCTCTCATACAGATGAGCTTCACTCCTAAACCACCTGATCAGTGACGTCACAGGATGGGCTTTTTTAAAATATGTTTGCTACTATGCTCAAACTAGATCATGATTAAGACACAACTTGTTGAAATGTGTTGATCTATTGTACCAGCATATTTGTCTGCATGGATTTTATCCAATAAAGAGGATTTTTTTCTGTACATCCATTTCCCAGTGTGGTTTAGAGTGCCAGATTCTTTGCAAGCTTTCTACTATTGTTAGTCTGTGGACTGAGGACAGTTTCCCGAGGACCTGCTGTTAACTCGCATTTGGACAATGGATTAACACCACAGTAACAGGTGAGCTGGAGTTTTTTTTTAACTTTTTGGCTTATGTTTTTTACCTTTAAAAAATAAAATTGCCATGTTCCAACATTTATTAATTTTTATAATTCAGTGTAGTGAGCTGGTTAAGGTGTCCTTTTTGTGGGACAAGCTGAAGTTTTAATTGATGCCAGTTTAGGAAATGTGTAACCTTTTGTTTTCTCTTTATTGCATTTTTGTATGGGTGGTGGCAATTTGGAAATTTAGATTTTTTTGTGTTATAGGGATCATTGCATGGGATAGTCATTTTCATATTTTATAAGATCAGACATGTTAGGAAATGAAAATAACATGTTTATAATTATGTTTGAGTATGTTTGCATTTATTTAAAGGGGGTGATTTGAATTGTTGTTTTCTCTTTAATGTTTTAAATTTCTAAAACTATTTTTTACGCCTCAGGCGGCAGAATGCCGGGCCCTTTAAAGAGTGTAGAAATTTGCTGCTCTAATGCAGACTATTCGGGCGCAATTCATATGCGGAGCGACACAGTGCCTATCTAGCTGCTGGCGTTGCTCCGTTCTATGCAGGGACACAGGCGGCGGATGATGACGTCAAGCTATCTGTGTCTCTGAGCGGAGCCGCGGCTGCCAGAAGAGCCGCATGAAGATGGGAGCCGGGCACTGTGGGAGCACCCTGCCTCAATTTAAGTATAAGTTTTATAATTTTTCATCCACTCTTATTTATTAAATGTGGCTGATAAGGGGCGAATACAGGGTAGGGATGGGGAGGTTTCTGGGGGGGGGGCTAGTTGGGAGTGCTGTGTATTTTATATGGGGCCAGAATCGTTTTATACTGGGGGGGGTGCTGTATATAGTATATGGGACCAGAATAGTTTTATACTATGGGGAAGGGGGGTGCTGTATATATTATATGGGGCCAGAATCGTTTTATACTAGGGGGGGTGCTGTATATAGTATATGGGACCAGAATAGCTTTATACTATGGGGAAGGGGGGGTGCTGTATATATTATATGGGGCCAGAATCGTTTTATACTAGGGGGGGGGGGGTGCTGTATATAGTATATGGGGCCAGAATAGTTTTATACTGTGGGGGAGGGGGATGTTGTGTATATATATATATATATATTATTATATGGGGCCAGAATTATTTTATACTGTGGGGGTGCTGTATATATTATATGGGGCCAGAATCGCTTTATACTGGGGGGTGGGTGCTGTATATATTATATGGGGCCAGAATAATTTTTTACTGGAGGTGCAGGGTGGGGCTGTATATATTATATGGGGCCATAATCATTTTATACTGGGGGTGCAGGGTGGGGCTGTATATATTATATGGGGCCAGATCCTTTTTTCCTGGGGTCTGTATATAATTATATGGGGCCAGATTTCAGTGGGGGGGGGGGTTATACAGTATATTACTAAGCTGTATATGGGATAGAGTATATTACTAAGATGGGGGGTGTATATGGAATATAGTATATTACTAAGCTGGGGGGGGGCTGTATATGGCATACAGTATATTACTAAGCTGGGAGGGCTGTATATGGGGTACAGTATATTTCTAAGCTGGGAGGGCTGTATATGGGATACAGTATATTACTAAGCTGGGAGGCTGTATATGGGATACAGTATATTACTAAGCTGGGGGTGGCTGTATATGGGATACAGTATATTACTAAGCTGGGGGCGGCTGTATATGGGATGCAGTATTTTACTAAGCTGGAAGGGCTGTATATGGGATACAGTATATTACTAAGCTGGGAGGGCTGTATATGGGATACAGTATATTACTAAGCTGGGAGGCTGTATATGGGATACAGTATATTACTAAGCTGGGGGTGGCTGTATATGGGATACAGTATATTACTAAGCTGGGGGCGGCTGTATATGGGATACAGTATATTACTAAGCTGGGGGCGGCTGTATATGGGGTACAGTATATTACTAAGCTGGGGGGCTGTATATGGGGTACAGTATATTACTAAGCTGGGAGGCTGTATATGGGATACAGTATATTACTAAGCTGGGGGCTGTATATGGGATACAGTATATTACTAAGCTGGGGGCGGCTGTATATGGGATACAGTATATTACTAAGCTGGGGGCGGCTGTATATGGGGTACAGTATATTACTAAGCTGGGGGGCTGTATATGGGATACAGTATATTACTAAGCTGGGGGCGGCTGTATATGGGATGCAGTATATTACTAAGACGGGGGGCTGTATATGGGATACATTATATTACTAAGCTGGAAGGAATGTATATGTGGGGCAAGATTTTATTTAAGCTGGAGGGGATCTGTATATGGGAGCTGTATATAATTTAATTGGGGAGTGAATAACGAGGCCTTTAAATACAGAATATGAGAGCAGGGCTTTAAAAAAATAAATAAATTATTATATACTGTATATACATACTGTACAGTATATATTCATTAGGGGTGCTATATATTTGATCAGGGTAGCACTATATGTAAAATCATGTAACATAATAACAGGGTGGGATATATTAGTTATTGGATACAATAGATTACTTTGCACCATGTAGACGAAATGTTGGGGTGTCTGTATTAATAAATTACGGGTGTTGTATATTGATTGGTGCTGTGCATGCTATAATTCCAGTAGAATATTTATATATATATAAGGAAGGGATATTTTATATGTGGGGAGAGTGCGGTAAGTTGTGTTGTGAGGGGTATATATTATTTAGGAGCACGGTGTTGTTATCCAGGAGACTTCATACTGTAAGTAACAGTATTTTTAGAGACGCTGGGTGGAGATGCTGCACGGAGCTGAAGATATCCGGCCGTGAATTCAGCTGTGATATGTCATGGATTGGAAAAACCGGAATAAAGTCCTCCTGATGGAAGAGATTGTCATCTATAAGGTACTAGATGCCACTAATGACCCTTAGAACCTGTAGTCAGTCACACAGTGTCAGGGAGCTGTCTGTAGGGTTGTTAATTGTTAGTAAAGTTTTCAGCATTTACTGAAGAGGGAGCGGGCAATGGAACAGGAGTGGGGAGGGGGGGGGGGCAGCATTTTCATATTCGCCTCAGGCAGCAAATATGCTAGAATTGGCCCTGCTCATAGCAGCCATTAGAGACGTGCACCTGTAAAAGGCCTCATTTACATATACCAGCAATGAAGGACAGTAGTTTATAATGAAGCTGGATGAAGCTGAATACATCTTGGTGCACTAGATGGTTTGCTTGTTCAGTCAATACATAACGCAAACACACTGCAATGCTCTTGATACTGTGGAAACTTTCTTTTCACATCACAGTGAATCATTAGATAAGTAGATATAACTGGCAGTTCCTGAGGAATATAATGCCAAGTCTGCTTAGCTGATGTAAGAAGGTACAATATTGCCAATTTAGGTATTTTAAAAGCTTTTTGACATAGAGCCATCAAACAAATTAGAGAATAACAGAAAAGATTTTACATGGATTGAAATTTGGCTAATGACAAAATGCCAAACCTTGATTTTAATTTAGCCCTTTTCTAATGGAGTGTCTCTGAGTTTAGCACTTGACCTGTTCCTTTTAAATATTTTAATTAATTGTGTTCGAATTTCTCTGAAAGTCCTTGCTTCATTTTTTTTCAATTACACTACAAAGTACTAGAGTACAATGATAGAATGACAAATAACTTCCATTGAACAATGAAAATGAAATGAACAAATCCAAAATATGCTAAACTTTATGGCAAAATGCTGGTGGGTTCCTAACCGTAACAACTATATCAGCTTTTAAGACACCCCTTTCCAATGCCCTGTAAATTAATGGTGCTTGGTCCCCTTTTATGGCTATACCTCTATTAGATTGGATTTGGCGGCAGTGGCAGACAGGTTCATCAGAACTGAATTAATTCAAGTTTTGTTTTTATAAATAAATTGCCCATCTTAGAGGTGGACTGCCTCCTTCATCAGGTGTGGAGTGCAGAACACAACAGTCTTGTCTTCTCCCTAGTTGCACCAATTCTCTGGAATGCTCTTCCCCGGACACTGAGACTAATACCCACATCTTTTTAGGCAGGCCTATCATACTCGCTAACTGCATGATATGTCAACTCTCTTTACTAATCCATCCTGTGTCCTCCTCCTGAAGTGCAGAACTTGCACTGCACTCTGACCTATTGTAATAAATGGGCTTTTTCACACTTGTATTTTTTTCACATACGCACGTTTTTTAAACGCACGTTTAAATCTCAGCATGCTCTACTTTTGCAACTCACGCGCATGAAAAACTCCCCATACAAGTCTATGGAGATGCATCAAAAACGCATTGCACTCTGAGACACATGCAAGTCCAATGCAAGTGCAATGCATTTTTCAAGCATCAATTGCCATAGAAAAGATAGACCTGAGTCCTGAGTCCTTTTCACGTGAGTTATCTGCGCGTGAAAAACGCATTGAAATTGTATTGAAAATGCACTGAAAACCGTCATGAAAAACTGAGACACTGAACAAACTCTGACTGAAAACTGATTGAACTCTGATGTAAAATGTAAGTTTTTCACTGACCAAACCCTGATCGCTCCCTGATCAGACTGTGACGTGATCTGCAACGCAAGTGTGGAAGAGGCCTTATCCAACAAGCACCAAATATATACTACGCTTCAGGCTTCTCTGCAGTCACCATTACTTTGGACTTTGTTTATAAGATGGAGGTTGATGACCAGTTCAGGCAGCAGAATTTTTATTTATTAAATTATCTCATACTGTTCCCTTATACATTGTGGCACACTTCAATGTGATGGAGAACTTCAGGTATTCTTTATACTCTATGGAGCTTCACTGGTTGAGATCTGAGTGGTAGCAGACAAGACTATAGTGAACGTTTACTGATAAAATGTAATAAAAAGCAATAAAAAAAAGAATTCTCAATGTGCCAAACCAAGATTTTCAAACCACCAGAAAATAAATGCAATACACGAGCCCCATGCTGTTATACCATGATGCTTGAAAAAAACTCTCACCAGCAGATCCCCACAGGAGCAGTGCAGTGCAAGCACGGTGATACAATGTTGGTATGGAAGGGTGGGGATTGTGCTTTCATTGACTATACCAGGCTTGCCTGCAAGCCACTTGAGCAAAAAACTCTACCAAATTACCCTTCAGAAATTGTCAAATAATTAAACACGGTTTCTAGACTGATCCGACCACGTCCATTTCAAAATCCATAAAGTAAAGGTTAAAAACCTTCCAAACCATGGCTCAACAATTTATGTTAGAAATAGTTAGAAAAACACAAGAATTCAGAACCAGGGTCCTGTTGTGACATCCAAGATCCAATTCCAGAAAATAGGTCACCATTCAGACTCCTCCGCTATGTGTGTCCTCTGTTCCTCACTTTCATAACCACATTCAGTTGTAATTTCTAGAGGTAATCACATAACATAGCATAGCCTGTAATATAAAAACTATTTTCTTTATTGTAGTTTACTCACTTCATGCAGCACGTAAGCTGTAAAATGCCAGACTCTGGGTTTCACTCCTTTGCTTCGGGGCCTATTGTTGACCTTTTTATTAAAAATTGGAACCATAATGTTACCACAGGTACTGGGTTCTGGATCACCGTGTTTTCTGTAACTATAAACATTTTAGAATTATCCAAAGTGTCGAGACCCAGTTTGGGCGGTTTTTAACCTCTTGAAATAGTGTTTTTTTGTATAAAGTTTAGCTTAATGTGGTTCATGTATAAAATGAAAGCATGTATGTGTTAGTGGTTGATCTGAATATGTATGTTTGTGATAAAAAATATATAATGGGGCTCATTTACTAAGTGTCGTTTGCTGCACTTTTTTTGGACTTTGCATTTTTTTTAGGGATTGCACGGCTCAGACAGGTATTTAACAGGGTCTGCCCTGGGATTTATTTTTGCGCTGGCTTCCTTGTGACACAAATTGGGGGGCATGCCGTCGGACGATCTGCCTGATTCGGACTAAGCACATGATTTAACTTTCAAATTGTGTTGCAAGCCTTATGCACTTATATGGTCGGACTCGGATGGGTGAACTCTTTCGGACCTGAACGCGGAAGCGACACATACAGAATATCATTATCATTATAGACAATGCACTTTTGGTGAACTCCGTCGGACAGGTAAGTAAATGTGCCCTTATATCTCTATAGTTTTGCAGTTCACATACCGCAGACAATGGTCCTGTTATTTGTGCTCCATCTGTTATCAGCAGGTGAGGGCTGTACAATCGGCAATGACATTAATAAAAGGCTGACTGGGCGGCTATATGAGAAGGACTAGAACTTAATAAATCTTTTGCGGTTAGCTCATGCATGGGGCTTGGATTTCAGGCCATGTGGATGAGACAAAAGAAGTGAATATGGACATGTGTTACCCGTAAAAAACATCCAGTACACAACCAAAATTCCCGGTAGTCTTCATTAGGGCTTTACAGGAAATCTGCCATTAAGATTAAGCATGATAAACCTCGCAGATCCAAGCACCATGACTATGGTAATCGTCTTATATTTGTTACCCATGGCCTCCCTCTTTTTAAATTAACTTAAATATTATGCTAATGAGCCCAAAGGGCCCTGGGGACTTTACCAGAGCCACTCCCTTCTGCAGCTTCACAGGCTGTTACGGTGTGGAAGGAGCACTTCCTCCCTCTCACTGTGTTCTGAAACTTCCACTGCTGCAGTGAAGCTACATCAGCGGTAGGAGGGGGATGTGCTGTGGAAGCAGGGGGTAGGGTGAGATTGTTTAACAGCCTGTAAAGGTAGAACAAGGATGAGTTAAGTTGGTTTTAAAAGGAAGGAGGCCATGCATAGCAAATATAAGAAGATTACCAAAGGCACACTGCCAGGATCTATGAATAAGTGTCCCTGATTTATCATGCTTAATTTTGATGGAAGGCATTGTATTCTTTTTGCCAATATTTTTTTATATTAATGAGTATTTGTACACATCTCTAACTGATCTAACTGTACAACAGAAAATATCCATGCGCTATTTTTCAAATGCATATAGAGAGTGATTTCTAAACTCATCCACAAATTGTTGTCTCAACAGAACCAATTTGGCTTCATAAAAACAAGAGAAATATGGGGGAGGAGCCTGACCACCCTACATGGCGGACGTCTGAGCCTTGAGCTCCCGCTCAATGAGATCTTGATAAATACCTGTGGAAGAAAATTACATTCGCAAAATTGGCACCCAAGCCTCCTCCTGAGTCCAACTGCCAAGAGGATTCAGACACAGAAAGCTTAGTAGACGGAGAATCAGTCACAGCCTTGCTGGACACAGTGCCTTATCGAAACCATTACTACAGAAGGTCCTGGAACAGGTCCTGGCTCCGGTAATAAAAGAATTGGCGGGGATAAGGGAGGAAATTAAGTCAGTGGGAAGAAGGGTGGAGACTCTAGAAAACAACCATGCTGCCATTGTAGATCACAACACAGCATTAGCACATTGCTTAGCGACACAAGCAGATTGTCTGAATATGGCCTTGATGCAAATCGAAGATCAGGAGAACAGAAGCAGACGTAAAAAAGTCAGGATTAAGGGGCTGTCAGAAACGGTTTCCCGTGATAAACTGGCGGAAACAGCAACAACAATTTTCACTAATCTGCTATCAGAAGAAATGGCCCAGTGCATTGTCATTGAGAGGATCCACAGATCCCTAAGACCACCACCGAAACCAGACGACCCACCTTGGGATATTATTTGTGGTCTGTTGAGCTACAAAGATACGGCTGATGTTCTTAAGGCAGCAAGAGACTGAAGAGATTGAGATATGAGGAAGCTAAAATAGCCCTTTTTCAAAATCTTGCTCCTTCCACCCTCTATAAGAGGAAGCTGCTGAGACCCCTAACAGAACACCTAAAAAGCCAAAAAATACTGTTCCGCTAGCTTTTACCTTTTGGACTAAGTTTCATCAAACAGGGAAGAAGATGCACAGCGTAAGTCCCAGCAGACCTTCAGAAAGGATGGGACATTCTTGACTTCCAACCATTAGATGTCTCCTTGTGGATGCCGGTAACGGACTAACACCTGGAATCCCTCCTCTGCCAGTGATAGAAGCCTGGACAACAGTCATGAAGAATAAATCTCCTCGGCTGAGAAAGGGCAAGTGAGTTGCTGAAGTACGATCCACCCTCGTACACCAGAGACTGTCCACCTATTAGCTGCTGGCTGATGGACTTTACTGACCATGATGGACCACGCGTCCTCGCAAGTATTACCAATTCCTACACATCTCTCGATACACAATCACACATATACTAAGGCCACTTAGGCCTTGCATTTGTAAGAAATATAGATCTTAATCTATACTATAAACCTATATATTATCCTGCCTTGGTCCCCCCACCTGCACATTTTCCCTATACAACCCCCCATTACTACTTTGCTCTACTCTGGTAGAAATGAGCCTCTAGTATTACTCATCCCCTGGGATGAAACACCATCTAACTAAGGTGGACCTTAGTCTGCATAACCGATCAGGCGATTTTTCGTCCCCTGACTTAACCTACACCTCAATACCATACAACCATCCCCATTACTTAAAGTACCCCTTCATAAATTCTTACACTTTTGCTTAAGTGCTATATGGTTAATAAGTTACTCTATAACAGCAGTTTGGCCCAACTACAATCATCAAAGGATCACATTTATTCTCAGAACACCATACTCGAGAAAGGTATCTTTCTCTAATTGTTACCATTTTTTTGTTGAAGTTGTAATCCCATTCACAGAAAACCATATGAGTTTTGCTTGGTATCAACACTCAAACCAGACTAATGAATACCATCAAAGTGACCACTTTTAATGTTAGAGGCATGAATATTCCTAGAAAAAGAACCCAGATCCTGACCCTTATCAAAGCAATCATGGTCAGACATATGCTTCTTACAAGAGACCCACTTTAAGCATGGGTTATCACCAGCCTTTCCTAAATATAGATTTAGCCATTATTACCATAGCATGTATGCAAAGGCTGCCAGAGGGGTCAGTATTCTCATTTCTAAAAGTGTCCCCTTTACACATGCACTAACATGGACAGACCCAGAAGGTAGATGCGTGTTGGTTAAAGGTAAAATTGGTCCTACTCCTATAACACTAGTATCGATCTATGCTCCTAACATGGGACAATCTGTTGCTAAGCAAAATTCATGATCTAGAAGAAGGTATTAGAACCATAGGGGGCGACCTGAACTTGGCTCTACGGCAATCATTAGATAGCTCTAGCGGCTCGACCTTTCATTCCCAAAGATCCTTGAGTACGGCACATAAAGTGTTAAAAAAGAAGATTTAATTGAGAGAATGCTATATCCCAATAATAGAGACTATTCACATTATTCAGCAGTTCACCGGACTTATCAAAGACTTATCAGGCCCTTTGTCAGCCTCTTTTTCTATAATAGAAGCATCCCATAACTCGTACATGTGACGTCTTAATGAAACACTTTTGGATTCTCCGGAAACGGTAGACATATTCAGTAAAAGAATTGCCACCTTTTTTGCAGAAAATAAACCGTGTGACACATCCCAAACTATTAATTGGGAAACTCACACAGGAGTTATAGGAGGAGAGCTGAGGGAATAAGGGGCTAGGCTTAAAAAGAGAAGAATGAACTACTGACAAAAATTTCAGCTATAGAACTCCTAAACAAATGCTCCAAAACCTTGGCCCATGAGGAGCAACTTGAACGCTTGAGGAATGAGTTGTTGTATCATCTCAATATTAAGTCAGCTAAGCAGTTCCAGTATATTAAATTTACGCCCATGGAGACAAAAAGAATAGGCTTATGTCCCACCTCCTGAAAAAAGACAGAGAGACCACTCATGTCTCTAACATTATCAACCTAAATAATAATAAAGCAACCAAAACCCCAGACATGGCAGAAGCTTTCAGAGTATTTTACTCAGATCTGTATGACATCAAAAAACCCACCCCGGATGCCACAAACAACTTACAACATCGCATACAGGAGTTTTTACATAGGCTTTCCCTGGCTGCCCTGTACGTGTCAGCACAGAAGTCATTACTTAATCCTATATCTACCAAAGAGCTTGCAGACATTATCAGATTACCCCCTTAGGCCTTAAAGGTAAATATTACTATTTTACCCAAACCTGGCAAAGAATTAGAAATGTGTGGAAGCTATAGACCTATTTCGTTACTTAACGTCGATGTCAAGATCTGGGCGAAACTCTTGGCCAAGAGACTGAGCCCACATATTTTGGGCCTTGTTAATTCAGAACAAACTGGGTTTGTCTAGGGCAGGGAGGGAAATCACAACCTGACAAGAGCAATACAAGCCATACATTATGCTAAGTCTAAACAATCCCCTCTTGTCCTATTAGGCACCAACGCGGGGAAAGCACTTGAGAGGGTGCACTGACCATTTTTGACTGCCTCCCTGTCATGCTTTGGAATCCCGTCACAATATATCTCAGCTATTATGACGCTATATTGAAAACCGGGTGCAAGAATAAGAGTGAATGGACTCCTCTCAAAACCTTTTTGATTGCAAACGGAACACGACAGGGTTGCCCTCTTTCCCCAACCCTATTCATTTTAGTCATGGAGACATTGCTGTAGGCCATTAGACTTAATCCTAATATAGAGGGACTGAGGATTGGTAAAGAGACCCATCTCAGTGATGCATTGGCGGTTGACCTCTTATTGTTCCTCACAAACCCCTCCAAAGCATTCCCCCATAGAACTATTCTCAGAATTTGGCCTACTGTCTAATTTTAAGGTAAACCTGACAAAATCAGAAGCCTTAAACATCTCCCCCTCACAGATGATTGTAGAGTCCCTCAAAAAGAATTTCCCATTCAAATGGCAACCTTTAAAAATAAAGTACTTAGGCATCTACCTGACAAATTCATGCAACTCACTTTACAAAGAAAATTATCTTCCTAACCCAAATATCATCCTCTCTAAATAACCTAGCACTCCCATATGTTTCCTGGATGGGTAGGAAAAACCTTTTTTAAATACATTTATCTCGCCTAAACTGTTGTATTTAATACAAACCTTACCGATTGTTGTACCTAAGTCATTTTTCTTAAACATTAAGTCGCTATTTACAACCTTCCTTTGGAAAGGGAAGAAATCTAGGATAGCATATGGTAGGTTAAAACTCAAGAAAACATGCTCTTAAACGTGCCATAACTAAGGACACGCAGTCTTATAAAAATTTACCCATTTCTTGGATAGGTAGAATATCCACCCTAAAAATGATGGTAATATTTTCGTAATCTCCCAATTGTATGGCCTAAAGCTTACTTAGCACAGCTGCAGGGGGTCCTAACTGACTTTTTATGGAAGGGGCAGAAAGCGAGAACGCCACTCTCTACATTAATGCTACCTATAACAAGGGGTGGGCTGGGTTGCCCATCAGTGGAGGCATATTACCAAGCAGCTATTGCAGATCAACTTAAAGCATGGTGGTTAGATGATAAGGATAAAATATGGGTAGACATTGAGAGACAGCTCTCGGGCTCATCCTCGCTTCAAGCAGTTTTGTGGGCCTCACGGCTCTCGACGACCTCGCCCAAGGTGGTTACCCCTCCCATGGTGGCCGCTTTGAAAATATTTAAGTCAGTTCTAGCCCACCCAGATATGCTACGCTTAAGTATTAAAAACATGCCTTTGATGTGTATGAATTGGGTGATTCCTAATTCTAATTTTGACCTTTGGATTAATAAAGGGATAACTAATGTGAGTGATCTATATGAAAATGATACGCTCCAGCCCTTCGAGGGTATAGCCAACAAATATCAAGTGCCAAATTCAGAATTCTACAAATTTCTACAGCTTCGTCACCTAATAAACAGTTGTAGACCCACGAAGTCGACTGGAGCAATGAATTATCAACTATACTTCTTATCAGAGATTAAAAAATTAAAGGGCGTTTCCAAAGCATATAGCAATATTACATCCATTGCTCAACACACCCCCTTTGCCCCCAAGGAAAAATGGGAAAAAGAACTAGACCGACACTTTACTGAGGAGCAATGGATCAGGGCCTACGAACTAGGGGTTAAAGCATCTAAGTGCATAAACCACCTAGAAGTTTCACGCAAATTACTCTATAGGTGGTATTTGACACCTTATAGGCTGGCCAAAATGTACCCAGGCACTTCCCAAACCTGTTGGCGATGCCAATCCCAAATTGGGTCACTATTACATATTTGGTGGTCGTGTAAAGCGCTGACTCCTCTGTGGAGACTGATACTAAATCTGCTAAACAAAGTACTGATGTTTAAACCCCCATGGGGACCTCATGTAGCACTACTCAACCTGGAACTTGACTCCCTGAAGAAAGGTGACAGATATGTAACGTTTCACATACTAACGGTAACAAGACTAAGCATAGCTAGGAGATGGAAAACAAGGGAAGTCTCTAATATTCCAGCTATTATCAAAGAAATACAGGTGAACCAAGAAATGGAACGCCTTATTAGCAACAGATTAGGGAACCAGAGCCAATTTTTAAGAACTTGGGCAAAATGGGACGATTACCAGGAGCAGTATGGAGTATTGAGGCACAACACGCGTTAGGCATCACTAATATCCGAATGTTTACAAATTTGCCCTCCCACTACTGCTAAGGGGACTTACAGCTAGAGAAAAACCATGTAGGGGGAAAAATATTTGCACCTTATCCAGTAAATCTATACTTGGTCCATAATACAGAATTTACCTGATCTAAGTTTACTTGTTGTTTACTTAACTGTTGAACATTATTAAAATGTCAATAAGTGCTACATAATGTGACTCTATCTGTATCTTATGTGTAATGGCACTAATGAATGGGGCAGTACCCCATGCTTGGGTGTACTGTACCCTATGCATGTACAGTTTTATTTTTGAAAAACTTAATAAACAATTTATGTTAAAAAAAAAACTCAAGAAAACATTTGGTGGGTTTGGACTTCTGGACATATATAACTATTACAGAGCCATCCATCTCAAAAGGTGGATCCAATTAAATAAAAATGCATTCCCCAACCTAGGCGTATCCATAGAAATACATACATTGTCACAAAGCCAGAAGGCACAACTCTGGAACATCAATGTAATGCACAATCCAAACCATTAAAACATTGGCGGCAGAAAAGCAATTGCTGGGGTCCCCATCCTCGCTAATGCCAAGCAGTCTAGTACCGACCCTCTTAAGACCAGGGGAATTAAAGGGCATCTCCAGTATATGGTCCTATCTTAACAACATTACCCTCAAGCAGTTTCATAAAAGTTCATTGGTAATTATCCTAGATGAGACATTTGGACACTCACACCCCATCACTTTTCTGCATAAAGAAGAGCTTAGAAGTAACCAATTGGCCTCATGCAAGAAATTACCACTGTTGTATGATCTTACCTGGCTGGAAAAATGGCTTATGAAAGACACCTTACCTAGACGTGCAATTTCTTTATTATACGATTACTTACCAGCTTCAGTTTACTCAACGGTACCTGCATACAAGAAAATTCTTACATGCTAATGACTAGGGGGTACAATACATCTACAGTCCTCATGCAGAAAAAATTGTTAACATCGGATACTTGTTGGAGATGCGGCAATAATGGGGGAACATTAGAGCACATCTTTTGAACATGCTCAAAATTAAGACGCTACAGGACTGAAGTCCAATCCCACATAAATCAATTCATGGGCAAAACAATTACGTTTGGCTTCCGACCCCCACATGGAATCCATCAAAAAAAGACCTGACCACACTTCTAATTCAAGCGGCTAAATTAACGATACCACCTTGATGGTTACAAAAAGAGCCCCCTACAATGAAATGGGTGGACCGGTTAGACCATATTTATGATATAAAAGAGTTGGCTAGCTGGGAATTGAGAACCCACGACAAATTCAATAAATTGTGATCACCACAGAAAAGATTTAGAAATCTCTTAACTGCTGACAGCTGAAGAATTGTATTAGGCCGCACCTCATATAAGTAAAATCTAAACGTACTGATAAGAGAAATCTTAGCAATTTGGTTATGTTCTGTGAATGGGAACGCAATGTTATGTTATTTTATGTTCTATTTTTGATTTGTTTTTGATTGGTTTTGATATGACCGACCCCCCCCCCCCCCCCCCATCAAAGAAGCATAATTGAACTGGGTCTGGTTTGGACCATGAACCATGTATGTTTTTGCTCCCTAATCCTATCTTTCCCTTTTAAGCAATTGGATGATAAGACAATGGGTACTATGAAAATGCTAAAAATGTATTCTGTTTAGGGAATGAATATTAGTACTTTTAGCATATTGAATAATGTTACATAAGTGGATTAATTACCTATGTACCTACTCAACTGTTTATGTGTTTTACATAAGAAAACAATAAAAAGATTTATAACACAAAATAAGACAAATGTGAATAAAAAAATCAAAATGTGCTTAATTTGTATGCACCTGCTTGCAATAAGCATATCTTGGTCTACCTACAAAAATTTATAAAAACAGCACCCAAATACCTTATATCGAAATACTTGTTACATTTAGCTTGTTTGGTGGTCATCGCAAAGGTTTATCTATAAAGGGACTGCCTTTAAATGACATCCACTTTAAAGCAAAATCTTTTTTACATGTAGCACCACACACTGTTGTGAAACTACTGGTAAAACTGCCCCAATGTCTTCTAATACATATAACTGTAGTGTTTGTTTGTCTTGGTATTGTTAGTGCATTTAGTATAAAGTATATTATGCTATCTGATATCCCTTAAAAATCAAATGCAACAGATTTGTTAAGGGGAATAAGAAAACAAGCAAAATTGTTTGTAAAAAGCAATTTTATTTAATTGCATAATTAGAAAGACTTCAAAGTAGTTCAACAAATTAAGCAAAAGGAAAGATCTTATTTGTGGAAAAGACTATCCAAATTAGGCTTGTTTATTCAAATGTCATGGCACCCATGAGGGGATAAGATTACTTCATACAAATATATCCACGGCCAGTACAAAGCATTCTCAAGTGAATTTTAAATCCGGGGTCAGTATACTAAGTCATCCTTTTGGGATTTTTCCACAAAAGCGCAATTAAAAGTGTTGGAGAAAGAGCTGCCTTTCAACACAAAAATTTCATTTTCCTTTATATTGCACAATTTCCGTAAATATTTCAGAAGCTCATCCGAATGGAGTAGCTGCACTGGATAAAAGGAGATTAGAAAAACAGCTCAGACTACTGAATGTTATAAAAGCAACTTTACTTAATACTATGCACCTTATAGACCATGGTCCAAGAGAAATTTGATATTGGTGGGAGAAATTGAAATATGACACAGTTTGAACCGTTATGAACAGTTTTTAAACTTTTCCCCAAATTTGTAAAATTTGTGGTGCAATTTTAATTGCTTTACATATTTGAGAGAAATTAAAAAATAATCAAAAAATATTTCCCACTGCTGCCCAGTAGACGAAGCACACCAAGCAGAATCCTTAGAAAAGTATGGCCTTAACTAAATCCAATCTGACTGATGCTGGCTGATTCTCATAAGAAGCTCTGTGTGTACTGCTTCCTATCTGATCAGCAGCTACCCAATCAGCACAGTGCCATATATAGTACAATCCATTTCTTAAACTAGATAATATTCACATACCTGATGAAAAAGGGGGACAAAGAACTTACACTTTTGTTACAAACATTGTTACAGACAAAGTTGAAAAATACATCCCATATAGCAGTGGTGTCGAACCTTTTAGAGCCTCTGTGCCCAAACTTCAACCAAAAGCCACTTATTTATTGCAAAGTGCCAGCGCGGGAATTTAAGCAGTATTATTTCTCCTTGTTCATTGACAATCCTTCAGCCTCCCAAGGACACCAATGGAGTTGAAAGGAGGAGGGCAAATTCCCCTATCATTGTAGGAAGATTCTGCAGGCAGATTCTTTGAGTATTGTCTGGTGAACTTCATTCTGGGGTGATGGCCTGGGTGCCCACAGAAAGGGCTCGGAGTGCCACCTCGGGCACCAGTGCCATAGGTTCGCCACCACTGCCATATAGTGTACAAAAAGTAATAATGAACCCAAGGGAGGAATAAGACTGCCATGGGCCCTGGGCTATATAAATATTGTAGCCCCTAAAAGTCTGGAATTCACTTCAAGTCCGATATTTCACTAAATATGGTGCTAGAATCCAAGCTTCTTGGAGAATGGTGGATGTGCCCCTACCGTTGGCTTTCAATCTGAGGGTCAGAACCCTTAAAGGACCTGAAAAGGCTCTTGTTTACGTGTGTATTGATATCAGGAACAGATATGCAAAGATCTCATTGGTGAAGGTCCTTCCTTATGAAATTTGGTGTGTGGCTATGAGCCCCCTAAAAGGTTTGGCCAAAGGCTACTGTCCAAACTGCCTATGTTAAAATCCACTATTGACTGAACCGGTCTGATAAAAATAGAAAGGGATGTAGCTGAGACCTGTTAGAGGCATGCAAATCCAAATCAAAGTTGGCATGCAGTGTTTATTAAGAAATGTGTAATATATTTATTCAGAGAAAATAAAAACAGCAGAATAAGTAAGAATTAGGGTACATTCACACAGTGTTTTAGGGATGCATTCAGCGCATACATCAGGAAAGCTCCTGGTGTAAACAGTGGGGGGAATTCATTAAAACTGGCAGTCCAGCAACTGTATCTGCTAAAATACTCTTGGCTCCTAGTAAATACAGGCGTAAACTCCGCCAGTTCGGACCTGTGCACCAGGCCGGAACTGGCTCAGTTTTCTATTATAGTCTCTGCTGACAGAGCAGTGGGTCAGGCATTCATACAGCTGCCCCACTCCCTGCCCTGATATTATCAAAGTGGCATGACAATGGAGGACTACAACATCATGTGAACATAATTCTTTTATTTGTATATCGCACACAGATTACACAGCGCTGCACTGAGCTTGCCAAATTGGTCCCTGTCTCCAATGGGGCTCATAATCTAATCATCCTACCAGTATGTTTTGGAGTGTGGGAGGAAAGTGAAGGACCCGGAGGAAACCCACTCAAACATGGAGAGAACATACAAACTCTTTGCAGATGTTGACTCCGGTTACTTGCTTAATAGATAATAGTGAAACAGAAATGGTTTCTGTCACAGGAGAAAACCGCTAAACAAATGTAAAATATAAGCCATACAGTAGACAGAAATTGTGGTGCTCCTCATATACATACGCAACAATTGTTTTACAGAGCCCAAATGACATATAAAAAAATAAACACTAAATCTACCTGCCTTATATTGCTGCCCAAACAACTGTGATCTGTCCAAGCATGGATTCTACAGGAGCAGGGGCCAAATGAGTAATTCAATCTCAAAAGAGGAGACATACACTCACCGGCCACTTTATTAGGTACACCTGTCCAACTGCTCGTTAACACTTAATTTCTAATCAGCCAATCACATGGCGGCAACTCAGTGCATTTAGGCATGTAGACTTGGTCAAGACAATCTCCTGATCTCCTGCAGTTCAAACCGAGCATCAGTATGGGGAAGAAAGGTGATTTGAGTGCCTTTGAACGTGGCATGGTTGTTGGTGCCAGAAGGGCTGGTCTGAGTATTTCAGAAACTGCTGATCTACTGGGATTTACAACGCTCAACCACCTCTAGGGTTTACAGAGAATGGTCCGAAAAAGAAAAAACATCCAGTGAGCGGCAGTTCTGTGGGCGGAAATGCCTTGTTGATGCCAGAGGTCAGAGGAGAATGGGCAGACTGGTTTGAGCTGATAGAAAAGCAACAGTGACTCAAATCACCACCCGTTACAACCAAGGTAGGCAGAAGAGCATCCCTGAATGCACAGTACGTCGAACTTTGAGGCAGATGGGCTACAGCAGCAGAAGACCACACCGGGTGCCACTCCTTTCAGCTAAGAACAGGAAACTGAGGCTACAATTTGCACAAGCTCATCGAAATTGGACAGTAGAAGATTGGAAAAACGTTGCCTGGTCTGATGAGTCTCGATTTCTGCTGCGACATTTGGATGGTAGGGTCAGAATTTGGCGTCAACAACATGAAAGCATGGATCCATCCTGCCTTGTATCAACGGTTCAGGCTGGTGGTGGTGGTGTCATGGTGTGGGGAATATTTTCTTGGCACTCTTTGGGCCCCTTGGTACCAATTGAGCATCGTTGCAACGCCATAGCCTACCTGAGTATTGTTGCTGACCATGTCCATGACCTTTATGACAACAATGTACCCAACATCTGATGGCTACTTTCAGCAGGATAATGCGCCATGTCATAAAGCTGGAATCATCTCAGACTGGTTTCTTGAACATGACAATGAGTTCACTGTATTCAAGTGGCCTCCACAGTCACCAGATCTCAATCCAATAGAGCATCTTTGGGATGTGGTGGAACAGGAGATTCGCATCATGGATGTGCAGCCGACAAATCTGCAGCAACTGTGTGATGCCATCATGTCAATATGGACCAAAATCTCTGAGGAATGCTTCCAGCACCTTGTTGAATCTATGCCACGAAGAATTGAGGCAGTTCTGAAGGCAAAAGGGGGTCCAACCCGTTACTAGCATGGTGTACCTAATAAAGTGGCCGGTGAGTGTATCTTCCCCAAATAGATAATCAAAGTATAAACTTAAAATTCAGATTTTTTTTTAGAATTTCATAAAAATATCGATCATAAATTTGATCAATTTGCTGCACCTCTATTTATTGTGAAATCTAATACAATTAATGATCAATATTTTTATGAAATTGAAATAACATTTTTGGATTTTCCACCCCATTTACACACATATTCCTTCATTACACAGGACTACTGCCTCTACTTTCATGTAAAGACGACACTCTGGGGCACATTTACTTACCCGTCCGACGGAGTTCACCGAAAGTGCATTGTCTGACGAAAATGCGATTCACTAAGATTGTGCGCTGTGTCACTTCCTTGCTCTTTTAAGTGGTGCATGTAAGTGTATTGCAGCATAATTTGACATTTAAATCACAGCTCAGTCCGAATCAGTTGGACTGCCCGATGGCCCGCCCCCCAATTTGCGCCGCATTGGATGCCAGCGCAGGTGCACCAAAAAACTATGTTGTGCGACACAATCCCAGTGCAGACACCTGTTAAATACCTGTCAAAGCCGTGGAAATCCAGAAAAAGATGAAACAGTCCGACAAAAGTGCGATCCGCGACCCTAAGCAAATGAGCCCCTCTGTGTCATGCATGGCAGCGTCATATTCTAAACAGAACTACCTGTTATCTATTCAGGCTGTGGAAGCTCCTCTATAGATCCAGTACATCCAAAATAAGGTTAACATATCAGCTCCATATCAGATTAACGACATTGAGTACCTCCATAAAATATTAAATAATCACCTCTCCGATGACAGACTCTTCTTTTTGTGCCCAGCTGTGAAAACTATGTTTTATGTGTTTAACTGTATTTTTATTTAGTTTTTCAGTTTTACAGTTTATGTGTCATTCAGATCATTACGTACAGATGAAAGGTAGCATTTTTAGCAAAGTATCTAGGTTTTAACATAGTAAATCAACAGGGTCTTATCAACTGACAGAGACCAACTTGTATAAAACAATGAAAGCCCTTAAGATTGTTTTCCTAGGGCCGCAGGTCCAATTTACAGATATAATCAACAGAGAAAGTGAGGGAAGACAGACAATAGACTGGAGACATGAGGAAAGGGGAGTAGGGTGGTATCTAAATGAGCGGAATAATGGGTGCTTCCCATTGTGGAAGCGATCTCTTTAGCAAACCGTCCGACCCGTCCAATAATCATCCCATGAGGCCCATATGCGGTTAAATGTTTCTACTGTGTTATGTAAGAGTGCAGTAAGGTATTCTAGGGTGCGTATCTCTTGTATTCTTGTAAAAAGCTCTACCCAGGAGGGTGCTGTGGCTTGTTTCCATTTTACAGAGATGAGGCACTTTGCTGCTGTGAGGAGATGTAGGAGTAATCTGGAGGCGTGTTTGCGCATCCCTTTTGGGTAAAGGTTCAATAAGCAAGTACTCGGGTCTATAGGGATCTGACAATTGAGAACCGAGGATAAGATGTTTGTAACTGTGGACCAATATGGTTGTATAGTTGGGCAAAGCCAAAAAATGTGTGGTACATCTGCTCCCCCCGCTCCACACCGCCAGCAAACATCATGTGAGTCTGGATATATATGATGTAGTAATGCCGGTGTATGATACCAGAGCATTAACAGCTTATATTGGTTTTCTTTGTATTGGACGCATTGAGATGCCTTAGCTGCCCTCTCCCATACTATCTGCCAGGTCTCCAGTGGAAGCTCCCTTCCCAGGAAAGTTTCCCATTTCCTCATGTATTCATGTTTTGGTACCTTTGGGGGGGTCAGGGTTAATTAATATTTTATAGATTGTGGAGATAAGTCCGGCAGTAGAGACATTTAGTTTACAAAGTCGTTCAAAGTCGGTAGGATTTGATATAGACGGTGAGCTATGTAGGGAAGCGAAGAAGGATTTGATTTGTAGGTAGCTATACATGGCTGAAGATGGCAGATTAAATCTGTCCATGAGGTCTGGAAAGTCAAGCAAAGTTTTAGTGCCGGCGTCAATAATGTCAGCAAAACGAAACAGGCTCTTGAGGTGCCACGGTCGGGACATGGGCCCCGTGAGACTTGATGGTAAGCCAGGGTTACATAAAAATGAAGTCATAGGGGAGTGGGTGGATTCCAGAGGGAACAACTTGCAGCATTTTAGCCATATGGACCTGGTATGTTTCATGGGGCCTAAAAGTTGTATAGTCGGTGGAGTCGATGCGGTAGCCCAGAGGTAAGCATTGGGGTGAACCGGGGCGCTCCACAGTTTCTCTATCTCCATCCATTTGGAGTAGGCTTGGAGAGTGGACCAGGCCGGGACTCTTCGCAGATGTGCAGCCCAATAATATTTAATTAAATCGGGCACTCCAAGGCCTCCTCTATCTTTGGGTTGTACCATGAGTGCTCGTGCTAATCTATGGCGCTTATGTGCCCATATGAATTGCATGAGCGAGGCTTGCATTCCTGTGAGAATTTTAATGGGTATTGGGATCGTTAGGGATTCAAAATAATACATAAGCTTTGGGAGAATAGACATTTCGACTGACGTAATTCTTCCAAAGAAGGAGATCGGTAATGCGTTCCACTTGTGTAGTAGGCTTTTTAATGAGTCAAAAAGGGAAGGGTAATTTTGAGAATAAAGTGTTTTATATGTGGAAGTGAGTCTAAGGCCCAGACATTTCAAGGCTGTTGCCTGACATTTGTAGTTGTAGTTGGTTTTCAGTAAGGCCAAAGTGTTTTGGGGGAGGTTGAGGGGTAAGGCTTGCGTTTTGCTGATGTTCACCTTATGTCCAGATAACCTGCCATAAGCATCCAGTAGTCTGTGCAAATTAGGAAGTGAGGTATGTGGTTGACTGATGGTTAGTAGAATGTCATCAGCAAATAATGAGAGTTTGAATTCTTTGTCCCTCACTAGTACTCCTTTAACATCAACCGATCGTCGGATAGTTGCCGCCAACGGTTCAATACACAAAATATATAGGAGGGGGGATAAGGGACAGCCCTGACGCGTCCCGTTACGGATTGGAAATCTAGGGGATGTAATGTGGGGTAGTTTGATTGAGGCAGAGGGGGAGGAATACAGATTTCCTATGATATTCAGAAATGGACCATGTATGCCATAGGCTCTCATAGTCCGCAACATAAAAGACCACCCTAGGCGGTCAAAAGCCTTCTCTGCATCTAGGCTTAGAAGAAGAGCTTCACTTTTGGTTCTATTTACTACCTCAATCAAATCTATGGTCCGTCTAGTATTATCCCCTCCTTGGCGGGACGGGACGAAGCCCACCTGATCCTTGTGGATTAGTTGAGGGATCCATTGTATGAGCCTGTTGGCTAGTATTTTTGTGAAAATTTTATAGTCCGCATTTAATAAAGCTATCGGTCGATAATTTGAGCAGTCTACGGGGTCAATGTCAGGCTTAGGTATTAGGGTAATGTGTGAGTGGGACATTTCTTGCGGAACCGGTGTTCCCTGTAGAAAGGCATTATATAGCTTAAGTAGGTGATGCGCCAGGAGTGGTTGGTAAGTCTGGTAATATAAATATGTAAGTCCGTCAGGTCCCGGTGATTTGCCGGTTGGCAGGGATTTCACTACCTCCGCCAGCTCTTCCTCGTCTATAGGGGCATTGAGGGAGGTTACTGCTTCCGAAGGGAGGCGAGGAAGATCACACGACTGCAAATAAGAATCAATTTGGGAATCCCGCAAGAGTGGGTGGTAGTGAATTAGGCAGATTGTATAGTTTAGAGTAGTAGGCATAGAATATGTCTGAAATTTCCCGTGGATCATAGGTTATGGATCCGTCTGAACGCCTGAGAGAATGTGCTGTGGATCTGCCGTATTTCTCCGACAGTTTTTAGCTAGGAGGGTATGAGCCTTATTACCTTTCTCGTAATATTTCTGCTTGGTATATAGCAAAAGCTTCTCTGTGCGTTCAAGTGCTAATTCTTTTAATTTGGCCCTGACCTCCACTACTTTCTTAAGGAGGGGTCTGGTCGGGTGTACTAGGAGCTGTCTTTCCAGGGAGCGTAGTTGGGACTGTAGTTCTGTCTGGGTCTTAGTGCGTTCTCTTTTCATGGCCACTGCCAATGATATGCATTTCCCTCTGACCATCATTTTATGGGCCTCCCAGCACATTGGCAGCGACATATAGTCTGCTGTGGACTGAAAGTACTCTGTGATGACCGCGGCCAATGCATCCTGTTGGAGCGTTTTTTTCAGAAGAGACTCATTAAACCTCCAATGACACCTCCTTACGTGTGAATTAGAAGCACTTAATTCTAAAGTTAAGGGAGCATGGTCTGACCATGTTATTGGGCCCAAGATAGATTTATGCATAATGCGTAATGTCTGTATGGAGCCAAAGAAATAATCTATTCTAGTGTGTGTACCATGTGGTGGAGAGTAGAAAGAAAAAGAGCGATCCCTTGGGTTATCTATCCTCCATAGATCATAAAGGCCTTGCTGTCTGATCAGTGCTCGGAAGTCTCTTGTGAGTCTGAGGAGTGCAGGGGGGGGGTGTTTTGTGTTGATAGGCGGTCTGTATATGCTGAGAACGGTAAATTAAAGTCACCCCCCATAAGTAGCATTGCTGGGGGAAATTTGGATAGTCGCCGGAAGACGTTTTTAAGGAATTGAATTTGACCCGTGTTGGGAGCGTAGACATTACATAAGGTAATGGGAATTCCCCCAAAAGACCCGTGAAGGATAATGTATCTGCCTTTGGGGTCTAGTATTGTTTCCATTATCTGGAGAGGGCAGGAGGTTGTGACTAGTATAGCCACCCCTCCTCGACGTTTTTCCCCTTTGGTCATATATACGCTATGGGGTATGTGCTTTTTGCAAATGCACATGACCCTGATGCATCGAAGTGGGTTTCCTGTAAGAACACCACTTCAGCCCCTTGTGTCCGCATCTCCAGTAGGGCCATGCGTCTTTTAGCATTTGAGTTTAACCCTTTTACGTTTAACGTCAATAACTTAACCATTGTGCTGGCGGTATGTGGAGGGGGAGCCAGTGGTACCTTTCGTCCCCAGTGGGACGGGTGTTGTTGCAGGTCAGGAGTTGCTCCGTGCCGGGAACTGGTATCCATCTGTCATTTGACAATAGAAAGTGATACCTGGGGGTAGACACAAGAGGGAAGGTGGGGGAGGAAATATGGTAAAGACAAAATAACATATGAAATGTTAACCATAACCAAGCACCGGTTATACAAACTAGTGTTGGTGAGGGTATGCTATGTAATGGTCTGTGAGTATAGTAAAGAAACCACAGGCTCCGCCAGACCATCCATAGACACCCTGTATTGAAGGAAGGCATATCTTCAAAAAAAATATTAATCTAAATTTCTAAGGATATAGTTCAAAAATGTAGAACTTTGGTTCGTGTAGAAGTCTCTCTACAAGTCCTCTCCGGTCACCATGGCATCGAAGGGCCGACAGGACTATTTGGAATAAGATCTGAGGGACAGAATTTCCCTGACAGTCGTCGGATCAGGTGTTCATGGCCTTTGGCGGGCTCTTGGATGGTGGACGATTTCTCTTTCTTTGCACTTGGGACCATTCGGGAGGTGGGGCTTTTGGGGGTGGAGATATTTCCCAATCTTGGATATCTGGGACTTCCAAATCAAGCGCATGGCAGAAGGTGTGCAAGTCCGCATAGGTGTGTAGTAGCGCAGTGTGGCCATTTCTAGTAGCCGATAAGGCAAAGGGGAATCCCCAGCAGTATGCGATTCCGTTCTCTCTCAATTTGTGTAGCAATGGCTTTAGTTGACGACGTTTGTGAAGCGTTATCCAGGAAAGATCCGCAAAGACTTGAATCTGTACACCATCAAAGATTAGAGGATCCATTTTCCTGGCTTGTATCATAATCTGTTCTTTAAGCTCATAGTCCGTTACACAGCACACTATATCTCTTGGTCTTGATGCTGAGCCACGTGGGCCTAAGGCTCTGTGAGCCCTATCAAACTTTATCTTATGGGCTGGAGGTCGGACGAGGATTTGGTTAAATAAAGCTTCCAGGAGGCCTTTGACGTTCTCTGCTCCTCTTGGTTCAGGTACCCCCCTAACTCGTATATTATTGCGGCGTCCCCGGTTGTCAAGGTCTTCGATATGCCGGTTCATGTCGCGAATCACCCCAGCTTGGGTGGCCACATTCTCTTGCAGCTGCGCCACATATGTTCTGGTATCATCATGGGACGACTCTATGCTTTCCACTCTGTCCACTAGGGAGCGCAGGTCATGTCTGACTGAATTTAATTCTCTACGAAAAGTGTCTTTGACATCTGTAATTAACCCTTTGAAATCCGACTTAGTTGGTAAATCTTGGAGCAGGGTATGTAGCTCTGGTGGTAAGGCATAAGAAAGTCTGGCAGGAGAGCCCGCCGATGATTCTGGGCTTCGCGAGGATTGCCATGGGTTGGGCCTAGTGATCCGCCCCGTCAGTGATGGGGTAGCGCTCAGGTCTTGCTCTGGCGGGTCAACCCAGCTTGTCCCAGTCTGGGGTTCCTCTTCATGTGGCTCTCCACCCTCCTGATGGATGTGTAAGGGGGAGGCCATGTTGGTTTGCCCTGTGGAGTGGGGAGTCTCCTGTCTGCAGAGGAGAGGGGGGAACTTTTCCAGGTTGGGGTCCCCCATAATATCCGGTGTTAGCTGTGGGGGTCCCCCTTCCTCCTCTCTTGTCCCGGCTGTTAGGCGACCTCCACCCTCCTGATGGATGTGTAAGGGGGAGATCCCATCCTGAAACCCTGCCACTGTGGCCCAAGATGGCGGCCGGGAGCGGGCCTCCGTTTTTTTTCTGACCTGGGGAGGTTTACTCAGGGGGGAGTACTTTACCGCCTGTTCCTGCTGCGGTGTCAGGTTCGGTGAGGACAGCGGATCCCGGGATGTGCGGCTGACTCCGTCTGGCTGGGGTAGGTCTGACGGTGAGGGAACCGCCGCTGTCGCTCTGTTCGCGCCAGTCCGCGCACGTGGTGGGAGAGCGTGTGGTGCCGCTGCAGTCCGCAGACTGGGTCCTGCGGCACTGGCAAGGAAGCGGTCCATCATTTGCCCGGGAGTTGTGGAGGATCCCGTGGTGGTCTGGCCCCGTTTGGGACCCTTTCTGGTTTGTCCTGCCAGCGTGGAGGTGCTGATGTAGCGCTTAGAAGGTGACCGGGTGCGGGAGCTGCAGAGGACACGTCTTACTCCATGAGCTGCTAGGACTCGCCCCCCGAAAACTATGTTTTAATCTTTTATGTGATTATAACATGACTTGTATTCTGTAGTTTAAGCAGTTTTCCCTTCTGCAGTTTCCATCTAGCTGAAGTTATGACAAAAAACTACTTAATCTCTTATGTCTTTTTCAGAATAGATGCCGTTCAGTCAAACACTCAAGTGGCATCTGGCAACTCACAAGTGGCAATTATTCTCCTTTAGGTATAGCCCAACATGATGACTTCTCCCAACCATGACTTAGTGCAGAGGATCATGGCTGCACATCATGCTTTCAGTGCTGTGGGGATCACCTGGAAAGGTGAGAAAAGTTTGATAAAGGGTCCCTGGACAGGAGGGAGAGGGGAGGTAAAAAGAGATTCTGTACATATCGTAGGGGAGTGTATAAAGGGAGAGAGGGCGCCCTGGAGGTGGTGGGGGTCGTATAAATGTGTCCTTGTATGGGTTGCTGCGAGGATGTATAAAGCATAAGAGAGAGCACAAGGGGGGGATGTTGGTATGAATTGGACTCTGTATAGGGTTTTGAGGGAATGTAAAAAGGGGAAGAAGGAGCCTCGGAGAGCGGTAAGTGCCATTGTATAAAAAGGTGGTAGGGTTGTGAAGGCCCTACATAAAGGTAGGCAGGAATAAGGGGGAGAAAAACTGTTGCTAAGGGGGCCCCAGGATTTCTAAGTACGCCCCTGTTCCATAGCATAACTGTGGCCTTTAAGAAAAGAATAAAATGGCTCATTTGTCATCTTTTTCCCCTTTCTTCTCTATTATGTCATTTCGTCGCATGTGATGAAAGGTGATGTAATGATGTGGGTGCACCCAGAGGATGGCACCCTTGTAAGTTGCTCTTTTGCACTTCTACTATACTATATCCCCCTCTTAAAGAAATGTTTTATGAAATACATTTTAGACAAACATTTTATTGCAGTTTTTATTTGCCGGAAGGTTGCTATGTGAATTAATTATTAAATCTAATTTTTATGCTGCATGAACCTTAAACATATATGTAGTATTTATTTTGGGGATAGTTCATGTAAAGTATTTTTGAGTGTAAAATATCCTGTGTGTGAAGATTGTGGTAAAAATATTTATATGTATTAAAACATTACAATTATTGTGAAATTTTATTATGTTCAATTTCGGTTTATTTCAAAGTTCCGTGGAGGTGCATATTACAGCATTTGTGAGATTGTTTCCCTCGTAGGAATATATTGGGGCACATTTACTAAGGGTCCGCAGACCGAATTTCCGTGGGGTTACCTGACTATTTCCCATTTGCGCCGCATTTAACAGGGGTTTTTATGCACATGATCGGATTTTGGCGCAATCGCGCCGACTTTCATGCAACACAAATTGGGGGGCGTGGCCATCGGGCAACCCGACTGATTCGGACTAAGCGCGGGATTTAAAATTCAAATTGTGTCGCAACACATGCACTCACATACACCCCGGGAAGAAGAAAGTGAACTCCAACGGACCTGAGCGGGGAAGCGATACATGCAGGATATCGGGCGCACGATCTTGAAGAATCGCGCTAGACTTCATCCTCGTCGGACAACTCACCTCGGGGATTACGATAGGACTGTGTAGGTAAATGTGTCCCATTGAGTTGAAAGTAGAAATGAGAAGCTGGGAAAACCCCTTTAGTTTGCCTCTCAACTAAAGATGGAGTTTCGGTGCACAATCTGGCAAATTAATGCCCCTAACTACTAGCCATGGCTATGATTGGCCAAGAGGATACCCCTGACCAATCAAGCCATGGATAGTTGCTATGGGAAATAATAATTCAGATTGGCTCATGGGTCTCACAGAGCGCACCCAAATTCTGAACCCCAATGGGAAGTTCAGGTCTGCACATCTCTAGTTGAGAGGCAAATTGAAGGGGTTTTCTCAGCTTCTAGATATTGCTGGCTTGTGTACAGGCGGCCCCCTACTTAAGAAAACCCGACTTACAGATGACCTCTAGTGCTCTGCATGTTGCTAATTTACTGTACTTTAGCCTTAGGCTACAATAAAGAGCTATAACGGTTATCACAGGTGTCTGCAACAAAGCTTTATTGCTAATCTTGGTTCTTATGATAATCCAACATTTTTAAAATTAAATTGTCACAGAGACAAAAAAAAAATTGGGTTGGAGTTACAACCATAAAATATACAGTTCCTATTTACATACAAATTCAACTTAAGAACAAACCTACAGAACCAATCTTGTACGTAACCTGGGGACTGCCTGTATAGGATCGGTCAGATTTAGATTATTATTGTGTATCCGGATTATTTTTATAATAATACTGTACATGATGGTAGGATATCAATATCTAGAGCAGTAATGGTGAACGTTTTAGAGACCGAGTGCCCAAACTGAAACCCAGACCCACCTATTTATTGCAAAATGCCAACACAGCAATTCTAGCAGTAACTTATTGCAATCTTCTTGCTCTGTGCTATTCCACAGCTTTTAACGTCCTGAGGAGGCCAATATCATTGACACAGGGAGGGAAAATTCAGATTTCTATTGGAGCTTCCCTTGACGACCCCCTGGACAGGAAGAACCTTCCTACAGTCTCTGGTAGTCCCAGATTCTTTACTTTAAAATAACATTGAAGTATGCAGGAGGCTCCCTCCTGTCTGGTGAATTCTGTGCTGGGGCAACAGCCTGAGTGCCCACAGAGAGGGTTCAGAGTGCCATAGGTTCGTCACCACTGATCTAGAGGATAAATTGCATGTGGAAATATATTTGTTGTGGTTGTATGATTTCTATACATTTTGAAACACTCTTCCCAAAACCAAGAGTTTTAATATTAAGTTCAATATAATATTGTGATTATGGCAATTGTATAGCACTGCATATTCTGGGTTAAGGGAAGGTCAGGTGTTGGGATGGGTAATAAGGCTTCTGGCTCTCTTGCACTAGAGTTTGGAGACATTTTCAGGGAAAATTGTAAAATCAATTCTTCTCAAAAGTAAGGAAGCTATTTTATCAAATTCAAACCAGAAAGGGAGAACGTATCCAGACAGACCTTTAAGGGTTCTTGCCCCTCGCCAATTCAGAGTAGGTTGCTTGGATGAGGTGCCTAGAAGAAGCATCACCCGGCAGCTGTTTCTAAGATCTAGTTGCTGCTCATTTTTACATATGAACCACTGGAACTTTATATACTGCATATGGATGTACTTTTTATGGCTGAAATAGCATGTTCCTCACAGTTTTTGGATGAAAAAAGCTTTGCAATTACTGCAAAAATGCCTCATTTAGAATGTTTAATTAGTCCCATTGTATTCTTAAGATAGATCACTTGTGTTCAATTTGTGTTATATTGATCTTTTCAATGAGCTATTGAAATGTAGCAGGAAAAGTCATGGAAAAAATCCTATTAGATTGTTCGAAATTATCCCCCCCTCCACTTTCCACAAACGATATTAGCATTATACACATATACAAATATGTATGTTCCTTTGTTTATTGATGCAGAACACAAATCATATAGCAATCGGCACATTCACTTTCCATTTAACACAATGAACGTTATACATTACAGTGTTTAAAGCACTCAAAAGCCTCAAAATGTTGGTTTGCAGCAACACAACAATAACAGTGGAAAAAACGATTTGTTGTTAGAAGTGGAAAATATGTATTTTTTTATGCTAACCAAGTTTACAGATGGAGGCAATTAGTAAATGGCACCATGTGTTTCCTACTAATGGGAGCTTAAAATGTTCTCCTATTTTAGCCTAAAAAGCTTTTAAGCTAACAGTAGGGTCCACTCCAAGACCATGACAAGAGTGCGAGGATTTCAGCCACTTTAAAGAAACACAGGTTGTTAGCAGATTAGGATGCTTTGTAGCGCTTAATCCCTGCATGTGCAAATAAACCAATATTAAAACCACTGGAATGTGTGAACAGCACTAATACCCAAAACAACCTGCGCTCCTTGACTCCGCAGCTTTTTACACGGCGGTGGTAAACAGCTGACATGCAATTCTGCTTCCAGAATAAAAAAAAAAACATTATTTGACCTCCAAAACTGAGCAATCATGTAAATAAATGTAGTGTGGACAAGTCATTTGTTTTTAATATCAAATAAGGATCCATTGGGTCGTAAAAGGTTTTATGTTCATACATTTATAGGCTCAAATAGGAACTAACATAATAGAAAACGATACAGAGGATATTATGTGTAAACATAGGGAATTGAAGATCAAAAATATAGAAAATAGTCATACAAGACCTACCCATAAATGATATTGCTCCATTCAATGAAATGAATTATTCTTGTCTTATTCAATTGAATGACTACATCTGCAACATCTTCCAGAAGTGCGGATATGAATGTTCAATTATCGGTAGGTAAGGAACTGACTAGAGATGAGCGAGCACTAAAATGCTCGTTATTCGAGATGAACTTTTCCCAATGCTCGAGTGCTTGTCTCGAATAACGAGCCCCATTGAAGTCAATGGGAGACTCGAGCATTTTTCAAGGGGACCAAGGCTCTGCACAGGGAAGCTTGGCCAAACACCTGGAAACCTCAGAAAATGATGGAAAAACCACAGAAATGGACAGGAAACAGCAGGGGCAGCATGCATGGATGCCTCTGAGGCTGCTTAATCGCACCATTATGCCAAAATTATGGGCAACAGCATGGCGATGACAGAGTGACCGAATGAGGCTAGATAGCATCTAAAACATCCAATAATTGACCCTGACACTATAGAAGACGGCATGCAGCAGCAGCGGCAGGCTAGAGAGTGGCATGGCGACATACCCCAAATGGATTCAGGCTTCAAACTAATTTAAAAAATTCCTTTTGGCGAGATTAACGTGTAGCACTGTATGTATCAGTATTTTGCCTGGTTAAGGCGGCAGAGAGGAACCAAAGGAGGTAAGCAAGAAGCGCTAAAATGATTTCCTATGTGAACAAAAGGTTGATGGTATATTTAGTCAATAACACAGCATGGTGGCGACATAGTGACCAAGTTCCATAACGTATCTGGTGAAACACCCGAAAAATGAGCCTGACACAGCTTGTTTGATAAGGGGACGACATGTGGAGGCAGCCATGGAGACGACTTCCATGATTAAGAGCGACAGTATAGGCTCCTCCCCACCCAAAATGGGCGTGGGCGCCAGAAGCGTTTACTTTGAAAAAATTATAATTTTCAAAGCAGACGGGTTTGTTTGAATATTTCATCTAGGAATAATGGAATAGCATAGCGGTTCTATTTTTAATTGTTTTTTCGGAAATGGTTCCATGATTAAGAGCGACAGTATGGGGCATCCATATTCCGCTGGTATGATTGCAACTTCAGGTCTCCAGCATGGCAGCGACAGATGCACCGAGTTCCATTATGTATCATGTGAAACACCTGAAAATTCTGCCTGACACAGCTCGTTTGATAAGGGGATGATGTGCTGTATTTCCTCTCGTGCTCCAGCGTCTGGGGTATAGACAGTTGAAAGTTGCGCATGGAGACATTGGTGGACGCTGTGGAGGATTGTGGAGGCGAAATGGACAGGAAACAGCAGGGGCAGTATGCATGGATGCCTCTGAGGCTGCCTAATCTTGGGATGGAGCTGGCAGTCCGCTGTTAGGCGAACTTTCGCCTGTCCAAGCCCCTGTCTCTCGGCTCCTCCCCACCCAAAATGGGCCTGGGGGCCAGAAGCGTTTACTTTGAAAAAATTATAATTTTCAAAGCAGGCAGGGTAGTTTGAATATTTCATCTAGGAATAATGGAATAGCATAGCGGTTCTATTTTTAATAGTTTTTTTTGGAAATGGTTCCATGATTAAGAGTGACAGTATGGGGCATCCATATTGCCCTGCTATTATTGCAACTTCAGGTCTCCAGCATGGCGGCGACAGAATGGCCGAGTTCCATTATGTATCATGTGAAACACCCGAAACTTCTGCCTGACACAGCTCGTTTGATAAGGGGACGATGTATGGAGGCAGTAAAGTAGTAGTAGATTAAAGGTGCTGCAGTTAAAACTATGTTAGTTGGATCTTGGTATGGAGCTGGCGGTCCGCTGCCAGGCGAGCTTTCTCCTGTCCAAGCCCCTTCCTCTCGGCTCCTCCCCACCCAAAATGGGCCTGGGGACCAGAAGCGTTTACTTTGAAAGAATTATAATTTTCAAAGCAGGCGGGGGCTACAAACAGCACTTCTAAGAACCTTTTGTATAAGATCAAGTGTAGTACTATTCTTTTAAGTAATTGGCTTGGTTATGGTGGTTATTCAGGTTGAGCTTCTTTCACCTGGTGGAGAATGGAAATCCTGAGAAATCCAGGCTTTATTCATCTTGATAAGCGTCAGCCTGACAGCGCTGTCAGTCGACAGGCATGTACGCTTATCGGTGATGATGCCACCAGCTGTACTGAAAACCCGCTCAGACAACACGCTAGCGGCAGGGCAGACAAGAACCTCCAAGGCGTACAGCGCCACTTCGTGCCACATGTCCAGCTTTGAAACCCAGTAGTTGTAGGGAGCTGTGTGATCATTTAGGACGATGGTATGGTCAGCTACGTACTCCCTCACCATCTTTCTGTAAAGATCAGCCCTACTCTGCCGAGACTGGGGACAGGTGACAATGTCTTACTGGGGTGACATAAAACTGGCAAAGGCCTTGTAAAGCGTACCCCTGCCAGTGCTGGACAAGCTGCCTGCTCGCCTACTCTCCCTCGCTACTTGTCCCGCAGAAGTACGCCCTCTGCCGCTAGTGCTGTCAGAAGGGAAATACTGTTTCAGCTTGTGCACCAGGGCCTGCTGGTATTCATGCATTCTCACACTCCTTTCCTCTTTAGGGATGAGAGTGGAAAGATTTTGCTTGTACCGTGGGTCCAGGAGAGTGAATACCCAGTAATCGGTGCTGGAATAAATTCTTTGAACGTGAGGGTCACGGGATAGGCAGCATGAAATCTGCCATATGCGCCAGAGTCCCAAAGCGCAAAAATTCACTCCCCTCACTGGCCTGACTGCCCATTTCCTCCTCCTCCAACTCCTCCAACTCCTCTTCTTCTGCCCATACACGCTGAACAGTGACGGACTGAGCAATGCTCCCCTCTTCTGTCTCGCCAACATTCTCCTCCTCTTCCTCCTCATCCTCCTCATCCTCCTCCACCTCCTCCGATATGTGCTGAGAAATAGACCTGAGGGTGCTTTGGCTATCAACAACGGAATTTTCTTCCCCCGTCTCTTGTGACGAGCACAAAGCTTCCGACTTCATGCTGACCAGAGAGTTTTTCAACAGGCCAAGCAGCGGGATGGTGAGGCTGATGATGGCGGCATCGCCACTGACCATCTGTGTTGACTCCTCAAAGTTACTCAGCACCTGACAGATATTAGACATCCACGTCCACTCCTCATTGTAGGCTTGAGGAAGCTGACTGACCTGACTACCAGTTCTGATGGAAGTTGACATCTGGCAGTCTACAATCGTTCTGGGCTGCTGGTAAACTCTGGATAACATGGTTAATGCTGAATTCCACCTCGTGGGCACGTTGCACAACAGTCGGTGAGCGGGCAGTTGGAGGTGGCGCTGCGCTGCCCTGAGAGTGGCTGGACTTCCTGAAATGCTCACAGATGCGGCGCACCTTCGTGAGCAAATCAGACAGATTGGGGTATGTCTTGAGGAACCATTGAACTATGAGATTTAACATATGGGCCAGGCATGGCACATGTGTCAGTCTGCCGAGTTGCAGAGCCTCCACCAGGTTACGGCCGTTGTCACACACAACCATGCCTGGCTTCAGGTTCAGCGGTGCCAGCCACAAATCAGTCTGCGCCGTGATGCCCTGTAATAGCTCTTGGGTGGTGTGCAATTTATCGCCTAGGCTCAGCAGTTTGAGCACCGCCTGCTGTCGCTTAGCGACGGTACTGCTGCTGTGCCTAGAGCTACCGACTGATGGCGTCATGCCCAGGGATGGTAATTCGTCCGAGCAACGAGCACTTTCGAGTACGCTAATGCTCGAACGAGCATCAAGCTCGGACGAGTGTGTTCGCTCATCTCGAGAACCGACCTTATCCAGGATCTTTGGCCCAGTAAGTGAAACATCTAGGACTAAGGAAAAGGAACTAGGAAAAAGCAATAAGCTGGACACAGTGGATGGACTTCTTAATTGTTATAGAGTCTAACAGTAGGAAACTCGCTTGAGAGTTACTGAAATACTCTATAAAGGCAGAGTTCTTGACCACTGCACATCTTTAGAGAGATGAACACAATGGGGCACATGTATCATAGTTTCAGCAAGCCAAATTGTCTAATTTTAGCGACTTTTGCCGGTTTTGCGCCATTGCGACTTTTAACTCTGTTCTTTTTCAAGTACGCCTTGGTCTGCACCTTGTGCAGTGTGCCTTATGTATCTTTGTTTTCAAGATGTTCGTGCAGCATTTTGCCATGTTTGCGCCATTTTTGCGCCAATTTTGGCACAATTCTGCAACTGGTCCAGGGCAGGTGCAAAGGATTTTTTTTTTCATGGACCCGATTTTAACATGTAAATTGGAATTATTTCACATGCTTTAACTGTTTAACATTTTGCACAGTAACCTCTTTTCTCACAATTTTTTACATTTTTGCATTAAAAAAAAAAAATTGGTTACTTCTAAGGGTGAGTTATAATGCATTTTGAAACTAATTACAACAGCTGAGGAGAGGTGATTTGCCTTATTTCATTACTGTTAACATTTGTGTTTACAAAAGGCAATACAAACGCCACATTAACGCATTTGTTAACATTGCATTTACTATGCGTTTTGTAAATTCAAATGTTAAAAGTAATGAAATAAGGCAAATCACCTCTCCTCAGCTGTTGTAATAGATTTCAAAATGCATTAAAATTCAACATGTTAAATCCCAAATTAACAGTATTGTCTACTCCTGTATATAACCCCCTCACGTGGCTTGTGTCCATGTGGATTAGAGACATTTGCAACAAAAAGTGTCAAAAAGAAGCCAAAACTTGCACCTGCCCGGATAGTAAAAACTGAAAATGTATCACAAGTAAAAAGACAGGATCATACATAAGGTGCAAAAACTAGCCGTCATAAGTCTTTAAAATTCACCTCAGAGAGACCAAACTGTGATACATGTGCCCCAATGGGGCTTATTTACCAAGGGTCCCGCGGCTGTATTTTCAACGGGTTTTCCGATTTTCGGGGATCACATCGGGGATTGTGGTGCACTAGATCATCTTGTGTGGCAATCGCGCCGGCTTTCACAGGACACAAATCAGGGGGGGCGGGCCGACGGACAACCCGAAGGATTCGGACTATGCGCGGGATTTAACATTTAAATTTGTGTCGCAAGCCAAGCACTTACATGCACCAGGAAGAAGAAGGTGAGCTCTGGGGGAGGAAATCGGCACACGATCTTCATGAATCGCGGCATAGTTCATCCTTGTTGCGCAGTTCGGATCGGGGATTGCGCAGGGAACGGGTAAATAAATGTGCCCCAATGTATGAAGAGAACACAGTAGGTCAGTAAATAGATGCCCACACACAGTTATAATCCACAGAACTGCCAATCTACAGCAGGTCAGATACCTGCAGTACACTTGCAGACAATATGCAGCATAAGCAATTCCTCAGTATACGCCTTCCTCTCACTCTGCAGGAAGGTCACAGGTGGAGATGCAATACTGCCAAATGCTTTTGTGGCCTCCGTACAGCTCTCTCCATTTCATGATCTTGATGACTCATGGGGGGGGGCGGCATTTATTTTTAGTCAGGACATTTGTGCATGTCTTTTTTTTTTTCTTTTGTAGGTTTGGACTTGTTTGATCTATCTTAGATTTTGATATATCAGGCAGTGAGTCTGTGGGGTTTTGGTGACTTTTTCTTAAATAGTCACACAAAAGTTTCAATCTGGTTATTTCAATTCCCTCCCCCCATCTACGCCACAGGTAGCGCCACCCATGGAGCCTCTAGAAATATCCGGTGCAGTCCAAGAGGCTGCGCACATGGAGTGCCAGCACTTCTGCATAAATCTGCCTCAGTGGGGCACATTTACTAAGGGTCCACAGCCGCGAATCCGTCGGGGTTTTCCCGAATATTTCCGCTCTGCGCTGTATTTCACTGGATTGTGGCGCACGCGATTGATTTTTGCCGCCGATTTTCACGCGACAGAAATTGGGGGGGGGGCGTGGCCACCGGACAACCCGAAGGATTCGGAAAAATCGCGGAATTTAAAAAGCCATTTGTGTCGCAAGATCAAGCACTCACATACATCAGAAAAAAGCAAGTGAACTCCGGCGGACCTCGGCGCAGCAGTGACACCTGGTGAATATCGGCGCATGGACCTTAGTGAATCCCGGCAGAACTCGAATCAGCGCCGGAGAACCCGCCGCTGGATCGCGACTGGACCGGGTAAGTAAATGTGCCCCATTATGTTTTGGGTTTGTTGTCTTGACTTTAGAATGGGCTCCACAGGGCCAGCACCAGAGCTGCTGGGGGGACCCACGTAAGGAATCCATGGAGGTGAGGGAGGCTGCATTTAATGAGTCAATAGGGGGTGATGGGGGCTTTACATAAAATAACCATGAGGGGGCCATTTGCTATGATAAACTAGGGAACATGAGACTGAAGTTCACTACAAAGGGGTCCACTGAGGCTCTGTTGCCCAGGGGCCTACTGAAACCTGGAGCCGATCCTGGTTCTCTATTTGAACTTTACCAGCCCAGCCATCATCTCTACATTCTTTATCCCCTTCGTGCACTAGGATGCATTATTACACCCTGTGAGCTCTCTCCATACATAGCGGGTGCTGGCTGTATAACACAGCCTACACCTGCCTGCAACTGCCATGGTCGGTCCTGGCAATGATCGCAGAAGTTAACCTTTTAAGTGTTATCATCTATAGATATAAAAAAACTCTCTTGTATTGTGTATTGTGTGATGATTACACAGACATAACCTACTGTGATGTTAACATAGCCCTCCAACAGTCTTAACAGACTATCACGTGTGCTGCTGTAGGATATAAAGTTGTCTCTCCACTCCTAAACATGTGTAGTTCTGTCCACAATAACAAGAGATTCACACTTGTCAGCCAGCTAATATATAACACTATCATTAAATTTAAGATATCTCAGAACATTCAACTGTAAAAGTGTCAAGTTAAGGTTGGAGGAGCATATGTGGTCTGCTCATGGGATTCATGGGTGACCAGATCAATATATGTAGGTATCAATATTACTCAATGCTACTAAAATGTAGATCTGAATGCGACTATCTGTCAATCCTTTTGCTCTTGTTTTTTTTAAGCCAAGTGCAATGAAAGGGATATTGACAATGAGTCCTGATACTGAGTTCCCAAAACAAGCCCTACCTACACCAAAAATTAAAACACATAACAGGACAGACAACATAAACACAGGATGGTCAACAAGCCGGGTCACAATAGAGATAACAACACAGTACAAAAGAAAGAGAGTGGTCTAAACAGCATCCAAGTTTGAAATACCAGAAATTCAACAAACAGCGTCTCTCCCACAAGGTATGGACCAGGTCAAGGTAAACTATAACTAGCAGTGAACTGAATGGGAGCAAAACACTTATGGGAAAGCAGACCCCCTGCTCAGGGCAGATTGTAGCAGAGCTGTGTCAGTCACCAAAGTTAACCATTGCTGGACCAGAGCAGACTGCTGAAGGATAAGGGTGTGGTGGAATCAACTCCCAAACAACAAGTTAAGTGCGTGTTCACTCAAACAAATACAAAACTCGGACCGAGGATGGCGCTGACACCAAGTGATCAAATGTAATAGGTTGGCCTGTCCATGGTTACAGTTTCTAATCTCAGTCTTTGAGTCCCAGAGGCTCCCTTATTCTGCAGCACAACCTCTTCCTCACAGGGGGAACCTGTCTGTGCTGTGTATAGTAATTGATATGGACAGAACAGACCATTTGAGTACTATTGTTCTGTGGGCAAGAATAATCAATTGTATCTGCGTCTTTAAGATACTGATACAATTAAAAGTGAGACTGGTGCTATTTGGCTTTCTAACTCGGCAAAAACTCCTTTATCTGGCAGAATTTTTATAAGCCGTAAGACCAAGCAGCCACAGAATCACAGTGACATACTTTCTGCTGGATCTGTAAATCTCTGCGTGTTCACTGCCGGGAATCCTGCTGTGCATTTAGGCAGTTTTAGTTCACCAATGAGGACAGGATTCTAGCTCATTTGATTGAGTTAATCTTGTGGGTGTATCTGTCCCTCCCATAAGGCTATCCTGTAGATGTGTCTATATGAAATAAACAGCAGAATACAGTTTCAGTATTTTGTCATGATGCTCTGCAAGACAACAAAGTGTCTTTTATACATTTTTGAGTGTTTCTCTGTGGATGACTTAGTCAATATACAGACATGATGTATCAAATGTCGCCAACTAAGATAATGAATGGGTTGTAGTTTAAAACTATTAAGTTATGCCTTGCACCTATTTTAAGTTGGATTAGCTTACCCAAGAAAAATGGCAAAAGTCTGGTGTCTAAAGACTGTCTTAAGCCATTGATTAATGCGGTACAGAACAGTTGAGATTTTTTTGTCCAAATAACAAAACATTTGAAGTTTCCCATTGGAATTTTTTTTAAACTTATGACCATGTTTTAACTATCCTTTTCTACATAATTGTTTATCACCTGCTGTGTAGAATTTTTACCATTGATTTTGTATGTTGATGTCTGACGGACACTGACCTTTGACTGTTTTGACTAAGTTCTTTATACCAGTGTCAGTATTACCTTCATTCTTTAGCCTTGCTTGTTAATGAACATTTGGTAATGTGTTAAAACTACATCTGCCACACGACAGGTGCTCTTAAGTCTCGAACATTTACAAGATGCCTGTACATTGGGAAACTAAGAATACCCTCCAACCACAATTCATCATACAGCAGAATGGTCAGCAGAGTAAAAGGCTCGGTTCTTGTGTTTTGGCTCTCAGGAAATCAGTGGGGTCATGACATTAGCATCTAGTATCTTCCACTGATGTTTCAGCTTCCCTTCTATTGTGTTCATAGTAATATGAACGTTACTCATTTTCTATCCATACGTTAGTTCGTTTTTGCACCACCACCTTCTAAAAGCCATAACGCTTAAAGGGGTATTCCGGGAATATGAACGTCTGATACAAAAACCCATGATGCTATAAATAAATCAATATAACAAAACTTAATGTCATTAGTCACAAAATGGAGCTAAATAGTTTGATCTTATGATTCACTAATTTTATGGCCGCTCTAAAGTTATCACCAAGATGGCTGCCACTGGAAACTACAAGTCCCAAGATCCTTTAGTTTTCAGTAACTCCTCCTCCCTCTTATGCCCTGCTCCCAGTGATGATGTAATAGACTTTCCTGCTCTGTTACCATAGTAATGATGTGTAACTGCCATCACCACATAACTGGCCATACTGGATGCACCGCAACCAACCAACTACAGCCAAACATAGTGGTAATCACATGACCTGCCCAGGCAGGTGAAGGACATGTGATGTGGACATGTGACCAGCGGCCATCTTTTGTCCTGTGTATGCTCTGCAACGGACCGCGCGGAGGAAATTAACGGACTGATTAAAGGGCCAGTAGCATTTTAATTCTTCATTACAGTCTATGTCATCAGCATTTTTCTGCTAACAGGAGCAAAATTTTAAATAACAATTAATTACATATTAGCTTATATTATATACCTACAATACCAAAAGTTTAATAAGTCTTAGAAGTCTTAGAAATCACAATGTCCATATACTATACTTACCTACACCAGTATTTAAGCGGACCATCAATATTAACAGACAACTTGCCATACAAATTCTACCAAAATTCATTTTTTTTTACATTTTTATTCATAATAAAGTATTTTGTAATGAGACAATTTTTATATTATGTTTATTTTATTAAATAATCATAACTTTTTTCCATCCCACTCCAGTAACATGCTATCTCATTTTGTGATATATTATTATTAACTATATTACCAACAGATTGAAGAGTAATATAGCTGCAGCAAAACTCTGTAATCCAATCTATTAGTAATCTATTAATAGACGGTTTATTGAAACAGACCCAGGGGCCTTCATCAGGTCAGCAGAAGGGTGAATGTAGAAGAATTCAGTGGTAGGAACAGAGGAATAAATTAAAAGCGAGGCTCTAGGCAGATCATTTTTGACAAATGTAGAATTGCCTTGTGATACTTTGTTTAGGATGACATTACCCTGTATATATATGTATAATGTATACATGATCATTGTAATATACTTCTGTTGTGAGGGAAGTATTTAGATGCTTTTCTCTTCACACAATCATTTACCCATATTCCATATATGGAAGAAACTTGTCATCAATTAAGTGCTGTCCATTCTGCAAGCATCATTGAAAATTTTATGGGGAAACTTTTTAGTATTATTGTATTTATTTATACCTCTGTTTTTACTTTGTTGAGAAATCTAGGGTGTTTTTTTAACCAATAATATATATATATATATATATATATATATATATATATATATATATATATATTATATGTAAATATCAGTTTCTGACTAGGATGCCTATTTTGTATAAATTCTGTGGATAAGACACAATGTACAATCAGCTGAGTCAGCAGAAAGGACAGTATGAGCAATCTGCTTAAATACTCCTGCTCAGTAGCAATGAATCCTGCAGATCAGACACTGACAGGTGTCATATAAAATACAGTGTAATACCATATTTGACAGATATTAAAATGATAAGAGATATGGGCATTGAATCATACTGTTATTTATAATTAGCATGCTGCTTTTCTTCCCCCGTAGACCGACTAAATGAAAGGCTCGGTTCACATCTCGTTTTGTGCATTATGTTTGCCAAACGAATGGCAAACATTCATCCTACTGTATGCTTACAGTGGGATACATCACCTGGGGACCCTACCTTCCCCCTGAATGTGGTGGGAGGAGTGAATAGAGGCAGCAGCCGCCGATTGACTGCTGCGGATGTACCGGTTGTTTCCTCAGTGATATCACTGTCCTCACAAGGACAGTAACATTACCAGGTCCTCCCTTCTGCTGAGTAATGTATCCGCTCAGCGAGCATGTAGGAAGAATGCAATATGCTGTATCTACTACAATTGCCTCTGCTGAGCTTATATGTTGCTCAGCAGAAGGGAGCAGGATGGATACACGTAGATTTCTTCACTTTTCATCCACCCTTTCTTAGCAGATGCAACATATATTGGCCAGACAGAGGCAACACCTATCGGTCTTTCAGTACATGTCAATGTATATTCTCAGTGTATACGTCGGAAGCTTTCCTGACATATATTCTGAGTGTATACTAAAAACAAATGCGTGAACCCAACCTATGTCACTGCTTGGTAGTGAGCTCGTACTCGTCAATCCCCTAGTTGGCCTCCAAATTTTATGGGCTCACAGTCCCTGTATGAGTGGGCTTGTCATATCTGAGGTGGCAGTCTATGACTGAGATGCAGGCAGAGTTTTAAACTTGGAGATCTGCCCTTCCACTGTCTCAGACGTGACAAGCCAATTCATTTCCAAGTTTCTTGATGATTAGGTTGCTTCTGCTGGGTTGATCTTTGTTTTGACTTTTTGGCTATTTAAACTATTATTTGGACTTTGACTTCTAGTTGGCATGTTAGATAATCTCTTGGCTAGTGATTTGAATCTTGACATACAAACCTTGCACTGACCTTGACTTGCTGGCTCCTCCCCCTGCATTTTACCTATTGTAAGGAATTTCACCCACTTGGGCACAGTCATTTAGGTTTGTCAACTATAGTAAGTAAAGAAAATTTGGGCAGTTTAGTGTTAGGGATCACTATGCTTTCCCATTATGTCCTGACAGGAGTATGGTAAAATACACTCACTTCGCTTTTTAGAGATATTTAGCGTGCATTATTTTCAACATTGATGTGGGTAATAAGGGTTCACTTAGATATAAGGATCTAAAGATTCAGCAGATTATTGGCAGGACATTTAGGAGGCAAGGGCTAGCAAGATAGAAAGCTAATACTGAAGGAATTTTGTTGGCTATATTTTCGGAATTTTGCAATTTGTCAGAGATTCTTTATATATATGCAGAGGTGGGCCACAAGATCCGAACATAACTGGTGGACCATGGCATCCTATTCTGACAATGCTTGGCAGGTTTCAAAAACATCATATGACAATTCAATCCATTTAACCTAAAAGTAAGAAAGTCACTGAGCTGAAGAAGAAACATGATAGTCATTGGCTTGTTAACGCCAAATGTATACAATAGGGTACAAGGTAGATCAGGCTAGTTATTTTTGTGGTCACCACTGCTTGTCTTCACTCCTAATGTTAGAGCATTGTACCTTTAAATTTCCAAACCCATAAAATTTCCATTATTTGTGATTTATATTAATCATCCCTATGGATACATTTGTATATGAATACTTACTACATTCATGTATAAATGTTTACTAGGTGAAGATGCTCTTTAGATAAAAAAGAGCAAAAAAACCTATGACTCCTAAGAGCCATAAAGCATGCTAAAATAGCCGCAATCATTATTATCCACATCGGCTTTGATAAAGAACCAAGAATGGCAAAGTAGCGGAAAGACAATTTTATTCACATTCTAGTATGTCATCTTGATGTAGCTTATTACGTGATTGTATTTTAATGGTATGAATGTTTCATAGAGTTCTAGAAGCTAAGAATGTGTAATGTTGGTAGATTCCAGGAAGACTTACAGTTTCTGGCAGCAATTGTCAATTTCAAGAGTTTGAACAAGTAGAATTCCCACAAAGAAATACACTATGAAATGTTTTGTCAAGCTCAAAAACTCTAAGGTATAGTTAATTTCTTAAAGTCTTAGATAGAAAATCAGTGGTCCACCAGGCTTTAGACCATCCAAAGCATTAAACGTTGAGCTCTGATTGGTTACTATGAATATTAAATTTCCTTATCGTCAGGGGTAGGATTCACATTTTAACAACAGGCTCTCTACAGGGAGCGAGAGGTCTGTCACCACCTACTCTATTTTATATTAATACTATGTTTAAATCAACCCTTTTGTATCTAAAATGATTTAATTAATGTATTAACTCATACGTTGACATATAAAACCCCTTTACACAGCAGAACTATGTTAAATGTAGCATCAGAGCAAAGATCATTCCATAAGTACATCCTCATAACCAAGTTCTATACATATATAGCACCAAATTCAAGCCCAATACTAATAGTTAATTCAGCACACAACCAAATTTGTACATGTTTACAGCACCAGAACCACATTCAGTACATAGAAAAAATGCAACCCCTGAACCAAGTTCAGTAAATAAATGCAGCACCTGAAGCTCAAAAACTTAAAGAGAACCTACCACCACGATTCTACCTATAAAGGTAGATCGGGTGGTAGTTGGATGTAAGGGACGTGAGGATAGCTCTTTTTAGAGCTAATCCTCACGTCCCCGCTAACTTTTGGTACACTTTATTGAGCTAATATGTAAATTTCGTTATGCGGCTACTGGGGATTGGAGTAGCCGAGCACGAGGCTACACAGCGCGGCTACTCCACGCCCCAGTAGCCACATTACTCCTCCTACCCTGTTGCGTGCGGCGCGCAGCTCCTCGTAGCTGCGCGCCCTCGTCCGACAAGCTGCAGTAGCTCCGGCCTCGGAGCTGGGGCTGCTCAGCCGCCGGCCTGCGTTCTGCGCATGTGCAGAACGCCATCATGACGGACGAGGGCGTGCAGCTACGAGGAGCTGCGCGCCGCACGCAACAGGGTAGGAGGAGTAATGTGGCTACTGGGGCGTGGAGTAGCCGCGCTGTGTAGCCTCGTGCTCGGCTACTCCACGCCCCAGTAGCCGCATAACGAAATTTACATATTAGCTCAATAAAGTGTACCAAAAGTTAGCGGGGACGTGAGGATTAGCTCTAAAAAGAGCTGTCCTCACGTCCCTTACATCCACCTACCACCCGATCTACCTTTATAGGTAGATTCGTGGTGGTAGGTTCCCTTTAAACACTGAACCCAGCCAAGTAAATAATAATAGAACCAAGCTCAGTGTACAAAATATTTAATATAGTTAATACTTACCGTAAATCTGATGATGTCTGACAGTAGCCAGTATAGCAACAGCAGCCGTAACGTAACCAATCAGTAAACAATCTTCCCCCACACAGTAGCTAATACTCACAGGCATCCACAGTAGCCAGTAGTCAAAGTACTAGTCCCCTGTAGCAACAATAATGCCACCAGTAGCCACAATACGGCCAGTAGCCACAGTACCTGCCCTGGGTAGTCACAGTGATGTCCCGAGCAGCTATTAGACATGGTGATACCCACTGTGGCCACAAAAATGCCCCCCCAGTAGTCACAGGGGTGTCCCCAGTAGACAACAGCTACAGGGATGCCCTCAGTAGCCAGTAGTCACAGGGATGCTTCCAGTAGCCAGCAGTCACAGGGACGCCATTAATAACTAGCATAATAACTAGCATTCACAGGGATGCCCCCAGTTACCAGCATTCATAGGGATAGCGTCAGTAAGCAGCATTCACAGGGTTTCCCTCGGTAGCCAGTAATCACAGGAAGTCCAACCAGTAGCCACAGGGATGCCACCAGTAGCCAGTAGCACAGGGATACCACTAGTAGTCAAAGGGATACCCCCAGTATCCACAGGGAGTCCCTCAGTAGCCAGTAGTCACAGGAATTCCACCAGCAGCCATACTGATGCCCCCAGTAGCCAGTAGTCATAGGGACGCCCCCATTAGTGAGTAGCCACAAGGATGCTGCCAGCAGCTAGTAGTCACAGGGATGTCCCCAGTGGTCACAGGGATGCCCCCAGCAGCCAGTAATCACAGGAATTCCACCAGCAGCCATACTGATGCCCCCAGTAGCCAGTAATCATAGGGATGCCCCCAATAGCCAGTAATAACAGTGATGGCCCCAGTAACGAGAAGTCACAAGGATGCAGCCAGTAGTCAGTAGTCACAGGGATGCCCGCAATATCCAGGATTTCTGTATCAAATTCATACCTCATGCCTTTGGTTTGAGAGATCAAGTGATCTGGCCCTTAGTGAAAATCAGTTTGACATTCTTGGATTATACCATCCTTTCTCCTTGCTTCCAGGAGAAGAAATAGGGGTGGATTGAAATACTCTTAATGTTTTTTTCTCTATTTTGCACTAAATTAAATAAAGGTTATGCTTGTAACTGAAATAAAAGTGGGGTTTTAGCCCAATCACTTAGTGGGGTCTTTTTGTGTAATAATAGCTGTCCACTAAAGTTGTACGATTTTCCAATATACTTTCTGTATAAATTCCTCACATTTTTCTAGATCTCTGCTTGCTGTTTACTTTCAGTGGATAGAATTCTGTCCATGGCCATGTGATGGACACGCAGGTACACAATCCGTTATTATCACACGGACCCGGATTACTTTCTATGATAATAACCAGCCGTGCATCTGCATGTCCATCACAAGACCATAGAACACATTTACATACACGGGGGCTGGAGTTCACCAAAAGTGCATTGTCCGACGATAATGTACTAATCCACTATTCACTAAAATCCGAATCAGTAGGATCGTCCAATGGCCCAAACCCAATTTGCGTCACATCGAAGCCAGCGCAGCTGCGCCAAAAAACGATTGTGTGCGGAAAAATCCCAGCGCAGACACCTGTTAAATACCTGTCTAAGCCGCATAATCTGCCAAAAAGGCAAACAGTCTGACAAATGTGAGCGGTGCGACCCTTAGTTAATGAGCCCCCATGTGTCAATATAGAATAACACTAAGTAGATATCTAGAAAATTGTGAGGAAATGATACAGAAAGTACATTAGAAAATTGTATAACTTGTCATCACGCAAACTAAATCAATTATTAGCTGAAAGTGGACAATACCTTTAAGTTTCTACATTAAGGTCCAGTCCTATAAATCGTAAACATGTAGTATATGGAGAGCAAAGTTATCAGATATCAGTTTTATCTGTACTATGCTTGTCTGAGAGGCAGATAATCCTCCCATTCCTGAACCTTTTCTGGAAAGGCCAATTACTGTCTATTATTGCTGTGGTTTGTGTTGTGTGCAACTGACACCGTCCCAGGGCGTACATAGAAATAACAAGGTCACAATACACCTGTTCCATTACAAAGCCCATAAAGCGACTAAGGCCAAATTAGTGTCCCTACTAGCCATACCAACTATGGAGCTACATATTTAGCACCTGATTATGTGCAGATCAAATGCTTTTAACATGTTGTATATATACTGTACAGAGAAAAGTTCATGTGTTATGCTATTCCACTGGAATTTTTATGTAGAACAATGGAGTGCTGTAATGATCTTATTGAGAACATCCCTGACTCCTAATGATGTCATAGATAATACGTGTCTGAAAGAGATGTCACTAAAATGATATCAATAGTAGATCTGTAGATCAGATGTCAGACTAGCAGCTAATGATAATTTTATTATGTTTCTTAGAAATATTTGCATTTTCTGTTATATTAACCCTTTCAGGACCTGGCCCTTTTTTGTTTTTTCATTTTCATTTTTTACTCCCCATGATCAAAAATCCATAACTTTTTTATTTTTCCATGTACAGAGCTGTGTGACGGCTTATTTTCTGCGTAACAAATTACACTTCATAGTGATGGTATTGAATATTCCATGCCGTGTACTAGGAAGCAGGAAAAAAATTCCAAATGCAGTGAAATTGGTAAAAAAACGCATTTGTGCCGTCTTCTTGTGGGCTTGGATCTTACGGATTTCACTGTGCACCCCAAATGTCTACTTTATTCTTTGGGTCTGTGTGATTACGGGGATACCAAATTTATATAGGTTTTATAATGTTTTCATACATTTAAAAAAATTAAAACCTCCTGTACAAAAATTTTTGGGGGGATTTTGCCATCTTCTGGCGCTAATAACTTTTTTATACTTTGGTGTACTGAGCTGTGGGTGGTGTCGTTTTTTGCGGATTTTGATGACATTTAAAATGTTATCAATTTTAGGACTGTTCGACCTTGTGATCACTTTTTATAGAATTTTTTAATTTTTTTAAATGACAAAAAAAGTGCCATTTTCGACTTTGGGCGCGATTTTCTGTTACGGGATTAAACGCAGTGAAAAACCGTTATCATATTTTGATAGATCGGGCATTTTCGGACGCGGCGATACCTAATGTGTTTATTATTTTTACTGTTTATTTATATTTATATCAGTTCTAGGGAAAGGGGGGTGATTTGAGTTTTTAGGGTTTTTTTATTATAATTTTTTTTTTACTTTTTTTTATTTTTATTTTTAGTACTTTTTAGACTCCCTAGGGTACTTTAACCCTAGGGTGTCTGCACGATCCTATCATATACTGCCATACTACAGTATGGCAGTATATGGGGATTTTACTACTCATACATTACAATGTGCTGATAGCACATTGTAATGCATGGGTTAACCCGAAGTAGCCTCGGGTCTTCGTGAGACCCGAGGTTACCATGGCGACGGATCGCCGCTCCCCGATGACGTCACGGGGGGCAGCGATCCTCGAAAAGATGGCTGCGCCCACGCGCCGCCATCGTTTTGAAGCCGCCGGCAGCATTGCTAGCACCGATCGCGGGTGTTACCGGTAAGCCTTTGCTGCAATATGCAGCAAAGACTTACCGGCTATGGAGAGGGATCAGCGCGTGAGCCCTCTCATGCACCCGCGGCCGACCCGTGACGTGCTATTACGTCACGGGTCGTGAACGGGTTAAGGTGGTCATTTTTGAATCGGCAACAACAGCTATTCTGCAGAATTACCATTTAAAAAACTGATGGTAAAACATTCACTTTGCTGCTGAAGGAACATACTGTTGTCAATTTTGTAAGAGGTTATTTAAAAATCCATTTTCAAGTCAATATCTTACGTTCCAATACTTAACTAAAAAGGTACATAATTTCCATAGTTCTTAGACTGTAAGAAGTACTTGTCAGCACTAAGGACACGTCAACAGCAATAAATGATTACAATTTCCTGGAAATAATACCCCTAACAGTTCTTAGAAATCTTTGTTGTGCAGTTCCCCTTTTTCTCCTCCTATAAATTTATAAATAAATTGGGGGCATACCCTTACACAGTCTGACAGAGTTTTAAAGGAAACCCACCACCACAGATCTATCTATTAAGGAGGATCCAGTGGCAGGTTCATCAAATCTATTGTAGTACAGCCCTTTTTATGGCTAATCCTTTAGTCCCTTGTATCTTTTATAATTTTTAATTGCCCTAGAGTAGCCAGAGCTGAGGCTACACAGCGTGACTACTCCATGCCCAGTAGCCTTTTGCTGCAGGGCATTTCAGGTGCACATGACTCCAGTTTTCTGGGGTTGACAGATTAATACATCTCCTCCATTATTTTACCTATGTCTGTCATATTAACTCACTAAGGTGAAAAACCACTCTAAACCTTAATCTAGTTGAATGTTTTCTCTCATGGTCTTCATCGTGTGGAATGTACATTGTGGTTACCAAACTTAATCTCCGATACTTTTTCTGGTTTATGATGCAAACACATCAGGTAAATGACATAAAGTGCAGTAATGGCAAACTACACAGTATTTGAGAGTTAGCTGCTTCCCTGTGTCAAGCATCCAGACTCTCCATCTGACATAGCATCCAGCATATGGACAGGGAGACAATTTCGCTATTCACTCAAGATATAAATTATGGGTATAAAAAAGGTATAAAAGGAATGAATAGAGAAAGGATTTATCAAGACTGGAGCAATATATTAAGAGTCTCTGGCCTACTCTTGGCCCATCCACACCCTTCCTTGTGCACCGGAGGTTGACCTGGCATAGGGTGGTAAAAAGTTGTAAATCCCTGCTATGTGTATAAGCCTTGATTAATCCACCAAATAACTCATAAAACACTTGGGAAGATAAATTAAGCAGAATTGTAGCATAATTTGTCCAAAAAATGTCTAATAAGAAGGCATTACACAATCATGTAGCCTTCTAAAAGGCCAAATGATAACATTGTTATGGATTTGTTACTTTAAAGGGGTTGTCCGAGTTCTGGAAAAAAAACTAAAGGTGGCCGGGAGAGGGCTGCTTAAAAAAACTAAAGTCCTACTTACCTTCCGGTGCCCTCCGGTATCCAGCGCTGCTGTCACTCCGGTCCGGGCGCCACGTAAACAAACATGGCCACTGGAGCAATGCTGGACTCAGCTTCTGCCCAGACCCGACAACCTTCCGGCCCCCATACACAATGCTGCGAATAGGGACGGGTAGGTATGCCCGGCCACAGCCGGCCGGAAGCTGAGTCCTGAGCTGCTCCACCGGCAATGTTTGTTTACATGGCGCCCGGACCGGATCGACAGCAGCACTGGATACAGGAGGGCACCAGAAGGTAAGTAGAACTTTAATTTTTTTAAGCAGCCCTCTCCCGGCCACCTTTAGTTTTTTTTCCAGAACTCGGACAACCCCTTAAATTGAAACTAAGTTGACAATTTATAAAACAATGAGGCAGTCTCATGGTGAAAGAAGAGACTAGCGATTTTATGGTAAATTAAAATTTCCTGTGAATAGGAATAAAGAGTTCTCTGAATCCAAGCCACCTATTTTCTTAAAAGATATTGTAAGTTAAGTTTATATGTAACTTGAACATGTCAAAATCTCTTTGAGTTTGTCACCTAAATTCTGTTAAATAATTCTTTTGTTAAGTTTTCCTGAAAGTCTCTCAAAATGTGTGTTTTTTTAAATAGACTGTTACTGTGCACATAGTAGATATAGTACCTTACACAGCCAAAAAAAAGCAAAATATAATACTTTGAAATGGTAATAATAATGCACAGTTATAATATACAATAAATTGCAATAAAGTGCAATAAATTAGAATAACAGCAAAAAGTTATTTTTTTTAAGTAATTCAATTAAAAAAATGAAACTCATATATTATGTAGAGCAATCATAGTGAACCTATTAGAGACCGAGTGCCCAAACAACAACCAAAAACCAAATATTTTTCACAAAGTGCCAAATGGGATTTGCCCATGATAGAATGTTATAAAATTTTAACCCCCTAGTGATGTTTATACAATAAGGATCATTTTAACCCCCTTAATTTTTATTGGTTTATTGGTGTTTTATTGGTGTTTTAGCTCCTATCACTCAGTGATGGTTATTGTTAAATTCCAGAGTTTTGGCGGGGACTCAGGAAACACATTCATGATTCCTCTAGTGCTGTGAAATACTTTGTCTAAACAGGCCCCGTCTGTTAGAATAATAAACTGCACCTAAGACCACATCAAAATTGATTACAATGAAGAGTTAACTACAACATGTGAATGTACCCTCAAAGAACTGTTTTTGGAGTCTCTCACAGTGACTCAATTTGAGATCCCCACCAATTGTCAAGGATATTTGGAATGATTGTCACAGATAAGTTGTCCTAGACCTGTGTAACGCTGGCGACAGGTTCCGCCGACTGTTGCGTTCCCTGTTGCAGGCTTACGTTCAGCCAACATGTCCGGCCATGCTTCAGCTCCTTTAGAGTGTGGGAAGCACCTCTTTCCTTTTTAGAGAAGCCAGGGTATTTCCCAGCTAGGCTGTCCCAGCCTATCAGCATGAACTTCCTGTCATGTAGTCCAGCATGCCCTACTCTCGGCGCCTGAGCATGGGTTCCTAGCTTGCTAGTTCTGCTGCATGGTGTTTTTTGCTGTCTGCTACCCATGTGTGACCCCCGGCTTGTTCCTGACTGTGTTTTGATCTGTGCTCCTTGTTATATGACCCCGACTTGTTTCCTGATCCTGTGCTGCCTGCCACAACCTTCTGCCTGTTCCTGATTGTATGCTGCCTGCCTCTTCTCCAGACTTACCTTGCCTGACCCCTTGGTACCACGAACCATCTATTCCTGTGCCCTATCTATACTGGGACCACCACAAGAGATAGCAGCCTTACCATCTCTCCACAGCGAAGTCCAGATCCCTGTATAGAGGTGAAAGAGTGAATACCGGAGAGGTTCAGGGTAAAGCCCTCACCGTCATTTAGATAGCACAGCGGGTTTACAACCCACTGCTTGTCACAACCTGTAAAATGGTCTGTTTTTTTGTCCTACCTTTAGACACCAGCTTGCAAACTTTAAAATAAGTAAATTTGGTAATTCCTTGGAGTCTACGTGATTTCCCTATTATACTGTTTTCAAAACAATTTTGTTATCTACGGCATAATTCCAGTTTTAATTTACAGATTATCCTTCTTGCCTTCTCAACATGTGCAATATTCACAGTATGCTTGAGATGTCATATGATTATTAGAAAAAAGCAGGACCATTTCCAGCTCCGCGAGTAGCTAATGAGCAGAACAATCTATTTTTGTTTACTAATTAACATTATAAACCCTTTAGAAAAGTCATATTAACAGCAACATATACGTGTTTAGGTCAATATTAGTCAGAAACTTCTACACAAAGACAACATATCCTCCACAAAATAACACCCACTCAGATTGTACTTGCTTTGCATTTCACATTTGTTGGATTATTTCCAGATTCATGAAGGCTGCCATGGAGCTAAAACAGTACAAGAGTCAGCACACATAGACTAATAACGCTTTGGCTGCTTAAACTTTAATTGCATGCTATAGATGATGCCATTAGGAAGTGATATCACTGTTAATTCCATATACATTATTATTTACACTGCTAAATGCTAACCTTATCAAGATATATTTACCAACAGCGTAGGAACCAAGTACTTAACATCTTAATCCAACAATAGAGACAAAATGGATCATGTTACATAGTACATTTGGTCTCGGAAATGTAATTGTCTTAAAATTCATGAGGTTAAACAAAAATTAGAAAGAAACATAAAGGGGGGGGGGGGGTCATGAAATCCTGCTGACTACAATTCTGCAGTTAAAAGGTTGTTTATTAGGTTTATCTGTGCTAATAGTTTTTTGGCACTACTCAATCTTACACTATTTTTTTAAAAAAAGAGTTAACCTATTCAGTTGACATATATTTCTTATTTATTAATTAATGTTGCAATGATTAATTTATTGAATGTAAATATTTAAGAAAATATTGGAATCCCACAGCAAAAATTGGAATGACATCTTGAGAGGGAACTATGTTGACATAAAAAATTATAAAACATTGTTACCTTTGTATTATAGGAATTTGGAGGACATTAGATATGAAGACCCTAGCAAAACTATAGATGAATCTAAAATAATACATAATATCAAAATAAAAACATTGCAGCGTAAATTGTAAAAACAGATACCTTCAAAGTATAGAGGTCTAAGGCAATGGCAATGGTTACTATCAATGGCCAAAATACAATAATGGCAATACGGTTCTATAAGATTCTATGAGCCTTATAGAATCCAAAGGTACCAAAACATCTCAGTTTATGGGGTTTATTTACTAAGGGTGCGGATCACACTTGGTTTGGTTTGTTTGCTGTTTTTGGGATTTGCGCAGCTTTGACAGGTATTTAGCAGGGGTTTGCACTGGGATTGTGTCGCATGTGATAGGATTGTGGTGCAGCTGCACTGGCTTTTATGTGACAGAAATCGGGGGGGGGAGGGCGTGCCGTCGGATGATCCGACTGATTCGGACTGAGCACAGGATTTAAGATTCAAATTGTGTCACAAAACAATGGACTTACATGACCAGGAAGAAGAAGGTGAACTTTGGCGGACCTGAGCGGGGAAGCGACATATGCAGGATAATTAGTGAATCGCGGCACAGTGCATTATCGTTGGACAACGCACTTTTGTGAACTCCACGGGATCGGGTAAATAAATGTGCCCCTATGTGTCAGTGTGTTATTCATTAGGAGAAAGTGGCTAAACTGCTGCCAGACACCACAGACAAGCAACATTTTTCACCCTTCCTTCCTATAAATTTTGGATAGCCATGGCACTTTAATTGGTTGTACACATATTATCAACATTGGCTGAGCCTCCTGGTCTGATGTATATAGACCATTTCCTAACAATCCCCCAATGGCAGATATGAAGAGGTGGCAGCATATATCATTGGGATCACCTTAATGGTACTACATCTACATAGGATTTTGGGGATGTCTTTATAAAAAGTATTTGACCGTCAGTTATGTAAAGTGCATAACTATCTTGAAATAGCAAACCTCTCCAAACCAAATATTGTAAAAGTAGAACATATAGGCAGATTTGCCATATGGAAGATAAGTGAGAACCCACTGAGGACAGTTAAAATGTTCATATTAGTTGTCACCCCCATCCTCAGATATAATTACTGTAATAGAAATGTAATGCTGTGCCATATATTTACAGATATAAGTGGAGATATTAAAATGCTGCAGTACATCACAGCTGATATTTGGTAATTGGCCCAATATCACTGCATGTGGCAGAGTGGTGGGTTAGTGGATCTGAAATACATCACACGTTACTTTTGCACTTAATACAATGGCTGCTTCATTTATGATGCATTTAAGAGTAATAAATAGTAATGGAAATATAGAAATCAGTCTAGTCTAACCACTTTAGGAATACATTAAAGGTCAACTACCTTGACTTAAAGTGATGTCTATCTTTGACCACAGAAGCTAATTAAATGGATTTAGATCTCCCGCACATTTGTAAGCTTGTCACTGCCCCTGTCATATAATTATGAAACATTACACATTTTGATATTTCATTCTCTCCGTGCTGTCTATCGGTTGCAAGAGGGTGATGATCTGATCACTATATAAATGGTGATATAACACGGTAATCAGAATCCATTAGCACATTATGATTATTAATACTTGCTCTTTTTCTACTTGCATTGATTTACTCTTTATCGAAGCCAGTGATAATACAAATACTGATAGGACGCATGAAACCACTTAAAGCATGCAACTGTTAATTTGCATGAATTTTATAGTGATGCCTTCCTGGAGTAGGAGCTCTTCTGTAACAAGAGACACATTGACCTTGCTTTAGGAAACCTTACGTGACTGCATTTATCTTCCATTCCTCTTTTAATCAGTGAGAGATGCTGTTACTATGGTGATACAATATATACATGGCCTTAGCATAACAGCCTATGAAGCCTCGAGTAGCAATGTTCAAGTATGAGATGCGTAGATTGGTAAGAAAATTGCATTTTATTGTAAAAGTTAACATCACAATCTGTAATACTGAAGGACATCTAGAAAGGTGGGTTGGTAAATAAATGGAAGGACAATAGTGTCTATGCAATGCATGTGACAGGTCAATTCAGTTGAATTTTCAGGATCAAGCATATATAATTAGTACTAGATTATCTATAGCTCTTAGGCTCTGTTCACATGAGCGACTTATAATTACCTGAGGTGTGAAGAGTTGCTGGAGTGCTAACTGTAAAAATGCATCCCTATTATCTGCCAAAAATTAATATTTGCCCATTTTATATCCATCTTTTATTTTAACTTTTATCCAACCACTAGTTCTAGGTTCTATTCTTTTTTTTCCTCTCAACAGACAATGGGGGTCATTTACTAAGGGCCCGATTTGCGGTTTCCCGACGTGTTACCCGAATATTTCCGATTTGCTCCGATTTCCCCTGAATTGCCCCGGGATTTTGGCGCACGTGATCGGATTGTGGCGCATCGGCGCTGGCATGCACGTGACGGAAATGGGGGGGAGGCGTGGCCGAACGAAAACCCGACGGATTCGGAAAAACCGCCACATTTTAAAAAAAAAGTGTCGCGGAGCTTGCACTTACCTTCACTAAGAATAGGCCCGTGAACTTGAGTGCGTTCCGGTGCTCTTCAGCGCAGCAGCGCCACCTGGTGGACGTCGGAGGAACTGCCTTAATGAATCCCGGCCGGACCCAAATCCACCGCAGAGAACGCGCCGCTGGATCGCGAATGGACCGGGTAAGTAAATCTGCCCCAATCTGTTAAGTGAGCTTTGTCCATACAACTGTATAGTGGTATAGGTCTCACATATGGTTTCTCCATGCTGTGACCTAGCTGGGCCGCACCACAAAAAATAGGACATTTTCTATATTTTTATGTCTTTGCTCTGCTTTCAATGGAGAGGGGATGGGGGATGAACACTCACTCCCCTCCCTTCTCCATCCAGCCATGTGCTACGCCTGGCATCCAGTCCGGGTGAAAACACAGCCGTGAATGGGGCTTCAGGCTATTGGCACATACGGGGCATAATTCAGGGAAAGTTTTTGTCCGTTTGAAGATTAGAAGTGCTAACCCAAGATTAGAGGGGTGAAGACTTTCCCTCTTTTGCTCTCCTTGCTCTGTCACAGCAGCTCGGCTTGTTCATGGTACAGAGAGACACAGTGGGGCAGATTTACTATCGCATCGCTATCCAGCGGTGCGTTCTCTGCGCTGGATTTGGGTCCGGCCGGGATTCATTAAGGTAGTTCCTCCGCCGTCCACCAGGTGGACTGCGCTGAAAAGCATCGGAACGCACTGGAGTTCACCGAGCCGGGCTGAGTGAAGGTAAGTGCAAGCTCCGCTACATTTTTTGTTTTAAAAAAATGCTGCGTTTTTTCCAAATCCGTCGGGTTTTCATTCGGCCACGCCCCCCGATTTCCGTCACGTGCATGCCAGCACCGATGTGCCACAATCCGATCGCGTGCGCCAAAATCCCGGGGCAATTCAGGGGAAATCGGCGCAAATCGGAAATATTCGGGTAACACATCGGTAAGTTACATGATGTAAGTTTATGGTGGCTGCAATTTGTTCACAGCCTCCAAAAATGGTTGCTTGCACATAGCCTAGGTTAGACTACAACTAAGGACTGCTCATGTTTGAATAGTGTCAGTTTGTTTTTGTTTGGCACCCATACGTTTTTAAATAATATGGAATAAATAGTGTTAAATTTCACCTTTAATTTCTTTCCAGTTTGCTAGCTAGCACGATTACAGGTGAGCTGAAAATATTTTTTGTCCATTTATTTGTTCAGTGAGACCTCACTCTTCAGATTTCAGTTTCCATATATTTAGATCCAAAACCTGCAAACTCCAAATTGCAATGGTTATCTTTTTCACAAAAATGCTAAATAAAACACACAAATTCAACCCATGCTCCTGATCATAGGGTTAAACATCATTGTACACAGCATATCATTGCATATGGAAGTCACTAGTTAGTTTAAAATTTAAATTTCATGGGAAAAATTTCCATTTTTTTAGTTTTTCTCTTAAAAAATTAAAAGATAATCTTTCTGTTTTGGCAGCTTATGAAAGTCTAATATATGATACAAAAACCTATTAAACCTTAATTTAGTTAACCCCTTTAATTTTCTTCCTCCTTGTGTTAGACTATGGTCCAGTGCTCAGCTACACACTTATCTACATACTTGTAAACTTCATTCCACTAAACCTTACTTGCAGACCCTACCCATAACAGAGTTCTTTCACAAGGTTGATGCTTTTTCATGTCATTGAAAACATGTTGGAGCACTATGAAATAACATAAAAGAACAAAAAAGCAATACCAATTACTGTTCTTATAAGTTCTGTGATAATTGCAGCTAAGACCAGTGAAAAGCGGTGATGTGGTATATATGGCCATCACTTCTGGTCCAGGGTACAATGCTGAATGAGGCAGAGAGGAAATCTGTTAAAACATACATTTTCTTGTCTAAAATATTAAAGGGAGTTTACCGTTTCAACCAAAAATTATAATCTGCTGGAAACATTTTGTACAGAATTGCACTTTTATCTCCAACATACCTTTATTACTTCTATCCATTATGCCATTCCCAAAATATTCCCAGTTTAATCCATGTGCTACTGATAGTAAGGACTTGATGTTGATGCCTCATCTCACTTGTTAGCATACAGTTGAATTCAGAATTTGTCAGGACCAGCTATTGGATATGGATCATAATGCTTGGGGAAATGGTAGACTCCCTTTCCCTTGAAAGGCTGACTCAACTTTCAACAAAATTGTGTAACTCAATAGTGCAGATGATAATAGTAAAGCTTGTAATGTATTTTATTAAAGAAAAAGGTTTCTGTCACGGGTGCTCCTCCTCGATCGGGTGCTCGGCCCGCGCATCTTACCTGTCCCTGTCCTGATCTCAGTCCTCGGGACATGCATGCACATCCCTGTCTCATAGGGCGTGCACAACGGCTTAAGAAAATTTCAAGGGCCAACGCACTGTTAATTGGCACTGGTCATTTCCCAGAATTCTATATAAACCTGCCTCTACCTACACACCCTACCGGATCTTCATGCCTTGTGCCTTCATACCCTGCGCTGTTACTGTGATTTCCCGTTGTGACCCTAGTTCTGTTCCTGACTACGCTTCTGTGCTGCCCGTCCTGACCTCCTGCCTGTCCTCAACTATGATTCTGCTCAACGTCTCTTTACCTTGCCTTGACTGCCACTGTGGGCAAAGTTGCACCTTTGGAACGACCTGGCAGTACCACGCCGCAGCAAGTCAACCCATATTGCGTCAGGTGAAAACCAGGTACCACTTAGATTCTGGTCCCGGGTGTCGTTTTACATCATCGTCCACGGTGGTCCAGTGGGTCCATCTTGAACCGCTTCTCCCGACTTCTCCTCCCACTTCTGAGGCTGATGCAACTGATATTTATGAGGTAAAGGAGGTTCTGGATATGAAGTTGGTCAGAGGAAAGCATTGACTTGAAGGGGTTCGATCTAGAGGCAAGGTCCTGGGAGCCTGAGGACAATATCCTGGACCAGGATCTCTTGCAGAGAATTCTCCAGCCTAAGAAGAGGGGGAGGCTGAAGGGGGGGGGGGTACTGTCATGGGTGCTCCCGCAACCCATAACTCGGGTCGCGGGCTCACCCGTGCCCCTCGGTACATGCTGGCACATCTGAAGCCTAACAGTTTCTTAGTCTTTGTTTTATCCCTGTCTTTCTTCCTTATTTAAACAGTTTGTGTAAATCAGTTTTCTGTCCTATATGTACTAACAGCAGAGAGATAAAGGAACCTGATAATCCATATAATTACTTAATTCTATTTAGACACTTACTGGATAATCTAATTCCCTCAAAGATACAATTTATCAAAGCTCTTGGTAAGGAAAGAGTTAATCATTAGCCTCCTTATCTGTTCCAAGGCTTTCAGATATATTGTTTTCTGCAAGAATAAAAAAGCAGAAAGGGTACAGAGAAGCGTTTTAATGATGAATTATATTGTACATTTCTAGTTTAATTATATTTATATTATATTAGTTTATTTTATATTATAATAATATACCATATTAGCTTAATTACATATTTATATATGTGTTTTATTATCACATGTTCTAATCATATCTGAGATTGCTTCAAAGGTTTCGTTACTCATTAAATAAGTGTAAGTAATGATCTTGGTTTTCTATCTTATATGTTCTACCTTTTTAATAAAATAATTTTTTGGAGTTTTTAGGGTGACTTCTCTGGGTAATAATTCAATGTTACATGTGTTTCAGCTGATCATGACTTCTAAAGTTTTCTAAAATGTTCCTAAAAATCCTATAATGTGTACTATGTTCTTATTCTGTTATTATTGTTGATTAACATATGAGTTATGATATGCAGGGGAACAGTATACTCATGTGGCATGTATACACCTTAGTGATAGCAGCATAGTGATAAGCACTCTAAATATTTAGAGCTTGTGTCACCTGAGCATGTATTAACATGTGACATGTCAAAAAAGAGTGGAGCTTACTGGGATAGAAATTTGAAATGTACCAACCCTTTACTTTGGTGTCAGATTCAATATTTCCTAATTACATAGCTGCAAGGTGATCAGTGGCGGTTTACTATTAACTTATCACCTTGGTTATCACTGTGACTTTTATTTCTGGAAAAGCCCCACTGAGCCACTAATAGGCCTTTCTTCAGTGTATGGTAATACTTACTCTGTCAGACAGGCTTCTAATTGTCAGTGTCTAATGATGAAGATCATGAATAGTTCTGCTGAGTGTTTCATCTGGTAGTTTTTGTGTTTTTAGCATTATTGTTATCTGGTGATGATTAGGATTTGAAAAGTTTATGAAATCTAAATGAAAGGGAAACGGTCTTTATTCTTCACAGCATACAATCACGGCTCAGATATTTAAAGAAATAAATAAAATGTTACATGTGGTGTCTTTGGTTGCTAAGAATCTCAGTGGTCCTCCTGTCCGTTCCAAACTTTCTCTTGACATGCCTCAAGCGCTCGGCCATAAGTCGTCATTTACCTATGACTGATTGGTCGATGCTAGATCTGATAGACATAACATATTTGTGTTTACTAAGGATTTTATTCATTTCATTAAATATTTTTTCTGGTTTAGTAGATCTAGATCTTTATTCCAGAGTACACAGTTATTCGCACAGTTGTCATTTTTTATATGAATTTATTTTAGAGTATACCTTTATTTAGGTCTTATCTATGTTCATAAAATGGGCACATTTTATTTATGATACTCTTCCGGGTGGAAGTCTGAGGTCCCAAGGAATGTTGTGGTCTCTATTTTAGTGGTCTATCATTTACTTGGTGCGCGGGTCAGCCATCTATGTTTTTCTTGGTTTAGTGTGGGTGTTTAGTGGGGTGCAGTTATGTTAGGATCAATAATTAATTGGGGGTTTCTATTAAGGGGTCTATATTTGTTCAGTGGTCAGGTCGAAGGTGTATTTAATTATTGAATTACATTGAGATCTCACTTTATTTCAGAATGTAATTATCAATGTTAGCACTACTTGAAATACTGTAGGTTTGAGATGTTCAAATCTTTATATCCATATAGGGCAGGAGCACTAAACTACATTTCAGAAATGTTCCACTTTGGGAGTCTACCTTCAGGTAGATACAAACCAGTGACGGTAAAAATTTAGAATGTGTGGTCTTAAATAAAGGTTGCAAAGGGGTTATTCCGGTAGCAGAGCACATGATCTTTGAGGCTACTGAATCGCTGCAGCACTAGCAAAATGTGTCCATTAATGTTGGAGTGCTGAGAATTAAAGATGTGGGTATTAATTATTTTCCTAACTTTATAAAATTAGCCCATTTTTAAACCCATGTACCATACATTAGAATTCCAATTGTGGGGTTTGGTGCATACACAAATACACACACAAAAAGGATTGCAATTAAATAAATTTTTTTGGCAGGGAAAAATTTTGCAAATGATAACTTAGAGCAAAATACCATTTCCTCCTATATTGTGACTAAAAATGTTAACATTTTTCACACATTTTTTCGTTGTTCTGGCACAGCAGGGAATACTCCATATTTCTACTGGCAAAGGGTTGAGTCTTCTCTTAGCACCACTCCTAAAGATACCTGTGAATTTTACAGGAATTTTTTATGATAGGCAGTAGCATTACTTACTTTAGATATGCCTAAGGTTGAAAAACTTTTCTAAGTAAACTATTTATATGACAGTAAGCGAATATTTACAAAAACCTGTCACCATATTTTAACATATACAGCTGGTGACAGGGTCCCATAGAGTCCTATTAACTAACTGACACCCTTCTTTTAGCAAAAAATAGTTTCCCTTACATCCCCATAAATCAACTTTATCTTAAAATTTCCCTGGCATCAGAGGGGCTGTGTCCTGCTTGGCCATTTACTCCCCATGTCCTCTGCCTTTTCTCAGCAGGTCATGTGACAAGGGTGATGTCACGTAAGGTCCCGTTACTTCTGCAACAACAACCCCATATAACGTATCTGATCACATGAAATCACAGCATGCCTCCATGGATTTTTACTGCTCGTCATGCCTCCATGGACTTCTACTTTTCCCCATCATCCACGGATTCATGCTGTGATTTCATGTTTTCAGATACATACATGGGGTTGACGTTGCAGATGTAACAGGACCTTAGATGACATCACTCTGGTCACATGACTTTAAGTGTCCAATGATCTAACATAGCTCTCTTTCAATGTTCAAAACAGCAGCATGTCTTAGCAATGAGACTTGTCAATCAAGAACAAGGAGGCAAGGCAATGCAAGTAACCACTTAATATAAAGGGCCTCTTTGGATTCACTTCAGGCCAGTGTCAAGGATTCACATCAGGTGAGTTGCATATAAGTTTACAAACTGATTTTTATCATTGCAGCCATTTAAGGATAAGGGCAATGCTTTTAATCACAGGTTTTAATTAGGTATTTATTTTTACTTTCAATGGCAGGTTTTCCTTAACTTCTCTACTATAACCAATAGTATGATTATCTGCTACTGCAATGGTTAAGAGATATATCTTCTTCACTGTCGAATATGCCCTCTTGATGCCTGCTCATGCTTCATGTAGCTGGAGGAGAACACTTCACCCATCTTGATCCAAACAGTTGGGGACCCGTTACCTGAAGCTGAGGTACACGTTTGGACCTTGATACACCAGTTAAGTATTCCTGATATTGACGATCCTTGAACTTAATTCAGATACTTGTTGAGAAGTGACTGAGGCACAAAAGCACTGGTTCCTCAATAGGACAGGAACCACTGGATACCAGGCACTGGACCAAGAAGTAGGCTCAATAACCCATTTAATGAACAGTGTATTAATGGGAAAGAGATTCTCTATAATTCAGTAATATTATAACCATTGTAAATTACAGAGCAAGTAATGTAAAATGAGTTGCTTTATCTGAGAAGATCAGCAAGTAGAAAAAAAGAAACCTAAAAAATAAAAAAAGGTTAAAACATGATGAAGGCATCAAGATGTCCGCCTGCACTTCATTTCTGGTAAACCCATTGTTGTTGAAACAATGAAAATAAGAGAACCTTTTTTTAACATTTTGACAGACACTTGGAAATGAAACATTTTTCAAAAGCAGAAAATAATGTTGAATGTACCCGTTTCATTCCTGAAGAATTTCTTTCAACCGTGGCCATTGTTTGTTAATAAGAGCTAGCTTTTGTGAGGTTAATCAGTGTGCATAATAAGGACATAAAGGTACGGAGAAGTAATACTGTAATCCTTTTGTTTGGATAATCAGACTAATGTATGCAAATTAAACCTTATTAGTACTAGGGTTCTGTGTCTGCTTATCAAAATGTGCCATTTTCATGAAAATTGGAAGTCCATTATATAAAGTTATTATTAACAATCATTTAGGAATTATATACGGTATGCAAATTAAAGTTGATTACAACTAATTAAGGGCTTTCTTTGTTATTTGACCTTGTCTGCTTTTTATGTAAATATGTTTCTTTTGGTCTGGCATATTTTTAGACTTGAAAAGTATATTAAGACAAGTTACATTATGTATTTTTAATATATTTTTTCTATTGTATAACTAGTGTATTTCTCTCAGGCACTTACGTTGAAATGGATAATGAAAAGGCTTCTTAGGTAGAATCTAGAATCGGTGTCATTAATTGTGCTTTGACTCTCAAGATCGTGACACTCAGTGCCACGTGTCATGTGATAAGATGAAATAGTCAACATCTCTGTATGTGTTAATCTAGCAGTAATGTCATGTACAGTAAGAGTGAAATAGCCACGCAGAAAAAGTTGTTACAGCTAAATTTCTTTTTGGCAATTCTAGATACTAGTATTGAAGATTAAGAGGTAATACTTTATTTATTTGTGCCTAATCAATCATTCTTCTGAGTCAGATGTCATTTCATTTAGCTTGAATTTTACAATTCTCCTTACAATGTGGTGTCATGTTGTAACTACAACTTTGGTTGATAAAAATATATTCTATCATGTCATATTTACTTGAGTTTAACTGCAGAAGCACATGTGAGAAATTAGTTGTTCCCCTATTGCTTCCATAGAAATGAAGAGGTAAGAAGTAGCCAGGTGCTTCTAATAAAATCACTTTCTTGATTGATCATCAGAAAGTGTGACCTCCGCTATAAAAGCAGGGGATTTTGCTTAAAGGGCACCTACCACCACGATTCTACCTATAAAGGTAGATGGGGTGGTAGGTGGATGTAAGGGACATAAGGATAGCTCTTTTTAGAGCTAATCCTCCCGTCCCAGCTAACTTTTAATAAACTTTATATGTAAATTTACTTATGCGGCTACTGGGGCATGGAGTAGCCGGGCACGAGGCTACACGGCACGGCTACTCCACGCCCAAGTAGCCACGTTACTCCTCCTACCCTGTGTGTTCGGCGCGCAGTTCCTCGTAGGTGCGCGCCCTCGCCCGACATGCTGGCGTTCTGAGCATGCGCAGAACGCTGGTCCGGGGCTGAGCAGCCACAGCTCCGAGGCTGGAGCTACTGCGCATGCGCAGAACTCCGGCTTGTCGGATGCTGTGCACCGCACACACAGGGTAGGAGGAGTAACGTGGCTACTGGGGCGTGGAGTAGCCGCGCCGTGTAGCCTCGTGCCCGGCTACTCCACGCCCCAGTAGCCACATAAGTAAATTTACATATTAAGGGAATAAAGTTTAGTAAAAGTTAGCGGGGACGTGAGGATTAGCTCTAAAAAGAGCTATCCTCACGTCCCTTACATCCACCTACCACTCGATCTACCTTTATAGGTAGAATCGTGGTGGTAGGTTCCCATTAAGTAGTGGAACTTCTTTGAGCAGAGAGTACAATTTTGCACAGAAAGTTGGTATTTTAAAGGGGCAGTCTGCTTATAGTGGGGCAGCTTCCATAGAGTATAATGGGGTATAAAGTGTTTTAGATTGGGGTCTTTTCAAAGGGTGGTCTTATGGACAGATTTAAACATTTAAACATTTTTATGGAAGAATTTTGAGTTATTTTTATCCACATGAAAACCTTTTAACAGGATCGGATAAGAACATCATGTTCTGCAGGTGTCTTGCTGGTCCATGCATCTCTATGGCACTCCATTCACACAGGGAACATATTAATTTGATCAGTGGGGATCCAACCCTTTTAATATATGACTTTTAAGTATGAAGCTAATATTTTTTTTTTGCATATTTTAGTAAATCTATATATGTTTTAAGTCATTTTCTATGTTATATGATCCCAGCCAGGGCCCTATTTAGTGTTGCTGATGCTCTAGACACTTACAGTGCTTACACCCCCTTACTGCTTATACACTTTATAAAGTGTTAAAAAACCCTACATATCCCTAGTACATGAATCATGTGAGAGTCTGGTGACCACTTTAACTATTACACTTTGACATACAGCCCCTAAAGCAATTAAGATAAAGTATCTATGATCAACATTACAGTGTAGCTATTTTAACAGAACCAAGCTTACTGCATAATATTGGGCTTATACACGAGAACAAACAGAACCAAGCTTACATTATAGATACGGTAACAGACACAAACTGACTGTATAGATATGGTAACATCTAGGCTTACTGTATATATATGGTAACAAACACAAGTTTACTGTATAAATATGACAACAGAACCAAGTTTACTGTATAGATATAGTAACAGAATCAAGATGGCAGAATATACTTCACTAACCCTAATCCACCAACCTTTACCCACTAACCCTAACTCACTAATCCTTATCCACTAACCCTAATCCACTAACTGTAATTTACTAATTACAAATTTACTAGCTCTAATTCACTATAATCTTATAGCACTAATCAAATCCTTATCCAAAAATCCCCACTAACCCTTACCCATTAATTACCCTAATTCAGTAACGTTAATCCAAAGGACTCTAATTTGCTATCCCTATCCTACTTAGCCCTAGTCTACTAACTCTATCTACAAGCAGCACCACTGTAGAAAACTGCTACCCCGTGTGGTCCAGGCAGTAGTGTGGACACACAGGGTAGTTGTATCCTGTTGATGAGTGGAGGTTTCAGGGAGCATTGTGGTTGGGAGGTGAAGAAGGGGAAGCATCCACCCCATTCACTGAAACCCCAATGCAGAAGTGCAGGGATGAATGGATGGCTCTGCACAGCTGAGACAGCAGAAGGGCAGTTACAGCCAAATTGCGCACCACTCCTGAACTCCTGATAAAGTAAGTGTAGCGCTTCCCAGAGGGGGGAGATGATTGAGGGACAGACAACGGAAGACGGTTTGACTGGGGGTGCAGAACATGCGCTGGACAGGAAGACCAATACTTTAGCAGGAGTTAAAGCATTGACTTCCTTTATACAAACCTTCTCACTCTTGAAATATCAACCAGATCAAAAAACTAAGGTGCATGTGCACACTTAGCGTAGAAGCAGTGAAAGAATCGGCTTACCCCTACCTGAGTAATTTTTAAAAACCTGCAAACTTTAATTTTTTACGCAGCACTATGCCAAGTCGGAGCATGTGTAGTTTTGCCCAGCCTTTCACGCCATCTTACGGATACATCAAGAGGCCTAAGAAGGGGTCCATGGCCACTATCATATGCTGGTGCTCCTGCAAGATATATCTCCCCCATGTTTCTTTGATAGATCATAATAACAAGATACCCCCAAAATACACACATAAACATCAGGCACCATAATACCTTATCTCAGCCTTTAGTCATCACAAATTTTTTTGTAAAAAAAGTTAGCAGCTGAGGACAGAGGGGCCATCGGGTGGGGGACAGAGGGGCTTGCAGGCAAAGGACAGATCGGAGGAGCCAGAAGGTGGAAGACAGAGAGGCCAGGAGGTGGAAGACAGAGGTTCCAGGAGGTGGAAGACAGATGGGCCAGGAGGTAGAGGACAGAGGGGTCGTGGGGGAGGAGCACAGTGGGGCCTTGAGGAGGAGGACAGTGGGGCCTGGAGGAGAACAGTGGGGCCTGGAGGAGGAGAACTGTGGGGTCTGGAGGAGGACAGTGGGGCCTGGAGGAGGAGGACAGTGAGACCCGGAGGAGGCAGCAAACAGAGGGGTTTGAGCAAGCCCAAATTAATTTCATTTTAGAGATTTCTTACAAATTAGGCTGGATAAGCCTGGAAGAGGACAGAGGGGTCTAGAGGAGGAGGATAGAAGAGTCTGGAGGAGGACAAAGGGGTCTGGAGGAGGAGGACAGAGGGGTCTGGAGGAGGAGGACAGAGGGAGACTGGAGGAGGAAGAGGATAGAGTGGCCTGGAGAAGAAAGACAGAGGAGTCTGGAGGGAGAATTGGAACAAAGGGTCTGGAGGGGGAGGACAGAGGAGTCTGAAAGAGGAGGAAAGAGGGGTCTGGAGGAGGACGACAGTGGAGTTTGGAGGAGGACGACAGAGGGGTCTGAGCTTGGCCAAATTCTTTTAATTTTAGAGATTAAGCTGGATGGGCCTGGAAGACATCAGATGTATTAAAAAACTGATTAGGGCACACTGAATATAAAGAAATAATTAAGGAAAGCATAGTTCATAATAATATTTAGTAACACAGTTTGAAACATTGAGGGTCATTTACTAAGGGCCCGAATTGCGTTTTTATGGCGGGTTGCCTAAATATTTCCGATTTGCGCCGTTTTTCCCTTAATTGCCCAGTTTTTTTGACGCACGGATTGTGGCGCATCGGCGCCGGCGTGCACGCGACAGAAATCGAGGGGCGTGGCCAAACGAAAACCCGACCGATTCGGAGAAACCGTATTTAAAAAAAAAAAATAAGTGTCGCTGGACACGCGCTAACCTGCACCCAGCAATGGATCGTGAACTCCGGCGGACCTCGGCGGACTTCAGCGCAGTAGCGACACCTGGTGGACGTTGGAGGAACTGCCTTAGTGAATCGCCGGAAGACCCAAATCCACCGCAGGGAACACGCCGCTGGATCGCGAATGGACCGGGTAACTAAATCTGCCCCATTGTGATGCCACGGCTCCAGGGGTGGGGAGTTATAGTGATCAGTTATTGTAAATGTTGTCATTAGTTATTGATTAGTAATATTAGTACTAAATATTACATCCCTAACATCACAGGCAAGCCACCAGCTGGAAACCATGGTTAATTATTAGGCCCACTCAGGTGGCCGAAAAAACATTTCAGCCCCTGGATCTACCAATTCTACCAGTGTAGCTTTAAGACACTGGTACAAATAATCACCTTCCAACTCCTGTTTTCTGTCTCTATGCTGTGGGAGCAGAGAACAGCATAGAGACAGAATCCAAAACTCACCATTCCTTGCTCCCCCTAAGTGGCGTTCCACGCTGTACAAGATGGCTCTGAAGCCAGCACACGGTTATGATGTGTGCCGGCTTCAGAGCTGGTTCACAGAGTAGGGGGGGGGGGAGAGTGCCTTATGGGGAGGAAGGGGGCAGTGTGGCTTATTGGGGGAGGGGGCGGTGTGCCTTATTGTGTGGAGGGACAGTGTACCTTATGGGGTGGACAGTGTTCCTTATGGGGTGGAAAGTGTGCAGTCTGGCTTGTGGGTGGGAGGGGGCAATGTGGCTTATGGGGGTTGGGGACAGTGTGTCAACGGGGAGGGCAGGACCGGTTCTAGACAAAGTGAGGCCCTGGGCAAAATTAAAAGTGGGGCCCCAAAATAAACTATTTAATGACCTCAGCAAGAGGCTCCCTTTAGTACGGTAAAACAAACTGTAATATTGGATATTGGTCAACATCTGCAAAGAGTTTTTATGTTCTCTCTGTGTTTGCGTGGGTTTCCTCTGCGTAATCTGTGTGCACTATATAAATAAAGAAATGATTAATTATTATTATGATAGAAGATAAATATGAAAGATGATAGAGATTTCTAGATACAGAACTATGAAGTAGATGATATATACAGTAGATGGATATGAGAGATAAATACAGTAGACGAGAAATAGAAGATTGATTAATAAATAGAGAAAAGCTGCCATCACCCTCCACATAGCTAACTCCTTAGCTCAGTTAGCTTTGTGCTGAAGTGGATTCCACCTCTACTTACAACTCTGATTACACTACACCTAAAGGTTGTTTCCCGCAAACCATGCCCCTTTCTTGCAGGGCAATAGTCCTTTTCCAAAGGCCATGCTCTTAAGTCTGGCGAGTCAGAAAAGTGCCAAAAAGTTCTAAAAGCCTTGATAAATGTGGTGCAAGGCATTTAAGACAGGTTTTTTCATGCCCCACCTGCAAGACTTAAAGGAAACCTACCACTTAAAAGTGGTAGGTTTATACACATATACATGGCACCAGCTCAGTGTGAGCTGGTGCCAGAGCATATTTTTGTTAAGGGAACAAAGCCCCTATGTTAGAATTATAAGTTATATTAACTTATAACTCGGCGCACCGCACTTGGGCTCGGCGCACCATGCGCGCGCCCGTGCGTGCGCCAGATTGTGAAGTGCAGGAGAGCCGGTGACGTCACCGAGCTCTCCGGCACACACGCGCCTGCGCAACTTAGCATGGCCTGTTTCCCCGTGCTAAGTTGCGCAGGCGCGCGTGTGCCGGAGAGCTCGGTGACATCACCGGCTCTTCTGCACTTCACAATCCGGCGCATGCACGGGCGCGCGCATGGTGCGCCGAGCCCAAGTGCGGTGCGCCGAGTTATAAGTTAATATAACTTATAATTCTAACATAGGGGCTTTGTTCCCTTAACAAAAATATGCTCTGGCACCAGCTCACACTGAGCTGGTGCCATGTATATGTGAATAAACCTACCACTTTTAAGTGGTAGGTTTCCTTTAAGGACAGTACTGTACTACTAGGTGCTTTGTGATGACGTAGCAGCAGAAATTTTAACACACACCTCGAGTGTTAACTCCACATGAAGTTTGTGGTCCTTGCAAAACTTATGCCCCACTATACCTAAGGACAGCATCCACTTGAAGCAATTTGCCAGCAGAAATTTGAATACACTTTTGCTGTTTTGTGGAACAGTTTCATTTTTAATCTTCTTAGATTTGTCATCCCTGGCCTCCTTCCTCCTAAAATCATCTTTCAAATTTATGCTAATAAGTCAGAAGGGATCTGGTGTTTCCGAGCCCCACAGTGATTTTTATGTGCTGTTACATAGAGCATAACAGGTCTCCCCTCCCCCAGCCCCTTCCTGCTGCTGCCAGGCAAGGGAGGAGGAAGAGAATAGGGGGAGGGTGAGACATGTTCTGCTCATTGCAAACAGCCTGTAAAGCTGTAGCACCGAGGGGCTCTGGAAACACCCACCACAGACTTAGCATAGTTGTAAAAGTGTATTTTAGAAGGAAAGAGGCCATGGATAACAAATATAAGATGATTACCACAGTCACGGTGTCTGGATCTATGAGTAAATGGTTTATCCATGCTTGATTCTGATGGTAGATTTGCTTAAAAATTCTAATAAAAGTAAAGTTTTACTGTGGTTAAAGTAATAAGTATTAGCTTTATAGACACGCAGTACCTAGAGTATGTAAGCTTTTTCTTTTTTTCGTTAATAGAAATACAGACCAGAAATTCAATTATGTGTATCATAAAACGTTAATTAATTTCACTAAGAACCTGGATGGGTGATAAAAATTGCTGCTTTTCATATTTTCCACAATAATTTTCTTTAGTTGCCTGTAACTTTACTTGGTTAAAGCTGGTAATAAAAATGTCAAAATACCATCATCTCGGACAAAGTTCAGTGAGTTCATTCTCCTGGGAATTGTAACTGTGACATAAATAGGACCTGCTTTCGGATTCTATCAGCAGGAACAAGCTTAGTGCTAATTGCTTATATACTAATAGATACATTAATATAATATGTCATCAGCTGGGTGAATGGTCAGGGCAGGTTGCAGATTGCCACCCTTTTTCTTATGCTAAGTGTACATCATTTGAATCAATTCAATATTATAATTAACATTTATGAGATGTCCTTTTGCTGGATTTTTTAAACTCAAGCAGGTTTTGAAGGAAATAGCTATTTATTGTAAGAAAATCTATTACACTTGTGTAAGGACATGTGATTATTGGCCTTTATTCTTTTTATTATAAATGATATTTTGCATAAACAATACCATTACTGGCATCAAAAAGACATTTGAACTTACAGAAAAACCTGTTGTCAAAAAATTATTTTTAAAATTTTTCCTAAAGATTAATTGAGATTTTTAGATATTTGGTGTATTTGACTTGGTTTCCTTGGACCCCCAAAGGCAATAATAATAAGAGCCTACCCTACATCTATACCACAGTTTATGTCTTCTAGTTACTTACTACTATGGAATTTGGAATTAGAAGACTATTGGCTTTATTCAGAATCTCATCTGTTAGCTAGAAGGAGAAGGTTATAAAAATCACCTTTCAGTTTTTTCAGCATTACCCCACTAAACACATTGGGGCACATTTACTTACCTGTCTCGTCTCAATCCCCAAGGTGCGTTGGCTGATGAGGATTCAGAGCTGCCGCGATTCACTAAGATCGTGCGTCCAATGTTGAATGTTAAATCTTTCAATATTGAATGTTAAATCCTGCGCGTTGTCCGAATCCGTAGGATCGTCCGACGGCCCACCCCCCGATTTGTGTCACGTAAAAGCTGTCGCGATGCGCCATAATCCGTTCGCGTGCGTCAAAAAGCCCTTCTAAATGCGCCACAAATCGGAAATCGTCGGATATTCCAATGGAAGTGCGGTCCGTGGACCCTTAGTAAATGAGCCCAATTGAATTTTGTAATTTCCAATGTGGTGGCACCATAATTAAGTATAAAAATGTCCACATAAACTACATCTGAGTAGTTAAGGTCTCAGCTTGAAGGGGGCGCTTTGCGTTTACTTTGTAATAAGTTTATTGCTGAAGGACACTTCAACTGATCAGGGATTTGCTAGCAAATTTGGAAAATTGTTGTTTAGGGGGTTTTGCCATTTCTTTCAACACTTATACCTTAAAGTAAAGCTACCATTAGGTAGATTCATTTTTCTCCTCTAAACTTTACAATATATTTATCTAATATTTTACTAACTAATATATTTTACTAACTATTTATCTAATATTTTACTAACTAACTATATAAAAATGTGATCTTGCATTTATGTGAATAAACTTCACTCTTCACAAACTACAGCGGTGCGGAGTATCCCAGTCGAGCGCTGGGAACTAAGGCTACTCCACACCCAGAGACATGCTGGGAGGTGAGACTACAATGATGAAGATAATTATGTAGACAAGTATAACTAGGTATATCAACTCTTCTGTTGATATAACTTTAGTATTTTAGTTCTCTCTTACATTACAGGGTTATCCTAGTATAAATATCTCCAATGTGGTGGTGGTGGTGATGATCTCCTCTGTTAGTTGAGGGAGCTGTTCCATTATGGAGTTTCCACAGCCTTTCCTTCACAGACACTGAAGAAGGGTTCCAGCACCCACTAACTTCTCTCACTCCTCTATTTTATTATTACAAAGTAACCCCTGCTCATGACAGGCCTAAAAGTTATTTTCTGCTTTTGTGTCATTTCTTTTATAATCATTAGTTTACAATAACTTTAGCCTGGTATATGAATCATCAGTTTTATAATAATAATGTAATAATAAATCTGCTCCAAAGTGTTAAAATGGTCATTTCTATTCCAATTGTTTTAAAGTAAACCATTGGGGGAAGGGCTACAGCTACTGGTGATGACAGATTTTTTTTTTCTTGTTATTTAAAAAAAATATTTTATATAATCACAATAATCATGTCGGACCCTTTATATACCCTACCAACCTGTTCAGTTTTAGCAAACAGTGATGTGTGTTGTTGGTTAAGGATAGATTGTGTCTTATAAAAGAGCCCCGACTTCACACCAGAGAAATCATCTCTTGAACATACGCTGCATATATTTAGTTTGTGTGTCATGATTTGTCACAGACATTTAAAAGTGCAATTGCCACACAATTACAGTCCTTTTACCACATAAAGTCGTATGACAGATGCTGTAAAAGCCCTCTTAAAGAAGAATGTATTCATGTGCTTCTAGCTAGGTTACGACAACAATCATTATCCCACAGAACCAGTGAATAAATGGTTTATTCTGACAGATACAGCTACATTTATATTTTCAATTCACAGACATTTTAGGGGTTGCAGTCTACTGGAACTATGTAGAAATGTTCTAACTTATACAATTTTTTGTGTAGGTACAGGATTAAGCCTGTATTTTTATTCCCATGTGTTTTCTCAATGGGGCCAATTTATCAATCTGTTTAATATACAAATCTGTTTGTAACAGAACCTTTTCTAAAGGGTGTGGCCTCGCAGGGGGGAGGGGCCTAAGATGCAATCAAAATGTGGCAATCGTGTGCTTAAATGTTTAATATTTTTCTGACGTAATGAAAGGCATCAAATAAACACTATTTAAGAGTATACAGTCTTAAAGTACACCAGATTTCTCTTTTAGCATTGGCTGAGCAGTTTAAGACACTGGAGGACATTTATCAATCTGTGTACAAAAGAAAACTGGAGTCATTTGAACCTGAAATGCTGTGCGGCACATTTACTGCAGGTTTTAGAGCAATTTTAGGCTGTTTTTCAATTCCTACGAAAAAGGGGCTTGTACTAGGTAAATGGGGGTGTGTTTGCGCCTGAAATAACCCGTGTGCTAGAAATTTCGGTCTTTGTACCAGAAAATTCAAATTCACAGCAAACTGCCTTATACTGTACCAGATTAATCATCCAGCATCAGGCACAGGGATTAATCGGAGGCATCAGCTAACTCTCTCCTTCTACTCTGCACTGGTCTAAAGACCGACAAGTTAATAATCTCCATATATACCTATATACAGGCCTTGTACAAAAAATTACACAAAGTATATGCAAAAATACCATTGTATGAAATGCAAAGAATTTTATTAGACAAAATAACACACATATAATCACTGCAATAAAAACAACCCATAAAATCAATCACTGGTGAACAAAAAGTACATAGCCAATCCTGAACAGATAAATAGGATACGCAGCTTAAATGATATCGCGCGATTTGCTTTTATCTCGCGCGAGTCTGTCGAGTTTTGATTTGGGGCTTTTCGTTTTTCTCAAGCCTCCGGGGTACAGATTATTATCGGCATTGACAAACTCATAAAGGTATAACTTAATGTGCACTTTTAGATAGGAATTTTCATATCGTTTTAGGTGTATGTGTTGGTGTGTTATGATTGGATGATTTTAAGTGTGTGTCTGCCTCCATGTGATGTCATCTCCTCTCCTGATTGGTCTTCTAATACCGCTGTGAGCTTAAATAGCAAACATGCCTACCTAACATCATTACCCCCTGAGGAAGCGACGGCGAAATGCGCGTCAGGGTTTTCTGGTACATCGCCATATCTCCTGTTCATCATGCAGCCTGGTTGGTATATACTAGCTACTTAGCACTATGCACTTTACTTTGCCTTATTTTGGTATATGACCTCCTACCAGGCTCTACTTTATATGGATTAGGTACACATTGTAGTCTATGGTTTACACTTGTAAAGCATTGTATTTACTGAATACGGTATCCTATTTATCTGTTCAGAATTGGCTATGTACTTTTTGTTCACCAGTGATTGATTTTATGGGTTGTTTTTATTGCAGTGATTATATGTGTGCTATTTTGTCTAATAAAATTCTTTGCATTTCATACAATGGTATTTTTGCATATACTTTGTGTACTTTTTTGTACAAGGCCTGTATATAGGTATATATAGTTAGTGTTTGTAGCAGTCCTTGCTTTTTCATAAACCTTCCTGGATAATTGGTATTGACAGTTAATAATCTCCCCCACTGTTCATAAAAATGTCCCAATGTATTTTATGTATTTAAAGGACACCTGTCATCAGGTCTGTGTCACTTGTCCTGTCACCATTACCTGTTGGAGCAGCTCACAAGGATCCATCCCAGCCTTCATCTAGTCAGTTCATACATTAATCATTATAAAATCATAATTTCTTTATTATGTAAATGAGGCTGGTCACATGGTCAGAGGCAGTGATATCACCCCTGTTACCCCTCCCCTCTCCTCCCCTGCTCATGTCTGTGTGTATTGTATAGTAAGGCATTGCTAGTGTGTGTGCTGCATCTGCTGACATGTTGCATCCTCCTAATACACAGAGACACAGACATCAGCTACACAAGTACCTGACATGTTCTGCTATAACATGGCTGCACACAGTGGTGGCAGGGGGAATGGCCACTAGCAAGCACATGGAGCAACCATTACATGGAACAGCTGTCAGTCAAGCACTGGGGGTGTGGCTGTACCTCCCACTCATGAATAAGCTGGACAGCTTGAATATGATAATGACTCATTGGACATTTCACAGGTCATTTGCATACATCTTTAGGACCTCATTGCTTAAGTTTACAGGCATGTAGAGGGACAATGAAGGGATAGAGGCAATGCTTTCTAATGGCAATTTATGAAAATCTATTTAGTTTAGGGGGTTATTTTGCATGACAGGTTCTCTTTAATATTCAATGTATTTATTAGCTTCTATTCTATATTTTGATTATACTTTTATACTTGATCTAGAAAGTTACAATCTTAGTGTTTTCTTTATATTGGGCCTAAAAGGGGATTCCAGGATTTATCCAAACTGCCTTCAGAAATGTGTGAGTTTCAAACTCTGTCTTGAGTCCACATTTTAGCAGTTTTTTGGGAGGTTAAAAAATGATAATAAAATCTCATGAATGCTGGAAGTGAAGGGAGAAATCTGCAAATCTTGTACATGTGTGATGATTTCATTAGTTGGAATCATCATGCATTCGCGAGATTCGCAGAGAGCTGGTGATGTTATTGGCTCTCTGCAAGCTCTGTAGGCAGTGCCAGGTGTGACAAAGCAGGGCAATGGGTTGCATAAGTTACATCCTGGCAGAGCCGAGAGAGGCTTTGCAAAGCACCTCACTCTCATATGAAAATTTTAAAAACTTGGTTTCTTAAATATTCGACCATTCTAAGACATAACAAACTAAGATAACTACACAGGGGAACGAGACAGAGAGGTAAGTACTAATCATTTATCATCAGTGAATCTGATGGTAGATGTCCTTAAATCCTTGGACAACACAATTAAAGATGTCTTTTCACCAGCTCCATCAACTATAACTCTTTTCATTAATAGCTAAAGCCCCACTGATTCCAGCATTCATGTAACAATAATATGAGTAATTAGTGCCATTAGTTTTGGATCTCTACCTGTAGATGAGTGGGACAGGGTTTCTGGCAAGAAATAACCATCTGACAGTAGAGAACGGGAAGTAGTGACTTTGATCTGTAGGGAATAATAGAACTAGATTTGAAATTCCAACTACCGTATATTGAAATCAACAATGTTTGATAAAGGGTGCAAAGATTTAGGTTTGAAGGTGGTGACACATCCTCTATAAACAACTAAATGACCTATTTTACACTTACTCTATCCCATTTCCTAGAAAAAGCAGCTGTGATCTGGAATGATCAAGTAGCCTTTGTGGACCTGTTGTTTAGAATAACAAACTGACCTGTACAAGAGTTGTACATGGAGGAAAAAAAAAAAATTTACACCCAGTCCGATGTGGTACATGGATCTGACATTTCAAGATCCTGCGGGGCACCCTTCTCCTGCAATGAGGCAAGTAATGTTGGGATGCTGCCCCAGCTTAATTGTGCATGCGCTGTACCTATGGTGCTTGCGCAGTAAAGGAGGACATCTGAGGCTTCCTCAGGGGTTGATCTGCCCATATCTGCATGGAGCACCTATCCACACTCCCCCTTTCCACAGGAATTTCATTTTTTTCTGGTGACAGGTTCCATGAGCCTATGCTATGCTGATTTTAAATCATTTCAATAGTTTATAATATATTATTCACATTACCTGGCTCTCTGTTAGCAGTGTGTGATGAGTCTCTGGGGAGGGGGCTGATGCAGCCTGTGTCAGTCTCTTTTCCAACACACTTCCTTAACCCTCCCCACTTCCTGTCATGTAGATTGAGCAGGCAGGGGGATGGTATGGAGGCGGGGAAGAGTGTATGAGGAGAGTCAGGAACACACAAGCTGAAACTTTCCCCTCCCCAGGACTTACCACATGCTGCTGGCAGGGAGCCAGAGACTGTGACTGAAAACGTACATAAACTACTGAAATAATTCAGAATGCTGACAAAGCCTTTTTTGAGATGAGCATAGCATAGACTATTGGAACCTGTCACCAGCTTCAAATGATGCTCCTGGTGACAGGTTCACTTTAAGTAAACTACAGAACATTAAAATTGCAAAAATATATATGGTGAGATGTGAATCTGCAGTTGTAGATTATGGTACTTTTGTAAAGTTTGGGATCAGCACTGTACAAACTTTAAACCAAAGGTACAGGGGACTTTTCTTTCCTTCTTAGGCCTTGCTTTAGGACCTCCATAGTTATTTCAGTCACTAAAATGAAGTATAACTAATCCATCAAAATGTCCAATGATTTGAATAGACTTCTGATGATTTCAGTTAGTTTGTCATACTCCAACTCTTGTTACAGAAGTACTTGGGGAAAAAAATGGGAAATGGTAGCATCCGTGAAAATAGCTCCAAACTTCATACCTTGACCTTGGGTGCATGCATATTCGCAAATCTTTAGGAGTGCTGCTTCCCTGTATTTTTTTTTTTTTTGTATAAAAAAGGGTAGGCTTCAGAAATTTGATAATATTTTTGTTACCTTGATGGCTGTCCCTGGTTTTCCATCTAGAAGGGCTATGTTATGCTTTTAATATGTGTATGATACTCTGTTTTGTATCTGTCAGGGATTCTTTAAACTCTGTTTTATGCTGTTTCAAGATTTCGATTTTCATGTTCCAGGAATTCCATTGTGGTTTTCACCTGCCAGCCACAGGTCTATCAATATGCCTGCCATGCTATGGGGAGATGTCAGGTGGTTCCTCTCTCCAAATTGCACTGCCTTTGGTATGGAAAGGGGAATGCTGTGGGTTTTTAGAAGGGTTTTGTGATTTTTTTTTACTGCATTGTTCTTTTTATTTTTGTTGGTGTCTTTGTGGAAGGGGCTTCTCTCCATGTTTATGTATAGAATGTTACAGAAAATGGTGTCAGAGTTTAATAAAAATGATCTAATTATATTAATGACTTAAGTTAGTTTCCATTTGCACCATTTCCTTTTGGCTTTCATTTCTTGAGTTGAAAAAAATTGTGTTGTAACTTCCATCCAATAATCCGCTCAAATAATGGAAGCACTAACAGAAGTAGAGCAAACAGAAACTTATGGACAGCAAAAGTTCTTTGAGATCCTGAACTGGGTCTTAAGTATGGAAAGCCCAGTTTTTCATATCATAGTTCAATACTTTGAGTGTGATATGTAGGTCCTTTTATTGCAACGACGCAACTAATTTTATAGTCTAAACACTGGAAGGCAATTTGAAAGTAGCTGTCTTTTCCTCCTCAGATGTGAAGCCTCAGTAAATAGTAGTAGGGAAAATATCACCACTTGTAATTGAGCATGCTTCAGCATCGATAGTTATATGGAAGCAAGAAAATTCTAATTTGATTTGTTTTCTGAAATGTGTCAAATTTTGGTCCTACAAATCTTTTTAGCTCGTTCCACAATAGTCAGTTCATATTCAAATCTAATTAATGCCATAGTGAATTGATGGGTCAAGGAGATCAATTGTATTGTTAGAGCCAGTGAACCATGATTTAATATCTCAGGATGATAAATTAATCATGTTTTACAGTATCTCAAATATATACTTACCGAAGATGAATATTTAATTGGTAATGGCTTCAAAGGCATTTAAGGACTGCTGAAAGGATAATTATGAAAACCACATATTATCTGAAAATATATGGATTTCTGATAAAAAGCCTTTTAGTTGCTATGGTGAACAAAGGCTTCATTTTCTTAACCTCTGAGTGATGACATGTTGTTGACACATTTGCTGATTTGAGCTCAATGGGTTTTCTTTCTTCCCTGCCTTCTAAGATCAAACCAACAATTCTGTATTTAAAAAATATCAAATATATAATAAAAATATAATGTATCTGTTTTCTGCATGATTTTCTTGACATGTTTTTATGAAAGGAAAAAAAATCTTCAGAATTTGACATTACATTGATATAACCTGGAGGACTAATCTATATGCATTGTATATGCTGAACAATCGAGACATGCAATGAAAGATGTGCATTCACATCTATGATTCTAAGTCGTTTAGGCATTACCGCGGCAAGGGCAGGTGAAGTTGAAGACACCATGGGTGCAATTGTATATTGACTAAATTAGGAAGCCTAAAAGCATCAAAAACCTACAGAGAGTTAGCAATGACTGATTTATTTAGCTGCTTCCCAAATCTGTTTCAATACATTTATCTAAACAATTAGATATTTTTGTACTATGGTAAACTTTCTTTTGTGTAAAGTATGTTGCATTAAAGGGAATTTCCATGATGAAATGACTTCTAAGGCTAAGTTCACACTACCCTTCAAACCTACCTCTTTTCCTTACCTCCTTTAAAATAGGTAAAGAATGGAGGTTTAGCGTATCAGTTAAAAATCCAATTAATAATAATAATCTTTATACAGCGCCATCAGTTGTCATATTGCTGTACAGATTATGCTGAACATATACAAGTAAATTAAGACATTGAAGAGTAAAAAAAGTCATATGAAACAATAGGAATGAGGGCTCTGCTTGTGAGAGCCCATTGACATCAATGTAATGTTATGTCATCCGTTTTAGTCAGGCTTCTATTTGTTATCTGTTATCCATTTGTTTTTTTAATCAAAGTGGAAATTTTTTACAACCACCGTCATTTTTTCCTTACAAAAAAATGTATGAATAACGGACGAAGCAGGGTGCGAAACGTGCGTTGTGGTGTCGGACAGTGTGTACTGGTAGGGCTGTCATAGCGTCTGGTGGGTACTGGTTAATACTTTTGTGTTTGTGATATATGTTTGAATATGTGTTAATACATTGTACAATATTAATTTTCTGAATTGGGCATGTTGCAATAGTAGTACCTGTCATATATAATGTTACATTGGCCTGGATAGTGTTAGGCCAACACCAGCGTTGTATATACATGTAATAGTGTACCCCTCCAGTTTTCCCACACTGTCCGTATTTGCGTTTGTTTTTAGATGTCCTTTTTTTAATGTTTTTTTTTTAGCATTTATGTATTTGCTGTAATATACTGTCGATTGAAATTACAATAAAGATTCTGATTTATTTATGGATTGAGGCATATTTGTGCTCTTCTATGGAAGCTTGATAGGGGTTATTTTGATGTTTCTGGGGCCTTCCTACTCTTTTGAGCGCAGATATTTGATTAGATAGTGATTTATTCCTGCAGTTAACGATTTTTCGGTTGTCATAATTATGGACACATGCCTTGGTGTTCTGGCCTACATCAACCATTGAGTGCCACTTTCACCTTGCTCATTTTTGAAGGGTTTTATTTTTACATCTGGATCTCCAAAGTGGGGCCCTGGGCAAAATAGAACTATATGAAGAGTCACAGTCATTAAAGGCTCCTTTAGCCCTGCACAATAATAACACTTTGTAGTTACACACAGTAGTATGGTAAGTATCTGTAATACTGGACTGTAGGAGAATTCTATAGGAGATTGACAGATGATAGGTAGATTGGTGATAGAAGATAGAGTAGAGAGAGAAGATCGATTGATAGATAATATATAGGAGATAGATAGGTAGATAGAAGGTATATAGATAAATCGATCTAAAAACAAGCTAGATAGATAAATGGTTAGATAAACACATATATAGATATATAAACATATATCTATATACAGTATATAGATTGGAAAGAGATAGATGATAAGCATGTACTGAGGGGTATTAAAAGAGCAATACTTCCTCTGCCCACAGAAGTCCACATGCAGGGGGTTCCTTTAGGACACAGGGCCCTGGCCAAATTCCCATTTTGCCATCCCCTAATGCTGGGCTTGCCAGGGGCAGCCTTTTATTTCAGAAATAAATGGGAAAATGACATACAGGCGGTCCCCTACTTAAGGACACCCAACTTACAGACAACCCATAGTTACAGACAGACCCCTCTGACCTCTGGTGAAGCTCTCTGAATGCTTTACTATAGTCACAGACTGCAATGATCAGCTGTAAGGTGTCTGTAATGAAGCTTTATTGATGATCCTTGTTCCCATTATAGCAAATAATGTTTTTAACTTCAATTGTCACTGGGGCCAAAAAATTTTTTTTGTTTGGATCTACAATTATAAAATATACAGTTTCGACTTACATACAAATTCAACTTAAGAACAAACCCTTCAGACCCTATCTTGTACATAACCCGGGGACTGCCTGTATTTGAATACCCCAACAAGTAAAAGGTTAGTGGCCTATGCTTTAAGCTATGTCCTAGGACAGTGATGGCGAACCTATGGCACTGGTGCCAGAGGTGGCACTCAGAGCCCTTTCTGTGGGCACTCAGGCCATCACCAGAGAGGACTCCAGGTATCTTCCTGCAGTCCCAGACAGCCCAGGACTTGCTGTGCACAAAGCTATTTTAAAGTGACAGCTCTACCTGGGACTATTTCCTGCTTTATTGGTGCCTCAGGTGCTGGTATCAATAGAAACTGTGACAGAGAAGGGAGTATAAATCACAAATTACATTTCTGTGTTGGCACTTTGCGATAAATAAGCGGGTCTTTGTTGTAGTTTGGGCACTCGGTCTCTAAAAGGTTTGCCATCACTGTCCTAGGAAGATGGTCAAGCCGCTAATGGGATTTTGGTCATGCAGCATATCAAGTAGTTTTTTCAGAAATTAATTGGCAAAATTAGATCTGTAATATCACTTGTGATGCAATACACAAGGAAGTGATACAAATGTTATCTTGAAATGGATTTCAACCACTAATTTCTTCCACATTGGGATAAGGTTCTGGTAGGAGAAATGATTGATATACTACAATAAATCATATATTATGAACTAATATGGTAACTGATAAGGAGTGGCATAAGTATTATACTCTCTATAATACTCCTCATCAATTGAATCACCATCTCCAATCTAGTGGTTATACCTTGTTAAGGAATTTTAGCCAACTATTGCTAAAAATTATTTTATTCTATCCCCGTTGGAGGGCTTCCAGGCATAAACAGTCAGTCTAATTGGAATAGATTAAATGGTGCTGCATTTGTAGATTGTATTTTTTTTTGTATTTAAGCAGTTGACTTTATCTTGGTGTATAGTTGGAGACATATTAACATATAACGCATGATATTATAGCATGCCAATGCTACAGCAATGTAAACCAAGATTGATGAGTAGGAAGGAGCGTCTCCTTTAAAGCCGCCACTTTCCTTAGGATCCTCCCTCCAGCATTTAAACGGTTAACATTGTGGGTGCTATTACCGTGGATGGGCTTTGATTAAGGGGTGAGCCCTTCATAGCAGACCAAAACCGGCAACATGCAAGTTCAAGTCTACTCATCCCTACTGCGGAACTTTTTCCACTTGAGGTACCGTAAATGGAAGGCAACAAAAAGCAGAGTATGTACTATACAACATTAAGAATGTAACCAAGGACTTTATATAAACTTAGTTTTCTTTTTTACATAATAGAATTACATAACATTACTTGAATTAGCGTTAGCTAGACAGCTTTCAACAAAAATGCGAACAATACATAGGATGTGTACTACAAAATAACGGTAAAATGTCTGCACTAGACAGGCATTAATGTGCCGTGAAGGATGAATATACATAAAACATGCAGTTAGGTATTACATATAATGGCACTTATCAGAGACATTGCTATAATGTTCTTTAACCTTACACAGCACAGATAGGACTTATATTATATTGTTTAATGGAAAGATGTACAATTTAGACAGGAAAATAAGGAAGTGATCTATGTGTGAAAGCACACAGCTGGAGGACCAATTTTTCAAATGTGAACAGTGTATTATAGTAATAGAGATCTTATAAGCGATGATGTCATGGAGCAACACTTCAGAAGAGGGATGTCTAGTCTAAATGTGATGTGTTTATATAAAACACAGAAGGAATAAAGGAGATTATATATGTAAATATACCGGTAATAATGTTTTTCACTAATATGTCAGAATATTCCTAGGGTACATTTGGGTAAAAATTGGAAATTTCCTTATTAAAGACAGTAATTTAAGTATACCTAGATCATTTAGGAACTGAACTGTGAGGATGAGTTTCTATTAAATTCCAATCCTACAATTTCTATTCTTTTCCAAAATACGTACATGGAGGTGGTCATTTATTATGGTTTGTACTGGTCGCACTTTCCTGGTGCACAGCCACTAAATCTCCACCTCCATACTATGTGGGACCAAAAGGGGCCATGTCAGTCTGCAGAGTGCAACTAGTGCAGGTTATATTGCATTTCTACGCCAGTGTCAGATACCTGTCCAGCAAAAAGCTCAACCACCAGACTTGGTGCAAGATGTCAGACAGGGTAAGCAATGGTTTTCTCACACTGTGCAAAAAAAGAAAAAAGACAGCAACCCATGTAATTATCAAAAACTGTTTTGTTTGGTGTATGCAGCCCAGGGTCCTAGTGTGCAGGATCCACAGTCCAAGACAAAAAATGAGAGAAGGCCACAGCATCCAATATGATGAGAAAAGGTTAAACCTTTATTCACACAGGCATAGAAAAAACTGCAACATTTCGATTCACCATGAATCTTTGTCACTAAAATTAGGTTTACCATCCACCAATACCCCCAAGTCTTTTTCAGCTGCATTTTTACCAAGTAATTGACTGAACATAATTATACTTTTTGTTTTCATGGTCCAAGTGCATAACTTTCCATTTATCTACATTGAACCTCATCAACTATTTCTACACCCATTCTTCCAACTTCCACCAAATCACTCTGTAATGCTATACTATAGGTCTCAGTATTAATTACTTTGCACAGCTTAGTTTCAATTCTTGACTGTGTAAACCCGCTACAAGGTCATTAATAAAAATATTAAAAAGAAGTGTCCCCAATGCTGACACTGGTGGCACTCCATTGGTTTTGTCAACCAATTCTAAGAATGTGTCATTATTGATGACCTTCTATTTTCCACATAGATTTTCCCCTACTCCCAAACGTCTTACATTTTATGTAACAACCTTTTATGCTTCATTGTAACAAATGCCTTGTAAAAGTTCAGATATACAACATCCACAGCCTCCCACAGGTCTCGACTGGAAATACTTCCTCATAGAAACCAATCAGATTAGTTTTGCAGGACCAATCCCTCATTCAGTATAGCATCTATAACAAACCGATCCAAAATTTCCACACAACAGAGGTCAGACTCACAGGTCTGTAGTTTCCACAATCGCTTTTTGATCCTTTTTTGTATAATGGCAACACATTTTCTATGATCCAGTCTTGTGGAACAGAACCAGTCCTCAGGAAAAATAACGGTCTATCACAGTACATAGTTGTGAGACAGCGCCATTCCTCTACCTGGGTTAAACTGTTGACATGAGAGACTCTACAAGTGGATAGGGAAAACCTACTTTGTCTGTCAGCTGGATGGTGAAGTGGACAGGTAACAGGCGGTCAGAGACAGACCAGTGTTCACACAAGTATAACCAAAAACAGTCTTAGATAGGGAATGTGGGATAACACCAGGTGAGACCAGACACAGAGGGACAAACAACAGAGACAATCAAAGTCAGACAGAGCCGGGTCAAATCTAAGATGGTAAATGGAGGGAAATGGTGTCAGGAGACTAGTAGAACCATCAAGGTGTAATGTAACTGGGCAGATGCATAAAGGAGTTTCTAAATGCCGTCGAAGCAGGTGAATGGACTATCCATCTATCACTTAAGTTAACCATTTGCTGGATATAGCTGAGGTGAAGAGGAACCAGGTGTGGCTCAATAAGTACCAATTTAGCAGCAACCTTAGCCACAGTTTAGACACACAACACACAGAGGAAAGTTAATGCCATCTAAGCTGCACTGTGGACAGAGGAAGACTTTGGAGCAGATGTTACAGCCAGGACTCTGGCTTTGGTCTCTTCATATTTACAGCAGAACCAAAGGGGCAGGTGGGAACATCAGGTGCCTATTAAAGCGCCTCCAGAAACTCCCTGATATCTGGAAGTATTCTGCAGAATTTAGCATATATGTAAATGACATGTCTGCACCTTCTGTGGAGATACCATACTTTTTCGCAATTCTATCTATACTGAAGTTGAACACAATTCAAGTTTGAGGATGGTGTAATATTTTCTTCATACTAAAAGCATACAGTTGTATGCACATTTTTTTGACTATTAGTATAATTTATTCTCCTGTATAATTATTTTCTCTTCAGTGGTGTATATTACCATCTTCAAAAAGAGACCACCATGGGCAAAGCATGGCATGTTTTTTTTAAAAAATATTTTATTTATCTTTTTTTGGAAATTTTCTTGTAGATTCAAATTGAAACAAATGACTAATATATCAAGGAACTCCTTTACAGCACAATATACAGTTGTAATAGGCAAACTATAGAGTGTAAAAATAAATACGAAAAAATAAGTACAGTAAAGAATTATATAGTTAGGCGAGTAGTAAATTAAGACTTAATTAACATAGAAATCAAAATTCTCCAAGAATAACATTGGTGTAGCTTGTTTTTTGGCTACGCTGACCAATTGTTATGGCAATGCGGATGACATCTCATTTGCAACAGATTCAACTCTTCCGATCTGAATAGACTGGGAAACTTCCTGGACTTACAGGGTTTACTCAGAGCAGCAATTTCAGAGGAATCAGGGAAAATCATTGTTGATTTCACTTTCCTTCCAATTTTATCATGATATTGTAAATAAGCATATAGCAACTGTGATCTTTTATTCCAAACCAGTCGATGGAAGGAGCCATGACTATAAAAATTCATAAGCTTTAAAAGCAAAGCTTGATGTCCTATATGTGAACAGGGAAGTGGGGTAAGGAGACCTCATACTTCCGTGACCTAGTCAAATGCCTCTCACTCTACTATACCAATTCCCTACACTTTACTGAACATATGCAACCACATCCAAACAGTGCTGTTTACAGTTGAGAATGTGACCCTTTTGCAATAGATATACTGATTTTGCTTTTATTGCGCCATTAGGTCTCTGAAAACAAATACTTGATGCTTAGGGGGCTTTCTTACATGGAAGCTAAGTGGCCATGTTTTCCTTATCCCATTCTAGAAAACATATTTCATACTTCCCAGAATCCTCCAGTGGAACATCAATGGCAGTAAGTCTTCACACACCTGCCAGGGACCTTTGTTAGGCAAAGTCACCTTAAGGAGAGCTTTTACTTCCCATACCTATATATACACAAACATGAGTTCTCTCCTTTTCAAATGAGTGGTGCCTCATTGCGACTGAATTCTATCCCTTGCATACCAATATCTACATGTGTGCATGGGAGAAATCTTTTAGTCTTTTGATTGTTTATGTCCTTTATTGGTCAGTTGGTATTGGAGATTTATTAAAAACCCATTGCTCATTTGGAAAGACACAGAAGAGGAGTTTAATGTTCTGATAACTCAATTCCTATGACCAGAACTTGGGGTTTACGGCTTACCTTAAACTAAATTACACTCACAAGGTTACAAAAATACCATGACCCATGTAGTATGGCGAATGGGTACATCTAAAATGAAATCGAGCTGTTGAGTCTTGCCCAAATCTGCTGCCTTCCAAATCTTTTACCTTCCGCTCAAACTTCATTGACAATGCCATGGTTTCAATTGTAAAACTAATTTAAAAAATGTTCACCTTTTTTAAAAAAAATGGTTGCGTTTATAATAGATGCCGTAATGGAACTGAAACAAATTATAAGTAATTTTTTAAAATGGATACTTCACATATATCCTTTAAAATAACATAAACTCTTATATTTTCTTTTTTTAATAGTTATATTTCTCCTTTTTTATACATATTCGTTTTTACTAATTGTAGAGCCCATTTTATATAAATAAAAGAAATTCCTAATCATAGGGATAAATTCTTTCAAATGTACATCTGCATCCAGCCATTTTATGTTAGAATAAAACCTGTATTAATGTTTTCAATTACTAAATAATGGAAGCATGACATAGGTCATGCTTCCATTATTTTGTAATTGAAAAAAATTTATACAGGAAGTGCAACAGAAATCAGAAAAAAGGATCCATGTAAAATGAATATTTGTGATAAGTGTCCCCATGTAGACATAGTGAACAACAATACTATATTCATTATCCTAATCCTCCAAGAAAAATGTTAAACGTAACGTGTCAGACACATCTAACCCACCAAACCAAAGGTCCTAAACTCCCCCTGCACACCTCCTGTACATATTATTCACACCCCTTTCTGTGCTTCAGCTTAGCAGGATGTGTATGGAGGAGGCATGCAAGGGAGTGTTTACAAGAGGACAGAGGAGAAAGTGGGTGTTGCAGCCTGACTCAGGAGGGCTCAGAGACACCCGGTTGACTCAATTCACAGGATTACACTACAGAGTTGGGGGTTCATTTTATAATTCACAGGTACCTCTGACTCATTTCAATATCATCATGCACCGCAACTCACTACGGAAAATAAGGTAGGACCTTTGGTTAGTTGGGTTAGATGTGTCTTCTCTTTAATTAAAGCACCTCTATCACTGTAAAAATGGCTTCTAAGTAGAACGTATTTTCTTGTTGGTTCGTAGATCGAATCTTGGATCGTTCTCTTATCTCTACTTGTAAAGTATAGTATAGTAAGTATAGTATATAACATTTGTTTTCTACTGTTTCACTGCTATGATATAATTGCTCCTTGATAAATCTATGGTGCACTGTAAATGTAAAAATAGCCATTATATCTCACAATACGCTCATGGCCATCACCAGTGACAAGGGCAGACAACTACAATGGTAAAGGTCAACAAGGTGGAAATGAAATGGCACTGAAAACATATGAAGAAAAATGTTATGGGTACTATGAATGCTTAAAGGTTTCTTTTTCCACACAGGAAAGGTTTTCATTATAAGAGATATTAGCTGCATTCTGATAGAAGGTAATTAATCAACAAAATTACAGGTAATTTTGACCTTTTTGTGCTTTTGTAACTTAACAAGAACGGTGTTGTCATCTCAGCTCTTAGAAATGACAAGGGGTTAATTTGATTGGCTTGTAGTTGTGCATACTACATGCACTGTAAGCTGTCAAAGTATTAAGATAATTGTCAGCTGCAATCTAGCAATTAGAACTCAATTATCTGAGTTATTACTGCAGCGTTATAGCTAATTTTTTGTTAAACAGTGTGAACTATATTTTACTTTCCTGAAAGTACCCTTATTGAAAGCTTACACTGATAAAACACCATAATCACATGAATGTACAGGGTAGAGTGTGTGCCATAAATAATTTTTTTTTTTATAAATGCAGAAATGGTTTTAAAGTGCACCCGTCACCATTAACATGTGCAATTATCATACACCCGGAACTACATAATATATTTAGCAAAGAATTTTAACACATACAGTATATGTAGGAAGTGCTATTATGACAAGTGATTACGTTTTCTTTTCTTCATTTTCTTATCACAGTGGCATTCCTAAAAGAGTTAATAAAAAAAAAAATTGTAGCAGTTTATAAAAAAAATTTATCTCATGGAAAAAAAATTACAAAAATAAATAGATTGTAATTAGTCGGTTTTCAAACAAATCTGTGCTGATGCAAAGTCAATCTTAAGATGTTGATACTTTATCTTCAGCTAATTTGTGCTGGTTTATAGTTCCCACTGAAACCTCCAGCTGCTTCTCCAAATGGAAAACGTGTTCCATATAGTGTATTCTGAAAGCCAGTGTGGATAGACGGGAAGTATTTGGTGTACTTATTGTAAGTGGGCAGCTAATCATCCACACTTCTCTTTCCCCTGTAGAAAGTGGCCAACTAGGGCACAGCGGCAGGGAAGCTTTATATTAACCATATCCAGCATTCCAAAATTGTCTATAATTATCATTAATTGTATTAATGTATAAAATAACAGTTCAAAAGGCAACATAATGGCCAGACAGAAAAATACCTAAGATTGCTTTTTATTTTTCATATATAACCTAACTGAACAAAATGAATGTTAATGTCTCATTTACTTTTCACGTTCACTTTTAAATTAACCCTGTTATCCCTTATCATGTATGTTCAAAAGCTGTGTTTGTAAGTTTACCGCAGAAGAAACTGAAAGCCAGGCACCTGATGCAACAGTAGGGATGGTGAAAACACTTGTATTAGCTATTGAACCCATTAGATACTACAGGAATCATGGCCTCTAAGACATTTTTCAAAGTTGACAGTCACCTCAACCCTTCTGCAGACTAGGGAGATCTATCAATCTACTTGCGGAAGATTTCATAGCATCATTCACACAAAAAACTGTCCAAAATGCCTTCGGCCACATTTATCGTGACTTTTAAATAATTATTTGACATTAATATGACTTGTATTACAAAGGGGGCATGGCCTCGGAAAACAGGGTGTGACCTTTTGGCAAAATGTCTGTGTGCCATAAACTTAAGCTGGCAAGACCAGCTAAAAGATGGTGCAATGAATGACTCCACTGTCTTAAGCTACACAAGATTTATCATCCAACATTAGACATAAACTGTCTGTTCGTACTCTCCACTGCGACATATTGATAAATCTTCCCCACTGTACATCATTTTTCTGATATAGTGTTCTAAATCTACAGCATAGCCATGGATCATCAGCAGAAAGGCTTAGAAGTGGACCATACACTGTTAGACATTGAAGTAAATAATGATCCAGTATAACCAACAATGCAGCCATTAGGTTGTTAGACTCCATGGGGGGCATTTATCAGTTGACAGTTTTCTTATTATAATATCGCAATGCTTTGTGGACTGCTAGGCATTGCTATTATGTTCAGATGTATACCAACACCACGCCAAGTGGGCATGGAGGGTCGTGAAGGGGAAAGGGTCGGCATGGGATGTTTCTGCCGCTCACCTGCACACTCACTATGGCCTGAGATCAGTCAAGCAGAACTGTCACTAGTGCTAATCTACACCAGACTGTAGCCTCCTGATGTTTTCGGAGGAGCCAGAGGTACATGGTTCCATAATACGCCAACGCACAAATCAGAAGCGTATGATAAATCTCATCCATGTCTAAAGAGGTGATGAGCATACTGCAGAATTTACAAGAAATTTAGGTACTGATCACCTACACTCAAGAGCAGAATACCACAATTCACCCTGTTGAAATGGGGAGAAGTAACATCTAGTTGTTAATTTGTATACTGTAGAGTTATCTATTGACAGCTGCAGTTGACAAGTTTCTATGTGACGTGAGGCATTGCTTTGTGCAGCAGCTGGAGCTCTATAGTTCATATAGTTCTATAGTTAAAATCCATCTGTGTATGGCATCTTCGCTGAAATCAGTAGTCCACTGTGTGTGCATGTAACACTTTTTTCTTAGCATTATGTGATTTGTTATATTTATTTTCTGGCAGCTCATATATCATCAGCCTCTATATGTTAATGTGCAGTTCTCAGTGCTGGTAGGTGAAGACTTGCTGTGATTCATTTGACTCTTCAGAAACTTCTATTTAATCTTGTACCTCAGTAAGTTTCTATTTCTTTTGCTAGCAAGATGGAATAAAGCAAAGATTCAAGAGACAAAGCAAAGTAGGAAGAAAGGAGGGAGGATGATAACAGCCAAATAAGTGAAAAAGAAGCCTTTCCCTGATAAGATATATTACAAAGTTTCTTGTGTTCTCCTGTATTATTGAGTTTGTTGAAAAGCTAGTGATCGTTAAAAGGGTTGTTTACTTTTAAAAAAAAAAAATTAGAACCCAAAAGATGGCCAGTATCATAAAAAATGTCCTTCACTGATGTACCCAACTAGGACTCGAGTGGTGATGTACCGTATACCGGTAGCATGGTCAGAATACCGCACCTGACCACCCAAGCAACCATTTCACTGAGCAGCTACCTACTGGGTGCAGCACAACAGAGATCAGGAGCCATACAGGACATGCAACACTGGATCCCTGGAGGAAAGAGAAGCTAGTTCATTTTGTTGCTGTCCAGCGTTCTGGAGCGTAATGAAAAAAAGTAAAATTGTTAGTTTGAACAACTCAGTTGAAGTTGCTTTCCATGATATCTAACTGTTGAACATACTTTATTCATATATTTCCATGAGCAAAAACAATGGAACATCCCAACAAGAGTTCTAAGCAAAGATGGTCCACAATAATTATCTCATGATTTTACTACAACATGTCTGGAGAGTGACAGGTTCTCTTTAAATCCAGTGATTCACAGGTAATGTCTTCTCTGACTTTAGATTTTCTTTTTTTCCATCCAGCTGGGACTGCTATAGGAACATCTGATGCCTACAGGGTTTACTGAGTCAACTTCAAGCCCTTATTTGTGCACTCATCCACATCCTCCACACCAACACATCTGCAGTCCAGATCCCACTATAAAGTTAGCTACAGCAGCCAGGCCTTGTGCCTAATTTCTGATGATGCCTTTAACCTTGTCATATAATAGGCACACACTGCACTTGGGAAGGGAGGCATCAAGGCCAGACTGACAAATGTACTGCTGGTGCCTATTATGTGAATGGTCCAAACTGATACCATGATAGCAGCCTAATCAGAGGTATACTCTGAGGCAACTGTATTATGTTACAACCACATGATATGTATATATATTTGGTTATGTAAAAAATATCAATATATACAGATAAATACACCTACACACAGGCACATACAAACAAACTCACATCATAAGAATACAGATCTTTATACAAATACGTTCACATATCCTAACATGTGCAAACACACACATCATGCACTAAAATACACATATAACACCACATACATAGATACACCTATGAGTATACTTCCACATCCACCCATCATGCACTTATACACACATGTAAAAGCACATACATACAAATACATACATATAATAACATACTTAAACACACATACCATAGGTACGGAAAGTATTCAGTATTAATTTTTCACTCTTTTTTCATTGCAGCCAATTGGTAAGATCAAAAAAGTTATTTTTTTTCTCATTAATGAACACTCTGCACCACATCTTGACAGAAAAAAACTGAAATGTATTAAACAAGAAAAACTGAAATATCACAGGGTATTCAGTGCCCTTTGCTCAGTGTTGAGCACCTTTTGAGCTTGTACAGACATGAGTCTTTTTAGGAATGATACAGAAAGTTTATCACACATGGATTTGGGGATTCTCTGCCATTATTCCTTGCAGATCTTCACCAGTTCCCTCAGGTTGGATGGTGAATGTTGTTGGAGCCCATTTTCAAGGCTCTACGTAGATGCTCAATTGGGTTTGGGTACGTGTGCTCTGGTTGGGCCAGTCAAGAATGGTCACAATTTTTTTTGAAGCCACTGCTATGTTATTTTAGCTGTGTGCTTAGGGTCATTGTCTTGTTGGAAGGTGAACCTTCAGCCCAGTCTGGGGTCCAGAGCACTCTGGAAGAGGTTTTCATCCAGGATATTTCTGTACTTGGACACATTCATTTATACTTCAATTGCAACCAATCATCCTGTCCTTGTAGCTGGAAAACATCCTCACAGCATGATGCTGCCACCACCATGTTTCACTATTGGGATTTTATGTGAAAGGTGATGGGCAGTGCCTGGTTTTCTCCAACACCAAAAAGTTCAATCTTCATCTCATCAGACCAGGGAATCTTATTTCTCATAGTCACGGAGTCCTTAATCTTTCAAATGTCTTGCACTGAGGAGAGGCTATCGTCAGTAAACTTTGCCATAAATCCCCGACTGGTGGAGGGCTGCAGTGATAGTTGACTTTGTGGAACTTTCTCCCATCTCCCTAATGCATCTCTCCATCTTGTGCCTAGCCACAATTCTGTTGAGTTCCTTGGGCAGTTCCTTACACCTCATGATTCTCATGTGCTCTGACATGCACTGTGAGCTGGGATGTCTTATATAGACAGGTGTGTGCCATTCCTAACGAAGTCCAATTAGTTTAATTGAAACAGCTGGACTCCAATGAAGGAGTAGAACCATCTCAAGGAGGACCAGAAGAATATGGACAGCATGTCAGTTAAATATGAGTTTCTGAATACTTATAAATGTGATATTTCAGTTTTTCTTGTTCAATAAATTTGCAAATCTACATCTACAGTTCTGTTTTTTTTTCTGTCAAAATGGTGTAATGAGTATAAATTAATGAGCAAAAAAAAGACCTTTTTGATTTTACCAATTGCCTGCAATAAAACATAGAGTGAAAAATGTTTTCATACCCACTGCATAAATACACAGACATCATGCATTTGGTTTAAACATACATATACATATGAATATACAACACACAAACACTCACACAGACACAGATCATACTTGGATGGCCATGCCCCCCCCTCCCCGAAGCTTGGGCCTCAGGCACCCACTCATAAGCCCTAATCCGTCATTGCTCACTACAAGAGAAAGAGCAGAAAAAACATAGATAAGCTGCTTGAAACCAAAATTTTTAATGAACACTTTAAAAAGCCTAGATATTCATTACACTTACTCATTTGTATTCTTAGCAGCTTATTACCCCCTATCACCTTGTCTACATGAAAACTGCTACTCAGGCCAAATTAATTAGGAATTGAAATCTATGCTAGATGTTGCCTAGACATCAGACCACAGCATTAGTATGATTGTTCACCGTCTACTAAGCAAAACATCCTATATATTGTGAAATCGCTTTCTTCTTATTGGAGTTGAAGCCCATTCACATGAACGAGACCATTTGAACTATGGACATGACATCATTGCCCTCTACATCAGAAGCAGAACTCAATGGAGAAGTGCATCACCTTCAAACTGCTTATCTTTAGTGGAGTGCCAAGTGTTGCAGAGAAAATACACGTCACTCTTTCAGCATCACACATTGGGTGCTCAAGTAGGTTACAAAACCATCCAGATAATTTCAAGAAGACTTGGCACTCCTTATTAGATGAGTTTTTCAAAATAGTATATTTTATTAAAGTGAAAAATAGGGTAGCTATCCAAATTCACATGCAACATTTCAGTCTATCTACATCAGACCTTCATCAGGCCATCACTTCATCATGGCGATATTGGCGATATTACATGAACATTACATGAAACCCATGTCTCATATTATGTATTATGATTTACTATATTTTGATAAAAATAAAATATCAGTGGATCTCCGGGGAAACAGTGTAATCATCGGCTATGGTGTCCCTGGGGTAGGTATAAAAAGCTGTGAATGAGCCTAGGCAAAAAATATTGTGCCTATTTTTGCTTTGATTTATATACTCTGTTCCTATAGAGCGCCTGATGAAGGTCTGATGTAGATAGACCTAACGTTGCATGTCAATGTGTATTGTTACCCTTTTTTTCACTGGAATAAAGTATACTAATTTGAAAAATTCATCTAATAAGGAGTGGCAAGTCTTCTTGAAATTTTAGTGCCAAGTGTTGGACCTCCACCATTCTGATATTGATTACATATTGTAAGGATGGAAGAAAAACAAATGGTCTAGAACCCCCCTTTAAATTGTCAACTTTTTCTATGAGGCACTGTAAGCTGATTTTATAGTTTTTACCTTGAACAAGTCTTCCAATGATATATATATATGTATATATTTTTTACTTAACTACTAACTACTACTAATATAACTTGGGAATCTTACATTTTTTCTTTTTCTTATTTTTGAAAAATACAAATCTTTAAACCTAAAGTCCCCAATAGTTTTAAGGGGCTGTTACTTTTCCTATCTGTTGACTGAATGTAAATGTACTAGAAATTTCCTTTAAGAAAGGAAATAGCGTTGATCCTACCAAATATTTCAGCAAAATTGAAAAGTGCAGAGGAAAAAGTAAATACAATTAGATGTGGAGAAAGATTGGAGTGATTGGATAAAGCAAGAAATAATTCCTGAATAGAAATTGCGCAAAAAGAGGAAAATCGTTGTATAAACCTTTTTTGTACTGTTTTGAATAATACAGTTCCTTTTTTTGCACAGAAAATGTAACAAATTCAACGTTAAATTATTTTGCATATTTCTAGTCTTGTTCCTTTTTTGAAAAATAATTACATATTATAATGTGAAAAAAGGGAATTTTTTTTACGCACTGTAATAATTTAGAATCTTTGTTACGTGATTACTCTGACTCCCTTTGTCTAAAATGATTACGTCTTTGAAGCTTAAAACCATTTGACTGAAATAATATTGCAAATATGCAATAATAGGAGCTTTTGCTTGCAGTTGGCTATAGAAGACCTATACTCCAGGGACTTTTAACAAGTAGACATATGTGTAGAACGTATCTGTTTAGAATGTTTAGCATGTGAGGTCAGTAAAGGCAAGCACACATTACATAGCACCTGTCTTATACACTGTACTCAAGTCACTAACAGTGCATGCATTATGGGGGTGGTGGCCTTTCTCATCCATAAGCCTTAATACAGACACGCACACAGGCACATGTACAATGTATAGACAAAGCTTATTCATTACTTAATTGCCCAATTATCATTTCATGTATCTGCTTTCTATTTACAGCATTAATTAAAACTGGAACATCTGCGAGTAAACAAATAAATTGACACCATAAGAAACCACAGCAGGCGCTTGTAATTTTGATGGGGATATATTAGATTTTTGTGCCAGTTTTTTTTTTCTTAAACCTTACAAAATTTGCCTGGTGGCAAAAGAAAACCACAAAAAAAGCTTATTTTATGTCTACAAACTCTCTCTCTTGGATTTTGTCTGCCAAAGTAATCGAAGTTAAGCCGCAGCTCATGGATAAGAGTGGTGGCATTTTGTTTATGAACAAACCTATTTTCTAATACTGGACAATCCCTTTAAACTTTTCCTCTGTTTTGCCCCACTCTTCAATTAACATAGAATATAAAAGAAATTCTGGCAAGTAAAAAAATGTTCCATTTGACGGTTAACAAAAAATTATGTCCCCATTCCAGATGATAAAGATGTCATAGGTTGATTGATATTTTTTGTTATTAACTACTTAGTATTTATGCACTGCCTTGTCACATATCAATGTTCGATGGCGCCTATAGAAGAAGCCTCACTCCTCCTTTCAAACCCACCTTACTCCTGACTGAGTGTACACAGTGGGAGAAGGGAGCGTGATAGGAGGAGATACAGCAAACCTCAAGGAGCTAAGGTGTCAGACTGTGAGAGAATTCCATTTATCAGCCCATCAACCTCCTGTGCCTTATTGTCAGTGCAATGGCAGCCAGCACCCGGACTATAGCCCTTAGGTCTGCAAGAGGAACCTATCAGTTATATGATATATATTATTTGGCCCACATCGCACATGGCTTACATTATGCAATAAAACTGTCTCGGTATTGCTGTGTTTTGCTCCTTCCTCTATACAAATAATGGGGAATATTTATCATACGAAGGCGCTTGTGCTTCCGCCTCTTTATATATGTGGGCAGGCTGGTGTGCAGCGTTTATTCTACTCCCGGGCCACGCCCTGTGAATAGTCACCGGCAGCAGTGAGTCCACCGATGCGGCTGCGCCGCCCCCCCCTCACTAGCGTGAAGGTGGATGGAGGGGAAAATGATCGCAAGTGCTAGCAATAAGCTAGCAATTGTGATTATTTCAGGGCCTCTGCACCACGTCCTGATAAATATGCCCCAATGAGGTAAAAAAATGTAATGCATATTTCAGATAAAAAAAAGTCCCCCGGAAGTTCATGAAAGTGCCATACAGAACTGTACACATAGCACAAGTACTAAATATATGAATTGAATGAATTTTATATCAGCATACAATAATTGTACTAACACTGTCTATGGCAAACCAGGCCCTGACAAAAAACATTCTCCTCTCCAAACCCACCTGCCTCCCCTCCCAACATTTAGTAAAAGATATTTATTATAATCTAAAAAGTAAGAATCAAACATATACACAAGCCCTTGTGAAGCTTTTTTAACCTTTTTCCAGCATTTTTTACTATAAAAATGAAGCATGATAAACCATGGACACTTACTCCAATTGTGGTAAACATCTTATATCTCTTTATCCATGGCCTCCTTCTAAAATCATCTTTTATAATTATTCTAATGAACCGTAATGGCTCTGGTGGGTGTTTCCAGAGCCCCTCAGTGCTTTAGCTTCACAGTCTATTAAAATGAGCAGAGCAGGTCTCCCCTCTTCTCGCACTTCCTGATGCTAGATTACACAGGTGAAGGGAGGAGGGAGAGAGTAGTGAGACATGTTCTACTCATTTCAACAGCCTGTGAATGAAGCATTGAGGGGCTCTGGTAATGCCCCCAGGAGCCTTTCAGGAGCCTTTCAAATATAAAAAGATAACCTCAGTCATGGTGCCTGGATGAGTAAGTGTCCCTGTTTTATCCAGCTTGATGTTGATGGTAGATTTCCTTTAATGGTTGAATAAAAAAGGTTATGAGCCCTTTGGTCACAAAATAGATGGATCTGTGGAAGATGAAATGCTAAATTTATAAATAAATTATCCATTTTCATAACTTACATCTCTTGGTCTCTTATGTATGGACATTTTACACTTAGTTCAACCATATTGATAAATACAGTAAATACTTGGGATTTTGTATATTTTTTTATAGTTTCCAAAAGTAAGAACTACTATAATGAGACATATTTTTGATTTCTAATTTACCAGTATTCTTAAAATATTTTTAAATGTTCATTGATATTTTAGGATTGATTATTAATTTTAATACAAAATTTTCTGCAGTTAGAAATGAATGATAAAACATAACACTTCCTTCATTATCTTATTTCTGTATGCTAGAATTAATATTTCAGCTTTGACCTTGTATTTAACTTTCAATTCTAAAGATAGTGCTGTCCGCAGCATGTATATGCACATCCTTACTGCTGTTTACTATTAATTATATCTTTCCTTGAATTGTATTAAATCTAGTTTAAAATATTCATCCTTTAAGAACTCTCTCAGCATAACATGAGTATACTCTGCCCTCTGCTGGCAAAACATGCTAATGCAATGCGTATAATGAGCTGTTTCTCAATAAGCCATAGCTCATTGTACTAAAACATGTCTTCAAACCAGAGATATAACGTTTTATCAGTAATCAATGTTATCAAAAATATATTACAATATTACAATAGTCATTTAATACTATATAATAATATATTACATTATTTGATCACTTTAATAATTGGTTTTATTAACTAATAATATTTAACAAAATTCTAATATACACACATATACAGTATATATATTGTATACACATATTAAAATATTGTGAATTCTTCAAGATGTCGTGCCGAATTAGGTATTTATTTTATAATACGGGTCCCAGGGGGTATAAAAATAACAATCAATATATACTTACTTCTGTCTAATGCTCCGGCCTCTGGTTGCCCCCTGTATTTGGCTATAGAAGGTGTTCATGACTCGTCATAACTGAGCCTCCCTATAGAAAATGAGACTAACAGTGTTACTGGAGCGCCATAGAGAAGTGAGTATACTTTGTTTGTAATTTTATTTCCCCATGGAGCCAATATTAAAGGGAACCTGTCACCAGGGACCTCATTTTCACTAAAGAAAGGTTGCAGAAGCCCATGACACCTGCAGTGCAAAATGCATCTCAGCCTTTTATAAGCATTTGCATTACAATATAATTGTATGTTATAACTTACCTGCCATCCTGACAAAATCCTCTGTGTAGTCACAGGGGTTTGGCTTTGGTTTGAATGCATTTCACAAAACAACATGTGACTTGTCTGTACTACAGGCTGCCTCCTTCTTTGTGATCCTGTACAGCTTCTCCCTCCCCCACTGATGTCAGCTCACCAGACTGTGACCTCTGTGTAGGAGCAGGAGGGAGGAGCTGTCCAGGAGCACAAAGGTGGGGGTCAAAAACTGAGGGGTGACTAACACACATGTTAGTCACATGTTGTTTTTTTGAAATGCATCCAAACCACAGCCCAACCCCGGAGGATTCTGTCAGGGTGCAAGGTAAGTTATAACACACAATTATATTGTAGTGCAAATGCTTAGAAAAGGCAGAGAGGCAATTCAGCACTGCAGATGTGATGGGCTTCTACAACCTGTTCTTAGTGAAAATGAGGTTCCTGATGATAGTTTTCCTTTAAAAAAGAACAAATAGAAAAACTTTATCGCAGGCAAACTAGTGGCAAAGGAGATTTTGCTACTTTGACTAACTTTAAATTGGTGCAAAGTTTCAGCACTCTTATGTTTTGCTTCTCTAGCAGCTGACATGTACTGTATTAATCTGAAAGAGATGCAGGAGTCCAGGGTGTAAGGCTCTGTTCACATACTGTTTAATGGTTATGTTTGGGGTACATGTTGTGGAGTTCTTTAGACATTCAACAAATGTAGCCATATGATTACATTGAACTGCTAATAATAGAAATGATAATAATCTTTATACATATAGCGGTATCAGCATTTAAGTATTGAGGAATATAATAAACACAGCAAACCGCTAAAAGTGTCCTTGACTAGGACTTTCCATTGTACTTTATTATTTTGCAGAGCTATACTGTGGTTAAATCCATTGTATGTGCTTCTGTTAGAAGTGAGCCTGTGGTTGATGAATACAACTGTAGCTGGGAATTTATGAGCAATGGAAAATTTTAATTTTAGAGATATCAACTAAATTATAGACAATTTTACATTAGACCATAACTTGTTCTACGATGTTTCAATTAGAGAAAATGTATTGATTTTTCTATCCTCCTGACTCCACAGCCCATATAATGTAATAGGAGAATCAATTCTTCTATTACTGTCTTAAATTGGCCATAAGGGAATCTTAAACCTAGGAAACTGGTTTACCACCATATCCTAGTGACAGGCAGATTGGTGACAAAAATGTTGCTGATCTCTAATGTTTATGACTTATTAATTTTTACAGTATTTATTTTAAAGGAACAAATGAAATAAGCTTTAATGCATAATAAAACCCTTGTAGCTATTTTTTTCATATTTGGAAATGTATATAGCAAGTGATAATAGTGCATTTTGTTATATACTCTATTAACCCCTAGGCGCACCAGGACGTTATAGTACGTCCCCGGGGCTAGATGCTTAGCGCACGGGGACGTTCTATAACGTCCTGCTTCTGGCACCGGCTCACGAACGGAGCCGGTACCAGAAGCAGCGGCTGTCAGCTGTCTAGTACAGCTGACAGCCTGCGCTAACACCCGCGATCGGAGCCGGCTCCGATCGCGGGTGTTAACCCCTTACACGCCGCGGTCAAACATGACCGCGGCGTGTAAGGGTGTTTGCACTGTGGATCGGATCCCCCGTGCCGCTTACCGGGGGATCCGATCCACTTCTGGGCAGCTCCGAGGACTGGCATGTGCCCCGGAGCTGCCCGGTCTCCATGGCAGCCAGACCCCTTCCGGGTCTGGCTGTAAACTGTCTGAGCATGCGCAAGCTTGCTCAGACAGTTTACACTGCTCTACAATAAAATAGTATTGTAGAGCAGTGTATTGAACTTAAACCAGTGATCAGAGCATCACTGGTTTAAGTTCAAGTATGTATAAGTAAAAATATGCAAAAACACTTAACACTACACATTATAATAAATAAAAAATAAATACATAAAAATATAAGCCCCTAAAATGTCACTTTCCCATAAAAACACTTAATAAAGTATAAAAAACACAAAAACACAAAAAACCCCGCATATTTGGTATTGCCGCGTCCGTAACAATCTGTATAATAAAACAGAATCATTACTGGACCCGCACGGTACACGCCGTAGAAAAAAAACCGCAAAAACGTTCCGAAAAAAGATAATTTTTAATTATACCCTATCAAAAAATGCTCTAAAAAGTAATTTAAAAAATGTTATGCACTCCAAAATAAGCCCACTAAAAAGAACAACTCTTCTCGCAAAAAATAAGCCCCTAACTAGATTTGTCAGCCGAAAAATAAAAAAGTTATGCATATGAAAAGATGGTGATGCTAAAATGAACAAGATTTTCTCCAAATTGGTTTTTATTCAGTACAATTCAATAAAATACACAAAACCCCACATATTTGGTATCCCTGCGTCCGTAACAATCTGCATTATAAAACAGAATCGTTATTAGATCCGCAAAGTGAACCCCGTAAAAAACAAAACAAAAAAAAGCTCCAGAAAAAAGATCATTTTCAATTAATACCCTATAAAAATGCTCTAAAAAGGGATTTAAAAAATGTTATGCACTCTAAAATAAGACCACTAAAAAGAACAATCCTTCTCGCAAAAAATAAGCCCTTAAACAGATTTGTGAGGCAAAAAATAAAAAAGTTATGCATATGAAAGACTGTGATGCTAAAATTAACAACATTTTTGCCAAATTACTTTTTATGCAGTAAAAATGGGAAAAAAATAAAAAATCTATATAAATGAGGTCTTTTTGTAATCGTGGCGACCCATAGAATAAAAATAATATACTATTTTTATGGTATGGTAAACGGGCAAAAAAAAAAAACCCATAAAAATCTTCCTGAAAAGTGATGATTTTCATTTCCTCCACCAACAAAGAGTTAATAAAATCTCACCAATTAGCCTATAGATTCCCCCAAATTACATACCAGAAAAGTGCATCTCATGTGGCAAAAGAAATAAGCCCCTATAGGTCCACATTAAAAAAAAGAAAAAAATTATAGCCTGTACAATGTGACATAGAAAATCTGCTCTGGATGGCGCCTCCTTCCCTTCTATGCCCGGCCGTGCGCCCATACAGCAGGTTACCACCGTGTATCCGTGTACTCGGGAGAAATTGGGTAACAAACTTTGTGGAGCCTTTATTCATTTAATCCATTGTAAATGTTTAATTTTCCACCCAAAATGAGTGTATTGTGAAAAAATATTACAATTTGCAGACTGCACCTCCATTTTGTTTTAACCCCTATAAAACACGTAAAGCGTTAACAAACTTCTTAAAAGTGGTTTTTCATACGTTGAGGTGTGTAGTTTCCACAATGGGGTAATTTACGAGTCCCACTATTATTTAGGCCTCTCAGTGTCAATTAGAAGTTGAGCAGGTTCATCTAAATGCGGGTTTTGGTGATTTTACAAAAAATGTGAAAAATGATACCTAAATTCTGAGCCTCATAACATTCTAGTAAAATATGTGGAATCTTAAAAAACCATGCCAACATAAAGCAGACATTTGGGAAATGTAAGTCATGAATTTATTTGGGAGCTATGACTATCTGCATCAAAAGTAGAGAATTTAGAACGTTGAAAATAAAGAATTTTTCCAATTTTTTTCCAAATTTTGTTTTTTTTCATAACTAAACACAAAAGATATCATCCAAATTTTTAAACTAATTTGAAGTACAATGTGTCACGAGAAAACAATCTAAAAATCCCCTGGATATCTCATAGCGTTCCAAAGCTATAACCACTTATAGTGACACAGGTCAGATTTGAAGAATGGGGCCGCGTCCTTAAGGCCAAAATAGGCTGTGTCCCCTAGGGGTTAAGTAAAGCAGCCTCTCTGCACCTTTTTTCTACTCTTGTTCCCATAGTGAGCAATGTATTTGAAAAATTTCTAAGCAATGTCCACTTCAGAGGCTAATGGGTTACCCTTTCCTTATCTCGAGAATATTTCCCTTGATGATTCAGATCTTTAAAAAGATTAAACTATTCAGGGGCTGTCAGGTTCCTTTACCTCTCACCTGTCAGTGGTGTGCAGGGACAGAAAGCTGATTTACGTAAACTACTCAAAGAAAAAAGAAGAAAGGCAGAGAAAAATGGACACATGGAAATATTTCTTTAATAAAATTTATTACAAAGCTTACTATTAAAATACTCATTGTTGATAATTAAAAGTTTGTAAAAAATGTAATTATACCTTATTATACCAGATTTTGTGCTAATCAGTCTTTTTTGTAGTTACCACAGTGTATCACAGTCAATGTCAAATGTTGTTAAAAGTTATCAAGATGGGCCGTCAATTTTTATGGCATCAAAAAATTTAATATGCATTCATCAGGAAGGATATGGAATATTAGTGTCCTTGCATGCACAACAGACAAGCAGCTCCTAGTCTCATTCTTTCTTGCATATGCGGCTATATGCAGAGAGGCGGCTAATTCTGCTTGTTTTCCCACATACTTGATTAGGTTGAGAACCTCCTGAGGCAGAGACCTCTTGCATTCATTTTATTTACTTGTATTTTACATATTTCCTGCTAATTATGCACAGCTCTTTGTACCTGGTAACACAGGGAAATAAACAGACACTACATTACTAATCATAAAGAACACTATCAGAGCGGAATCTATAGAGTTCATCTTCACTCTTCACTCTTCACTTTTTAAACTGCATTTTATTAAAAAAAATGCCAGTGAGAAGATAATTTTAAATAAATGTAGTGATGCTGACCCTTAACCACTTTTGTGATGTACTATTACTACAAGGAGCACTGTAACTTAGTGCTCAATGCAGCAATAGTACGTATCTTATAGCTGACATCCCCGTGTAACACCAGTGGGCACTGCTATGGCAACCCTGGGCTCTGATCTAAGACCCCAGGGCTCTCCATAGCAAATGCCTGTAAGATCTTGTCACAGACAGGACCTTACAGGCAGTGTGTCAGCCTATTCGATTGCAATAGCCTTCAATAGATCAGTATTGCAGGGTATGATAATGAACAAGCAATCAGATGATTGCTTAGTGAGACAAGTAAAAAAAAAGATTTTAAATAAAAAATTAGTCAAATTAATAAAAATGCTCCAAAAGTTCCATTACATATAAAATATACATAGAACATAAAATAGTGAAAATCACCATACAAACCCCACATATATAGCATCACCACTTTGCAATGACCCGTACAAACAAAATCATTAGTGAATTCGCATGATGAACGGTTTTAAAAAAAGGAAAAACAACAAACAAAAATTATGATTTTACCTATCTTGTCCCAAACAAAATGCATTAAAAGTGATCAAAAATGTATCTATAAAAAACCGGTATTGTTGTAAAGTACATGTCCCGCAAAAAAACAGGCTCTCAACCAGCTATATAGACCAAAGTAAAAAACTTGGGAAATGGCAATGCAAAAATTATAGATTTTTTTCCCCACATTAGGTTTTATTCTTCAATATTGGTAAAATGTATGCAAAAATATGGAAATTTGGTATCACCATAATTGTACTGTAGAATAAAGATAACATGTTACTTGGGGTATGCGGTGAACACCAAAAAAAAAAAATCATTTACTGAATTGAGAATTTTTTCTACAACCTCCCCACAAAAAATTAATTAATACTTTTTTAGCGCTTGTCTTCATTATGTTCTTAAACGGTTTTAAAGTGTTTAAACGCTTTAGTAATCTTTATATATGAAGCAGCTTCACCGCACGGTGGTACGCGCTCGCTGCACCATGCGGGTGACCACTTCCTATTCAGGGGAACACACAGTCGCGCGCAAAAAGATTACTAAAGCATTTAAACGGTTTAAAACCGTTTAAGAACATAACAAAGATAAGCACTGGCACCAGGTCACCCTGAGCTGGTGCACGGCATTTGTTGCTTAGAAGCCCTATTGGAAGTAGTAGGTTTCCTTTAATGCAAAAACTAATATTTTATAGCTCACAAAAGTGCGCCAATGAACCAACTAAAAACAACTAAGTTCTGTAGGGCAAAACTTGCTGATACATAGCCCTCCTTTGCTTCTGCACCTCACTGTGCGTACATACAACAAGTAACGTCCACACACGGGAGAAATTGCATAATTTTAAGATGGGTTTCCTCTTTATCTTTTGTGAATTTTAAGACTAATTAATATTACTGACAAAATTGGACCATTCCAAATTTTACTTATTTTGTTTGAATTACTATGAAGATCTCAAATGATCTAGACATTTCAAAAATGATGAAAACATAATGCAGACATGGAAAATGTTATTTGACTTATGGAAACTTATTTGGGCTGTAAAACTGCCTGAAAATGAGACAATTTTGAATTTTGAAAATGGATAATTTTTCTTAAACTTTGCCAATTAATTTTTTTTTTTATACATAAACACAAAACTTACCAACCTATCATTAACGTGAAGAGCAACATGTAACGAAAAACAATCTCAAAATCACTATGGTAAGTTCAAGTGATCAAAAGTTATAACCATATAAAGAGACGCATGTCAGATTACAAAAAGTGGGGCTGAGCCTTAAGTCAAAAAAAGGCTGCATCCTTAATGAACATTTACAATCAGGTTTACTGATGGTATGCTGCCCTCACCTAACTGCTCGTTACCTGTTCTAGGGGAAGGCACTGGGTTTCAATAGTTCCCGGATGGCCATATTGCTAAGGAAATAACTTTATGAAAACATGCTAATCAGCCTGACGCAGTCTCTGGTCGACATCACCAGCACCACTCCAGGTGCTCTTAAATTATGCACAACCCCATATTAAATATTCTTCCGTGCTCCAGCCCGTTTGCGCTGCAGACAGCCGCTGACATCACCAGGCTGTAATCAAGTCTTGCGCATGCGCAATAACTGTTGCATCCATCTGGATGTTGCTGTACAAGGAAAGTGTTATTGCGCATGAGTGAGACTTAGAATAGATCCAGGTGATGTCATCGCATGTCTGCGGCACCAGCGGGCTAGAGCAGGGAAAAATATTTAATATGGGGGTGTGCATAAGTTACGAGTGGTTGGAGCCATGAGGCACTTTGGTGACAACAGCCGGAGTTCCTCAGGTTAATTAACTTATTTTTTATAAACTTATTTCCTCAGCAATAGGGCCATCCTGGAACTATTGAAAACCTGTGCCTTCCCCTGGAACCGGTAATGAGCAGTTAAGTGAGGGCAGTAAACCTGATGGTAGATGTCCTTTAAGGGGTTGGAAACAAGATAGTCCCAGGTGATGGCCACACCCTGGGAGCAGTGAGGTGATGAGATACCCGGCCACTGGGATTGAGCATTCATTACCACAGGATGGCTGTGGGACATACAGTAACTCCTGGACATTTCATATGTGCAAATCACTCCAGTGCCAGTGGTTGTATCCAAGGATATCTGTCTTCCATTTCTAAGGGACAATATGGCTACAGTTATGGGAAATTATCTTCACACAGGTACATTTCTTTAATAATATCCAATCAAAGAAATGTATGTATATGGCAGATGAGTTAAATCAAATGTGAATGTCCAGTTGGTAAAACTCCTTAAAGTTTTTCCTGTGGAAGTCTACACAGTGTATATTTCCTATCATATTCCTCTGAAGGGTGGCTTTGACATCTTCATTAATCAACTGTTGAAAATAGATAATGGAGGGGGTGGCGGGGGCTATGCAGTTCGGCAAAATTCTTTCTGTAGCTTATAGGATACTAGGAAAACAACAACTCCCAATTCATTTGAATGGGAAATAACTGCAAACCGGCCATGTGATAGGCATGTGGTCACTAGCGAGTGACGTGGAAGCAGTGCTTATTGGAGACCCCATTCCGCTGTAAGCAACTGATCAGTGGTGATTCTGGCTTAGACATCCCCCATTCTGATATTAGTTACCTATCCTTAGCATTGGAGAGTAATCATTAAAACCCTAAATAGGTCATTTATATGTGATTAATAAAGCAGAAATATTGTTGCTAAAGTGTAGTGTAGAGCCTTTTTTTCTCTATTTTTCCACATTGCTAATTTTATTTGTAAATTTCTTTAATGTTTCCTACATTTTCCAATTCTCTTGATCCAAGAGACAATAACACCATCTATTGTAAAGGACAGAGGAAAAGTATTTTTTGCTCCTGATGTGACAAAATTCCCAGCATGAAATAAAATCTATAAAATTTTATCTACTTGTGTTTAGTGGGGTAAAAAAAAAAACTATTAACAAGCACAGTGCTCCATTCTGCTGCAGATTCTTGCACCAAGATATGGTGTAAGGAGTTGCCTATCTTTACGGCCAATTTATTTATTACATTGCTTTTAGTATAATGGTGTGTGGAGACAGGAAACACATTTTTATTGAGAGAATCATGCATATAATCAAATCACCTTCAAACTATATAGCTTAGCCCTAGCAACAAGAAAACCACTGCTTTACTGCACATGATGTAATTATGCAAAATGATGGTATATACATATTTTGCGAGCAGTTGTTTCACCCTAAGGTGAGACTCATAAAAACATAGATTGGATAGGTCATGTATAAGATTTGACCAGGAAACCTCTTAAAAATGGAAAGAAAGTTTTTTTTTTTTAAAATGAACCTTATTGCATGTATTTTGTATATTCCTTTTCGGAAATAATTGGAAAATATCGTTTTATATAAGGATTTTATTGATGTATACTAGGACACAACAAACAAAGTTCCATTCAAAATTTAAGTAAAATATTAATAAACCCTGTAATAGTAAAATCCATAAGATTCACATTTAAAGATTTAGTTTTATCCAATTCTGTATAAATTGTACTGTGTTTTCTTTTTATATTTTCAATCACAAATCATCATCAATAAAATGCATTTTCTGCACAGTTTTTTTTTTTCCCTGCACACATCGATGATGTTTCCACCCCGCTTGCCACAATCTCTTCCTTTTTTTCTTGGATCAATACACACTATTCCATTGAAAATTATGTTAACTTATTTTCGAAGGAAAATTGCAAATTGTTTCAAACAAGAAAATAAGTCCCATACATATGACACGGTGCCTGTCAAGAGAGAAAAATAATCGATGATCATATGTGCGAATGACAATTGCAGCACAATGCACAGAGAGGGTACTGGTAAATGCCGGAGATTTCTTTTCTCCTTGCTGACAAATAAACTGTACATTTGTACCTGTATATTAAGCATATGGTTAAACTATAATAGGGTAGTACATTATTAAAAACACTAAAGGTGTTGTAAACATAACGCAGAAGGATTTTTTAAATGATAGTTTTTTAATGATGAATAGTTGGGTAACAAACAACCCAAACTTGTTTATTTGGGAATATTTCACAAATGAATATATATATATATATATATATATATATATATATATATATATACCATTAAAAAAGGGTAAAAATCTAATAATTAAATGAATATTACAATATATTACAATACATTATTTTACAATGCAAGTCTTTAGGAATTTAGTTACAGACTTACCAATGTTTGGTAGATTTTTTAAAAGAAGTAGTATGTAAGGGGATAACAACAATTTTTGCTTTTTTATCATTTTATTAGAACTTTTTTATTGTTTCTTTTATTGGAGGGGGCAATGGGTTGCTTTACATTGCAGTGTATTATACCTTTTAATTTCACGTTGATGGATCAAGGGGGCTGAGGCCACTAGGCTCCAAATGGCCAGTGATCAGCTGTATCTATCCCTTTCCAGTTGATGACTTTGTGCATCAGCTAGGTTCCTGCTTGATTCATACATCATCAAGCATTAATGACTATGTCTCATGATACACTAATAATTTAAAAGGATTTTGAAGAGTGAATATTATTAACATATTAAAATTTTAACACTTTTGCCTTTCATGCACACATTTACAATACATGATTTGTGTATATTTATTTAGTGAAAATTGTCCCTTTTTAATCAGTTTTTTCTAAAAACACCTCTCTTTCTATAGGCTGAATACGTTGTCTGTTTAGATTTAATAAAATACAGTATATGGTAACACCAGTTTAAAACATCCTTAAATGTTTCTAGCTTATTCTAGGGCAACCAAGAAACCTAGTTTTTCCTAGCTAGCTGTATTTTTTTTTAGCAATTCTCACTAATCACCATTACAGGAAGATTACCATCAAGGAATCTAAACCAAGCACGCTTACATACTGGTATGTGTCCAATCTGGCAGGATAATATTTTAGCTTCTTAACCCCTTGTTTGAAAGGGTTTTTAAAAATTAGGAAAATTATCCCATGGGTCTATGGGTTCCATAGCTGGTACCTGGAGCTCCACAGTCTCTTTTGCATAATTTTTAAAAAATTTTTTTGGAAAACAAAGGCATAAGAAGCTAAAAGAAGAGTGGATCCTGCACAGGAGGTATGTAGGGTATGTAGTATTCTGTGATTCTGCTGGTAATTTTCCTTTAAATAGACAAATTATTAATTAGTTAATGTAGCTTACTATGATGATTATGACAAATTATTAATTAGTTAATGTAGCTTACTATGAAAATTATTATTGCTGTTTTCTTTCGCTAAAAAAATTTATATTAAAGCGATTTATCCACATCAATAAGGTGTCCCTTTGCTTTGTATAAAGGTGCAGGTTTAATCATGGGGAACCATCTATTTACAGGTAGTACAGACAATTTCTTAATTTTTTCCTTGGGACGGTCTGTGCAGAAAATGTCATCATGGCCCAGTTCAACTAAATGGCCTTAGTTGCAGTACCCTGAACAGCCAGATGTATGGGAGTGGTATGGAGTAGGAAAACATTAAAAGGGGACATTGCACTACATATTAGCAGAGCCCAGCTCCTACATTTTCTTGATTGTTACCGGTCTATTAGGTAGATCATAAACTGATAGCACATATAATATTTCCTTTACATGTAAAAAGATTGGGTTATTTACACTTCTATTTCTTTTATACAAGATCCACAAAGCAGATTTTACAAGCAACTGTGATCCCCTACAGTTCGGTTTACTGGTACTTGTAATATTCTTAGCCCATAATGACCAAAAGCTCTTTAAATCAAAGACTCTTCATGGTAATTTCAGTAAGTGTAAAAAAATGAGGGGGGGGGGGGGTGTTAAAGAATCAAATTCCAACAATTATTTGAACTTTTTAAAAATTATATTTAAGCAATTATTATTATTTTTAAATTAGAATTGTAAGCACTCTAAATTATTTTGGGACATGTTATTTTGAGTTACTTGTTATTTTGAGTATTAGCACTCAAAAATTCACTTCATTATTGAGGCTATGCCGAAGCATTATGCTCATCTTTCACGTGGGTCATACTAAAGATCTGTATTTGGCTTTGCGGGGTACCAGGTTTTGTTTGTTACTATAATGGAGTCTGCAGGTATGTGAATTCTGGGACTAATGGTACATAGATCAAAACTTGGATTAAAAAAGGAATTACATATATATTTATATAAAAAAAATCAGAAAACTTAGTTAGAATAATGTAAGTATGGTTTTAGCAAAGATGTCTTTATTTTAAAGCAAGAGCAACCCAGTTAAGTTCCAGAATAGGATAAGATTATAGTTTATTGCATGTGCATATAAGTTCCACGGGCCCCTCAACGAAGAAAAAAATACAACGGAAGAAGTGGTGATTATTGTAGAGGCAGTTAAGATTTTAGCTATTTTTATCAATCAAGACACTTTAAAAGAAAAAAAAATCCAAAGACCCATTAACTTTGTCGTATAAATGTAATGCTTTCTAAAATGTGCACAATTTATTAAATATACTACCCATTAGAAGCTTTAACTTCTGCATTATTGACTTAATGTAGCACCTTCATTCCTTTAATGGGATTCTGTAAGATGGGAAAGTCACACTTAAAGTGAGCACTCACATTTTTCTTACATGAAGTTTCTAGTTTCATATTTTTGTAGCTTTGCAGCCTTGTGTCCATATTTGGCACAGTAAACAAAGCGGACCTGACAATAGTAGGAAAGCTTATGCCTTGGGCTTAGTAGATTGAGATGCATGTGTTTTACTTATGGGAATATTTTTACCTAAAGAAATGGAGAGATACATTCAGTATTGTGAAGTTTATGTGCTGTACAGTAATATGAAAAGAATATTTTGTTCTGTTTCATGGACAGTAATCCATAAATTAGCAAAATTGTTATGCTAAAGCACAATTTCATTTTAAAAAAGCATTCATTTAAAAGAAATCTATTAGGGATACTTACAACACTGTGAATGCTCTGCTGAGTTTTTATTTTCAGTGGATAAACCCATTAAAGGGGAGAAGTCAGGGCTTCTGCTAGCTGAAAAGCCACAGAGAACTAGACTGGGATCTGGGTACACCCCTCTAGTAGGCCACAGAGCATAGGAGCCTGAATAGGCCTTTGAACTGTGATGCGTCTGTCCTGGCACCAGCACACGCGATGATGTCATCATAGCACCACCTAGGAGGCAGAATAAGATGAGAAAGAGGAGAGAGCAGCATAGAGGTTAGTACTATCTTTTTTTGCTGGCTCTATTATTACTGGTTATTGGGGGTCCTCTAGTAGTACTGGCTACTGGGGGCACTGTTGGCTTTGGTTATTAGGTTATACTGTTAGCTTTGGCTACTGAAGGGCACTATAAGTTTTTGCTACCGGGGTTCACTGTTAGCTTTGGCTACAGAGAGGCATTGTTATATTTGACTACTGGGGCACTGTTAGATTTGGCTATGGGGGGCACTATTGGCTTTGGCTACTCTGGAGGTCTCTAGTTTTAATGCCTATTTTGGGCACTGTTAGTTTTGGCTACTGTGGGCACTGTTGGTTTTGGATATTGAGACACTGTTAGTTTTGGCTAATTATGGCCTAGTTAGTTTTGGCTACTGTGGGCACTGTTAGTTTTGCATACTGATAACACTGTTACTACTGCTACTTAGGACACTGTTATTACTGGTTACTAGGGGAATGGTGACTATATTGGCTACTACGGGGCACTAGTCTGTGACATTTTGGCTTTTGTTTCAGCACTGATAATATATCGACCTCTGTAGGTGTTACATCGGTTACAGTGTGGGCCCCAATATTATCTTGGTTATTTGTGGGGACAATATTGACCACTGTGGGGCACTGTATCTTGTCTACTTCATGGCACTGTGACTGTGAAGCACTAGTATGTGCTATATTGGCTTCTGTGGGGTTCATCATTACTATACTGGCCACTAAGAGTTTTCTGTTACTATTTTGGTTGCTGAGGGAGTCCTGGCCCTGTTACTATACTGTGCACTGTTACAATACTGTGCAGGCCCTGTGATCATTTCAGCTACGGGGGGCATGGTAACTATATTGGCTACTATGGGGCCCTGTGACTTCTGTGGGGTACTGGTTCGTCACTATATTGGCTACTGTGGGGGAATGTTACTATATTGGCTACTGTGGGACATGTCGGACATGTGGGACATGTCGGTCAAGGTCTTAGAAGATGAAAGAGACTTCACCATTCAAACTTGGCATCTGTGTTTCACCAGGTTCAGGGTACTTTCAGACACCTGTCTGTGGGGATGTATATGCAGCCCCATAGACGGCAATGGTCGTTCCGTGCCGTACACGGGCAAAAGATAGAGTGTGTCTACCTTTACCTGTGTGTGGCCGTGCGCTGTGTTTCTCTATGGAGAGAGGGGTCACCTCCTCCTCTCCTGCGCACAGCAGAATGCCCGTTCGGCCAAATGTACCCTTACAGTAAGTGCTTGTATTACCCATTAGTTCATAATCCTGCTGCATCTCCTCTATGCAGTGATGTGCTTTGTTATTTCTATGATGAGGTGGAGCTGCCTGGAGGCTTTTCATAATAAATTCTTCTTGGTATTGGAACTGTATTTAGTTACTGGGCTTGGTTCTGGTGCTGTATGTGTTGTAGTGGATCTGTGCAGTTGACACAAAGATGCTGCATTTGTGGGGTTTTAAAAGGGCTATATTGATCTATAAATGTGTGCAAATAGATCTTTTATTCATAGATAAATGTTTATTATAAATTTTAGTCTTGAAGACTATGAAGGAAATTGCTTTTAGATACAAACATGTTAATTTAAATATTATATTGATGTAAATATCTTTATAGTAGGTATCATTTCTTTGGCCCACTGCACTATACAACAAACTTCTCACTCCCTAAGTTGGTATTCTGTGGTAAAGAAAATGAATCTTACCGGTGAGCAAAGTGAAAACAATTCTTATACAAATATGCAATTTTAATTACCAATATGTCATGCCCAGATAGAGCCATGATTAAGAGTCAGCTTTTTATGTATCTCTACGCATTTCTGTATATAAGGTCAGAGAAAATGATGGGGTGGGCAGATTTGAGCCCTAATTTGTTAATATAAAGAGGTCTGTGATTTGTATTGTAGGTACACTTCTGTAAGTGACAGAATCTAAAATAATCCAGAAGTTCACATTGTATGATTTTAAAATACATTATATACTCGAGTATAAGCCTAGTTTTTCAGCACAAAAAAATGCTGAAAACCCAAACTCGGCTTATACTCGAGTAAAAAATATATAGGTTTTACAAGGTTTTTGTGGTAAAATTAGGGGCCTCGGCTTATACTTGGGTCGGCTTATACTCGAGTATATACAGTAATTAATTAGTATGTTATAACATGAAATAAGTATTTGATGCAAAACAGCTTAATATTTGGTACAAAAACCTGTTTGCAACTACAGAAGTCAGAGTTTTCTTCACTAAGTTTGCACAAACTGCAGAAAGGATTTTGACCCACTTCTCTTTACCTTTCAGATTTTGGGGCAGTTGCTGGGCAGCATTAAGTTTCAGCGCCTTCCAATGAATTTCGGTTGGGTTCAGGTCTAGAACATTTGAAATGCTTCTCACAGAGCCACTGCTTAGTTACGCTGGATATGTATTTTGGTTCATTGTCATACTGGAAGACTCAACCATATTCTTGTCACCTTTGCAGAAAAGCAACCCAAAACCAATACTTCACAGTTGGGCTGGTGTTTTTGGGGATGTGTTCATCCTTCTTCATGCAAACACAGCAAGTAGAGTTCTATTTTGGACTCATCTGACCTAAAGGCATACTCCCCCGCTTTTTCTGCATCATTGGGACACAGTGATTAGTGGCTCATTTTGCTACATTTTGCATGAAAAAAAAATCAGCCATTTTCAAAATGTCAAGTTTTCTGCTTTTCAGGCAGATATTCCGAACATCAAATTAGTTACTTACTAACATTACCAACAGTTACCATATCTAAGTTTTTAAACTGACAACAATTTTCCAAAAAATTTTAGGAAATTTCAAAAGAGTCAGACCTACAACCCAAATGGCCTTTCTTCCCTGCTGTACCTTAATTTGTGCCCAAAGAGTAGTATATTCCCACATATACACCATTGGGAACATAATGCTAAGTAACAAGTGGGTTATCCTTAGTAGAACACTGTCTTATATGTGGGTATAACTTGCCACTGGCCACCTCGAAGGGCACCAAGGGTAAGAAGATTTATTTGGCTTTTGTAGGGCAGATTTTGTTGGAACATATTTCAGGTCTTGATTGCATATGCAGAGCCCCAGAGGCCCAAAAAAGGTATAAGCCCTCAAAGAATGGCCTACATTTATTTTCAGTGTTGTAGAAAGTGTATATGCTGTATGGCATACATTGGGAACACCAGATCCTGCACTTTTTGACCTCTAGGATGGGTAGGAAGGGACATTCAATTGTTTATTATAAACCTGGGATGCTCTGCAAAGTAGTATTGCACAGTTTATACATTTCCTGTACCTCTCCCTGCACAAGGCACTTTTGTCTTGAAGCACTTTGCACACTTTTTGGGTTTTTAATTGGAGCACTTTACTCGCTAAATGGATGGCCCAAATTCTAACCTCTTTGGGGCATGCAATGCATGCTAAGTATATATGTTCCCCAATAGAAGACAGTTAATTTCCTCTGTGATATTAATGTGATTACGAGGCTGTATAACAGGCCCCTTTGTTACTGGTCTTGTCTGTAATGGAGAAAAGAGAACATCCGATTTCAACAAATGAAACTCCAATTCCGGGACTCCGAAACAGAACTAAAATTGGGGGATGTTCAAAATTAAAATATATCAGAATATTTATTTATTATTATTAGCCCTTATTTAAATTTTAAAACTTGTCAAGAATTTTTTCATTTTCCATAAAGACTCTTTAATTGATGAACACACTGGAACCTATTGTTTGCCTTGCTCTGGGCCTCACTGGACATAAAATGAATTACATACAAAAGCTAAAATACTTGCATTTGTTGTTTCATGAGATATTATTTGTGTTGTCTATTTGTTATGATGCCCTTTTCTGTACCATTGGAATGAGTAACGTAATATATTGAAATTCTTGGAAAACCTCTGTTTGAATAGTGAAGTGTGTAAGCGTAGTACATCTTTAGAGATCAGTGTGTAATAATAAAATATTGGGATCTACTGCATTTTTGTTATAAGGTCGTTTAAAGCAATGCACAAAAGACAGGGATGTATGCAGAGTTCCTGTGCGTGGCACTGTTCTCCATAATAAAACAGGCACCGTACAGATTGAAACTGTCCTCAATGTCTCCTTTTCTATTTACTTGTCATGTTGACACTTTCACTCCATTTTAGTAAGCTGAGCAATTCAGAATTGAATTTGCCATTGCAAATATATTTTTCTTTTCACTACACCTGTTATATCAGTGTGACAAGAAGGAATGGGCAATGAAAGCATCATCTGGAATATGACTTGATACGTGTCTCCTGCTAGGTATTGTAGATTTATTACAAAAATACCCGCCAATGCAAAAGAGCTGTGAGAAAACCCTTTGGTGTTTGTTTTCTAAAATATTGTTTTTATATTGACAGAACTAATATATTTTTAAATTAGGATTAAACACAAATGTCGAGGGAACATAACTTCTGTACATGCACTATTTACAAGAAGCAGCCATGGCCCAGAGAACATCTACGCTGGATGAGGGACCTGTGCTGTTTACTGATGAAAAGTCAATTCACATTTCATATTTCACATTTTGATCAGAAATAATGACTGAAAACTATGTTGAAGATGCCAAGGAGAGCGCTATGCAACAGCCTCCATTGTCACTTGGTGGTGATGACTTTATAGTGTGGTCTGCTGTGTCTAGTCAATACTGAACTACCCAACTGTTCATGAATGATGCAGTGAAAAGCCCAAGCTACTTGAGAACATCATTAATCCAGTCAATGGGCCAAATCTGTCAAAACTAGTGTAAAACTAGGCTGTTCTATGGGCAGTTTGCCTGTGGAGTGTGCAGGGTGTGCCAGATTAATCAAAACTGGCGCAAGATCTTCATGAATCTGGTGCACACTGCTCTGGAAGTGTGCACCATTGTTTTTGATGCACTTTGTTCATGCTGCAGAATTGTAGCAGAGACAGAATTTTGGCGCAGGTCAGTAATAAATGTGGTGCAAACTCTGACTAAGCAGTAACATGCCCTTTTGGTGCACATTTTTTCTGTCTTGTTGGACAAAGAGCAGCCGCCAAACAAAACTGGTGCAGACACTTTATAAATACATGTGCAAGCAGTTTGCAAGTTCTTTTCAATGCAAAGTCAGACAGAAAACTAGCGCAAACACTTTAATAAATGTGGGGCATTGTGTCTCTGCATGAACAACACAGACCTAATTTAATCTTAATGGACAACAATGATCATCAAGGTTACTTTAATAGTGAATGACTGCTGGAGACAAAGATACCTCAAATGGAGCGGCCTGCACTTTCACCAGGCAATAATCTCTCTGCAGACATATGGTATGAGACACTGGGGCTCATTTACTAAGGGTCTGCGGATCACAATTTCTGATTAGCGCCGCATTTAACAGGGGTTTTTGGCGCACGCGATCGGATTTTGGAGCATCGGCGCCGGCTTTCACTCGACAGAAATCTTGGGGTGGCGGGCCGTCGGGCAATCCGACGGATTCAGACAACGAGCAGGATTTAACATTGTAAATTGTGTTGCAAGACACGCACTTATAAGCACCGAGAAGAAGAAGGTGAACTCCGACGGACCTCAGCGGGGAAGTGACAGATGCAGGATCTCGGGTGCACGATATTGGTGAATCGCGCCAGACTTCATCTTCGTCGAACCATCCGGATCGGGGGTCGTGACAGGACCGGGTAAGTAAATGTGCCCCACTGTGTAGAAGCTTGTAACTCTATACCCCGGGCCACCCTTCAAAAAGATTGGGATGTTATGCTTCTGTAAATAATTAGTTGACTTACTGAACAACATGAGGTGTCATTGTTAAGCCATAATTGATATTAAAGATTTGTTGTGAGTTGGGAAGTAATAGCTCTCTTTAAGGAGACTTTGACAATTTAGGCCACATTGCATGCATGTGGAGACTCACAGCCCATTATACTCGGCTGGGGGATTATAAGAAATATTCAAATACATTTTCCAGGATGCTGCTCATCCTTTTCTTTCCAAAGTTTTGGCATTTTCTGTTCTGAAAGTGTTTGACTAAAATCTTTCTCAGTAGAAGTGAAGTGGGTGGAGACTAATGTCTGTCAGTCTATGCCCTCAAGCTGAGGCTAGTTAGCTTGCCCACAGATCCCTTGATGTCATGTGTTCTCTCTCAAAGTAATTTAGCAGTAAATCCACTGAACACTGCACAGGGCACATACAGGATGTATATGGTGACTAGCCTAGCAGCTTCCATAGAGGAGCAGAGAACATGTAGTAAGTGGTAAAAATCATTAGTACATGAAGTCTTAGCCTTGGATGTGTCAGCACTAGAGATGAGCGAACATACTCGTCCGAGCTTGATGCTCGTTCGAGCATTAGCGTATTCGAAACTGCTCGTTGCTCGGACGAATACTTCGCCCGCTCGAGAAAATGGCAGCTCCCGCCGTTTTGCTTTTTGGCGGCCAGAAACAGAGCCAATCACAAGCCAGGAGACTCTGCACTCCACCCAGCATGACGTGGTACCCTTACACGTCGATAGCAGTGGTTGGCTGGCCAGATCAGGTGACCCTGGGATAGACTAGCCGCTGCCCGCGCTGCTCGGATCATTCTGTGTCTGGATGCCGCTAGAGAGAGAGCTGCTGCTGGTCAGGGAAAGCGTTAGGGTGTTCTATTAGAATAGTGTTAGGCAGGAGTGATTCAACAAGAACCCAACAGCCCTTCTTAGGGCTACAATAACGTTATACTTTTTTTTTTTTTGTTTGCTTGTGGCTGGGCTTGCTGGCAGCTAGTACCATATTGTGAGGAATTTGCAGGGGGACTTGCTACCGCTGTGTTTTGCGCTTAGTGACGCACATATCCACCTCAAACACCAAAGTGGGAAAATTTATTAGGGGTTTGATTTCAATTAGGCACAGTCTGGCAGTTTCTTTTTATTTTACGTTTATTTTTTCATAACTCAGCGTCATCTCATCAGTGTGCTTTCATACTTGGCTAGAAAATAGCCAAAGGAGAATCCAAACGGCTTAATTACGCCTACAATAGCGTTATATATATTTTATTTCTGGTTGATCTGCTGGTGGCTGTCCTTGCTGCAGTGCATATACTAGCCAATTGTCAGGAATTTGGAGTGAGACTTGCGACCGCTGTGTTTAGCGCTTAGTGACGCACATATCCATCGCAAAGACCGAAGTGGGAAAATTTATTAGGGGTTGGATTTCAATTAGGCACAGTCTGGCAGTTTCTTTTTATTTTACGTTTATTTTTTCATAACTCAGCGTCATCTCATCAGTGTGCTTTCATACTTGGCTAGAAAATAGCCAAAGGAGAATCCAAACGGCTTACTTACGCCTACAATAGCGTTATATATATTTTATTTCTGGTTGATCTGCTGGTGGCTGTCCTTGCTGCAGTGCATATACTAGCCAATTGTCAGGAATTTGGAGTGAGACTTGCGACCGCTGTGTTTAGCGCTTAGTGACGCACATATCCATCGCAAAGACCGAAGTGGGAAAATTTATTAGGGGTTGGATTTCAATTAGGCACAGTCTGGCAGTTTCTTTTTATTTTACGTTTATTTTTTCATAACTCAGCGTCATCTCATCAGTGTGCTTTCATACTTGGCTAGAAAATAGCCAAAGGAGAATCCAAACGGCTTACTTACGCCTACAATAGCGTTATATATATTTTATTTCTGGTTGATCTGCTGGTGGCTGTCCTTGCTGCAGTGCATATACTAGCCAATTGTCAGGAATTTGGAGTGAGACTTGCGACCGCTGTGTTTAGCGCTTAGTGACGCACATATCCATCGCAAAGACCGAAGTGGGAAAATTTATTAGGGGTTTGATTTCAATTAGGCACAGTCTGGCAGTTTCTTTTTATTTTACGTTTATTTTTTCATAACTCAGCGTCATCTCATCAGTGTGCTTTCATACTTGGCTAGAAAATAGCCATAGCAATAGGATAGCATTGTTTGGTTTTAAAAACTAAAAAACACAAAAAAAACTAAAAAACACAAAAAAACAGTAAAAAAAAATTTAAAGTTATAACTTTCATTTTCAAAATGTTTAACCCGAGGGCTAGGGGTAGAGGACGAGGGCGGGGACGTGGGCGTCCAACTACTGCAGGGGTCAGAGGCCGTGGTCCTGGGCGGGGTGAGACACCACCTGCTGATGAGGGAGCAGGGGAACGCCGCAGAGCTACACTCCCTAGGTTCATGTCTGAAGTTACTGGGACTCGTGGTAGAGCACTGTTGAGGCCAGAACAGTGCGAACAGGTGATGTCGTGGATTGCCGACAATGCTTCGAGCAATTTGTCCACCAGTCAGTCTTCCACGCAGTCCACCCATGTCACCGAAATTGGCACTCCTCCAGCTCCTGCACCTCAGCCTCCTCCCCCCCAGTCTGCCCCCTCCCAGGAAAATTTGGCATTTGAACTGGCATACTCTGAGGAACTGTTTTCTGGACCCTTCCCACAGTCACAAACCACTTGTCCGGTTGCTGCTGAGCAATTTTCCGATGCCCAGGGTTTTCCACCAGTCGCAGTCTGTGGGTGATGACCTTCTTGACGTAGTGGAAGAAGTGTGTAAAGAGGTGTCCGAAGATGAGGAGACACGGTTGTCAGACAGTGGTGAAGTTGTTGTCAGGGCAGGAAGTCCGAGGGGGGAGCAGACTGAGGGATCGGAGGATGATGAGGTGACAGACCCAAGCTGGGTTGATAGGCCGGGTGAACACAGTGCTTCTGAGACGGAGGCGAGTCCTATAGCAGAACAGGTTGGAAGAGGCAGTGGTGGGGCCAGACGGAGAGGCAGGGCCAGAGCTGGTGCATCAGCGCCAAATGTGTCACGTAGTGAAGCTCCCGTGGCGAGGGCTCCCGCTGCGAGGGCTAGATTTTCAGAAGTCTGGAGGTTCTTTAAGGAAACACCGGATGACCGACGGACTGTGGTGTGCAACCTTTGCCAAACCAGGATCAGCAGGGGTTCCACCACTACTAGCTTAACTACCACCAGTATGCGCAGGCATATGAATGCTAAACACCCCACTCAGTGGCACCAAGCCCGTTCACCTCCGGCCGTGCACACCACTGCTCCTTCCCCTGTTTCAGCTGATAGTCAGCCCCCTGCCAAGGACCCTGGCACAAAAACCCCATCGTCGCCTCCACGATCCTCCACAGCATCCACCAGCGTTCAGCTCTCCATACCCCAGACGCTGGAGCGGAAACGGAAATATAGTGCAACCCACCCGCACGCCCAAGCCCTTAATGTCCACATCTCCAGATTGCTTAGCCTGGAGATGCTGCCCTATAGTCTAGTAGAGACCGAGGCCTTTCGCAACCTCATGGCGGCCGCCGCCCCTCGGTATTCGGTCCCCAGCCGCCACTACTTTTCCCGATGTGCCGTCCCAGCCCTGCACCAGCACGTGTCAGACAACATCATCCGTGCCCTGACCAACGCCGTTTCTGACAAGGTCCACCTGACCACGGACACGTGGACGAGTGCTGCCGGGCAGGGCCACTATATATCGCTGACGGCACATTGGGTTAACTTGGTGGAGGCTGGGACCAAGTCTGACCCTGCGGCTGGTCATATACTGCCGACGCCGAGGATTGCGGGGCCTACCTCGGTCCAGGTCTTTCAGGCCTACTATGCCTCCTCCTCCTCCCACCCCTCCTCCACCTCCTCCTCCTCCGAATTACCATCCGTGGGCATGGCGCCATCAGTCGCTAGCTCTAGGCACAGCAGCAGTGCCGTCGCTAAGCGACAGCAGGCGGTGCTCAAACTGCTGAGCCTAGGCGATAAAAGGCACACCGCCCAAGAGCTATTACAGGGCATCACGGCGCAGACTGATCTGTGGCTGGCACCGCTGAACCTGAAGCCAGGCATGGTTGTGTGTGACAACGGCCGTAACCTGGTGGCGGCTCTGCAACTCGGCAGACTGACACATGTGCCATGCCTGGCCCATGTGTTAAATCTGATAGTTCAGCGTTTCCTCAAGACATACCCCAATCTGTCTGATTTGCTCACGAAGGTGCCCGCATCTGTGCGCATTTCAGGAAGTCCAGCACAGATGCTGCCACTCTCAGGGCAGCGCAGCGCCGCCTCCAACTGCCCGCTCACCGACTGTTGTGCGACGTGCCCACGAGGTGGAATTCAACATTAACCATGTTATCCAGAGTTTACCAGCAGCGCAGAGCGATTGTAGACTGCCAGATGTCAACTTCCACCAGAACTGGTAGTCAGGTCAGTCAGCTTCCTCAAGTCTACAATGAGGAGTGGACGTGGATGTCTGATATCTGTCAGGTGCTGAGTAACTTTGAGGAGTCAACACAGATGGTCAGTGGCGATGCCGCCATCATCAGCCTCACCATCCCGCTGCTTGACCTGTTGAAAAACTCTCTGATCAGCATGAAGTCGGAAGCTTTGCGCTCGTCACAAGAGACGGGGGAAGAAGATTCCCTTGTTGATAGCCAAAGCACCCTTAGGTCTGTTTCTCAGCGCATATCGGAGGAGGTGGAGGTGGAGGAGGATGAGGAGGAAGAGGAGGAGAATGTTGGCGAGACACAAGAGGGGACCATTGTTGAGTCCTTCACTGTTCAGCGTGTATGGGCAGAAGAAGAGGAGTTGGAGGAGTTGGAGGAGGAGGAAATGGACAGTCAGGCCAGTGAGGGGAGTGAATTCTTACGCGTTGGTACTCTGGCGCATATGGCAGATTTCATGCTAGGCTGCCTATCCCGTGACCCTCGCGTTCAAAGAATTTATTCCAGCACCGATTACTGGGTATTCACTCTCCTGGACCCACGGTACAAGCAAAATCTTTCCACTCTCATCCCTGGAGAGGAAAGGAGTGTGAGAATGCATGAATACCAGCAGGCCCTGGTGCACAAGCTGAAACAGTATTTCCCTTCTGACAGCGCTAGCGGCAGAGTGCGTAGTTCTGCGGGACAAGTAGCGAGGGAGAGTAGGCGAGCAGGCAGCTTGTCCAGCAACGGCAAGGGTACGCTTTACAAGGCTTTTGCCAGCTTTATGTCACCCCAGCAAGACACTGTCACCTGTCCCCAGTCTCGGCAGAGTAGGGCTGATCTTTACAGAAAGATGGTGAGGGAGTACGTAGCTGACCATACCATCGTCCTAAATGATCACACAGCTCCCTACAACTACTGGGTTTCAAAGCTGGACATGTGGCACGAACTGGCGCTGTACGCCTTGGAGGTTCTTGCCTGCCCTGCCGCTAGCGTGTTGTCCGAGCGGGTTTTCAGTGCAGCTGGTGGCATCATCACCGATAAGCGTACACGCCTGTCGACTGACAGCGCTGACAGGCTGACGCTTATTAAGATGAATAAAGCCTGGATTTCTCATAATTTCCAATCTCCACCAGGTGAAGGAAGCTCAACCTGAATAATTTATGCACTCCTCCTCCTCCTCATTTTCCTCCTTCTCCTCCTCTTTGTACACTAAAGCAGAGGAAACTGGCTATTTTTTGACAGGGCCCACTGGCTCTAGCTATAGTACTTTATGCATTTAATTTTTCTGGAGGGCCACCTACCCGGTCCTCTGTTTTAAACAATTTTTGGGAGTGCCACATACAGGCACTCAATCTATTTCATTTTTCTGGAGGGCCACCTACCTGCTCCTCTGGTTTGAAAACTTTTTTAGACTGCCACATACAGGCACTCAATCTATTTCATTTTTCTGGAGGGCCACCTACCTGCTCCTCTGGTTTGAAAACTTTTTTGGACTGCCACATACAGGCACTCAATCTATTTCATTTTTCTGGAGGGCCACCTACCTGCTCCTCTGGTTTGAAAACTTTTTTGGACTGCCACATACAAGCACTCAATCTATTTCATTTTTCTGGAGGGCCACCTACCTGCTCCTCTGGTTTGAAAACTTTTTTGGACTGCCACATACAGGCACTATCCAAATTAAATTGTCTCCATAGCAGCCTCCACACGTTGTCTCCATTGCTACCTCCAAAAGTCGTCCATATAGCTGCCTCCATACATCGTCCCCTTATCAAACGAGGTGTGTCAGGCAGAAATTTGGGTTCTTTTCATGGATTCCACATCAAAGTTGTTAACTTTGTCGCCACCCTGCTGTGTTATCCACAAAATATACTGGCAAACTTTTATCATTTACCAATATTATTTCAGCGCTTCTTGCGCATCTGTTTACATTCCCCTCACCCGCCATATCCCAAACTTATAAGAACGCTACTACACTTAACTTGGTGCAGGCTGGGACTGAGTCTGACCCTGGGGCTGGTCATATACTGCCGACGCAGAGAATTGCGGGGCCTACCTCGGTCCAGGTCTCAAAAGCCTAGTATACCTCCTCCTCCTCCCACCCCTCCTCCACCTCCTCCTCCTCCGAATTACCATCCGTGGCCATGGCGCCATCAGTCGGTAGCTCTGGGCACAGCAGCAGTGCCGTCGCTAAGCGACAGCAGGCGGTGCTCAAACTGCTGAGCCTAGGCGATAAAAGGCACACCGCCCAAGAGCTATTACAGGGCATTCCACATCAAACTTGTTAACTTTGTCGCCACCCTGCTGTGTAATCCACAAAATATACTGGCAAACTTTTATCATTTACCGATATTATTTCAGCGCTTCTTGCGCATCTGTTTACATTCCCCTCACCCGCCATATCCCAAACTTATAAGAACGCTACTACACTTGATCTTATACAAAAGGTTCTTAGAAGTGCTGTTTGGGGAGTAGCCTAGAGACAGGGGCTTGGATTGGCGAAAGCTCACCTGGCAGCGGAGCGCCAGCTCCATGCGCATCATGCGCTTCTTGCGCATCTGTTTACATTCCCCTCACCCGCCATATCCCAAACTTATAAGAACGCTACTACACTTGATCTTATACAAAAGGTTCTTAGAAGTGCTGTTTGGGGAGTAGCCTAGAGACAGGGGCTTGGATTGGCGAAAGCTCGCCTGGAAGCGGAGCGCCAGCTCCATCCCAAGATCCAACTAACATAGTTTTAACTGCAGCACCTTTAATCTACTACTAGTTCACTGCCTCCATAATAATAATAATAATAATAATAATCTTTATTTATATAGCGCCATCATATTCCGTAGCGCTTTACAAATCATAGGAAACAAATACAAATGTAATGTAACAGAGCACAACATTTGTATGGAACAACAGGAGTGAGGTCCCTGCTCGCCAGAGCTTACGGTTTATGAAGATGATGGGGTAACCCGAGGTAAAAGAATATTTAATGGTCAAGCCATTCTTCTTAGGAAATAGAACAAAATATAATAAATGGAATTGCTGTCGCTTGAACCACTCAGCCGTCATCTTATATACCAGGTCCAGGGTGAATGGGACTGCAGAGAAGTCTGGTGCCTGTTGGTTGCTGGATAACAGATGGGAGGACGACACAGGACAGGTTAGTAGAAGAGTTAAAACTTCATGCAGTTAATGAGTGTTATAGGCTTGCCTAAAGAAATGGGTTTTAAGAGCACGTTTGAAACTTTGGAGGTTAGGTATTAGTCTGATAGTCCGGGGCAGAGCATTCCATAGAATTGGTGCAGCTCTAGAGAAGTCTTGGAGATGCGAGTGGGAGGTCCGCACTAGAGTAGAGGTTAATCTAAGATCACTGGCGGATCTAAGAGCACGGGTTGGGCGATAGACTGAGATAAGAGAGGAGAGGTAGGGGGGTGCAGCATTATACAGAGCTTTATGGATGAGGGTTATTATTTTAAACTGTATTCGAAAGGAGACTGGCAGCCAGTGCAGCGACTGGCATGAACTGTAGGCATACATGGTCCCCTTATCAAACGAGCTGTGTCAGGCAGAATTTTGGGTTGTTTTCATGGCTTCCACAACAAACTTGTTAACTTTGTCGCCACCCTGCTGTGTAATCCACAAAATATACTGGCAAACTTTTATCATTTACCAATATTATTTCAGCGCTTCTTGCGCATCTGTTTACATTCCCCTCACCCGCCATATCCTAAACTTATAAGAACGCTACTACACTTGATCTTATACAAAAGGTTCTTAGAAGTGCTGTTTGGGGAGTAGCCTAGAGACAGGGGCTTGGATTGGCGAAAGCTCGCCTGGCAGCGGAGCACCAGCTCCATGCCAAGATCCAACTAACATAGTTTTAACTGCAGCACCTTTAATCTACTACTAGTTCACTGCCTCCATACATGGTCCCCTTATCAAACGAGCTGTGTCAGGCAGAATTTTGGGTTGTTTTCATGGCTTCCATGTTAACTTTGTCGCCACCCTGCTGTGTAATCCACAAAATATACTGGCAAACTTTTATCATGTACCGATATTATTTGAGCGCTTCTTGCTCACCTCCTTTGGTTCCTCTCTGCCACCCATTGGTTTGAAGCCTGAGTCCATTTAGGGTATGTCGCCATGCCCCTCTCTAGCCTGCCGCTGCTGCCGCTTCCTCTGCATGCCGTCCCCTATAGTGTCAGGGTCAATTATTGGATGTTTTAGATGCTATCTAGCTTCATTCTGTCACTCTGTCATGGCCATGCTGTTGCCCATAATTTTGGCATAATGGTGCGATTAAGCAGCCTCAGAGGCATCCATGCATGCTGCCCCTGCTGTTTCCTGTCCATTTCCGTGGTGTTTCCATCCTTTTCTGAGGTTCCCAGGTGTTTGGCCAAGCTTCCCTGTGCAGAGCCTTGGTCCCCTTGAAAAATGCTCGAGTCTCCCATTGACTTCAATGGGGCTCGTTATTCGAGACGAGCACTCGAGCATCGGGAAAAGTTCGTCTCGAATAACGAGTACCCGAGCATTTTAGTGCTCGCTCATCTCTAGTCAGCACTAAAGGTTAATAGCTTATCTGTACAGAGCTGATGCTCTGGTGAAGGGCAGCAGCATGAGCTGCAGAGAAAGACAGAGTAAGCTCTGTAGAATCACAGACTAGAATGGAGGAACTAATAGGGAACAGGAGACTATCTATTCTGTGCAGCAGACAGCTGTATCAACAGTCTTGGAACACATCCAGCTCTGCTTCATACACAGTGAGAGCTCTGTCACATGACCTTCTCTTCTGTGAGCAGGGAGCAGCAGCCTCTCCGTTCCCAGGAGTCTGTAGAATTTGTAAATATAGTTATACTATGGACTCTAGGGCTTGTCATCACAGGCAGAGGAAGCAGCCAATGCAGCAATCAGATAATCAGAGGGGTATAGCAAAGAAACTGCTGAATTTAGGTAACAAAGATAATAGGCATAGTTGTTTTACATCCAAAGAGCTATTGGAAAAAAACCTTTATTGTTACTATTTAAGGAGAGCTTTTACTTCCTGACCCTAGTCAAAAAGCCTCTCACTCAACTAAACCAGTTTCCTACACTGAACTGAACAGATGCAACCATATTAAAACAGTTGTGAATCTGTTCCTTCTGGAAAAGATATACTGGTTTGGCTATTATCCAGCATCATGTCATTAAGCTTCTTGAAAGTCGTGCTCGGTGTTAAGGGTGACCAAAAGAGGTGACCAAAAGAGGCAATAAGTCGAATATCCTTGCCTTTTTGAGTAGTGTACATTCAGCAATGGTTTAAAAAATTAGGAAATCTGTAAGGTCTAAAATTGTTTTGACACTGATAATATTGTCAAGCACAAACACAACTTTAGGGTTACAAACTGAGGAAATGAGAAGAGAAGATCTTTTTCTGGATATGAAAGAAACACTGCAAGTTTAAAAAAGGTTTGTCCTGCTCTGTCATATTTGCCTATAGACAGCCAAGACACAGATAGAGACTGAATCACAGCCAAAAGGGCAACTATTACACAGAATACAGACCCATGCAGGATAAAAAGACGGTCATCTCTGCATTGCTTCATTAGTTTGTGGCCATAAACATATGTTTCTGCTATTATGGAAGGTATCATTTTAGGGAAAAAATAGTGTGTTCCCTTTTGCCATTTGGAATCTAAAATTATTTTACATGGAAATGCAGTAAGATTAAAATGTATTTTAATGGATTAAAAGGTTACAATAAAATATATTCACAGAAATATTTGAGGAATGTTAAGACATTGGATTTTCAACTAAAACATAGTTGGACAAAATTATTTATAGAAAATGCATAGGAAGAGGAGCTGATAAAGTGACATTCTTTTTGTTGGGATGTCATTTAATCTGAGACATACTTATGACTTTTTACAGGATTGTTACTATGTTCTAATGCTACATCACAGTGCCTTACCATCATTGAATGTCATGGCGCATAACGCTTCAAGGACATGAGGTCAGTGGCCAGAGAATCGGTTGTGAAGGAAGGTGCATAGAAACCATGAGGCACATCAAATTCAAATGTATTATAAATGTAAGTAGCAAATGACAACACTATAAACTTTGAATGGATTCTGAGTACATCGTTCAGAAAAATAATACTGTGGCCTCCATAAATCTCTGTCGGCAGTAGGCAGCACCACATCAGTAGGAACTTGCAGAATCTCTACATCAGATGTAGGGGCACATTTACTTATCCGTCCGGAGGAGTTCACCTAATTTCTGTCGCATGAAAGCCGTCGCAGCTGCACCAAAATCCAATTGCGTGCGACACAATCCCCTGTTTAATACCTGTCACAGCCGAAAATGTCGACAAGTCCGACGAAACTGCATCTGCGGACGCTTAGTAAATAAGCCCCATTCTGTGGATATTCCATCAATTTTTATAGGAGGATATACTTTTAACTAATTTTTTTGTGAAAAGACTCATTTGTGGACTTCCATTTAAAAAATTTTAATGGCACAATTCTAATTTATAAGGTAAATGACAAATTTGTACTTATGAGGCCTCCTCCTCCAATTAAATGTAGGTGCATTTCACTCTGGCATACTGAGGCTGTCTTGTCTCTTGCTGCCAGTGTGAGTGTGAGAGACAGACCAAGTTTAAGTCCTTGTGAACAAAATTGGTTTTTTTCTCTATCTACTGTGATCTACAGCTGTAATGGCCGTATTTGTGGGCCGTGTATAATCCGTATGTAATCCGTGTTACATTACAGGATTGAGCTAGGCCAGCCCATCAAGGTCATGTGATTGTTACTCAGCAACCAACCACAAAAATGGCCTCAAAACCTAGTACAATAGTGTACAATCAGTTTTTTTCACATCCCCATTGACTTCTATGGGACTGTCTGAGCCTCAAATGCAGATTAGAACAGGACATGCTCTGAGTTTTTCCTCATGGGCACTAGGCTCAGAAATCGAGCTGAGCAATTCTCAGCAGAGAACAGGAGCCTATAGCAATACATGGAGCTGTGAGACAGACACATAAAAACCCGCTATAGCACCTAAAGATAAAGCTATCAAGTCTTTAACGGGTGTAAGACATTTACTTATCAGGTGAATGTGAGCTTGAAGGGGAGAATTATTCAATAAATGTGATTCACCTGTTCTGTTAATGTCTTTCATCTGTTAAAATAAGAAACTGCACCTAAAACCACATTCAAATTGATCACAAAGCAGTAGAGATGTGCTTTTGTGGATTGCCATCAGTAATGAGCACCACTTGTTTTGCATTGTTTACATGCAAATACAGGTGTGGTATCAGTGTGATCCAGGGATTCACCTGGATCCAATGATACCAGAAGCCTGACCCTATGACTTTCCCTTGAGAAACTATGACTTCTCCAAGGTTCTGGACTTAATACCAGGTAGGAGGGATCCATGACCCCTCCTGGGGGTGGGCAGAGGTGTGTCTGCACCTGATATAATCAGACACCTCTGATGCTCCTTGTCTTTTGTCTGGGAACCCATTTTAACATCAAGTGCAGAGGAAGATCATTAGGACCACACACAAGGTAACTAACTTAGTGAACAGCTGATACTTGTAGTGCTACCTTCGTATTTTGTACTCTGTTTAACTGTATATTTATCTATTGTGTGTATTGTTTGTCTAGTGTGCCCTACGGCAATTAAATATAAATTGTAACCTGTGTTGCTCTTTTATCTCGATCCATGAACCCCCGTCCAGGCCTCACTTATATACATGCTACCGGGTTGGTTCCTCACCCTATATAATTCTGTTACAAACTGGGCACATATTAAAGGAGAACTGGTGGCAGCTCAGGGTTGATAAGATTCTGTCTCACTGAGGCTAGTGAAAGTGGTCTCATTGCAATTCAGGGCTGTTTTTATTGTTGTGCCATATCCGGAAGTTGTGTGGACAACTTTAAATCACTTCCTGCACCACTCAGAACCCCATGCATTCTGGGAGTGTCTAAAAAGGATAACTTAGTGCATACCCTTCAGGGTTCCAAAATGTCACAGTTTCCTTCACAGGGGTATTCTTGGGCTGCATATAAAGCTACTCCCCTGTTGTCTCAGGGCAGATTATTATACCTATTGCTGGACCAGAGTGTGCTGATGTCAGTTCTACCTGTGTTTGCTGAAACCCTGAACTCTGAATCCTGCTAGTCATGCTGGAACTTTGTATCCTGCTAGCAGGTCAGGAACTCTCCTTAACACCTTAGGGACGTGGACCTTTTTCATTTTTGCATTATAATTTTTCACTCCCCATCTTCAAAAATCTGTTTGGGCTTGTTTTTGGCGTAACAAATTGCACTTCATAGTGTTGGTATTTATCATTCCATGCCGTGTACTGGGAAGTGGGAAAAAAATTCAGAATGCAGTGAAAATGATGAAAAAACGCATTTGCAACGTTTGCTTGTGGGCTTGGATTTTACAGCTTTCACTGAGCGCCCCAAATCACATGTCTTTTTTATTCTTTGGTTCGGTATGATCACGAGGATAAAAATTTGTACAGGTTATATAATGTTTTCATACATTTAAAAAAATTAAAACCTTCTGTACAAAAAAAAATTCTTCATTTTGCCATGTTCGGACACTAATAACTTTTTCATATTTCAGTGCACAGAGCTGTTGGTGGTGTCATTTTTTGCGACTTTTGATGACGTTTTTAATGCTATCATTTTGAGGACTGTATGGGCTTTTGATCACTTTTTTATAATTTTTTTTATATTTTTCAAAATGGAAAAAAATTGGCATTTTCGACTTTGGGAGCCAATTTCCGTTACGGGGTTAAATGCCGGGAAAAATCACTAGTATATTTTGATAGATCGGACATTTTGGGACGCGATGATTATGATTTTTACTGTTTATTTATATCAGTTCTAGGGAAAGGGGGGTGATTTAAACTTTTACCTTTTTTTACTATTTTTTGAATTTTATGAATTTTTTTTTTTTTTTTACCATTATTTTATATCCTCCAGGGTGATTTAACCCTGCATGGTCCGATTGCTAATACTATATACTGCAATACTACTGTATTGCAGTATACAGCTATTTTATATGATTTTAAATAGCCTGCCCTCTGCTGGCTATTAGAAATCATTGCACATGGCAAGCCTACGAGTCTTAATGAGACTCTAGGCTGCCAGCACTGACCGCGGCAGTGACAGGTGGGTGCTGGCTGTTTTATGCAGCCATTTCCTGGTGTGTATAGAGAGAAGTCAGCTCGTGAGCTCTCTCCATACACCCTTTGCCGCACGAGGACGATATAGTTCGTCCTCAGTCGGCAAGGTGTTAAAGGGAACCTGTCACCACATTTGCACATATACAGCCAGTGACAGGTTCCTATGGACCTGACTGACACCTTTTCCTTTAGCTAAAACTTGTTTCACTTACATCCACATAAATCACCTTTTATCTTAAATTACCTGGCATCAGAGGAGGGTGTGGAATCTGCCGGATCCTCCAATCTAATCCTCCCCATGCCTTATGCCTTCTTACTGGTCCCAGTTCTTGTCCAGAGGGACATTGTCTCAGGTACTTTAGCATCTTAATAATAGAAAACTGTACCCCATGCATGTATCTGACTACATGAAGTCACAGCAGCCTTCATGGACTTCTACTCCTCTCAATCCTCCATGGAGGCTGCCATGATGTCATGTAACCACATAAATGGTGTACAGTTTGCTATTCTTAGAAGGCTAAAGGACCTGCGATGATGTCATTGGTCACACGTCATGAATGTAACACAAGGTACTATAAAAAAAAAACAATAATTCCCATCTGTACATAGAGCTTTATATGTCTGTAGTTGAATGTTAGCAGATGGTCCCTAAGTACAAGGAGGCAGAGCAGTGATTTAGAGAGACACAGAGCTGACAGTCAGAATAATGGGGCCTGAGAGAGAAGAGTCACAGATACCAGACATGAGCAAGAAATGCTAATTTGCATATCAGAACATCATCTGTGATTAAGTTACAGTGCCTCACTGGCAGCTAATTTTAGGTTATATCGGGAGGCCTTGTAACCCTTTATCAGGCATTGTTAGTCAGGGTGGTCAAAATCTAGTGACATGTCCTCTTCAAATCCTGCTAGACATGCTGGTATACTGTTTCTATCCTGCCGGTGGATCTGGAACTTTCCTTGTATCATACCAGAAGCACAAGAAGCCTGTATCCATGACATCCTGCAAGAAGCTCTGGAACTCTGCAAACCTACTGTTAGGTTGTTTAGATTGTTAGCCCCATGGGGACAGGGATCAATTTGTCATGCTTTGTGCATCGCTGCGTAATCTGTGTGTGCTATATAAATAAAGAATTATTATTATTATTAAACCTCGCAACTCTGGGACTCAGCGATCCTTGCCAGCAGCTCTGCGCCTCTGACATCCGTGCGGGCAGCTCTGGGACGCTGCAATCCTCGTCAGCAGTCCTGAGACTCTGAGATCCATGCCAGCAGCTCTAGGACTCTGAAATTCATGCCAGCAGCTTTGGGACACTGCAATCCTCGTCAGCAGTCCTGAGACACTGAGATCCGGCCAGCAGCTGTGGGACTCTGTGACCCTCGTCAGCAGCTATGAGACTCTGTGGGGCAGATTTATCAAGTGTCTGAAAGTCAGAATATTTCCAGTTGTCCATGGCAACCAATCACAGCTCCCCTTTAAAATATTCATGAGCACTGGTAAAATGAAAGCTGAGCTGTGATTGGTTGCCATGGGCAACTGGAAATATTCTGACTTTCAGACACTTGATAAATCTGCCTCTGTGTTCTTGGCCGCTAGCTCTGGGACTCTGCAGTCTTGATATTGGTCTCATATCCTGATTTTGGATTTTGTTTTTGTCCCTTGCTTTTCTGTGTTTTTTGTAATAAATGTTTTTTTTACTCTTAGCTCCTTAAGGACGCAAGGTTTTTTCATTAATTTCTCTCTCCCTCCATCTTCAAAAATCCATACCTTTTTCATTTTACAGAGCTGTGTGAGCACTTATTTTCTGTGTAAGAAATGTTTCTTCTCAGTGACATTATTATTCCATGCCATGTAAAGGGGAGATGAAAAAAAAATCCAAATGTGGTGAAATTGACAGGCTCAGTTGTTTTTTCAAATAACACTTCTGCTTTATTCTTTGGTTCGAAGATGTTCCGGGGATCGGAACAAAGATGGCGGCGCCCACATGCTGCCTACTTTTAAATGCCTCCGCCTATGCCAGCGGCACGGGCAGGGTTAATATCTGCGATTGGTGTTAGCTCCGACCGTGGGTATTAGCAGTAGGTATTTGCTGCAATATGTCCCTGCACCTCTGTGCCATACATATACAGCACGGAGTGTAAAGGGATTAATAAAAAACTGCACATTTAGTGTTAGCAAAAGCCTGGGAGCCAAGTAGAAGATGCATGAGAGATGCAATCTCCCACCACAATAGTAGAAGAGAGACAAAAAGACAAAAGGAGCGCTCTCCTAGTGCATTACACGATAAAACTGAATTTTAAGATTTTTTTGCCCAGTAGGTCTCTCACCCGGTATAGTGAATGTGTCAGCATAAAGACTTTCGGCAAATGTATCCGGCAGCTTATCTTAAAGGAAACCTACCACCACAAATCTACCTATAAAGGTAGATCGGGTGGTAGGTGAATCAATGGGACGTGAGGATAGCCCTTTTAAGGGCTAATCCTCACGTCCCCGCACTGTTTTATAAACTTTTATTACTTATATATGTTAATTTACTTATGCGGCTACCGGGGCGTGGAGTAGCCGCATCTGAGGTTACACGAGGCGGCTACTCCACGCCCCGGTAGCCACATTACCCCTCCTACTCACCATGTTCGGCGCGCAGCTGCTCGTAGCTGCGCGCCCTCGTCCGCCGATCCTGCCGTCTGCGCATGCGCAGAACAGCAGGCCCGCGCCTGCGCGGTCACTGCTCTGAAGCCGGGGCTGCGCAGGCGCGGGCCTGCTGTTCTGCGCATGCGCAGACGGCAGGATCGGCGGACGAGGGCGCGCAGCTACGAGCAGCTGCGCGCCGAACATGGTGAGTAGGAGGGGTAATGTGGCTACCGGGGCGTGGAGTAGCCGCCTCGTGTAACCTCAGATGCGGCTACTCCACGCCCCGGTAGCCGCATAAGTAAATTAACATATATAAGTAATAAAAGTTTATAAAACAGTGCGGGGACGTGAGGATTAGCCCTTAAAAGGGCTATCCTCACGTCCCATTGATTCACCTACCACCCGATCTACCTTTATAGGTAGATTTGTGGTGGTAGGTGCCCTTTAACCCCTTAAGGACCAGGCCCTTTTTCGTTTTTGCGTTTTTATTTTTCACTCCCCACCTTCAAAAATCTATAACTTTTTTATTTTTCCGTGTACAGAGCTATGTGATGGCTTATTTTCTGCGTAACAAATTGCACTTCATAGTGATGGTATTAAATATTCCATGCCGTGTACTGGGAAGCGGGAAAAAAATTCTAAATGCAGTGAAAATGATGAAAAAACACATTTGCGCCATTTCTTGTGGGCTTGGTTTTTACAGCTTTCACTGTGTGCCCCAAAGGACAGGTCTATTTCATTCATTGGGTCAATACGATCACGAGGATACCAAATTTGGATAGGTTTTATAATGTTTTCATACATTTACAAAAATTAAAACCTCCTGTACAGAAAAAAAATTCTTCATTTTGCCGTGTTCTTGCGCTAATAACTTTTTCATACTTTGGTGTATGGAGCTGTGCGTGGTGTCATTTTTTGCAACTTCTGATGACGTTTTCAATGCTTCTATTTTTAGGACTGTGCGACCTTTTGATCACTTTTTATAGAATTTTTTCTATTTTTCAAAATGGCAAAAAAATGCCATTTGCGACTTCGGGCGCTATTTTCCGCTACGGGGTTAAACGCAGTGAAAAACGGTTATTATATTTTGATAGATCGGGCATTTTCGGACGCGGTGATACCTAATGTGTTTATGATTTTTACGGTTTATTTATATTTATATCAGTTCTAGGGAAAGGGGGGTGATTTGAATTTTTATGTTTTTTTAATATAATTTTTTTTTTTACTTTTTTTTATTTATTTTTTTTACTATTTTTCAGACTCCCTAGGGTACTTTAACCCTAGGTTGTCTGATTGATCCTACCATATACTGCCATACTACAGTATGGCAGTATATGGGGATTTTGCATACCATCTATTACAATGTGCAGATCGCACTTTGTAATAGATAGCCTCGATCATGACAGCCTCGGATCTTTGTGTGATCCCAGGCTGTCATGGCAACGGATCGCCGCTCCCCGGTGACGTCACGGGGAGTGACGATCGGAGCCAAGATGGCGGCGCCCACACGCCGCCGGCTCTTTAATGCCGCCGGCAGCATTGCCGGCGGCGATCAAAGGGTTAACACCCGCGATCGGTGCAAGCACCGATCGCGGGTGCTAGCGACGGGCGTTTGCTTCATTATGAAGCAAATGCCCGGTGGGTATGAAGAGGGCTCAGCCCGTGAGCCCTCTTCATACTCCCCCATGCGCAGTAAGACGTAAGGGTACGTCTTATTGCGCTATGGGGTTAAATAATTAGTACCATATATCAGGAGTCCGGAGTATCCTTATGAGCGCTTATCCCACGTGAATGTGGAACATCAGTTGGAGTTTTCCCTATTGCAAAGGTGTTTGACACTTAATTTGAAACCTGATTGTTAAGTAACAGATTTCTAAACATCTTCAATTATTTATTTAATATTGTGAAAGTGATGTGTTGTTCATATTCTTTAATAGCCAATCTACAAGCAGCTTCATGCAAATAGTATAATAACTAATTAGAATAAATACCATGATAAGACCAATTAACATGGAGGGTGATTTTTCAAAAACATCATATCAATAAGAATCTGTTTTCCTTCTATTACCAAGATTTGTTTATCATTGTAAATTAAAAACCATTAATTAAATATATTAGACTTCTAGTACTGAATGTCACAGAAAACATTACTAAAAATATGAACTGAGTAAATGCAAATAAATTAATTACTCGCACTGAACATATGCAAGTAATTAATTGAAAAGATATGCATATATATGCATTGACCCAAACCTCTCCAATTCACAGTTCTTTTAATTGATGCAGACACTGAGCTTGCAGTCCTAATTTACCCAATACTGTTAAACCTTTCGCAATAATTGAATTGACTGAACTGGAAAGTGTCACAATTATTGGAATATTTCCGCTCTTTGAGAATTACATGGATCATTTATTTCTTTATGTAGAAGTAAAGAACAACAAATACTTAAATCATTATAAATGTACATATGAGTATTATAATATAACATCAATGGGTTATCTGTGTAGTGCTGACAAGATGAACCCATTCTCCAACCACGTCATTAAGTATCATTGAGATTGAATTTAATGACAGGTGGCCAAAGATAGCAAAACTAATCCTAAGAATTCTTTAACTCCTTAACTCGCAAATCTATGGCAATCATTAAAAGTACTTCTTCTCACGCGCCGCCTTTCTACAGCAGGCCCTGCAGGTGCTAGGGTTGTGTTTTCAAAAAAGTTGCTATAACAGTGTCCCTATAGTTCTCTACTGTCAAACATTGCCACATGGTCAAACAAGCATGCTTCCTCTGCCACCCATCAGCACCCTGCGACTGCAATTGCAGGGTGCTGATGGTGTCATACTGCAGCCCAGGGTCCAGTGAAGGACCCTAGGGCTGCCTTTGCTGACTATCTATTAGGCTAGGCCTCTCTAGTGTAGTGCATTATATAATAGATAAAATGATCTCATATCAGTGTTCCCTTGTGGGAGAAAAAAATGAATTAAAAAAACAATACAGTATAAATAAAAAAAATAAACATACCTGACAAAAATCAATACCTAAAAAATGAAAAATTGAAATCACGCTCATTTTGTACCTCCACCCCTGTAACAAAGCTATAATGGTATTTAATCTGTAAAAAAACATTGTCCAAATCATCGATCACACAAAAACATTATATTAATCATAATCAAAACACTTTATAAACCCTAATGTGTACAAATAAAATCTATAGGTCTTTTTGCAAAAAATAAGTCCCTCTCACATTGAGAAAAATTTTTACAAGTTATGTTTTTTTTTTTTAATATGCTGCACAGAAATAGTTAATAAGAATTTACCAGTAGGATACCATACATACCCCATACAACTACAGTGGCATAAAAATGAAAAATTAGAGCATGTAGAAGACATTTACAGAAAAACTGAAACATGGCCTGGTCATTAACATGCAAAACAAGTGCAGAGATAAGGGGTAAAGTAGTTAGAGCAGGTGGGAGCCCTATATACTGCAAAAGGGGGACTGGTAAATGGGGATCAAGAGAAGGCGGAGATACTTAATGTTTTTTTTTGCTGGAGTGGGTGGTGTCAGGGCAGGTAATGCATCCTGTAATATACTAGACTGGATGAATGTAGACATGATCCAATTTAAACCCAATAAAATAAATGTTTACAATGCTCCCGAACTAGATGGGAACTAGACTCAGTTCTTTTATTGCTGTGAGCCTGTTTAGACATTCTCTAATGACTGGTACAGTGCCACGTGACAGGTGGAAGGTGGATGTTGTGCCAATATTCAAAAATAGTTCTACATTTACCAAGCAAATATAGGTCAATAAGCTTAACTTCCTAGGAAGGTACTGACATCACAGAGTATAATTAGTGATAGTCAACATGGGTTTACTAAGGATAGAAGTTGCTTTTTGATGCCTAATGGGTAAAATAAGGTCTATTGGTTTGGCAGGAATCGTTTACAATTGGATTGAAAACTGAAGGATCCTATCCAATGAGGACTAGTTATAAGTGGTGTAGCCCAGGGTTCAGTGCTCGGCCCTCTATCATTTAACTTGTTTATTAATGATAGAGGTCAGAATTAAAAGCAATATTTTTGCAGATACTAGCTGTGTAGTACAGTCATAGGCTGCAGCTTGACTTGGTAAATGAGGTTCAATGTTCAAATTGTAAGGATGTGCCTCTGGGGACTAATAAGTCCTTTTTTTAAATCATAAATATTTTATTGAACTTTTCAACAGTATAAGAAACAAATGAATGGGAGCAGAAAACCCAGGCATGGGATACTGTCCCTGCGATACAAAGTTTGCATACAATACAATTTCATAGTTGCTAATAACAACTTGGAGAAAACATAGTTAACCAACATTGATCAGACTTTCTCCCAATAATAGCTTATGATTGGTATTTCTTGGCCACGACTGAGGATATTTAGCCATGATCACCCTTAACATCAAATGGTACTTATAACCAATAGTCCAAATGATTTTATTTAGTTCCCAATCCCTTAAAATCTGACCATTTAGCCCAAATTTCGGTGTGTCGAGCTGATGAGCCCTGCCCTGTCAAACCTTCCAGTTCCCAACTCTGATGGACTTCCTGGATAATAGCCATAACACTGTATTCATCTGGAAAAATAAGGCTTAATCTCCAGAAGAGACAATGACACAAGATAAAACTCTTTATTTTTTATTTTTTGGTCATTGATCTGTATAAAATTTTTTCTCTCCCTCCTTTCTTTTCCCTACATGCCTTGCATTTTCAGCAATGCAAAAAACATCATTCTTTATTTCTCAATTTATTTTGGATGTTTCTCTTTTTTAAAATAGCTACTCATAATTAGATCTTTTAGATTTGCAACTTTTTAAAATATGGTCCTAGGTTTTTCTATATAGGAAAATTCCTGATTATGGGATCCTCAACATGCCAATTTCTCTCCATAGTCTTTTTCACTTTCATTGCTTTACAGTTTCTCTCAGTTCCCTTAATTTGACCCTTAGTTATATTTTGTATCCAAGGATTGTAGTTAAAACTTGAAAATGCTATAAAGCTAAATTTCAAACTAAATTGATTTTATTCAAATTATTTAATGAACCCTTTAAATTGCATTTCATCCCCACAAGTCAAAATAATAGTCATCTATATATCTCTTTATCTGTGCATTAGTATTTTATCAACAGTGAAGCTTCTATCACTGAAAATAAATACCTTCTGCCAATTCTCCATGTATAGGTTTGCAAAACAGTGAATGAATTTTGCCCCCATTGCAGTTACTTCTTTTTGGATAAAACAAATAATTGTAAGGTTTTAAACTGAACTTTATCCCATCTATTATGAACTCTATTATAGATGTCTATATTTTTGGGTTTTCTATTAACCTTTTCTTTATAACGTCTATTCTTAAATCTGGTGGAATAGAGGGACAGAGTAAAGATACATGGCACAAGCAAATGAGTATTTAACATTTCCATCAGATGTTGTGAGTCCCTAATGTAGGATATCAAAGATTTAATCAATGGCGGAAGGAATATATCTTCATATTCCCCAAAATGAATTGTTAGGGACCCAATCCATGAAACCATAGGGCGATTAGTCATATTTTGTGACTTTTTAAATGTTTTTTTAATGGTTTATATGGATTACAGGGATTTTGGGGGTTTCTATATCCACAAATTCAAAAATAATTTTAGCAAATTATGTTTCTCTTTGGCCCAACTTATCAATTCTAATAGCAGTCTTCTAGCAGTGGGATCATTCATTCATTTCCCATTAGTTTGTCCATCATTAAGTTTGTGATGCATTTCAAAACCATAGTCTTTTTTATTCAGTTGCTTATTCAGTCAACCCCACTGCACTTTTGACTACCAACTCTCTATCTAGTTTTAGTTCTTTTAAAGCTATTCATCTTTTATTAAATTATCCTTCCATTTATATCCTTTTGTAGATTCATATTTCTTTAATACTATACGTTTCAAAGCTTCTATTCTAAAACAATTATTTATAGGCGATGGGAAGAAATTTGATTTGTCCTTCAACAAAGTATAAGTATGATTTTCCTCTTCATCTCCTACATGCAATGTTTATTCAAGTATTTTTAAGATTAATGTACTGATGAATTTATGAATATCTACATATGTCTGAAATTTGTCCATACACGATTCGGTGGCATATTTTAATCTTTTTCTGAACAGAGACAGACAATCTGTATTGCGTACATTGGAATTTAAATAAAAAAATTCTGCACTCTTCATTTCTCCTTCGATCTGTTTCTTTCTCCCCTGTTGTTCACTCCTTCTTCTCCTACTTCTAGTTTTGTTTTCCCTGGGTTTGTTCATTATGAGGCTTTCATCAAGGGGGTGAATATGTTGCTCAAAGGGAGATCAATGTCTCTATATCTCAGGATCCTCCATATTATTTGGACATTCCCTTCATCTCTCTCCTGATGTCGAGTTAAAAGGTTGGTTTATCTATTGATATTTCTTTTGGGCCCTCTTCCTTGTTTAGCCATTTTTTCTTAGGGCCAGGTTTTTCCAATAGTCACCAGTTTCGATAAATGTGTGGCCACCCTGCTGGATCCGTTCTATAAGGTTAAAATAATATCCTTGATTCTAGCTCTGGAGTTCCTGATAGAAAGAAGAGAGAATGCACCAGTGGTGGAGTTCCCATAAAATAGTGAGGGGTCAGTGGTTGTTCCAGCAGACAATGCTTGCCTCCTGGAGATTACAGATGCCACATGCATAATTCCTTACAGTTTCCCTAAAATGTTGGTTTGTTAAGTCTTCACCTATTTTCTGTGATTATATTATTGATTTGATAGGATTTCAATGGAGAATGACCACTATTCAAGTGCCAAATCTGTTTTTCTAGTAATGGAGAAAGATGTAAGCTATGCCATTGATTGACCGAAAAGCTCTAGCACTTAACTCAATGCCCCAGCTCAGGGGTTGGTGCAGGACTCGGAAAACAAAAAGCAGGATGAGGATCTTTGCCTTATCTTAAAACCTTTGGATACTGCAACAAAAACATTAATGCTTGTCCTAAACGGCATCATATTAATCTTTCATGGGACCTTCATAGTAGAATACCCACCACACCAGAGAGGAATCAATATATAATGTATCTTCCTCTCTGTTTTGAGGATACAGCTTGTTTGTTTGTAAGAGTCTTCTGCTGTTCGTACGATCAACGTACACATTATTCAACATTCATCATTCTGATGTTTTTGCTTATTTTTGCCTGTTTAAAAAAGATACGTATTTAGAAAGTCTTCAAGTGATTAAGAATATTTGTATAAAAAACCACATACTGTAAGATACCATTTAGCATACCATTGATGCCTTAAAGCTAAATATAACTTTATGTAATTGAAACACTAATTCTAATTGAGGTAAATAATGGTGATCATATTTAGAGCCGCATAATCTCTTCAATTATTTTGACTTTCAGAATTTAAATTAAATTACCTCATTAGAATTATTTGGTTCCATTAACCTATTTAATATCTGTGAATAGATTTGGAAGATTACCAGTGAAGCAATGTGCCCCAAATTGTCTGACCACATTAGCATATTCAATGTAATTGGACTTTTTTATATAAGGAAGATATTTTTATACATAGAATAGAAATGTTTTTGTTTTATATTTCAAGAGTTGGTGATTATATGCAGTACTTCTGTGAATAATTATGTGTACATAATTATGTGTACTACAAACATATTGCTAATACTCACCAGTAGGGATTGACATATCTAAGAATAATGCAAAGCATGATGTATATTACATTGTAGGACAAATTACAGGTCATTGATCTGTCTATTAAAACATTGATGTATTTTTACATGAAGCTATCGTTAAAATGCCTGTACTTTGACAATCAAAAATGCCATGATAAGGCATAAATTACCGTATATACTTGAGTATAAATGAACCTGAGTATACCCCGAGATACCTATTTTTGACACAAAAAAACTCGAGCATAAGGCTAGGGTGAAAAATGCAGCAATTGCTCTATAATTAAATGTCCAATAGTAGCCTTCTCTCATCAATAAAATGTCCAGCAGTCCCCCTTTAAAATAAAATGTCCACCAGAGCCCCCATTTAAGAAAATGTCCAGCAGGGACCCCCTTTACAAAATGTCCAGCATAGCACCCTTTAAAAAAAAGTCCAGCAGAGCCCTCTTTAATAAAATATCCAGCAGTGCCCTCTTTAAAAATAATGTCCAGCAGAGCCTCCTTTAAATACAATTTGGAGCAGTGCCCAATTCATGATAAAATAATAAACTTAGTAATCACCTCTGGCGCTCACCATCCGCGTCCTCTTCTCCCCCGGCTTGTCTTCTCTACTCAGCTCTGGCTTTCCAGAAGATTCTTCTTTTAGCTTCTTAAGCCATTGTTTTTACAAAAAATTTTATAGAAATTATGCAAAAGAGCCTGAGGTGCTCCAAGCACCGTTGACATCTATTGAGCCAGGAGCCCCTCAGGCTAATTTGCATAGCCTTTAAAACCTTTTTTTAGTAAAAACAATGGCACAAGAAGCTGAAAGAAAAACAGATGGGTCTCTGGGATATTTTACTGTTCTGAGAAGCCAACAGTAGCACTATAAGACTGAGCACCACATTTGATGGTACCTTGCTATTCCACTTTCCAATGTTTTTCACAAACAATGTTTCTACATTCATGCTGAAATGTAAAGAAAGCTTCCATTGACCTAAGATATCAGGCATATTAAGGTCTCTCTCTTCATGAGGTCCAATTCATGAAAATATACCCTATGATTATTACAGGTCCCATACATGAGCTGCTTATCAGAACTGGCTAATTGCTCTGAATAGGATTAGATTTCAGGCTTCTGTGCTTGAAAAACACAACTAGGGCTGCCTTGATTGACAGCTCCCTTTCAGAATTTTTTTCATAGGAGAAGCTCTGTTTGAGTTTGTTTTGTGTACAGCTGTGGCGTGAATGATGGATGTGTAACATCCCCTGCTGGGGCCTACCCTTTTCTTGTGGGCCTGGAGGCAGCCTGGGCCCAATATACAGGAGTGGCTGGCTGGTGCGGCCTTGGGCAAGCTGTTGTTGGTGCTTAGTATGGGGACTGGAGGGCTCACCTACAGCCTGGCAGGTCTCCAGCAGGTGGTGTGTGTGCAAGAAATAAGAAGGGAGAGGTTGATGTAGTGGTTTCTCCCTGGAACAACCCCTGAGTGTCTGTTGGATGAGTCCCTGGGTAATGGACAGGGAAGCCTGTGGTGGTAAGCAGCCATATCCAGGAATCAGATGGAGGCAATATTGTGCAAATCAACTTACAGTTCTCTATTGAACATGGAGATAAGAAGATCCCGGCATATGGAAGAAGAAGGTGAACTCCGCCAGAGCGATACATGCAGGATATCGGGTGCACAATCTTAGTGAATCGCGCCAGACTTCATCCTCATCAGACAATGCACCCCAGAGATCGCGACAGGACCTGGTAAGTAAATGTGCCCCTCTGTCTCCCTCTCTGATTCCAGAACCTTCCTAGAGAGCTGATCAATCTCCCCACCTGCCTTTGCGTTGGCAGGGGTGTTGCAGAAGGCTGAACCAGTGAGTGCTGGGGGCAGTGTCCATTACTCCCTTTACATTCTGCCCAGTTCCATCAGAGGACGCTTGTTATTGCAGCCCTACTCTTTGCCTTTGCTTGTGCTATCTTTGCTATCCTATGTATCCGACCTCGGATACAATTCAACCATTGTCTCGCTATACTGTATGTTTTTGTGCCTTCTCGCCATTTTGAATTTGACCCATGTTGTCTAACTTTGCTATTATCTGTTGGTTGTCCCTCAGTGTCTTGTCTCTCCTGGTGTTCCCCTGCTTTCCCAGTCTTGACCAGTGTTTGTTATTGGCTAGATGCTTTTCTGTGTACTAATGTGAACACTGGTCTATTTCTGATTTCATGTTGCCTGTCCAGTCCACCATCCAGCATTTGCCAGAAGAGGAAAATTTTTCCTCTTACCTTGAAGGGTCTCCTTAGTTAGGCTCCCCTTAGACTACAAAGGTAGCAGATACTATGGCTGGGTTCACATTATTTCTAGTGCTTCAATTATTCTGCTGTTAAAGTTGAAGGATAATTTAATAAACTGAAGCCTAAAAGACTATAATGATATTTTTAGGGGTTTCTGTTAGGGTTTAAGATATTTTATGAATTAAAAATTCCAGCATGGATTTAATCTGTGAGTTTTAGAAGAATCTGCAATACATAATCCTATTAGAGCCTATAAAGCAGATGTGAATATTGCCTAATAAATCCCACACTAAGAGTTATTGTTGATAGATTATGCAGTATTTTTTATGGTGATGATGATAATGATGGTAAAATATAATATTTCTGCATTTTTGGTGAATTTTGGATTTTGAAATGACCATGTATTACATTTATTTTATGCCTTTAAAATGATTCGGCTCTTCAAATGAACCTTTTGTGAGTAAGATGAACTATCCATCTGCCTCATTACATTTTACATGACTTATTCAGTGTATTCCCAATTTTAGATGCAAATTGTATTGCATTTATCTCTAATGAAATACCCTAGTGAAGGAAATGGTTGAGACTTTCTGATACTCTAAGAGCTTATATCACTTTGCTGTAACTCCTCTGATCCACTCCATCAGTTCTACCCTAATCTAGGCAGACAAAGGGCATTCAGAGAATATTTTTTCTCTTCGCTATAAAAGTGCTTTAGATGTATAAAAATAGTTACGGAAATGATGTTAAAATCATTGTAAAATAAAGCTAATTGACCTTTCTGCTGAAATTATGCTCCAGTGAACAAATTAATAATTATACTTTGCTTTAACTAATGTTTTGAATGACATATGCAAGTTTTTTTTACATTTTCATTTTTTTAAGGGTCATTTAATTGGAAAGCTTTAATGAGGCATCATGTGTCAGTGTTTGTTCTATTTACCAACATTTAATGAATAAAACCAAGTAATTTAAGTTTATAAATCTAATTATTTGTTTGTCATTTGTTTTTCTGGCAGACACCTTTCAAAGAGAAAGATGATAGCGTATATTATAGTGTTTGTCAAATAAAGGTTAGTTTTAAAGCTTTGTGTGCACATAGTCAGAGATCTCTTGGAAGGACAAAGAGTTATAATTTTTACATTAAAACTGACTTCTACTAGTTTAAAACTGGCTTCAAGGGGTTGGCGTCTTATACAAAAGTACACCAGAGTAAGTAAAAGACCCTAATGGGGTCAACCATATTGTGTTCATCCTGGTAAACTTTCAATGCAGGACTTAGAAGCAGCTGGACTGACGCCAACTGGCCATGTTACCCAGGAATCCAGCAAATTGCATAGGATAATTACAATATGGGTGATCCTATTATGGTGTTTTGTTATTGCCCTGGTAAACTTTTGGTCTAGTGATAAAAAGGTTTTAAAGGTTCTTTCCTCCCATACAGGATTTGTGGTTTATATAGGAATATGTAAAGAGGTATATGTATGTTTGCATGTGTCCAAGGCAGCACTGTGTAACCAATGAGGCTGGGTGCCGGCCTGTGGATTTTCAGATATAAACCTCCTGAATTTTCACTGAGATCTGGGAGTGCGCGAACATTTCCGAACTTATCATAAGACACGCGCAAACACCTGCAATGTGAAGAATAGAATAAAAACAGTGAAAACAGTAAACACAGTACCATTAAGGGGAAAACACATTGAAAGAACACTATTCTTCACATTCCAGATGTTCGTGCACATCTCCTAACTTAGCGGAAGACATGCGCGAATACCTGCTAAGTGAAGAATAGTGTTATTTCAATGTGTTTTTACAAGGAAAACATCTGTAAACATGTGTAATGGGTTATTCTGCACTGTTCTTTTAATGTGTTCTTTCAGTGAAAAAATGCTCGGGTCTCCCATTGACTTTAATGGGGTTTGTTATTCGATATGAGCAGTTGAGCATCGGGAAAAGTTTGTATCGAATAACGAGCACCCGAGCATTTTAGTGCTCGCTCATCTCTAAACTTAACGTAATATGGGCATTATGTGATCAGAGTCAAGCACCATATGTGAGAATAATAATATTCAAAAAGGGGACCCAAGCAACCCCTTATCGTGTTCCACCGACCCCTGTAGCAGTTTTAAGACCTTTTAACTGTTCCATCCTTATTTCAAAGGATGTACCCTATTAATGATAACTACAAGGAGGAATCATCCTTTTTATAGACTTACCACCACATTTCTGAAACAAGCTGCTCAAAAAATCCTTTCTTATTTGTAGATATACACTAAAGTAATCTAACATTTACAGCTGAGTGTATGTGTGTGTGTCACTAACAATAGTTTACATTTCAAATAATTGGAGGGAGAGTGAGAGACAGGCAAAGAGAGTGAGTGAGAGACAGATAGGCAGGGAGAGTGAATGACAAACGAGACAGGCAGGGAGAGTGAATAAGAGATAGAGAAACAAGCAGAGAGAGTGAGTGAGAGACAGACAGGAAGGGAGAGTGAGTGACAGAGAGACAGGCAGGGAGAGTGAGTGACAGTGAGAGACAGGGAAAGAGAATAAGAGATAGAGAAACAGGCAGGGAGAGTGAGGGAGAGACAGGATCTATAGCTAGTGATTTATAGAGCTCCCACTGTAGCCCCTGCTGAATTAATTGGAAGATGTACAACACCCTTTTCTCCAAATTATTCAGAATATACATCCCAAATAAAAATGATATACTGTAGAAATAATTATATTTTATACATCACACTTACCAAATAATAATCCCACAAATAAATTATAGACAGCGGTCACAATAAATTTATATTTAATACAGCACCCACCCAAATTATACAATCTAGCCGAAGATTATATATTGTGTAATTATGTATACCGTATTCTTCAAATGGATTCTGTTATTATCCTGTATCCCCAAAGAATTACAGTATATCCACCATCCATCTAATCCTCCCGTAATTTAATAGATTACATTTCATGTCCACCAATTAATTATATGCAGCAACCCCCATAAATCAAATATCATACTGTGCCCCATTAATAATCATATGAATCAAATCCCCCTTATTTGTTATATTTTATGCCCCATATTAATCATATGCATTAACTGCCCAAATGAACTACGGTATAATAGATTCTGTGTCCCTGAATTAATTATATTAGAGCCTCCCTGCAGATGACAAGCTCCGCAGAGGCAAGAAATGATGTGGTTACCCATTGACACTGTTTACTATTGATTCATAAAATGATCTTTGTGATTGTGTTTAATATGACTTGGGTGTAAGCTCAGAGTATAACATGGCAATTTTCTCTGTGTCCATTTTCAGATAACAATGCATTATTTTTAGATTTTCGACGAGATCATGTAGCTAATTAAATTCAGTAATTACTTAATCCAGTTATGAATAGTCATATGTAATTATTTCTTCATGAGCAAATAGTGACATAGTACCATTTATGATGCCTCATTTATCCCATTAGGTTATTCAAGTCTATCTAACGTTACATTTCTCTGGTGATATTTTTATCTTATAACTTATAGTTATTTCTTTTATTATCTAGACTTAACCACTTAGTGACTTGAATTGTTATTGACTCTATTTTGGGGTACATGGATTGCTTTTATTAATCAATTATTGGAGAGGGAGGGAGAAATTCAAGTCTGACATTTTTTAAAATGTCTTTATTTTACGGTATTTACAGAGAGGAATAAATAATATTAAACCTTTTTTTCTCCAGTTCAGCTCAATTCTGGTGACACCCAATTTAGTATCTGACTTTTGCATGATGAAAGCACTTTTAATTTAAAAAAAATATATAAAAAATGTTTTACATTTTTTTTTCTTTTTTACTTTTAAAAATAAATATAACTCTTTTCTTAGTTTTAATAATACCGAGATGGGAACATGCGAACATTTGCACTCCTAGTGCAGTGTATGACACTGTCAGTAATAAGCAGCCTATTACATCTTGCCTTTTGTCAGGATCAGTGGAAGGGGATCCTCTAGACCACTGCGGGCGATGACGTAAGCCAACATCTGGGATCGGAGTCTAAGTGGCACCCAGTTTTCACCAGAGCCTGCCACAAAGTGGGTTGAACTTGGTGAGGCATGGTACCACCAGGTCATTCCACAGGTGCGACTTTGTCCGCGATGGCAGCCAAGGCGAAGTACAGAGTCGTAAGGCAAGATCTTAGTCAGGAACAGGCAGGAGGTCAAGACAGGCAGCACAAGATCAGAGTTGGGGACGTAGCGGAAGGTCAGGACGAGCAGCACAGGAGCGAGGTCAGGAATGGAATCAAAGTTACAACGGGAAATCAAAATAATTGCAGAGGGCATCAGGAAAGCTTTCTCTAACGATATGAGGCACAAAGATCTGGCAGGGAAGACAGGAAGAGGCTGAGACTTTATCAGAATTGTCAGACAGCCAGCGCCAATTATCGCCGTGCTGGCCCTTTTAATCTCTGGAAGCTGGTGCATGCATGTTTAAGGAGGCGGGGATGTGCGCGCCGGGCTGTCGGAGACAGTGGTGGAATGAGGAGAGGTGAGAGCCGTTGCAGGTGACGGGGGGCACACGCAGGAGCAAGGGAGCACCTGTGACACCTCTGGCAGGATCTAATTAAATGCACATGCTTACAATAAATGACGATGCCATGCAGTGTACAAAATAAGACACACAATAAATTAAGACACTCCTAGCATTACAGTGGAAAAACAAAAATTGAAGGCTAATCGACACCCTACACCACTCCTAATGCGACTCTACTCCACCTGCTCAGTCAATACTCAAAACATGTCAATATAATAAAGCATGATATGGGAGGAGGGGTGGGAAGGAGGCACATTGTGATGATTGGTAGGCCCATTAGCTACAGTACAGACAACACTGCAGGGTGCCAGCAGAAGTATATTACTGACCTCTACAACATAACAAATTTATACACTGCTGTGGTGATGACCGTGGAATCCAACACAGTTACTATTGGGTCTGTTCTCCTACCAAGCTCCCTCAATGCTGCTAGCATAGAACTACCAGTGGGTAGTGATCAAGGCAGGCTATTATTCAACTTAGGATTGCAATCAAGTTCTACCTATTCACATCCTAATAGAATTTAAGATATAAATAGGCAGCACAAGCATTTTAAGGACATCTACCATCAGTTTACTGATGTGTCCTAATAAAAGGTTCCTGAGAAACATTGTTCCATTTATTATAACTCTATACGCCGCAATTGCAGAAATATAAAGTTATTAAAGTTATGCTAATTACCTCAGGGAGCCCCATTTTTAATGTATGCACTCCCCCGGTAGCGCTAGCTGTGCCACCCGCTCTCCCCAAATAGTGCTTAGATATCTGTAGGAACGGGACCACTAGTGCTACAGGGGGAGTGCATAAATTAAAATACGAGGCTTCTTTGGGCACTCGGGTAATTACCATAACTTTTATAACTTTAAAAAATCCCCCAATTTAAAAAAATCCCCCAAGAATGATGAAGACACATCCACTAATATTAAACTGATGGTAGTGGTCCTTTATACCACTTTGAGTCAACCACCAAAAATTACATTAAAAAGGGTTAAAGGGGGTTAGTTCAGGTTAGGCCTCATGCACACAAGCGGAAGTGAATAGATATGGCAGTTTTTATATCAAGACTTGTAGCTTGTCCAACAAAATAATATAATAATATAAAATGGTGCCTGGCCGGACAGTCAGCATTACACATCACAGGCTTATAATACCCGTAAGAGGAGAAGTTGTATATATATTATGTATACATGAATCTATTCTATGGTATGGAACAACATAGAACTTGCTGACATCTTAAGGAATCTGCTTTAGGAATATCAGTATATGCTTGTGCAACATCCCCCACCGGGGCCTAGCCTTTTCTTGGGGCCTGGAGACAGCTGGGGCCCGCAGTACCTGAGTGGCTGGCGGTTGCGGCCTAGGCACGCTAGTGTCACGGTGCTTGGTATGGGGAACCGGAGGGCTGTCCTACAGCCTGGCTGGTCTCCAGCAAGGTGGTGTTGGCAAGAAATGATGAGGGAGAGGCTGCTATAGCGGTTCTCCCTGGGACAACCCTTTGGTATCTGGAGTATGAGTCTCTGTGTGGTGGACAGGGTGCCCGTGATGGTGACAGCCGTAGTAGCAGGGACCAGATGGAGGCAGACATTGAACAAAAATAACTTACAGTTCTTTATTGGAACCGTCAGGAACAGTAGCAACGTGCCTTGACAAATGGTAGAATGCTGGAGATGCAGTTGAAGGGAGCCACAGGAGTAGATCATCAGCCTGGATTCAATGGCAGGCTGGGAAATAGCTGTGTCCTAGTAGGATGCTTCAGCTTGTCCTGGGTTGCTTCATATATCACCCTTGAAGGTAGGATGATACCCCTTTCCTCTCACTAACTAACTCACTACACTCTTCAGGCAGGGAGCTGGGCTCTCCTGCTCTGGTCTGGTGTGCTGGCTGCACTGACTCTTCTGAGTCTCTAATCCACTGACTACAACTGCTCTCAGTCTGAGCTAGCTGGTCAGACTCCTTGGTCTGACTGAGCTCCTACTCTCTAGAACTTTCCTGACCAGGGGTTTTATTACTCTTACTGGTCAGGTGGTGGCTACTCCTCCAATTACATCTCAGCTCACAGATACAAGATTTGAACACATGTGATTGGCTGACACATATTACATCACATAAAACAATTAACTCCTGCCTTACCAGGCAGGCTCTACAGCTGCAGTGCTCATCTGTGTTATGTAGTTGTTAAGTAGTGACATGCTGTGGGGTTGATCAGACCCTACACAGGCTGCAAGCTACATGGTGGGACGTATTCTCAACCACCCCTCTGCCTTGCATCGGCAGGGGTGTTGCACTTGAGATAGTTTTTTTTTTTTAACGAAAATAATTATTCAATTTCAATGCTCTTCAGTATTTTGCAGCTTATTACAACATTGTGACGTCTTGATAAGTGCCACCTATGATAAAAAAAACCTTTATATGTTATGTCTGCTTCACTTTGTGGTAAAATGGTAAAATGTGAAGACCTTTATGTTTTTAAGATTGGGAAAAATTTCGGTAAATGTTTGCATTTCCATAAGCGGCCACCAGGTGGCCATGATCTATACACCTGCAGCATTTCCATCCTGTCATCTAATGATCCTAATGTTTCTTCATGCAGATTAATCTAGGAAATCATATGTGCTCATTTTCTCCATTCAGAAGACACTTGCACATAATGCAACACTGATCTTGCTATTTCAATCAATGCCACATTTTGTGCTAATGTCTTTGGAGTGAAACACGAAGAAGAACTTTCATTTCCTGTAATAATTAGCATATTCTTCAGTTCAGACTGGAACGCGGCGGGAGGTTTCACGGCTTTCATAAATACTGTCTGTATTTGTGCAACCGTACGGTAATAAATGAAGCGATTATGCTGCGGAATATGTTATAACAACTTTGCGATAATGATAATAAAAGAGCATGGTAAAAAATGTAAAACGGACAGAGTGTATGGCGATAGCGCACGGGAATTAGGACGTCATACGTAAACTGTAACCTGCTATTCTCCAAGATCCGTAAACCAATAGACAATCAAGCAAACGATACATACATGTATCTTATTGTTAAGTTCTCAATAGTGCATCATTTTATGATAATCTCTGTGCTAGATAATGTCATTGTGCTAGAATTGGACAGTTTGAGGTAAAGATCCTGATGATATTGAAGGTAATTTATGCCAGTATAAATACATCAGGGATTGCCGCGGGATTGGGAATTGATATTGGTTGCTCCACTTAATTCTGTTTTTGAAAAATGGCAATAGATGCGGCACATTTGTTCTACTCTTTAGCTGGAAATCGCTCCAGCTTATCTGCTGTCCTATCATCTTGTAAAATAGCTGAAATAAATAGACTACATGCTCACTTTCCCTCACAATTAACCTGCTGACACAGGCTGCACCAGCCTCTCCGTGTGTAAGTGCTCCATCTAGAGATAGATTAGGGGTACTGCAGGGCTTGTCACATTGTGTGAGTGACAGTGACTTATAATGTTCAGATTACCATAAAATGCTTGCAATGTTTGCAGTCTGTACGCCCTACACTATTGGTTTTACCTGAAGCTTACAGTATGTAGTGGTGAGCTCTATAAGGTTAGTATGTAATAGCAGCTTCTAGGCATAGAACTTCGGCTCTTCATACCGACATTATAGTATTCAACCAACATGACTTATATCTGAACCAAAGCACTGTGCAGATGACTGTATTGCATCTGTACAATCTCTGGTTTAGCCTTACTGTATTAAGTAAGTAATAAAATTTCACTAAAGAAAATCTACCATCAAAATGAAGTATGATAACCCAGGGACACTTACTCAGGCACCATGACTGTGGTAATCTTCTTATATTTCTTATCCATGGTGTCCTTCCTTCTAAAATTAACTTTTATAATTATGCTAATTGGCCTGATGGGCTACAGATTCACAGGCTGTTACAATGAGCAGAACATGTCTCACCACCCCCCTGCTCTACCCTGGCTCTCTCTGTCCGTGTAATGTAGCAGCAGCCAACAGTGCAGGGGGAAACATGCTCTGATCATCATAACAGCCTGTAAAGCTACAGAATTGATGGGCTCTGTAAACACCCACCACAGACTTTCAGGCTCATTAGAATAACTATAAAAGTTGTTTTTTTTAGGACAAGGCCATGGATAACAACTATAAGAACATTAGCACATCTTAGGTGCCTGGATCTATGAGTAAGTGTCTCTGAATTAAACATGCTTGATTTTCGAGGTAGATTTTCCTAGTTGACGGCATACAAATCTTTGGAAAAAAAAATTAAACAGACACAAACTTTCAAAACTTTTATCACCCCACTTTGATCTTAGGAGGTCTTTGTATACTTTGATCATGTGGTGACCAATCATCAACTTCATCATCCTTGTGCCATACTGTACATACCGATACTACTCCTGCTGAGTGGATTAAAGGGGTGTTCCCATTACAGTAAATTAATGTTATTGTTTGTATTATAAAGAGTTATACAATTTTCCAATATACTTTCTGTATCAATTACTCGCGGTTTTCTAGATCTCTGCTTGCTGTCATTCTATAGAAAGCTTCATTGTTTACTTCTAGTGGACAGAGATCTGACCATGGTCACACAGGTGCACGGCTCGTTATCAGAGCGGTGTGTTATAACGAGCCGTGCACCTGTGTGACCATGGTCAGATTTCTGTCCACTGGAAGTAAAATAGAATAACATAGAAGCTTTCTATGTAATCACAGCAAGCAGAGATCTAGAAAACCGTGAGTAATTGATACAGAAAGTATATTGGAAAATTGTATCACTTTTTGTAATATAAACAAAAACATTAATTTGCTGTAGTGGCAACACCCCTTCAAGCAGTGACTTGTGGTCATTAGTTAAACTCTCTCAGTGCTCAGTAACTAGAAAGACGTTTCTGTATATTGTCTACTTAAGCATTACACAACCCTTATGTTATGTCAGCCCACTTTTGTGGTTATCTGATGAATTATTTATGTGTTGATCGTGATAGATATCTTTTTAAAATATTTGAGTAAAATGTCAATTTTTAAGGTAAATGTTTTTGTAGGTGTATTATATTGGTGAAGCTTGACCAAAGACACTATTTATCTAAGGAATATATTGGTGTTCTAAGTTGTCCACATGAGTAAATACCGGATTATCTGATCCATAGTGTTCACATTGCAAACCTATGAAAAACTGGATACAGAAAGTATTCAGACCCCCTTTCCATTTTTCACTTTTTGCTTCTTTGCAGCTTTTTTTTCTCATTAATGTACACTCTGTACCCCATCTTGAGATTAAAAAACAGAAATGTAGATATTTTTGCTAATTTATTAAACAAGAAAAACAGATATATCACACGGTCAGCCCCAGCCCCTTTGTTCAGTATTGGGTAGAAGCACCTTTTGAGCTTGTACAGCCATGAGTTTTCTTGGGAATGATGCAACAAGTTTTTCACACCTGGATTTGGAGATCCTCTGCCTCTTCCTTGCAGATCTTCTCTGGTTTGCTCATGTTGGATGGTGATCATTGGTGGAAGCTGGAATCTCTCCAGAGATGCTCAACTGGGTTTAGGTCCGGGCTTTGGCTGGGTAAGTCAAGAATGGTCCCTGTTGTTCTGAAGCCACTGCTTTGTTATTTTAGCTGTGTGCTTAGGGTCATTCTCTTGGTAGAAGGTGAACCTTCAGCCCAATCTGGGGTCCAGAGCCCTGGAAGAGGTTATCATCTAGGACAGTGGTGGCGAACCTATGGCAAGGGTGCCAGGGGTGGCACTCAGAGCCCTATCTGTGGGCATTCAGGCCATCGCCCCAGGACAGAGTTCACCAAACAATGAATCTTCCTGCAGTCTCAGGCAACTTAAGAGATGCTGCTCTCAGTGCTATTTTAAAGTGACACTTCATTGGCTGTTTTGAACTGTGGGAAAAGTGAGAAGGTTTTGATAGCACTGCATTATCTTTGGAGGTCTTCCTGCTGGATCCACTATTTTTTCCTGGAGAGAAGCTACAATGATGGTCTGAATTTACCCTTCTTCTTATAAGACTAAACACACCTAAATGGTGGCCTTATTTGGCAGCCTCCGTAAGGCACTTCCCGATCCTAGTCACAAGCCTCTCGTCCAGCCAAACCAGTTCCCTTGGTCTGTTACCTCTGGAATAGATATATTGATTTGGTTTTAATCCCGCATCATGTCATAAGGCCTCTTGTAGGTCATGTTTGATGTCAAGGGAGCTGCCTTACAAGGTAGCTAAAAGAGATGTGGTTTTCCTTATCCCCTCCTGGAAAAACTTGCATAATTTTCCTTCTTCTTTCAACTGTATTGGTGGCCTCAGGGGGCCGATACAATTGAAAGATGTGGAAAAACAGATAGCAATAAGTTACTGCTTAAAATTCCATGTTGGCACTTCACAATAAATAAGTGGATTTTGGTTGTAGTTTGGGCACTCGGTCTCTAAAAGGTTTGCCATCACTGATCTAGGATATCTCTGTACTTGGCCGCAATCATCTTCCCTTCTATTGCTACCAGTCATCGTCTATGGCATTGACGGAGATAAACAAGTACGAAGCTGAACTATCTCCCTCAGCCCCATTGATATGAATAGGGCAGCAGGGATCATGTTGTACTCTGTTCATTTGCAGTACAACAGACATCCGTTCTCATGACACCTTTCAATAATTCGCTTCAGGCAGCAAAAAGGCTAGGTTCACCTTGAGTATACTAATGAAGGCTAATGAGATCATTAAATGCTCTTGCTGTATATAGGGTTTTCAATTTGCAACTTTATTATTTCGAGAATATTTTGCTTAGAGACAACTGTTTTTAGAGATCCAGTTACTCGTAAAACCAGTAAGTGACATTACAACCATTAGAGGGCTACAGTCAACATGTGTTAAAAAGGTGAGCACCTTTGTAAACACTTCAACTGAAATATACCCTACTCACAAAAAAGCCGAAATTCATGGAGAATGTTCATGTTGCAATAGTGATTTCATCATCTCAAACTATTTACTGAAACAGAAGCCAACAGCAGTCTTGGCTATACCCCCACAAGAATGTTTATGTCTCAAATGACAAATGTCACATGACATTAACTTGTTAGAGATCTTGTGCTGTTTTTTAAGGAATCACTGTTGCTTTTGATAGGTAAAATAAAGTCACCTTCTTGAGATTGTGATACCTTTTAATGGCTAACTGAAATATAAGATGTTACAAGCAAGCTTTCGGCACAGCTATGGTCCCTTCATCAGGCATGGTATAACAGGCTTACTGAAGTGACACAGATCTTATACACAATGGGGCACATTTACTAAGGGCACTGCACCAGTTTTCTGACAGACTTTGGACATTCTTTTAGGTGAAAACGGCTTGCAAAGGAATTTTCAAATTGCATTCCGACACTAAGATGGACCGAGCACGATATTTAAAGGGGTATTCCGTGAATATGAACGTCTGACACAAAAACCCATGATGATATAAATAAATAAATACAACAATACTCAATGTCATTAGTAACAAAATGGAGCTTAAATAGTTTAATTTTATGATTTACAAAATGTATGGACTCTCTAAAGTAGGTGGAGTTATCACTAAGATGGCCGCCATTGGAAACTACAAGTTCCATGATCCTTTAGTTCTCAGTAACTCCTCCTACCTCTTGTGCTCTGTTCCTGGTGATCATACAAGAGACTTTCTTGCTCTGTTACCATAGTAATGATGTGTAACTGCTATCAACAAAACACTGGCCATACTGGATGCAGTTCAACCAACCGACTACAGCCAAACTTAGTGGTGATCACATGACCTGCCCAGGCAGGAACAGGACATGTGATGTGGACATGTGACCAGCGGCCATCTTCTCTCCTGTGTCTGCTCTGCAATGGACCGCGCGGAGGAAATTAACGGACTGATTAAAGGGCCAGTAGCATTTTAATTCTTCATTACAGTCTATGTCATCAGCATTTTCTGCTAAGGGGAGCAAAATTTTAAATAACAACTAATTACATATTAGCTTATATTTTGAGTGCCCACTTGTATATGAATTATGCTGATTCCTGGAATACCCCTTTAATATGCAAAGGCTTTCGCATGCCATATATTAAAGGTACACCACAAAAAAATTGATGAACTCTGTTGGGCCAGTGCAGGGAAGTGCCAGAATCATGATTTCTGGCGCACGTTCTTAATGAATTGGTCGCACCAGCATTATACACAGAGTACTTCTAGTACAGTTTCCTACATTCTTAGTAAATGTACACCAATGAACAGAGAAGTACAGTAATGCAAAAAAAATCTAAACAAAAGGACAATAGCAATAACAAAGTTGAGACAACAGGTCCTTAATAAGATGACTTGTTAGATGTTGTAGTGGGTCATGAATCCATTTGATAAATTGAGTCCTGCGTGGAGGGTGTCCAAGTGGGTACTTAACTTGTATTCCCAAATTAATCTCTGATTTTGTGACAAGAAATTGACCTCTAATACTAGAACCTTCATACCCACGGTGTTATGGTCAGGACTGCAAAAGTGCTTGGCCACAGGTCAATGTTTCTGATTATCTTTTATTGTGTGGTCTAAGATATACGTTTTTGTCCTGTCTCTTCAACATAAAAGCCCCTCCCAGGACATTTTGTGCACACAATCAAGTAGACCACATTAGAAGTGGGACATGAGAATGTGGCTGGTATGTCATATTCTGGCTGTGTGTTGGGGATATGTATCCTCTCTGTGATCAAAATCAGAGGGCAGGTTTTGCAGCTCTTTACATTACATGGGAAAGTACATTTTTGTGTGTTTGATGGTTGGGAGCTCCTGATCACAATATTCCTCAGGTATGGGGGTTGTCTGAAGCGCAGCAATGGAGGGTCTGGGAATACCTTTATCCCGTCATCTTTGTGGAGTATGTGATGGAGTTTACTCGAGGTTGTCCTTAGTATTTCCAAATGTGGATTGTAAGTCAAAACCAGTGGTACACAATTGTTCTTTGTATTGGAGAAGATGGCTCCTGGGTATGCTGGTGGCTCTACTGATTTAATTCAAGGAATTTAAGGAATCAGTTACACCGTGACAACAATATTTCACGCTGTTCCCAAGTCAACTAATTGTCTTCTGAGACATGGTATGGCACTCTTCTTGAAGGATGGTGCTCAGGTCATCGAGGTTGTTGCGAGCCTCTTAGTGGTGGTTTACGTGATCCCATAGGTTTTTAATTTGGATTTAGGTTTTGAGAATGTGCCGTCTCCAGCAGGTGTTCCTTAATGATGAGATCTTGATGAGCTGGCACATTGTAGTTCATGAAGATGAAATTAAACCAGTTTTGTTCGTGCAGAGGCACAATGACTGGATAAATGATGTTATAAAGTTATTATGGGCTTGTCACTGTACCAGTAACATGAAAGGAAGTTCTGTTTTGACTAGACACCCCTGTCCACATTGTAACACCACCACCACTAGCTGATGACAGTGGCTGATGCATAGCGCTCTGCTTTATGTCACCAACATCTCCATAATTTCTTCTCAGCATGAATCCACTTTCATCAATGGAGAGCACTAAATCACACTTGGTCTCTCATGTGTGTACATAGCCTTGCAGGTCATCTAACACATGACACTAATTTAAAGGAAATCTACCATAACAAGCAAGCATGATCAACCAGGGGCACTTACTCATAGATCCAGGCGCTGTGACTGTGGTAATCTTCTTATATTTATTATCCATGGCCTCCTTCTTTCTAAAATCTACTTTTAAAATGATGCTTTACTGATTTAGGTCTTGGGACCCTTCTATTCCTTGTGGAATGGTGCAGTGCCAAAAACAGGAAGGATCTGAAAGCTGGAGGAGGGTAAGTGTAGCCCCTTTACCCTTCTTGAAAAATAATCATGCTCCATCATCTTTACAGGTCTGTGGAATCTTTTATGGTGATCCTTCATGTAAGTAGGAAACACATGGCAGTGCTTAATGATGACAGTCAGTAGTCATAAATCCACTCATCTTCATGTAAGTGACACAGTTAACAATTTAATACTTGTCAGGCAAACTTATGTATGAAATCTTATACTTTGTGACCCAAAAAATCTGAAAAATATTTATTTTAACAGCAAAACTGAGCTCTCCAATGGAAAACCAGTTCTGTAGCCTCAGATAAAATAAACACGCAACAAATTAAGGCAGTTGCTTTCCTCCTAAATAAATCATCAGCATTTAGTAAATAATAAATTTCATGCTAATCTTTTGATTGCGACTTGAATTTATTACGAAATTACACGCTGTTAGAATTTTCTTGCAAAGTAACTTTGAAAGTTTAGAACACAACGCTGCTTCATTCACCCATCATAAATTATATGAAACGATTGGAAACAAATTAAACTTCATTATTCAAATTACTCAAATGGAAGGCACTAATGATACTGATACATCTTGGAAGAATGATGCCTTTGCCACTTTTAGACTTTGCGTTATTGATCAACTATACATGCCATCTCATTATGAATTTCATGTATTTTACTCGAAATTCTGCTACTTATTTTTGGACATCTTGACCCCCTGTAAAGCTAAAAATACTTAAATTCAATTTGTGAATAAAAAAAAGCACGTATGCTGATGTTTTATCAAGCCAATTAACATCAGTTAGAAAGAACATAGTAAAATGAATACTAATTGCAGGCACAAAAAGTGTACAGGCAAATTAGTGGTACCGCATTCCAAGACATGTGCATTGAACTTACAAGTATGCATTTATCATTCCCCCAAGGAATTAAATATGCTAATGACTTTCTACTAGAAAATCCAAAGAAATTATCATGTAAACACAAACTTTTGTAAAACATAATTTGCATTAGTTCTTTTCTTCCACTTCAGCAAGTTTGGAATGCTGTTTAGAGGAAAACATGAAACAACACTCCAAATAAATGCATTAAACAGAAAAATATGGCGTATTAGGCAAATTTGAATATGGCCTAAATAGATACTATTATATACAATAGTCTCATCTTTCTTTTTTAAAGCTAAGCCATTACTGTTCTCATTATCGGTTACAACTCCATATTCAACACCAAACTCTTGACCCACCCTTCATCCTAATTAAATGCAGGATTTATTTGGCTAAGCATGTATGACTTCCCAAAACAGAGAAGACCTGCTATTTTCATTAGGGGGCTCACCACTGTGAATAACCGAATTTATATTTCGATAGATCAGGCATTTTGGAACATGGTGATACCGTACATGTTTATGATTTCACTTTTTTCTTTATTTTTATATCAGTTCTAAGGAAAGGGGAATGATTTGAAATTTTAGTTTTTCTTTTTTACTTTTTTACTTTGATTTTAGACCCCACTAAGTTACGTGAACCAACTTCTGTCACTAAACTGATAATAACAAAAGATCCATTAACATGTCCATTGATTTCAATGGAATTTAAATGGCCTCTGTTAGTCTCTGTCTGCACTACTTCCATTACGATTCTGTTACTTGAGTTAGAAAAAATACAACTGCAGCTCCAATGTTTCACTAAAATAACGAAAGCATAGTAAAATCAATTGAAATCAATGGACATTTTGAAGGATGTGTCAAACTTCCATTTTACATTTTTTATTTATTTTTTTGTCATTTAGTATTTTATAAATGACACATAGCGACACAGATTTAACAAGACAATGGGACCTCAACATAGAAATATGGCCTTTATGGCCCAAACAGTAACATAGACAAAAAGTACAGAAATAAACATCCTCAATAAAGCAATACAAGTACAACAATATATTTTGGCGGAAATAAAATTTATCAATAAACTATTCTACATGGAAGTGCAAGGTTTTTTACTAGATAACCAATAGAAGTGAAGCTTCTTATGGGAGTAGGGCGTGAGGGCAAGGGGTCAGGACGTTGGCTTTTACAATGTCTAGGGTATGCAGGGAGGGATGAAAGGGAATGGCTATGAGGAGCTGTATATGTGAGTTACTGTTAGGTTTCACTCTTTTCTAAATAATAATAATAAATAAAATAAAAATAATTTTTTGCAATATACTTTATTTTAACACAAAGGTCTGGTGCTCGCTGGATGTTTGTGCTCCATCATTTACTAATGGGTGGACATGAAAATAAAGGCAGCTTTATGTGCCCAAAGCACTCTGTTGGTCATCGTGTATCTTACCAGCTTTTGTTGTATGAATAAAAAAGTTGCCTTTGACCATGTCTGCAGTTTTTTCACATTGAGATGTTGCTACATGCTTGGTTGATTCTATAATTGTGTAAATGAGCAATCGCATGTGTATGCGTACTAGTAGCCACTGAGTTTAATCATGTGCAACATCTGTAGTATCATATCTTTGTCACTCATGTGCACTTCAGAAGCTTATTTCAAGTTGTAATTGCTTGACAAGTATGACTTGGTGAGTGGGTGGAATCCATCGATTGCTTGTAATGTACAACCTGGTAAAGGGGTAAAATGCGTCTAAATGCATACAATTATGTAAGATTTACAACTATATGAGAATACCTTATTGCCATAATTAGCCAAAAGTTGAGAACAATTGATTTTTTTTGTTTTTGACCACATAAAATAAAACAAGCACATACCATGCATTTTGTGTAAGAACCTGAGTCTCACCACCTCAATGGGATGTTATTTTCAGTCTTTTTTTCAGGCTCAACAGAGGTGGTTATAACATCCCTAACATCATAATATTATGACTGTATTAAAAAATCACATTAGCCCATCATGCCTTGCCTGAATGTCCTACAAGTACAGGCAGTCTCCGACTTACACCGATCTTAGTTACGAACGACTCCTAGATACAAACAGGGTCACACCCATGCATGCGCTGCCAAGGACCCTGTTTGTATATAGTGGTGGCCAGTTTTCTGTCAGACTTTGCACATTCTTTTTAGTACAAACTGCTTGCACAGGTATTTAAGAAGTGTCTGAGACACTTTTTGTGTTGCACGCAACCATTTTGTGGTGCAGCTGCACTAAGCATCATGCGACACAAATTAGGGGGCGTTCCAGAGATCAGTCTGTCCTTGCTGTGTGCCGCTGGTATCAGGCAATTGCCTCCTTAGTGATACCAGCAGAGGGGGGAGGTAATTAATGTGAGAGATAAATTTAGTAAAAACATATAAATATATGTTTATAAATATATATTTATATAAATACATTTAGTAAAACATTCTGTCTCCCTGGAGACAGTGCTCTGTGTGAGAAATAATATGTAAAGTTCATCTGCAAGTTTTGGGAAAGTGAATTTATTGGGAGATATTCAAGCTGGCCTATAGTATTGCAATATTTTATCATCTTTTCACACCCCTATGAAGATGATTTTCTTTGTTTTAAATATGCGGCTGTCTGCATCTCTCTCATCCTGGTACTGGTAACCATTTTTGGCTAAAAAAGGTTAATTCGAAAGTCACCCCTGTTTTGAGTTCTAGATAATGATAAGGACGCAGTCAAGCAATAGCAGTGGATTGTTCTTTATGCACACGGAATTGTTGTACAAGTCATTGGTGTCATGTGACAACCTCCTTAGAGGAGGTTGGAACTAAGGTCGCAGTTGCACAATACCAGCGGCTTGTTCTTTATGTGCACGGAAGCAATGTACAAACCATATTGTATTGTATTGCACCGTCGTGTCCTTAGTGATACCAGCGGAGAATTTAACTATAGGTGGGTAAAGCGCTTCTCCTCAATACCAGCTCAGTACAAGCTGCTGGTAGCGGCAAAGAACTGGAGGATGCGGGTAACTGAGGATGCAACTCACCAGCTAATGCATCCTTACTTACCCGAAAATAGGTTTCCAGGATCTAGCCATAGCAGGGCAGGGATCTTGCACGGGAGGTAGAAGTGTAGTTACTGTTCATTTATAAAATATACCAGATCCGACCAACATACAAAGTCGACTTAAGTAAAAACCTACAATCGCTATCTTGTATGTAACTCGTGGACTGACTGTATAGGGCAAACTCTTTCAGTTCTTAAAACATAGGTTTCAGAATAGGTCAACTTTGTAGATGAAAAAGTCTAAGCCTATTTTAAAGGTTGAATTCTGAACCAGGATCAGAAACAAATAAATCACATGATAAATCTCCTTCTGCAAATCCTTATATCTCTCCCCAAGATCCAACACGATTTATTAATGTTCTTTTTATTTGAATTGTTGTTAGTTATTAGTTCATGATATTATGTAACATTACCGTAATGGGAAACTATGTTGAAGAGAAACTTTTATTTCCTGCACTAACTCGGTGCAACATCTAATACGTGGCAACCTTAGGATTTTTCTCAAGTTCCCACCATTCGTGAGAAGTCTGTTAGTTTTGTTTATTTCACTGGTCTGAGGATGGAGAAGATAGTCTGGCACCACCAAACTGACAGTAGAAATCCTAATTATAATTTGGGTGTGATACACAATTGCATTGTTTGCTTAGGGATAGTATAGGCTTGAAAAAGAAGTCCAAATGTGTTCTTACTAAATCAGTGAAGTTGAAGCTATTAATTTACGCAAAGAGTTGGAGTTGATGACAGTAGTGAAGGGTCATCATGTATCTTTTATGTATATTTTACATAAAACGTACATTATTCTGCACATTTCTCTTTAACGACTAAGCCTAATATCAGACTGACTCTTCTAAATTCTGTAGTGTCACAAACCCATTACAATATCAATAGAAGATCACACCTCTATAGAACATCATGACATTCATTTCTGACAATAGATGACATCTACACATCCTATCTGCATAGGGCATGGCTTTACTATTGACCACAATAAGCCATCATTAGACAATTGATGTCTACAGCACATTACTAAAAGATCTTACCTGAGCTCCAGCAAGACAATAAAAACAGATTAGAAAAAAAGTAATACAGTGGAGGGAGTTTACGTTAAATGCCATTCTTAAAAGTGTTTTAAATGCCAGTCATAAAATGAACCCACCAACACTCTCCAGCCCATATCTCTTAAGAGGCTGTGGCCTCGTAGTAAATCTGGAAGACATGTTTATATCAGGTCTTTATTGGGGGAGATTGTCCCTTATGAGGCAATCGCTAAAAAATACAAATCTTATGACTTTAAATTTTTTGATTACACTTAACCTACTGCTCAGACGTTACATCAACCAATGCAAATATTAATTACTGCTCCATATTTGTTCACTGGTAATTTTAAGACAGTTCAGTGTTTCTTTGTTGACTTTAGAAATCTATGTATCTATGTGGCGTTCAGTGTCAAGACATTGCTGTCATATTTGTTGTGGGAATTTTGTAATTGGATGTCAAAAATAATACTGCACATACTCAGTTGTTGACTATAATGCCACCCCCTGGAGTTCCCTTTCACAGCTTGGGCAAAAGAACACATATCACTTTCAGCCATTATCTGTGACATTTATGACAAAGGAAAAGGTTACACTGATAGATTATTTCTGCACAGGATTATCTAAAGGCATCAAAGCTATTTTACTTGACGATCAGACTGAGAAATGCGTTTTTCCCCTGTGAAAGCATTTTTCACGTAAATAGATATGCTGAAGTTATATGTATTTGCAGAAGCATAAAACAAGACCTAAATTGGAGTGACAATTGTAGTTTAACTGGTCACACACTTGAACACAAAAAGCAACGCAGAAGAGCAGATTGAATGGAAGATGACATATAAGAAAATAGCTGGAAAGTCAAAAAATAAAATTTTTCAAAAATATGGCTAAAAATTATGCTACGTATTGCAACCAAAGGATTATGAAGAAAAATGTGATAAAAAGTTTGCTATCTATATTAAATTCCTTAAATAAGTACCCTTTCTTCCATGTTTGAAATTATAAAATTGCTGCAGGGATGTTGTTAGGTCAAAAAATCTGGGGCTATTTTCACAGGAGCCCCGGGTCTTGTCTGTCTGCTTTCTCTAGGCTTATAGAGATGATTATTGTATTGGCGTCAGCTTCCCGCTTCACTACAGAGCACATGTGGCAGTACTGTGGAGTAGTGAGCTCTCCAGGAGGTGATGGAATCACTGCATCGCGTCTCCTGCTTCAAGCAGCTCACTATAGCAGCCTGGAGGAGGAGTCGCTGTGTGGTTACGTTACCACATCCCGTTCTCCAGACGGAGGAGAAGAGGAAAGAGAGATAAGTATAACTCTTATTTGTTTAATTATACAGTGTGCATATAGAGTTTTGGGGGTATTACTTTATGTGGAAGCTATTCCTGAGTGTTGTTGGGCTATCCTTGAGTAGGGGTAGGCTAGTGTGTATGTGGCTATTAGTGTGAGGGGACTATGTGGGGTCTTTTAGTGAGTGTAAGGGGACTATCACTGAATAAGGGGGTTATAAGTGAGTGTGGGGATCTGTAAGTGAGTGTGAAGGGCTATTTCTGAGTGTAGGGGGGCTCTTAGAAAGCAGAGGGCTATTTGTAAGTGGAAAGCTATTACTGGATGTGGGGGGTTATTAGAGTTAGGTGATTAGCAAGTTGAGGTCTGCTACTGAGCATGGGAGCTTTTACTAAACGTGGGGGCTATTAGTGAGAATGAGGGGTCTATTCTGAATTTGGGGGTTATAAACGGTTGTTTGGCTATTAGTGGGTGTGGGGGACTAATCGTGATGGCTATATACTGAGGGTATTAGTGAGCATGGAAGGACCTACAGAATCCTATGGAGAAGGGAGTGGAGAGAAAAAAAAAGGCTGCTGGTAATAGTAAATTATCTCACCCCATTCATATCCACATCAATGCCGTTTACTGTGTCACTGTGGACGTTTATGTTGCTTATGAGTGAGATAGAGAAAGCTGTAAGACATTGTTGTGGATATTGCTGTATTGAAAAAATGTTGAAAAACAATCAGTGACTGGCTTCAATTTTTTTATTTTTTTTTCAGAATGATAAGCGAGGTGCTTTTTAAATTTACAGCCAAAATATCTAAGTAGATATCATAATAAAAGAAAAAAAAAGCAGTGATTTCATTACACATAGCAAAACAACGAAATAACGCCAAATTAAGTAAAATGTCTAAATAATTTGTAGAATTTATACCACATGGCATCTGAAGAAGGTATAAAAAACATAACAAATCTCAAATATTCTATGCCAGTATTTCCAAAAACCCAATGAGCAACTTCTTGATAGAATTTCTAGAAAAAAAATAAATGTGCTTAATGTAAATGCAATAAAACTCCACCAATAATTTTAGTTTGGGAGGGGAATGGGGCATCTGTAAGCATAACACTCTCTGACTCCTAGACTAGGGTACTTTTTAAGCAGATAATGTCAACAAAGTAGTCAACAAGCGTTTCTGGGTTAATAGGTTAGTTCTTATTGTTGTTGATTTTTTCAAAACTATTTATTGCACATTATAACAACACATGGTGTACTAGTCTTCTGTTCACTTTTCTAAGTGCTTGCTTTTGCCAGCAAGACAAGACATTGGGGCACATTTACTTACCAGTCCATGTCGCGATCCATGATCTGTAATGTCTGACGATCATGCATTGTGCCGCGATTAAAGTAGATGGTGCGCCCGATATCTTGCATGTGTCGCTCCCCACTGAGGTCCACCGGAGTTCACCATCTTCTTCCCGGTGTATGTAAGTGCATTGTCTTGCAACACAATTTTAAAGTTAAATCCGTGCTTAGTCCAGCCCGCCTCCCGATTTCTGTCGCATGAAAGCCGGGCCAATGCACCAAAATCTGTTTGCGTGCGACACAATCCCCTTCTAAATGCGGTGCACATCGGAAAACGTCGGAATATTCAACGTTTGTTTGGTCCGTGGACCCTAAGTAAATGAGCCCCATTGGCTCTACCAACTAAACATATATAAGCTATGTTTTGACATGTGTTTTATATGCAAACAATAAAAAGTTTTTGTTTAAAAAAAGCTAAACTGAACCAATAATTTATGCAACATTAAAGAAACCTTCAAAAACATGACCCGGTGTGATTCTTTGTGAACACATGTAGAAAACAATTGATTATGAAATCACTGGATCATTTCCAGCACCTACGATCATGAGTTTGATTTAGAAATTTTTAGCGCAAGACAGCGAGATATAGTTCACAAATCAACTATCTGCAAGTTTGGACATTAGCTCAAACTCACTGTGGGGAACAGCATTGAAACATCTGTGATCACTGTATTCAACGATATATAATGGGGCTCATTTACTAAGGGCTTTACGCCACACTTTAGTCGGACAGTGCATGTTCTTCATGGCTAAAACAGCTTGCACGGGTATTTAAGAAGTGTCTGCGCTGCAATTGTGTCACACACGATCCTTTTGTGGCGTGGCTGCAGAGTGTGCCAGATTCAGGATTTCTGGTGCCCGTTCTTCATGAATTTGGTACCCCCTGCACAGTTCCGAGAGTGCATTATTTTTTTTTGGTGCACCTTTAACATGGGGGGTGCGACACAATTCTGTAGGACTTTGCATGTTAAATCTGGCGCACAGCCAGACTAAGCAACGGAATGTCTCCTAATTTGTGCTGCATGATGCCTAGTGCAGCTGCGCCACAAAATGGTCGCATGCAACACAAATGTGGCGTAGGCATTTCTTAAATACCTGTGCAAGCAGTTTGCACTAAAAAGAAAGTGCAAAATATGATAGAAATCTGGCACACTGGCGTACATGTGCCCAATAGAGTATCTGCTTCTCTCCATTATTCTGCTTTACAGTGCAAGGGTTCCTTACACCCACCATATAATTTCTTAGTGCACCCATGTATTTATACCAGTGCCAATAATGGATTTTAAAGTAGAATTCATAACTTTACTCTGTTTCGTAGACAATATTGCGCATCGATAATAAAACACCAAAAACTATCGTAGATGGAATTTGACATGTGTGTTTTGGGCCACAGTAAAAGCAACAACAGAGCCGCACTGTGGGAAAGGATCTTGTCCTCAGACAGGGTGCACGCTCCAAACAAACCTGTATCCACTCCTTGTAAATGTAACAAATTAGGAATCAACGGAAGCAGCAAGCCAAAAGAACATTTTTATTGACGTTTATTCACCAATTAGAGGAGCTTGAATGTTACATATCCTACACTATTGGTGAATAAATGTTAGTATTCTTTTGGAGTGTTGCATGCATGGATTTTTACTTTGTGTAAATTGGGTCTTTATAGATGTCAATTAGCTCCCAAATCAATACGCAAGTAAAGATAGCAATCCAGGCATATATTAATATCTGTGTTTTCAGAGAAAATTTAAATCTATTTATGAAGCCCATGGCTAATTTATATCCATGTATCACAATTATTTAAATATTCCTTTAAAATAATTTGTTGAAAGAAGAGAATGAACTTACTATCCAGTAGGGCCTTGTCCACATTGTGGTGAGTGACTATTGAGAACATCAGACATGGGATAAAGATTCCCTTCTTTCAACAATTATTTTTGCAGTTTACTAATGGATCAGAAAGCTGACATGATTAAATCACACTAAAGTGATTATCTATTTCTTACGTATGTGGTGGACAGGCAGAACACATTATACCCAACAGCAATCCAAACTAAGCATTGCTTGCATTCAATGGTCAGGATCTTTAAGACAGGTTTATTTATGAACCTATGCATTATCACACGTCAGGGAACATGTCAGCACAGCTAAATAAAACATTAGAATGCTTAGACGCTTGTATAGGGGCATCAGATAACAGTTACAGATTGACATTTGCTAAATAAATATCATGTACTAAAACACCACACGGTTTTCCTAGTCACATTTTTGTTGTCATTACGAATTATGTTGATTTGGGATTGTATAATTATGTATGTACCGAGTTTTTCAGCACAAAAATGTGCTGAAAAACGTCCTCTCGGCTTATACACGAGTCAATACTGGACTTAAAAAAGAATAAACTTTTATACTCACCCTCCGGTGGCCCCGATGCGCAGTGCTGCTCCCCCGATGTCCGCGCGGCTCGTCTTCTGTCTTCCCGGCTCCTCTTCTTGCTTCAGCGCCCATCTTCTGTCTTCTGTAACGTCGTGCTGGGCGCCGCCATTGTTCTTCTCCCAAATTTGGATTGGTCGTATTCCACACATATGGTTGCTTACTTGAGAAGAGCTGGTTGGTTGAAATTTGGGGTCGACAAAGTCAGTTTGCAACTTGGAATTTGGCGCAAACGTGAACCCAAACATGAACCCTATTGAAATCAATAGGGAACAAATCTTAACCCCCAAAATGGCTGTAATATGGGGGAAGTTGTGGTCTCCAATTGTGCATGCATAAATTCGCAACTCCAGCCTACTATGCATTAAATACCCTTAATTTATTAAAATATACACATTTCTTTCTTAGTCCAGAATATCTTTATTTTCTATATATAGGGCTACACAGAGCATCACGATGGATCAGTGGGCGGAAAAGGTTTAATTAAATGTTAAATTATGTTAAGTAAAGGCTTAATAACACAGTTAGTGGTTGAAAATAGCTGCAACAAGATGGGTCTAAAGTATTCTGGGTTGGGAAGTTTGTTTTTTATCAGTTTAAATTCTGTGGCTAGATGTAGTAAAAGTGTAATTCAATACAATTTATAGATATAGGGTGTTATTTTGCTTACACAATGCAATTCTGAAATGTAAAAAAATATATATATTGGTTGAAGAAATGAAGTGATTCTGTGGATTGAAATCCTTCAGTACGACAATTACTTGTCCCTTCATGTACAATGCTTTTGTAATGTTATCATGTAATGCTCAATTCTCTTTTAGACAGCAGGGAGCAAGATAATAATTAATCACTCAATTAACAGCTCAGAAGACAAATGTTTAGCGGAATCAAGGCACCACTACCAATATTTCATATAAATATTTAGCTAGATTCATTTTCGCTAATCAAGTACAATGAGTTGATTTTGTGGTATTAACCATAATGATTGAATATGTTTTGTGAAAGACAGCTTTCCTCTTTTTTTACGTACCACTTTTGTCTACAGGTTCTGTGTGGTGTTGCAGCTCAGCCTCATTCACTTTAAGAAACTGCTATACTGGATGCAACTAATGGGAAGAAATGTAAATTTGGCTAAGCAGCCATATTTTTCCTTATCCATACAATATTTCAGTACCCTTTCAAATAACCTTTGACCTTCTTCACATATGTGTCTTGCATATTTTCATATTCACATATATTTTCACAAGTAACTCTATGGGATTATTTGTCAGACGCCGACACTCTCGCGCTAGCCTGTGATTATGATGCACCCCCACTAGTGCAACCTGATACATCAAGAGGCTCCGGCATCTTAATGTATCCAGTGGCCAGCCATGCATTGTTTATTTCTACACCTGATTTTACGTCAGGTATATACGGCGAGTTTGTTTACGCCTGGTATATATTGTAGGGCAGCATGGTAGCTTAGTGGTTAGCATTACAGCCTTGCAGCTCTCTGTTTTTCTCTGTTTCCTCCCACACTCCAAAACATACCGGTAGGTTGATTAGATTGTCAGCCCAATTGGTGACAGGGACCGATTTGGTAGTCTCTGTGCAGCACTGCGTAATCTGTGTGCGCTATATACACTCACCGGCCACTTTATTAGGTACACCATGCTAGTAACAGGTTGGACCCCCTTTTGCCTCCAGAACTGCCTCAATTCTTTGTGGCATAGATTCAACAAGGTGCTGGAAGCATTCCTCAGAGATTTTGGTCCATATTGACATGATGGCATCACACAGTTGCCGCAGATTTGTCGGCTGCACATCCATGATGTGAATCTCCCGTTCCACCACATCCCAAAGATGCTTTATTGGATTGAGATCTGGTGACTGTGGAGGCCATTTGAGTACAGTGAACTCATTGTCATGTTCAAGAAACCAGTCTGAGATGATTCCAGCTTTATGACATGGCGCATTATCCTGCTGAAAGTAGCTATCAGATGTTGGGTACATTGTGGCCATAAAGGGATGGACATGGTCAGCAACAATACTCGGGTAGGCTGTGGCGTTGCAACGATGCTCAATTGGTACCAAGGGGCCCAAAGAGTGCCAAATAAATATTCCCCACACCATGACACCACCAGCCTGAACCGTTGATACAAGGCAGGATGGATCCATGCTTTCATGTTGTTGACGCCAAATTCTGACCCTACCATGCGAATATCGCAGCAGAAATCGAGACTCATCAGACCAGGCAACGTTTTTCCAATCTTCTACTGTCCAATTTCGATGAGCTTGTGCAAATTGTAGCCTCAGTTTCCTGTTCTTAGCTGAAAGGAGTGGCACCCGGTGTGGTCTTCTGCTGCTGTAGCCCCTCTTCCTCAAAGTTCGACGTACTGTGCATTCAGAGATGCTCTTCTGTCTACCTTGGTTGTAACGGGTGGCGATTTGAGTCACTGTTGCCTTTCTATCAGCTCGAACCAGTCTGCCCATTCTCCTCTGACCTCTGGCATCAACAAGGCATTTCCACCCACAGAACTGCCGCTCACTGGATGTTTTTTCTTTTTCGGACCATTCTCTGTAAACCCTAGAGATGGCAGTGCGTGAAAATCCCAGAAGATCAGCAGTTTCTGAAATACTCAGACCAGTCCTTCTGGCACAAACAACCATGCCACGTTCAAAGGCACTCAAATCACATTTCTTCCCCATACTGATGCTCGGTTTGAACTGCAGGAGATTGTCTTGACCATGTCTACATGCCTAAATGCATTGAGTTGCCGCCATGTGATTGGCTGATTAGAAATTAAGTGTTAACGAGCAGTTGGACAGGTGTACCTAATAAAGTGGCCGGTGAGTGTATGTATGTATATATATATATATATATATATATATATATATATATATGTATGTATATATATGTGTATATATATATATATATGTATATATATATATGTATATGCAACATCCCCCACCGGGGCCTAGCCTTAAAGGTGAGGCCTGGAGACAGCCGGGGCCCACGGTACCGGAGTGGCTGGCGGTTGCGGCCTAAGCACGCTATTGTCACGGTGCTTGGTACGGGGGAACCGGAGGGCTGTCCTACAGCCTGGCAGGTCTCCAGCAGGGTGGTGTTGGCAAGAAATGATGAGGGAGAGGCTGCTATAGCGGATCTCCCTGGGGCAACCCCTTAATGTCCCGAGTGTGAGTCTCTGGGTGATGGACAGGGTGCCGGTGATGAAGGCAGCCGTATTAGCAGGGACCAGACGGAGACAGAAGTTGAAGAAAACAACTTACAGTTCTTTATTTGAACCGGCAGGAACCGCAGCAACGTGCCTTTAACAGGTAGGTAGGGTGCCGAGATGTGAGTTGGAGGGAGCCTCAGGAGATAGTTCACCAGCCTGGAAGTAGAGGGCAGGCTGGGAGGCAGCTGTGTCCTGGTAGGAAGCTTCAGCTTGTCCTGTAGGGCTTCAGGTATCACCTTCAAAGGTAAGATGATACCCCTTTTCCTCACTACACTAACTCTAGTCTAATGCTCCACTCTTCAGAGGCAGGGGCTAGGCTCTTCCTGCTCTGGTATGGGCTAGACAGAGATTACTCACTCACTCACTGATTCTCCTACAACAGAATCTCTCTGAATCCTTACTAGAATAATCTAGTCTCCAGAACATTCCTGGCCAGAGGTTTTATTACCTCCCTTTGGTCAGGTGGTGGCTCCTCCTCCAATCACATCTCAGCTTACAAAGGACAGGATGTAACACATATGATTGGACAATAGCATCTTGCATCATACAAAATACTTAACCTCTGCCTTGCCAGGCAGGATTCACCACTGCAATACCCCTATGTCCTATCAGGACCATGTTGTGTAATGGGATTACATGCAGGTGGGACGTATTCGCAAGCACTACCTCGCCATTGCATCGGCGAGGGTGTTGCATATATGTATATATATATATATATATATATATATATATATATATATATATATATATGAATTATTATTATTGTATACACAATTTATGCAGCAGAGTCTGGTGGGGTAGAAGTCATATTACATATATTACAAAGTACAGGCAGTTCCCTATTAAGGACACCAGGCTTAGAGATGCCCTCTAGTTACATACAGACCTCTCTGCCCCCCATGACCTCTGGTGAAGACTCTGGATGCTTTGCTATCAGCTTTAAGGTCTGTAATTAAGTTTATTGATAATCCTTGGTCCCAATATAGCTAAAAAAGTTGATAATCCAATTGTCACTGGACAGAATTAGTTTTTTTCTGGAGCTAAAATTATAAAATATACAGTTCCGACCTCCAGCTTCTAATTTAAGAACTGCTTGTATTTAAATATGTATACGTCTGTAACATGTACATATGACATATAAACAATATATAATGGTAGAGATAGACATTATTAAAATATGATTAGGAATGACTAGGACACCTGTAGCTCTTTTAGTCTTTTATCCATCAATTTTTGAACGTGAACCTAGCTCCTTCCTTATCCAGGCCCTAGTTTCCTGGAATATAAGTCTATTCAACACAACTTAGAAATATGTAGTCATATACTAAAATAATGGAACATTATTTTTTTGCTTTATAACAGCTTTTAAGATGTACAGGGCAATATTGTATGTTTGGATTCAGCCCAAAGCTCTAAAACCATATACAGTATACATGGGAAGGACTTTCTACCAATTTTGTCCAGCAATATCCTTCTGTGTTCTTTGAGCATAATGTTGATTGACAAATGGTCACCCAAAGTGTCATGTGAATGGCAAATTGTAATGTTATGCAAATACCTGAATCCAATTGAGTATGTATTTCATGTGCTGAAAGCGAAGCTCTGATATATTGTATTTTTCTTGAACCTAGGATCCATGGAAAGACATTTCTTTGATTACACTTCTGCACAGCACCAGCATCATATGGCACAACAATGAATTTGCTTGGATTGCCAGGCAGATCTAAATGGAAACCAGGACCACCATATGTCATATGTGTCACAACAATTCATTTGCCCAGCCTTGTCAGGGCAGATCCCACAGGAAACCATGGGATCTGTTATGGAATCATTTTCCCACATTTTTCCCACAATGGAGGGAACTTTAAAGGATAGATTGAGATACATGAACTTTCTTATACATTTATTAGTTTTTGTATTATATTTTATATCAATATTTTAAACCCAATAGAAAAATGAATGTACAATGAAATAGTTGCAAAAGAATCTAAAATAATGCAATAGAAATAAAAAGACATGTACAATACAATGTAAGTACAAACATTTTCCTTGGTTGTTTCTTCACATATCCTAGGTAATTCACAAAACCCAGTAAATTGTATTTTGTCACATATCTGATAATGTACTTATATTTTTGGCTTAATGGAAATAACATTGACCTATTTGTAGTACGTTCAGAGGCTAATACAGTGTCAGCTCTAACAAGGGAAAGACAGCATAATGTATATCTGTTTACACCTTCATTTACACCAAGTCATGGGCAATAACGTATTTCCATTAATTACCAATCAACCATATGTTTATTCAATTATGGAAAAATTAGATGATAGATAATTAGCTGGAGTGACAGACACTTTAATATACTGTACAGTGTCACAGGAAATGTGATGTTGTGTTTTCCATAGAAGATACAAAAACAGTGGGGGGAAATTTTAGCATAAATTGATTATAAGGTGACTATTATTATTATTACTATTATATTTGAAATATCGTCCGATAAAATATGCTGGAAAAACAACTACTATTCAACCACTATACAAACTGCTTTATTATCAACAAGACAAGTGTTCAAAGTGAAGGGCTCTAGACAATTATATACTTTAGTATGACATTAGGATCTTAAGTTTCTCATAACTAGTTCAATTGCATGCCTCAACAAAGTGACAAGTAGCTTCTATAATCAATCAGCTATCCAAACAAATAATTGCACATGCCCAAGTCAAACAATAATATTACAAAAGTCCTACTTATAGTGTTAGCTGTCCCAGTCAGAAAAACCAATGCGCGTTTCACACTTCAACAAAGCATTCAATAGTTTTTTTTTACTAAGAACCTCGCATGCTTATGTTTTCCTTGGGTTTGATGAGGTTTGTATATTGGCTTATATTACAGCGAGGAAGGATGTTTTCTTAATAAGTGAAATAACTGTTTTTGGAATACTTTGGGTTTTGATAAAGTCGTTTTATGTTTCAGAAAACCTTTCACCACATCTGACTGCTATGTTAAACAATGCATTCGGATTCTCACTAAATAAACATTCCAGTTCGTCTTTTCTTAACAATATTATACATTTTACATATACATCTTTTGGTATTGTCCTCACTGATTGGATGGCTTCGTATTGTACAGTGAAACGGCATAAATTGGTTACACCCACTTGGCTAAGCATCATAAATTTGAAAATGAAAAACAAAGCAACATAGAGTACAATTTTACAGAAACAAATATGTCAGTAGAGATAATAGATTCTCCATGTGTAGTATCACTTCAGGCATATCAGTTTATCATCTCCAAGAATGCAAAACTTTCCCCAGTATGGGAGTAATCATAAGAAGATTTGTTGGAAGTAGCTTGTGAATTTGGTTGAATCATACAACTTTGGATATTGAATCATGTACTTTTGAAACATGTTTATTTGAAGATTCCTTTAGACTGATGAATTGACACTCTGAGTTGCTTATTACGGCTACTTGGCTACTATCTACCAGCCTACTTCTAGTCATATATAGAAGAAGATACCGGCATATGCAAATACCATGTGACTAGAGATGAGCGAACACTAAAATGCTCGGGTACTCGTTATTCGAGACGAACTTTTCCCGATGCTCGAGTGCTCGTCTCGAATAACGAACCCCATTGAAGTCAATGGGAGACTCGAGCATTTTTCAAGGGGACCAAGGCTCTGCACAGGGAAGCTTGGCCAAACACCTGGGAACCTCAGAAAAGGATGGAAACACCACGGAAATGGACAGGAAACAGCAGGGGCAGCATGCATGGATGCCTCTGAGGCTGCATAATCGCACCATTATGCCAAAATTATGGGCAACAGCATGGCCATGACAGAGTGACAGAATGAAGCTAGATAGCATCTAAAACATCCAATAATTGACCCTGACACTATAGGGGACGGCATGCAGAGGCAGCGGCAGCAGCGGCAGGCATGGCAACATACCCTAAATGGACTCAGGCTTCAAACCAATGGGTAGCAGAGAGGAACCAAAGGAGGTGAGCAAGAAGCGCTCAAATAATATCGGTACATGATAAAAGTTTGCCAGTATATTTTGTGGATTACACAGCAGGGTGGCGACAAAGTTAACATGGAAGCCATGAAAACAACCCAAAATTCTGCCTGACACAGCTCGTTTGATAAGGGGACCATGTATGGAGGCAGTGAACTAGTAGTAGATTAAAGGTGCTGCAGTTAAAACTATGTTAGTTGGATCTTGGCATGGAGCTGGCGCTCCGCTGCCAGGCGAGCTTTCGCCAATCCAAGCCCGTGTCTCTAGGCTACTCCCCAAACAGCACTTCTAAGAACCTTTTGTATAAGATCAAGTGTAGTAGCGTTCTTATAAGTTTAGGATATGCCGGGTGAGGGGAATGTAAACAGATGCGCAAGAAGCGCTGAAATAATATCCCTAAATGGTAAAAGTTTGCAAGTATATTTTGGGGATTACACAGCAGGGTGGCGACAAAGTTAACAACTTTGATGTGGAATGCCCTGTAATAGCTCTTGGGCGGTGTGCCTTTTATCGCCTAGGCTCAGCAGTTTCAGCACCGCCTGCTGTCGCTTAGCGACGGCACTGCTGCTGTGCCTAGAGCTACCGACTGATGGCGCCATGCCCACGGATGGTAATTCGGAGGAGGAGGAGGTGGAGGAGGGGTGGGAGGAGGTATAGTAGGCCTTTGAGACCTGGACCGAGGTAGGCCCCGCAATTCTCTGCGTCGGCAGTATATGACCAGCCCCAGGGTCAGACTCGGTCCCAGCCTGCACCAAGTTAAGTGTAGTAGCGTTCTCATAAGTTTGGGATATGGCGGGTGAGGGGAATGTAAACAGATGCGCAAGAAGCGCATGATGCGCATGGAGCTGGCGTTCCGCTGCCAGGCGAGCTTTCGCCAATCCAAGCCCCTGTCTCTAGGCTACTCCCCAAACAGCACTTCTAAGAACCTTTTGTATAAGATCAAGTGTAGTAGCGTTCTTATAAGTTTAGGATATGCCGGGTGAGGGGAATGTAAACATCTGCGCAAGAAGCGCTGAAATAATATCCGTAAATGGTAAAAGTTTGCCAGTATATTTTGTGGATAACACAGCAGGGTGGCGACAAAGTTAACAACTTTGATGTGGAATCCATGAAAACAACCCAAATTTCTGCCTGACACACCTCGTTTGATAAAGGGACGATGTATGGAGGCAGCTATATGGACGACTTTTGGAGGTAGCAATGGAGACAACGTGTGGAGGCTGCTATGGAGACAATTTAATTTGGATAGTGCCTGTATGTGGCAGTCCCAAACATTTTTCAAACCAGAGGAGCAGGTAGGTGGCCCTCCAGTAAAATGGGATAGATTGAGTGCCTGTATGTGGCAGTCCCAAAAATGTTTCAAACCAGAGGAGCAGGTAGGTGGCCCTGCAGTAAAATGGAATAGATTGAGTGCCTGTATGTGGCAGTCCCAAAAATGTTTCAAACCAGAGGAGCAGGTAGGTGGCCCTGCAGTAAAATGGAATAGATTGAGTGCCTGTATGTGGCAGTCCCAAAAATTGTTCAAACCAGAGGAGCAGGTAGGTGGCCCTGCAGTAAAATGGAATAGATTGAGTGCCTGTATGTGGCAGTCCCAAAAATTGTTCAAACCAGAGGAGCAGGTAGGTGGCCCTGCAGTAAAATGGAATAGATTGAGTGCCTGTATGTGGCAGTCCCAAAAATGTTTCAAACCAGAGGAGCAGGTAGGTGGCCCTCCAGTAAAATGGAATAGATTGAGTGCCTGTATGTGGCAGTCCCAAAAATTGTTCAAACCAGAGGAGCAGGTAGGTGGCCCTCCAGTAAAATGGAATAGATTGAGTGCCTGTATGTGGCAGTCCCAAAAATTGTTCAAACCAGAGGAGCAGGTAGGTGGCCCTGCAGTAAAATGGAATAGATTGAGTGCCTGTATGTGGCAGTCCCAAAAATGTTTCAAACCAGAGGAGCAGGTAGGTGGCCCTCCAGTAAAATGGAATAGATTGAGTGCCTGTATGTGGCAGTCCCAAAAATTGTTCAAACCAGAGGAGCAGGTAGGTGGCCCTGCAGTAAAATGGAATAGATTGAGTGCCTGTATGTGGCACTCACAAAAATTGTTTCAAACAGAGGACCGGGTAGGTGGCCCTCCAGAAAAATTAAATGCATGAAGTACTATAGCAAGAGCCAGTGGGCCCTGTCAAAAAATAGCCAGTTTCCTCTGCTTTACTGTACAAAGAGGAGGAGAAGGAGGAAAATGAGGAGGAGGAGGAGGAGTGGATCAATTATTCAGGTTGAGCTTCCTTCACCTGGTGGAGATTGGAAATTCTGAGAAATCCAGCCTTTATTCATTTTAATAAGCGTCAGCCTGTCAGCGCTGTCAGTCGACAGGCGTGTACGCTTATCGGTGATGATGCCACCAGCTGCACTGAAAACCCGCTCGGACAAGACGCTAGCGGCAGGGCAGGCAAGAACCTCCAAGGCGTACAGCGCCAGTTCGTGCCACATGTCCAGCTTTGAAACCCAGTAGTTGTAGGGAGCTGTGTGATCATTTAGGACGATGGTATGGTCAGCTACGTACTCCCTCACCATCTTTCTGTAAAGATCAGCCCTACTCTGCCGAGACTGGGGACAGGTGACAGTGTCTTGCTGGGGTGACATAAAGCTGGCAAAAGCCTTGTAAAGCGTACCCTTGCCAGTGCTGGACAAGCTGCCTGCTCGCCTACTCTCCCTCGCTACTTGTCCCGCAGAACTACGCACTCTGCCGCTAGCGCTGTCAGAAGGGAAATACTGTTTCAGCTTGTGCACCAGGGCCTGCTGGTATTCATGCATTCTCACACTCCTTTCCTCTCCAGGGATGAGAGTGGGAAGATTTTGCTTGTACCGTGGGTCCAGGAGAGTGAACACCCAGTAATCGGTGCTGGAATAAATTCTTTGAACGCGAGGGTCACGGGATAGGCAGCCTAGCATGAAATCTGCCATATGCGCCAGAGTACCAACGCGTAAGAATTCACTCCCCTCACTGGCCTGACTGTCCATTTCCTCCTCCTCCAACTCCTCCAACTCCTCTTCTTCTGCCCATACACGCTGAACAGTGAAGGACTCAACAATGGTCCCCTCTTGTGTCTCGCCAACATTCTCCTCCTCTTCCTCCTCATCCTCCTCCACCTCCACCTCCTCCGATATGCGCTGAGAAACAGACCTCAGGGTGCTTTGGCTATCAACAAGGGAATATTCTTCCCCCGTCTCTTGTGACGAGCGCAAAGCTTCCGACTTCATGCTGACCAGAGAGTTTTTCAACAGGCCAAGCAGCGGGATGGTGAGGCTGATGATGGCGGCATCGCCACTGACCATCTGTGTTGACTCCTCAAAGTTACTCAGCACCTGACAGATATCAGACATCCACGTCCACTCCTCATTGTAGACTTGAGGAAGCTGACTGACCTGACTACCAGTTCTGGTGGAAGTTGACATCTGGCAGTCTACAATCGCTCTGCGCTGCTGGTAAACTCTGGATAACATGGTCAGTGTTGAATTCCACCTCGTGGGCACGTCGCACAACAGTCGGTGAGCGGGCAGTTGGAGGCGGCGCTGCGCTGCCCTGAGAGTGGCAGCATCTGGGCTGGACTTCCTGAAATGCGCACAGATGCGGCGCACCTTCGTGAGCAAATCAGACAGATTGGGGTATGTCTTGAGGAAACGCTGCACTATCAGATTTAACACATGGGCCAGGCATGGCACATGTGTCAGTCTGCCGAGTTGCAGAGCCGCCACCAGGTTACGGCCGTTGTCACACACAACCATTCCCGGCTTGAGGTTCAGCGGTGCCAGCCACAGATCAGTCTGCGCCGTGATGCCCTGTAATAGCTCTTGGGCGGTGTGCCTTTTGTCGCCTAGGCTCAGCAGTTTGAGCACCGCCTGCTGTCGCTTAGCGACGGCACTGCTGCTGTGCCTAGAGCTACCGACTGATGGCGCCGTGCCCACGGATGGTAGTTCGGAGGAGGAGGTGGAGGAGGGGTGGGAGGAGGAGGAGGCATAGTAGGCCTGAAACACCTGGACCGAGGTAGGCCCCGCAATCCTCGGCGTCGGCAGTATATGAGCAGCCCCAGGGTCAGACTCGGTCCCAGCCTCCACCAAGTTAACCCAATGTGCCGTCAGCGATATATAGTGGCCCTGCCCGGCAGCACTCGTCCACGTGTCCGTGGTCAGGTGGACCTTGTCAGAAACGGCGTTGGTCAGGGCACGGATGATGTTGTCTGACACGTGCTGGTGCAGGGCTGGGACGGCACATCGGGAAAAGTAGTGGCGGCTGGGGACCGAATACCGAGGGGCGGCCGCCGCCATGAGGTTGCGAAAGGCCTCGGTCTCTACTAGCCTATAGGGCAGCATCTCCAGGCTAAGCAATCTGGAGATGTGCACATTAAGGGCTTGGGCGTGCGGGTGGGTTGCACTATATTTGCGTTTCCGCTCCAGCGTCTGGGGTATGGAGAGCTGAACGCTGGTGGATGCTGTGGAGGATCGTGGAGGCGACGATGGGGTTTTTGTGGCAGGGTCCTGGGCAGGGGGCTGACTAGCAGCTGACACAGGGGAAGGAGCAGTGGTGTGCACGGCCGGAGGTGAACGGGCTTGTTGCCACTGAGTGGGGTGCTTAGCATTCATATGCCTGCGCATACTGGTGGTAGTTAAGCTAGTAGTGGTGGAACCCCTGCTGAGCCTGGTTTGGCAAATGTTGCACACCACAGTCCGTCGGTCATCCGGTGTTTCCTTAAAGAACCTCCACACTTCTGAAGATCTAGCCCTCGCCGCAAGAGCCCTCACCACGGGAGCTTCACTAGTTGACAGTGGCGCTGATGCACCAGCTCTGGCCCTGCCTCTCCGTCTGGCCCCACCACTGCCTCTTCCAACCTGTTCAGGTCGAGGACTCTCCTCCGTCTCAGAAGCACTGTGTTCACCCGGCCTCTCAACCCAGCTTGGGTCTGTCACCTCATCATCCTCCGATCCCTCAGTCTGCTCCCCCCTCGGACTTCCTGCCCTGACAACAACTTCCCCACTGTCTGACAACCGTGTCTCCTCATCGTCGGACACCTCTTTACACACTTCCACTACGTCAAGAAGGTCATCATCACCCACAGACTGTGACTGGTGGAAAACCTGGGCATCGGAAAATTGCTCAGCAGCAACCGGACAAGTGGTTTGTGACTGTGGGAAGGGTCCAGAAAACAGTTCCTCAGAGTATGCCGGTTCAAATGCCAAATTTTCCTGGGAGGGGGCAGACTGGGGGGGAGGAGGCTGAGGTGCAGGAGCTGGAGGAGTGGCGATTTCGGTGACATGGGTGGACTGCGTGGAAGACTGACTGGTGGTGGACAAATTGCTCGAAGCATTGTCAGCAATCCACGACATCACCTGTTCGCACTGTTCTGGCCTCAACAGTGCTCTACCACGAGTCCCAGTAACTTCAGACATGAACCTAGGGAGTGTAGCTCTGCGGCGTTCCCCTGCTCCCTCATCAGCAGGTGGTGTCTCACCCCGCCCAGGACCACGGCCTCTGACCCCTGCAGTAGTTGGACGCCCACGTCCCCGCCCTCGTCCTCTACCCCTAGCCCTCGGGTTAAACATTTTTAAAATGAGAGTTATAACTTTATTTTTTTTTTTACTTTTTTTTGTTTTTTTTTGTGTTTTTTTTTTTTTTTTGTGTTTTTTGTTTTTTTTTGAGTTTTTAAAACCAAACAATGCTATCCTATTGCTATGGCTATTTTCTAGCCAAGTATCAAAGGAAGCACAGTACTATGCCAGATGAGATGACACTGAGTTCTTGCCTAATAGAAATCCAACCCCTACTGAATTTTGCCACTTCAGCCTTTGCTATGGATATGTGCGCCACTAAGCGCAGAACACAGCGGTCGCAAGTCCCACTACAAATTGCTCAGAATTGGCAAGTACATGCACTGCAGAAACTACAGTCACCAGCAGATCAACCAGAAATCAAATATATAGAACGCTACTGTAGGCTTCAAGAAGCTGTTTGTATTCTCCTATGGCTATTTTCTAGCCAAGTATCAAAGGAAGCACAGTACTATGCCAGATGAGATGACACTGAGTTATTGCCTAATAGAAATCCAACCCCTACTGAATTTTGCCACTTCAGCCTTTGCTATGGATATGTGCGCCACTAAGCGCAGAACACAGCGGTCGCAAGTCCCACTACAAATTGCTCAGAATTGGCAAGTACATGCACTGCAGAAACTACAGTCACCAGCAGATCAACCAGAAATCAAATATATAGAACGCTACTGTAGGCTTCAAGAAGCTGTTTGTATTCTCCTATGGCTATTTTCTAGCCAAGTATCAAAGGAAGCACAGTACTATGCCAGATGAGATGACACTGAGTTATTGCCTAATAGAAATCCAACCCCTACTGAATTTTGCCACTTCAGCCTTTGCTATGGATATGTGCGCCACTAAGCGCAGAACACAGCGGTCGCAAGTCTCACTACAAATTGCTCAGAATTGGCAAGTACATGCACTGCAGAAACTACAGTCACCAGCAGATCAACCAGAAATCAAATATATAGAACGCTACTGTAGGCTTCAAGAAGCTGTTTGTATTCTCCTATGGCTATTTTCTAGCCAAGTATCAAAGGAAGCACAGTACTATGCCAGATGAGATGACACTGAGTTATTGCCTAATAGAAATCCAACCCCTACTGAATTTTGCCACTTCAGCCTTTGCTATGGATATGTGCGCCACTAAGCGCAGAACACAGCGGTCGCAAGTCCCACTACAAATTGCTCAGAATTGGCAAGTACATGCACTGCAGAAACTACAGTCACCAGCAGATCAACCAGAAATCAAATATATAGAACGCTACTGTAGGCTTCAAGAAGCTGTTTGTATTCTCCTATGGCTATTTTCTAGCCAAGTATCAAAGGAAGCACAGTACTATGCCAGATGAGATGACACTGAGTTATTGCCTAATAGAAATCCAACCCCTACTGAATTTTGCCACTTCAGCCTTTGCTATGGATATGTGCGCCACTAAGCGCAGAACACAGCGGTCGCAAGTCTCACTACAAATTGCTCAGAATTGGCAAGTACATGCACTGCAGAAACTACAGTCACCAGCAGATCAACCAGAAATCAAATATATAGAACGCTACTGTAGGCTTCAAGAAGCTGTTTGTATTCTCCTATGGCTATTTTCTAGCCAAGTATCAAAGGAAGCACAGTACTATGCCAGATGAGATGACACTGAGTTATTGCCTAATAGAAATCCAACCCCTACTGAATTTTGCCACTTCAGCCTTTGCTATGGATATGTGCGCCACTAAGCGCAGAACACAGCGGTCGCAAGTCCCACTACAAATTGCTCAGAATTGGCAAGTACATGCACTGCAGAAACTACAGTCACCAGCAGATCAACCAGAAATCAAATATATAGAACGCTACTGTAGGCTTCAAGAAGCTGTTTGTATTCTCCTATGGCTATTTTCTAGCCAAGTATCAAAGGAAGCACAGTACTATGCCAGATGAGATGACACTGAGTTATTGCCTAATAGAAATCCAACCCCTACTGAATTTTCCCACTTCGGTCTTTGCTATGGATATGTGTGCCACTAAGAGCTAAACACAACGGTAGCAAGTCCCCCTGCTAATTCCTCACAAAATGGTAAAAGATGCAAATTAAAATAAAAAAAGTAGAACGTTATTGTAGCCCTAAGAAGGGCTGTTGGGTTCTTTGAGAATCACTCCTGCCTAACAGTAAGCTAATAGAACACCCTAACGCTTTCCCTGAGCAGCAGCAGCTCTCTCCCTAGCGGCATCCAGAGACAGAATGATCCGAGCAGCGCGGCCAGCGGCTAGTCTATCCCAGGGTCACCTGATCTGGCCAGCCAACCACTGCTATCGACGTGTAAGGGTACCACGTCATGCTGGGTGGAGTGCAGAGTCTCCTGGCTTGTGATTGGCTCTGTTTCTGGCCGCCAAAAAGCAAAACGGCGGGAGCTGCCATTTTCTCGAGCGGGCGAAGTATTCGTCCGAGTAACGAGCAGTTTCGAGTACCCTAATGCTCGACCGAGCATCAAGCTCGGACGAGCATGTTCGCTCATCTCTACATGTGACTGATACCTAAAAATAGCTCCATTGAAGAGCTAAAACTGTATCTTACCCTTGGGTGAATAAAAATGCACACTACATAGGAATACCTCTTCCCTGTGTGTTCTTTGGAGATTACCTGTACATTCCCTTCATTCGGGTTTCGCTGTGCTGTTCCACTATTTGTTTTTCTGGTTCCACCACCTTCAAATACCATGTGACTAATGCCAAACCTCAACACAGGTCATGGCTGAACAGTGAATTTTCTTAGATCTTCCACCCCTTTCTATCCAGAGCTACATCCTAGGGAACACAAATCTCCTTTACAGATTTAGATCCGGTACATGTTTCTATGACTATGCCTTTTTATGTCTGGAAAACAAATGTCGATAGAGCTGAAAAAAACATGCCATCCTTGACAAAGAATTTCTTAACCTTAAAATGGAAAAACATCCATCTTGCTTAAGAAAACAGCTATGCTCTATAATGCAGGTCTAAAAGTTACTAGTTGCCAGACTTAGTGGGACTCCTTCCCTTCCAACTTATCATTCCTTGATCAAGATGTTTGAACAACGTAGCACCTTTGGAAAAAATAAACTCTCTGACAAAAGAACCTAACAACATTCATTCAAACCTGGAAGCCTGATGGAATAGCTCAACTATCAATTCCTTGTAGATGTCCCTTGACATATCAATATATCTGACCACACTTATGTATACCTGCCAAAAGGTTTCCAAAAACCTTCAGAAAAAATGGGACATAAATAAAGCCTTGTAAATGCTATTCATTTCCTTAGGTGTAAACTAGAACGTAGTTGGAATATTTCTGTCAATATGATAGGTGAAGCATGTTAACTCTATGTTAAATAAAAATAATTATAATTTGTATTTTTAGCAATATATTAATATGTAATCAAAGTCTACGCACTTGAGAAAGGTCAATGCACACCAAGTTTTCTTTGTTAATTGCCTTATGTATTTTTCCATTTAATTATAAACATTTTCATTTGACTATGCAAGATAATTAATAATCCACAAGAGTGCAAGCAATTATAATTAAATAAACAAATAGGTATGATTGTAGAACTGTACTAATCAGATTTTTTTCAACAGAAACAGCTGCTACATGGAAAATAACAGATTTTTCATATATGTGCCCTAATCATTAACTTTTTATGCAGGAAATATATATTTTTTAATACTGTTTTCACAAATCCCCAAATTGCATTATTTTGCACAGTCCATTAGTTGTACACAGTTAATTTATTTACCATAAGGCGGTATCATAATTTTAGAACTTTTAAGGGATTTTTACAAATGCCAAGAACAATATAAAAAAATCTAGGTAGAGAAATTAGATTTCTGCAAAACTTTGCATGCAGTTATTATCTGATTAGACACTAGTTCATACACTAGGTTCACACACTAGGTCATAGAAAGGCTAAAGCACCCATCACTTGTTTTACCATTGACATACAGCCATCATGGTTGCAAGATGTTCTTAACATACTGCGTAGCTGTTAGTTTTCCTCATATCATTACTGCGAATGGCCATTAAAAAAAGAGAGTCAATACTTACCTTTTCGATGTCCCCTCACATCCTCTTCTTACATCATGCAGTGGCAGGTCCATGCGACATTGCAGCGTCAGCTGCAGCTCTGAGTATGTGTGCACAATATGGTGGCAAGAGCAGCTGATATCAGAGCCTGTGCACTGCATTGTTGCTGTGGACCTGGGGGGGGGCATTGGACTGGTGCGGGGGGGGGGGGGGACGGCAAGGTGAGTATAGACATTCTTATTTATGTGCTGGGCATAATGGGGCTGTCTATATACTGGGGGAAGGCTGGCTGGCTATATACTGGGAGCAGGTTGGCTGGCTATATACTGGGGTGGCTGGCTATATGCTGGGGCTGGCTGGCTATATACTGGGGGGCTGGCTTGCAATATTATGGGGGTAGGGGGTTGGATAGCTATGTACTGGGGGGCTTGCTGGCTACATACTGGTGCAGAAAGGTGCTGAATTGCTGAATACCAGGGGGAGGCTGTGACCAATGCATTTCCTAAACTAGGCTTATACTCCAATCAATACATTTTCCCAGTCTTTTGTGGTAAAATTAGGAGCTTCATGTTATATTCAGGTCGACTTATTCTAGAGTATATACGGTAATGTGTAACATCACAGCAAAGGCAGGATTGAAGCTGTCATACCAAGACCTACATGAACCCAACTTGTTGAATCTCTAACAGAACCTGGATTTGCCAATAATGATAATGCAGTTTCAGTACCTAGCAGTACCTCGCTGTCACAGCAAGACCTTCATGATTGAGCCCAACATGTTGAATCCCAAATAGAACCTGGATTTGCCAATAATGATAATGCAATTTCAGTCCCTAGCAGTCCAGAAATGTATCACCAGATTGCAACACTCCTTGTATTTTAAACATTTTTGGTTGTCATGAGGAGATGGATTAAAATTTAAAGAGGATCTGTCACCCTCAAAAACAACACTAGGAGCTGTTTACTAAAGTAAACAGCTCCTAGTGCTAAAACAAACGCAGCAGTGTTACAATGCTAGCGTTATCGGAAACCTCTGCTGTGCTGTACACTGGAAACGCAATACCGCTCTCAAAGTGGTCCGGCATATTCATGAGTGGGCGGGATTGGGGACGAGATTAGGGGTGGTGACTGCCACATGACGTGCAGTAGTCACCTCTGGCCTATGGAGTGGGCAGGGCTTTCCAGTGTACAGCGCAGCAGTGTTTATTAGTGTTATCAGAGGTTTCCAATAACGCTAGCATTGTAACACCGCTGCGTTTGTTTTAGAACTAGGATCTGCTTACTTTAGTAAGCAGCTCCTAGTGCCGTTTTTGAGAGTGACAGGTCTTCTTTAAGCTTCATTACATAGATAACTCTTACAGTTGATGATTGCAGCCTGGGGCTAAACTTCAATAAATAATCATAATCCATAGCGCTTCTGCAGAGGTCAAAATGGGCAGAGAGGTCCTACTGTAGGAAACGTCTAAAGTCAGGTTTTCAGGTGTTTTGTTGGGGACTGCCTAAAATATTGTAAACGTTTACATATATCTTCATTACATTCATGAATATAAAGTTTTATTTGATCCCAACAGCTCTCTTAGTGTGTTATTTTATATTAATGAGTTATAAAGCAAGTAATGCTCCTCCAATGCTACAGTCTCACAGCTTCCTGTTGGAAAAGGAAGTGCAGAAACTAGTAAAGGACTAAAATATTACAATGGAAGTGGTAGGAGAGAAGAAAAGCTTTACCTTATTTGATTATTTTATGTTATGCAAGATTTATTTTTTTCATTGTTTAACAATATTTCAAGCCTTTTCTTGAACTATGTATTCTGTAGCAGCTTACCCTTTTCTGTAATAGGTTTGAGCTGTGATACCAGATACTTACCATGATTGACTTTGAATGCAACACCTTTAACCCTGCATATTACATGTTTTAATATTAATTAGGTTATTATTAATTAACTAATTAATTATAATCTATTGTAGGCAACATTGCCAGACACCTTAACAAACCAATTAAAGTCTAAAGATAGTAGCACATAACAATTACAATAATTATCACTTTTACCTGTGACAATAATGGACATAAATGCACATTGCATTTAATACAACACCCCATTTTACACATAAAAACAATAAAACCAATATTGATTGGTTAAAACCACAAATATATCACAACCATAATAGGTATAATTCATCCATTTCACAAAGAAGACACATTAGTTTCACACTAATACATTACTAAAATGTAATGGTCAGGACAAGGGGTTTTACTTTTGTATAAGGTCTCTTTCATATGTGCTGTCTGTATTTTTGGGAAATGAAAATAAAATGCATTAAAATAAAAAATAAAACGCCAAACTGCCTACTTGACAACTGCCCTAAAAGTTGGCACCCAAATGGGTACGAAACCAAGATTTTTAAAATTTCTGAATGCTTTTTGCCTCCATGACAATGGGTTTACTTAGGATGAAGACTTCCTGGATTCTAATCTCATCAGTAAACACCACACTCACTTTGAGCGAGTGCCGTTCCTTGCAGCCCGTTTGCCAATGTCAATAGGAAATGACTGCTGGAGGTGCAAAGATAGGCAGGAATAGAACTTGCTCTATGTTTTTCAGTGCAAGCAGTCAGCATGATCATGGTGTTGCAAGGCAGCGTGCCTAACGATAATACCACACCATAAACTTGCCTAATAGAAGGCTGTGGGGCCATGATTGAGCCAAAGATTGTACCTAAGGTATGTGAAGTCAGTATCAAGGGACGTTATAAAAAGCCTCCAACCCCAGATTTTTTTTCCATTTATGGGCTATCAATACATTTGATAGCACCTGCATTGTGATAAGTCTGGTGACAAATGATGTCAAAACTTCCATTACCTCTGAAATCATAGTAAAAGCAGTATCTGTAGTAAACCGGAATAAGATCACATCATATAGCTTATGTTGAAAAAGTCTTACAAGTAAAACTTTTATTTCTGATGAATTGATTTTAATTTGTGTACTGTATGATTTTTTCTGACTTTGTAACACATTGCCGCTTCGGAATTAAATGAGAATTAACAGTTCCGCTATTTAACAGTCGTAAAATGATAAAAAGCAATCAACATTCAGTACATTATCTATAGAGCAAAACAAACAGAAAACCAGCCGTGGACAGGCAACACGTTTTTTGAAGAAAAAATGCCCTAACAAGAATGCAGCAGGGTGAAAAGATCACAGGCACTTTATACACATTGTGCTAATTACTGCAAGTATTTAAAGTTGTAATTAGCTTATTATGCTGCAGAGAACCTAACATGGCATGTCTTTTAAAAGAATTTCTCTCCAGATCATTAGTGGGAAAGCTAACAACATCTGCTTCAAATAAAATCAACCAATTAGCACCGGCAACTTCATATAGTTTGCAATCAGAGAATTATATTGTGCCAAGTGCTAATTTGAATGTGAACACTATCTTCTTTTCACATCCCACGCTTATCTGCCAGCACAGCTGGTATTTAATACCACCAACTTTAGTACAGCCTCCAAAAACTTATGTTAATTTGAAGTAACCTCTGTAATCAGAAGTGTACAATACAGGCTGGGATGTTCTTGCCTTAATTAAAAGTGGCCTTGTTATTCCTTTGCATAGAAAACGCCATTATCTCACCATTTAGTGAACAAATACAGTAAATATTCCCAGTACAAGAAAAATAAAGCCTGTGTTGCATCCTTAAAGTAAATTTAATGTTTCATGAACGCAGACATTAGGCAGTACTTGGAAAGTTTTTCTACTTAGGAGCTTGTAGTTATGGTAAACTAGATAGGATCAGTCTAAGAAGATACATTCCAAATATGTAATGGCATTTAACATACTGGGGGAGATATATCAATCTGTTTATGCCCTAAATCTGGAATAGTTTGCACCTCAAATGGGTTTGGCCTACAAGGGCTTTGGACCATTTTCATGAGTTTTCCGACTTGACTAAAATAGTCGTGCCACCTATGTCAGAAAATTCAGTCTGTGTGCCAGAAAATTCAATGGGCAACATGAAATTAATTTAGAAACTAGACCAACTAATAGCTTGCTAAAGTATTTGTCTGCCGCAAAATACGCCTATGGAGCCTGATTCTGCACTGGTTTATTCACAGACAGTTTTATAAACTTCCCCCCTGTATATTCCTATGTAATAAAAACTATTTAATAAAGCCTTACTTTGTCACAAAAACTACACATCTAGGTAACTACTTTTATGTATGTTTGCACAATTTTTGATTACCTACATTTTTTAATCTTCTGGTAAACACAGGAGCACGAGAACAGGAACACAGGAACAAACGGGAGCACAGGAACAGGAACGCAGGAACAGGAACACAGGAACACAGAGTCTACAATCTCTGTTACAAGTCTGTAATTAAATCATTTTCTGCAACAACAATTAGGTCTTTTAGGAGACTAGATTCCATATTTATGGAGACAGGAAGTGATATTATTTGAACTGAGAAGGGAATATCACATATGAAAAGACTGATGCAAATTATATGCCTAAAGCTTTCACTTTTGTATGCATTTATTTTACATAAGGAGGTTAAATTGCATTATTCAATCAGCAATGTAGTCATTTATAAACAATAGTTAGTAAAAATATTACAATGATCAAAATTCATAATAAAAAATTATAATAACAATATCAAATACAATGTTATAATATCATTATTTATCTTTATGATAAAATATAATTTAAATATTGATATCACACTGTAAAAACAAGCAATATGAAACTTTGTTGTGTGAAGGTTCATTAACATATTAAAAAGACAGTGGCCCAGGTTGGAATTGAAATGGATTTTCCACAGTATAAATAAAGAACTGATCAGATCAACCAACACTACAAGGGAAATTTCTCAAGGCTTACATGCAAGTTTTCTACTGTACAATAATGATATAATCACGATACCTTGCCAACCGCCTGGAATTGCTATTATTTCTCCCTTTACATTACTTCAGTCCCAAGTGGCCGTGGAGGGGTATGCAAGGGGTGTGCCTGGTGGTGGATTTGGCTGGCTTGAGGTGTTCCAGTCCTGCCCCTTTGCACTTGCTATAGCCTGCACCAATTCAAGCCTGAATGAGCACAGGATACAGAGCAATTCAATGCCAGCCAGGGCTTGGCATAGAATCGTATGCCAGTGCAGCCACCCAACATTAAAATAAGGAAACAGATGAATTACACCTAATAATATTATAGCTCCAGTAGAATTTACAGAATCATTCACGGATGTATTTTGATGTACATGCTGAAATTCAATATAGCATCATATTTGTCATATTAAACATGTTTATAGCACAAAAACATAAATTTATTGTAAGAGCTGTACATGTGCCATACTCATTCTGTCAAGCATGGCTAAGAATAAGGTGACAAAGCCATTTTCATAGTATCATAGTATATAAGGCTGGAAAAAGACGCAAATCCATCAAGTCCAACCTTTAAGAATTAATTAAATGTTTTATCCCCATAGCCCGTGATATTTTTCCTCTCCAGAAAGGTATCCAGGCCTCTCTTGAATATGTACATAGAGTCCGCCATAACAACCTCCTGCGGCAGAGAGTTCCATAGTCTCACTGCTCTTACAGTAAAGAACCTTTGTCTATGTTGATGGTAAAATCGCCTCTCCTCTAGGCGTAGAGGATGCCCCCTTGTCCTGGTCACAGGCCTAGGTATAAAAAGATCTTTGGAGAGATCCTTGTACTGTCCGTTCAGGTATTTGTACATTGTAATGAGGTCTCCCCTCAGTCATCTTTTTTCTAAACTGAATAATCCCAAATTTTGTAATCTGTCATTGTATTCTAATCCCCCCATTCCCCTAATAATCTTGGTTGCTCTCCTCTGCACCCGTTCCAGCTCTACTATATCCTTTTTATACACTGGTGCCCAAAACTGTACACAATATTCCATTTGTGTTCTGACCAGTGATTTGTGTAAGGGCAAAACTATGTCTTTATCATGAGAATCTATTCCTCTTTTGATACATCCCATAATTTTATTTGCTTTAGCACCAGCCGCCTGGCTCTGGTCACTAAAATTAAGTTTACCATCCACCAATACCCCCAAGTCCTTTTCAGCTCCTTTTCAATTTTACTTTTTGTTTCCGTGGCCCAAGTGCATAACTTTACATTTATCTACATTAAACCTGATCCATTTGCCTAGATTTTGTACTGTATTGTCATCTTGGTTTTGACCTATATTTCGTGACTGTCCCTCTCTGTTTGTATTGTCTTGTCTTTGTGTCTCTGTTTGCCCTTTGGCACAGGAAGAGTATATTCACCAGTTTTCTCCTACTGTCTAGGGTAGACAGGGTAATTAGGCAGGGACAACTGGGAGGAGGGTTTAGTCTCTGGGTGGATTGTCCTTGTCTATCCTTAAAATCCATTCCCTTACCCTGCTTTACATTTAGTTGATATTTTGATTTTTATGGTCTATGATGGGCATTCACATTTAATTAAATTAATTTGCCATATGTAAACATTTCTTCAAATGGATGTTATTAAAACAAATGTTCCTGTGTGAAGATAATTTCTCATAAACATAGCCATGTTGTCCCTTAGAAACGAGATAGCTTCCTCGGGGACGACCAACTCACATTTTGGCATGGGTGGCCAGCCATGTACTATTGAGTCCTGCCTGACCTCCTGAATTCAGCGTACATTACCACAGCCTGGCTGGGGGATATGCAGTAGCTCCCGGACATTTCATACACAAAAACTTTTTGTTTCTTTGTGCAATCCTTCCAGCAGAGGTGGTCGTATCCAAGGACACAGTCTTGTTTCTAAGGGAGCAAATAAAAACATTTATGAGAAATTATCTTCACACAGAAACATTTTTTTAATAACATCTAATTGAAGAAATGTTTGTATATGGCAGATTAATGAAACTGAATGTGAATACGAAAATACCTCTTTAAGCTTCATGCTCGAGTACACATACAATTATGTTTTCTATAGTATTTTTTCCTTTTGTCTAGACATTTCAAGATATATGCAACACGGGCAAGCTTATGTGACATTACTGATATTTTAGATGTGTCAGTGTGAGATTACCATATTTTGTGAACTGAGTAGGGGATAACATTTTTAACCAGACCATTTAACATATCAACTACATGCATAATAAGCTAAACACATGAAACAAATTGTAAAAGAATCCAAAAACATGTGTCATAAAGCAAAAATTGATTATACTTTTTGACATGAATGCAATTAGTTCCTTGTTTTGTGCTAAGTTCATGGGTATGTCAATATTTCTTTAGATTGCTTTATCCTATATTCCTGATATGGCACTACATTTAAAAAAATAACTGTAGCAAAAGGTTCAAAAATAATATACCCACCAAGAATAAAATCACAAGAATGATATAAGGGCCAGCTTTCAAGACAGCAATTCAGTGATACATAATAAGACTGGAGACTGTGAACTAGCAATTGCACAGTGTATAATTGCTAGTTCTGAGCCTCTACCCATTACAGGCAGTCCCCTACTTAAGGACACCCGACTTACAGACAACCCATAGTTACAGACAGACCCCTCTGCCCACTGTGACCTCTGGTGAAGCTCTCTGGATGCTTTAAAATAGTCCCAGATTGCAATAATCAGCTTATAATTGTCTGCAATGAAGCTTTATTGATAATTCTTGGTCCTATTACAGCAAAAAAATTTGAAACTCCAAAAGTCACTGGGGTAAAAAAAAAAAATTGTCGGGAACTACAATGATAAAATATACAGTTTCGACTTACATACAAATTCAACTTAAGAACAAACTTACAGTCCCTATCTTGTATGTAACCCGGGGACTGCCTGTACTATGTATCAGTGCTTTTATTAGAGATTAAGTACTATGCTTCACAGCTATTGTTTTAATCGCATTCGTGGCCTAAAGGTAATGTCAAACAGAAGTGCAAAACAACTATGCTTATGTCGAATGAAACATGCATATAAATGCACATATTTCCATTATATAATAAATGATTTAAAAAATTACAGTAATCCAAAATGGTGGGTGCATGTTGAAAAGAACCAGGTTTCAGGTCCTCCATAGGTAACCAAAGGAAAAAACAGCACTATCACAGGCAGTTGAGGAAAAGTGTGATATTTCAGCTCTACATGAGCCTTTTTCAAGAACTGTACAAGTATCATATGGTGGCTATATATAGAGATACACGTGGGTCACACAACCCATAAGAAACATGCCCCTTAATTAACATACAGATTATGCTTTGAGAATCATATAGTGTTTAAATATAATATGTCAGGATTTGGGATCTGTGGATACCCCGGACCACCGCAGGAGGTAGTACTAGCCGACACCTGGGACCAGAATCTAAGTGGCACCTGCTCTTCACAAAGCGGGATGGTCTTGCTGTGGCAGAGTGACACTAGTGTGACTAACCTGCGGTGGTAGCCAAGGTCGAGATACCTTTGCAGGAGATAGTCTCATGGTCAGGTTCAGGCACAGGATCAGGACAGGCAGCAAAGATGCAAGGTCAAGTCCAATCCAACCAGGAACGCAGGGGAGATTTCTCTATGATACAGACTCAAAGGTCCGGCAGGGTGTGTAGAAAGAGGCAGGCTAAATAGGCAGTGCCTATTAGAGGCCCCCTGGCCCTTTAAATTTACTGAAGCCAGCGCGCATGCCCTAGGAGTCAGGAACGTACGTGGACAGCCGAGGGAGTCGAGACAAGAGCCAGGACAGGTAAGAAGCTAGAGAAGAAAAGAGACCAACGGACTTGCCTGGGATTAAGACGTTGGACTGTCTGAAGATACAAGAGGTTTTTATGGTCTGTATATATGCAGACCGGATGGCGAGCTCCCTCCCAAAGATATCCCCATTCCTCCAGGGCAAGTTTGATGGCTAAAAGTTCTCAATCCCCAATAGAGTAATTTCTCTCTGCAGGAGAGAAAGTTTTAGAAAACAATATGCACGTGAGTGTTTGGCCTTTAGACCCTTTCTGGGTGAGCACTGCCCCAGCACCTACGGAGGATGCATCCACCTCAAGATAAAAGGGCTTCTCCGTGTCAGGTCTAGTGAGAACAGGAGCTTAAGCAAATGCAGATTTCAAGCCTGAGAAGGCCTCTTCATCAGCCGAGGGCCAGTGACATTGATTGGCACCCTTCTTGATGAGCGCCACGATGGGATGCACCAGAGTAGAGAAATGAAGAATAAACTGCCGGTAATAGTTTGCAAAGCCTAGGAACCTCTGGATGGCTCGTAGACTTTCTGGACGTGGCAACTGCAGAACCGCAGACAGTTTAGCAGGATCCATCTGGAGACCTTTGTCGGATATTATATAACCGAGGAAAAGAAGACTTCGTTGGTGGAACTGACACTTCTTGAGCTTGGCATAAAGACGACTAGCCCGTAGGCGTCTGAGAACCTGCCGTACATGAGATTGGTGGATCTCAAGGTCTGGGGAGAACACCAAAATGTCATCTAGATAGACCACGACACATGTGTAAAACATATCTCGGAAGATGTAATTGACAAATTCCTGGAAGACCGCTGGAGCATTACAAAGTCCAAATGGCATCACAAGGTACTTGAAATGTCCATCTCGGGTGTTAAATGCTTTCTTCCATTTGTCACCCTTGCGGATCGAGATAAGGTTGTGGGCCCCACAAAGATCCAGCTTGGAGAAAATCTTGGAGCCACGCAGGCGGTCAAAGAGTTCTGTGATCAATGGCAGAGGGTAGCAGTTCTCAACTATGATTTTGTTAAGTCCACAAGGGAGGCATCCTTCTTGGTCACAAAAAAGAACCCTGCCCCAGCTGGAGAAGAGGACTTGCATATAAACCCTCTCTGCAGGTTCTCTTTAATATACTCCAACATGGCAGTGGTCTCTGGAACCTGACCCTTGGGAGGAGAGCTACCTGGCAACAAATCTATAGAGCAGTCATAGGGAGGTGTGGTGCCAATGTCTCTGCCTGTCCCGGTAACACGTTGGTAGGCCCTCCAAAGGCTTGGGAGGAGGCCAAGACAGGTACAGGGATAGACACCACCATACAGTGGGACTGACACTTTGGATCCCAGCGAAGAATCTTCCCCGTCATCCAGTTAAGGACAGGTGCATGGAGCTGCAGCCATGGAAGACCCAGCAGGATTGGTGAGGTACAGCGTGACAGCACGTAGAAAAACAATCTCTACTTGTGCATAGCACAACCTTGCAGGGAAATTGGCTCATTGTGATACCGTACTGGATCGGAGAGGACCTGGCCACTGACTGAGGAAATGATGAGGGACTGCTCGAAGTGCGGGAGCCGAGATTGAGGGTGAAAGGAATATCTATGAAGCTTTGCTCACACCTAGGGACGCTTCTCCCAAGAACCCTAGGTTCTGGCATTTCCCGGACGTTTGGGGCAGACTGGACAAGCCCCGATGAAGTGCTTCGGACTGGCACAATAAAGGCAGAGATTCTCCTGACGTGATTATTTATTACTATTGTATAACACAATAATTTACTTAGAGTTGTCTTGTGTTAAGTATGAAAATCCAATAGGACTCTCTATTCAATATTTTTTTATGACTCTCATGGGTCTGCGCACTTTTTCAATACATATCCATTTTAGGCTACACTTATCACCTTCATGTACATCTCTAAAGTGTCAGGTTAGGGATAATACATTAACTGAGATGTTTGTTACATCAGAAACATGACGCCACACAATACAAGCTAAATAGAAGACATGTGTAGTGTTGCAGTTGATGTATGTTTTAATGTTGTAAGTTTTCTGGGTGGTAAACATGGAGAAGGAATTGTTACAAACAATATAATCACAAGTTATACACCGTTTATGGCCACCTTCATCAGAACAATTGTGCTTAGTTCTGATGAACTCTTCTTTTGGAATTTTGTTGCTTACATGCTTTGGATGGCACAGAGATGAGAACCAGCTGCTTCCTTTGTGGCAAAACTTCAACTCCTGTGTGCCATCTATTAGGTGTGCCATATAGTTAGGTGTACTTCATATAATCTTTCCTGTGTGCCATCTATTAGATGTGCTGTACAATGTCCAAAAAACCTATACTGTATATGTCTAATGTGCTGGCCTCTGATACTCATCATCAACTTGCAGGGATGATGGCTTGTTTCTACATTCATCCACCACATGTTCCAGGGACCTGGAAGAACCCCCCAGAATGCGCTTTAGGACTTCTGTGGAAGAAGTGCATGGGACTTTTACTGACTCCATATAGGTAGTCCCAAATAATTATGCTCTCAGGTCCCAGACTTTATGGGCCACCCTGGAATACAGTTTGACATAGCAGGGCTCAGAGCAGTGGCCTTGTTTTTAAGATTTTTCTTTGATGAGGATCTATTGAATTTTTTGAAAATATTCCCAACAAATCCCTATGCTGAACAACATATTGCCAAAAAACTTCTTTTTAAGCACACCCCACAGGTGGACCCCTGTTACTGCAGCAGAGATACAGAATTATTAGAGCATAAACATGCTTATGGTGTAATGAAGCCAACAATCAGGGACTATTGGAGCACAGACATTTTGTACCACAACCCATTGTTTTGCATATCCATGAGCAGGATGCGCTTTGAAGCCATCCATGAACTTTTACATTATGCCAATAACAAACAGTGCCCACCTAGAGATGAACACAGTTATGATTGGTCATTTAAGATAAGACCCATCCTAGACCATTTCAGTGGCAAGTTTGTGCAGGCATATACCCCCACAAAATATGTGTCACTAGGCGAGTCAACTTAAAGGGAGACTTCAATTTCACCAGCTCCTGCCAAATAAGAGGGCAAGGTATGGTGTGAAGATGTATAAGCTGTGCGCAAGTACATTAGTTTAGGTTATATGAAGGGAAGGACTCCATAATAGAGGCCCAAAAATGTCCTCCCTTCCTGCATATTACTGTGAAAGTAGTTTGGGATTTGGTACACCCACTAGTGGACACCTCTAACTGGCCAATTTTTATACCAGTGTTGCACTATTGCAGTGCCTCACTAGCAGAAATACTTCGGCATGCGGCACCATAAAATTTGTTAAGTACATGAGCACACCAACAACCCTGTCCCAGTATGAGGTACTAGTAAAGAAACGCCCAAACCTGACTGCATTTAAGATTATAATAAGTACATGGGAGGTTTGTAATAACTTTGAAATAAAGGTTGTGGTACAAGAAGCGGGCCGTACATATCTTGCAGATGGCACAGCATAGTGCATACATGTTACATCGATAGGCAAGCCAGAGCAGAACTTTACTGGAGTTTCAAGAGGAGGTAATCAAACATTTGCTGTTTGGAGACCAGGAAGAATGGAGTACTTCTGGAAGCGCGGCCACAGAGAAGTCCCCCAAACTGCTAGCAAGGGATGGATAAGGGATGGAAAAAAGGTATAAGGTGTGTTATAAGCTGGCATGCACGCGACGGAAATCGGGGGCATGGCCGAACGAAAACCCGACGAATTCGGAAAAACCATTAAAAAAAAAATTGTGTTGCGGAGCTTGCACTTACTTTCACTCAGCCCGGCTCGGTGTACTCCAGTACATTCCTGGGAACTTCAGTGCAGCAGCGCGGAGGAACTGCCTTAATGAATCCCGGCCGGACCCGAATCCACCGCAGAGAACGCGCCGCTGGATCTCGAATGGACCGGGTAAGTAAATCTGCCCCAATGTGTCACAAGAAAGTCTCAGAATCACTTAGATAAGTTAAACTGTTGAAATGTTATTAACACAGGAAGTGACAACAGTAAGATAAAAAAAAGAGGGCTGAGCCTTAAAATACAAGCTGGCTGTGCAGGGGTAATTGTTGCAGAAAAAATTTGGGGCCAATTAGAAGTTTGCAAACTTTGCTTGTAGCAAATTTCATCATCAGTCTTTTATTTTGGCATCTTATAATAGCATAAAAGCATTTTGTAGCCAAACAGTGAATGGATGAAACTCCAATGCATTTCTACAGTTACATCTCACCCTTACTTATGCCTGATAAATACTGTGGAAGACATTGGGGGAGATTTATCTTTTTTCTCTAGTTTTGTAGTTGTCTAGTTCCTTTTTTTCGTCTAATTTCTTAGTCGCAGTTAGTCGTAATTAGTCGTAGGTGGATTCTCTTTGTGTTGAATTGCACCTGTACCAGTAAGTCTAACATTACTCCCTGGCGTGGAGAATGCAATTTTTAATTAAAAAAAAAAGCCGCAAATTTGTGCGCAAAAAAGTCTCACTGTCTGATAAATCTCCCCCTTTCCTTATGTAATGCTTTTAGTTATATTATCTGCATATTGCAGCTGAAAGACAATTCTTCATCAGGTTTTTTTACTTGGTTTAAAAATAAAAATGTGTAAAAATAACTTTTAAAATGTTTTTAAAAGTTTTAAAATGTTTTAAATTGTTTTAAAACTTTTAAAACCTGAAATTATTTAATCTAAACAGCTGGATTTGTTAGATAAATACAACAAATCCAATGGAAAACAGTGCATCATTACCAGGCTTTGAACTGGTGTCCTTTGGCCTGCTGGGGTTTTTAGGTCTCAACAGTGTTAATTTGTATTATCCTATCAGGAGTGTCCGGGCTCCATTTATGGATAGTTTTGTCATTCAGTATTTTCTGGGTATTGTTGTATCTTCAGCTTATCTCTGGCTCTGTTCTGTTGAAACATCTATACTTACTAAGTAGTTTGTTACTTTGTCTGTGGTGAGAGATTCTGAAGTTTGTCTGTTCTTCTCAAGGATCACTAGCAAGCGCCCAGATACGTCTTCTTTTTACTGAAGGTCAATATATTCATCCGACTATTCTCTGTAAATTTGAGAAATTCACCCTACACAATTGCCAGATATGCCTACAAAATTCAGCAAAACTCAATAAGGCAAGCAGTAAATTTGTTTCACATATCTCCTGATTGCATTGTATAATTTGCACTAGGAAGCGCTAATGCCCTCCTTGTTTTTTTCTCCTTTGTTGTAGGGTAGATGATTCAGACTGCCCAGCCTTAATATACTGTATCTGCCCTGTTTCGTAACGTGACCCATGTAGCTTAATTTTAATTGACTCAAAATAAATGCGCTGCTAATTTGTATGCTCACAGCTCATTATGCAGATGTCACTACCAAAGTCCCAATTATTACATTTGTTGCGAGGATTATATGTGTTAAACATTTTTTGATGCATTTTACATTTTTCCAATTCTCCAGCCAAAACTTGAAAGTTGTAAGTACAGGCGGTCCCCTACTTAAGAACACCCGACTTACAGACAACCCCTAGTTACAAGTGGACCACTGGTAATTGGCAATTTACTGTACTTTAGTCCCAGGCTACAATAAAGAGCTATTAAAGGTCTTTGCAAATAAGCTTTATTGTTTATCCTGATTTTTATGACAATCCAACATTTTTAAAATCCAATTGTCGCAGAGACCAAAAAAAAAGATTTGTCTGGAGCTACAATTATAAAATATACAGTTCCGACTTACATACAAATTCAACTTAAGAACAAAACTACAGAACCTATCCTGTACATAACATGGGGACTGCCTGTATCTGAAAATGTCATTGCCTAATATGAATTCAAATACTGAAAACTAAGGATGGTTATTTTTCTAATAGTTAAATTGTAACAAATGTGTTCATGTGTGACGTGATTCTATCTAACGCAATCTCCAAAGGTCACTTCCCAGGTGCAGCGTTCTTTTATTTTTATTAAAACTGTGTGCAAATAGCCTTAAGTAATACTTTTTATCGCAATACATCAATTCTGCTAATTACATGCATGCCTATTAGATATAATTACCTCCTCGAAAATAGAGAAAATTAAGTGCAAAGTAAATTTACATACTGTCAATAGTTCTAATAAAATCAGCTTTTTCTGATTGTGGATTCTAACATGGTGGACTAAAAAAGCAAGTAAAACAAGAAACGACAGAAAAAAAGAAAAGATACTGAGATACCGTATAAGAAGTGGAAAACCTCCAAAAGGTAGAATAAAGCAAAAGCAAAGAGTGAGTCATGAGGAGTTTCTTGATTAGAGGAGATTAAGTCCAGCATGGAATGTGCCCCATGGAGACCAAAGAGAATTAAATTATTCCATTTTACTTCCTATAAGTGCTGTGAGGTGTTCCATTGTCCTTGTCCTTAATACGAGAATAATACTCCATGGATAAGGGTGAGGCCAAGCACTTCCAGAGTAGAGCTATAAGACATTTAGCAGATGTCAATATATGGAAAAGGAGGTTGGTTCTAGGTTTTTTAATACCACCAGGAAGTGAATTAATACCCAAAACATTGTGTGCCAGTCTCCCTACCATATCCCAGTACGGCCTTAAATCAAGGCAACTGCACAATAATTGGAAGAAGTTTCCAGCCATTAAATTTTTTACACATAAGGGCCTTCTGAATTGAATGGGACTCCCCATAGCGCTTACTGGGGGGCTCGATCCACCGATTACAGCCCCGAGGCACTCGGACCCTGTGCACTATATTCAATGAATAAGAGCTCGACCAAGCAATCAAATGATCACTTGTTCAAGCCAACCTGTAAAAAAAAAATGTTTAAAACACTTAATAACTTTTTAAATAAAAATATTAACTAAATAAATAAAGTAAAAGTCCCCTAAACACCAATATTCCTTATGCACATCTAATAAAGTACAAAATAACACAAAATTACAACCCCTCCACATATTTGGTATCGCAGTGTCCATAACAATAACAATATCACATTTGTATTGCTAGCCTGCAAATTTTTTGATACACCAGCACAGTTATGGCGAACCTTTTAGAGTCTGAGTGCCCAAAATTCAACCAAAAGCCACTTATTTATAGCAAAGTGCCAGCATGGCAATTTAAGCAGTAATTTATTTCTCCTTGTTCATTGACAACTTTCAATCATTCAGCCTCCTAAAGACACCAACGCAGTTGAAAGGAGGAGGGCAAATTCGCATATCATTGTAGGGAGATTCTATAGGAAGACTCTTTGAATTCTCTCTGGTGAACTTCATACTCGGGGGATGGCCCGGGTGCCCACAGAGACGGCTCAGAGTGCTGCCTCTGGCACCAGTGCCATAGGTTCACCACCACTGCACCAGCACATTAACATACGACTGCATCTTTATATTTGTCGAGTGCTAATGAATGTAGTACGGAGATGTATAGCTAATAACACCCTTGGATTTTTTTTGCTACATTGTCAATCTGTTTGCTTAAAAAAGAAAAATATTGAATAAAAAGAGTTTTTATAACAAAATAATCTGTATAATAAATCATAAATTATTGGACCCACTCGGTGAACGTTGTAAAAACAAAACCCCTAAAAACTTGCCAAAAATTGAAATTTTTCAAAAAAATACCTTCACAAAAATGTTCCAAAAACTTATCAAAAAAGTTATGTGCATGGAAAAATAATTTCACTTAAAAGCACAACTCAAAAACGGAAAAAATAAGCCAGTGTCAATAGAAAAATATAAAAATGATATCTCCAAAAAAATGGCGATATGAAAACAAATGAGATTTTCTCTACATTAGTTTTATTTCAGTAAAATTGTAAAAATATATTTAAAAAACTATATAAATGAAGTATCACTATAATCCTAATGATCTACAGAATAAAGAAAACATATTGGGGGTCATTTAATAAGGGCCCGATTTGCGTTTCCCGACGTGTTACCCGGATATTTCCGATTTGCGCCAATTTTCCCTGAATTGCCCCAGGATTTTGGCGCACACGATCGGATTGTGTTGCATCGGCACCGACATGTACGTGATGGAAATCGGGGGGCGTGGCCGAACGAAAACCCGACGGATTCGCGCTTACCTTCACCAGGACTAGGCCGGTGAACTCCAGTGCATTCCGGTGGGCCTCGGCGGACTTCAGCGCAGCAGTGACACCTAGTGGACGTCGGAGGAACTACCTTAGTGAATCCCGGCCGGACCCGAATCCAACACAGAGAACGCGCCGCTGGATTGCGAAGGGACCAGGTAAGTAAATTTGCCCCATTATTTCTATTGTACCGTGTATGGCTTCAAGAAAATACAAAAGGAAAGAAACCAAATTCACAATTTTCTTTTCCACCATACATTCAAGAGTTAATAAAATCTCATCAATGAGCTAAAGACCCACTTGTCAGGATCAGTGAATCCTCTGGACCACCGCGGGAGATGGAACTAGCCGACACCTGGGACCAGAATCCAAGTGGCACCTGGTTTTCACAAGAGCCCGCCGCAAAGCGGGTTGGACTTGCTGCGGCAGGATACCACCAGGTCGTTCCCAGGCGTGACCAGCCCGCGGTGGCAGCCGAGGTCGAGGTACCTTAGCAGAAGACAGTCTCGTAGTCAGGTCCAGGCTCAGGGTCAGGGCAGGCGGCAGAGATGCAAGGTCAAATCCAAATCCGGGGTCAGCAACGGAAGGTCCAGGCAGGTGGGAACGGGAACACAGGCACACGGAACACAGCAACACGGAGGAACTCGGGTAACACGGGAACACAGGACTCGGGAGCGGAGACACACAGGAATGCAGGAATACACAGGAACGCAGGAATACACAGGAACGCAGATAATCACCAGGAAGCTTTCTCTTAAGCTGTGAGGCACAAAGATCCAGCAGGGAACACAGGAAGAGGCAGGATTCTTAAAGGTGAGGTGTTCAGCCAGTGCACCAATTAGTGCGCTGGCCCTTTAAATTTTTGGAAGGAGCAGTGTGCGCGTGCCCTAGGAGGCGGGGGCACGGCAGTCCAGGCAAGAGCAGGAGCCGGGAGAGGTGAGTGAGACCGAGCAGCAGCGGGGGCACATGGAGGAGCACGGATGCGCCCGCGATCCGAGACAGGGATCGCGGGAGCACCCGTGACACCACTAAAGTGTTTAAGGCTTCTAATCTTGCAGAAAATAAGCCCTTGTATGTTCAAATTAAAAATTAAATAAAGATTGTATAGCCTTAAACAATGCAAATCTGCTCTGAATGGCGAAGCTCCCCTTCAATGCCCTGGCATGTGCCCATACAGCAGTTTACCACCACATAAACACTGTAAAACAATGAAATGGCTAACAAACTTCCTAAAAGTTGTTTTACAAACATTGAAGGGTGTATTTTCTATAAAGGGGTAATTTATGAGGTTTAACTATTAACTAGGCCTCTCAAAGTAACTTGAAATCTGAGCAGGTCCCTAAATAGCATGATTTTGCGTCAGTTAAATGTTAGTTATCAAGTTTTTTTGCTGTTATGACTATGTGTCAAAAAAAAGTTTCAAAAATCAAGATTTTTTCCAAATTTTTACAAATATCCGTTTTTCATAAATATGAAAAAACCACCTAAATCACACCAAAATATTTCAACTAACATGAAGTACAAAGTGTTATGAGAAATCAATTTTAAAATAACTTGGATATGTTAAAGTGTTCCAAAGTTATAATCACTTATATTAACAAAAAAAATGTCAGAAAGGTGAAAAGTGGCTTTGGGGTTAAAAGTTGTGTTTTATATTATTACTGCACTTTTTTGAAATTCTGTCTATAATTGCTAGAAGTTCTAGCCTTGTTCTTTATATAGTTTGGGGGGACAGTGAATACTTGACTGATATACTAAACAATATTTTAAAAAGGGGGACTGTAAAAAAAGGAAAAAAAAGTGGTAAAGATTTCTACATATAAAAGAATAAAATAAAAAATGATAAAAGTCCTCTATATTCCCCATATATTTTAAAACTCCCACATATAATAAAAAAGTGAAAACCACCACACAATCAGCACATATATGGTATTGCCACATCCATAGCAACCCTTACAATAAAATAAAATCATCACTAAACCTGTACGGTGAATACCGTAAAAAAAATAATAAAAAAACTTCTAAATGCAAGCAAATCAACTCAAGGCCTTTTATCTGCTTAATTGAGAATGACATAATGATATAATTAACGACACCTGCCCATGAAACAGTCTTTGAGTCAATTGTCCAATTACTACTGCTTCTTTCCCTTAACCCAATTTTCATTTGGGTACCCTCAAATGAAAGCTGAAAGTCTGAACTTTATGTTGATACTCTTTATATTTTTATAATACTTTATAAAATAATTTTGGTGCATGTTAAGGCTTTTAAAGGGGATTTAAAAGATTATTATTTTATTTATCTATCTATATTTTCATTTATAGTTTTGTTTTGTATTGTTTACTTTATTTTACATATTTTGTACTTATTCATTTATTTATCCATTGTTATTAGAGATGAGCGAACATACTCGTCCGAGCTTGATGCTCGATCGAGCATTAGCGTACTCGTAACTGCTCGTTGCTCGGACGAGTATTTCGCCGGCTCGAGAAAATGGCAGCTCCCGCCGTTTTGCTTTTTGGCGGCCAGAAACAGAGCCAATCACAAGCCAGGAGACTCTGCACTCCACCCAGCATGACGTGGTACCCTTACACGTAGATAGCAGTGGTTGGCTGGCCACATCAGGTGACCCTGGGATAGACTAGCCCCTGCCCGCGCTGCTCGGATCATTCTCTGTCTGGATGCCGCTAGGGAGAGAGCTGCTGCTGCTCAGGGAAAGCGTTAGGGTGTTCTATTAGCTTACTGTTAGGCAGGAGTGATTCTAAAAGAACCCAACAGCCCTTCTTAGGGCTACAATAACGTTATAATTTTTTTTATTTTTTATTTGCAGCTAGTACCATATTGTGAGGAATTAGCAGGGGGACTTGCTACCGTTGTGTTTAGCTCTTAGTGACACACATATCCACCTCAAACACCAAAGTGGGAAAATTTATTAGGGGTTTGAGTAGAATTAGGCACAGTCTGCCAGAGAATACAAACGTCTTAATTACGCCTACAGTAGCGTTATATATATTTGATTTCTGGTTGATCTGCTGGTGGCTGTACTTGCTGCAGTGCATCTACTATCAAATTGGGAGCAATTTGGAGTCAGACTTGCGACCACTGTGTTTTAGTGACGCACATATCCATCGCAAAGACCGAAGTGGGAAAATTTATTAGGGCCCGGGGTTGTATTTCAATTAGGCACAGTCTGCCAGTTTCTTTTTATTTTTCGTTTATTTTTTTCATAACTCAGCGTCATCTCATCTGGCATAGTAGTGTGCTGTAATACTTGGCTAGAAAATAGCCATAGGAGAATACAAACGTCTTAATTACGCCTACAGTAGCGTTATATATATTTGATTTCTGGTTGATCTGCTGGTGGCTGTACTTGCTGCAGTGCATCTACTATCAAATTGGGAGCAATTTGGAGTCAGACTTGCGACCACTGTGTTTTAGTGACGCACATATCCATCGCAAAGACCGAAGTGGGAAAATTTATTAGGGCCCGGGGTTGTATTTCAATTAGGCACAGTCTGCCAGTTTCTTTTTATTTTACGTTTATTTTTTTCATAACTCAGCGTCATCTCATCTGGCATAGTAGTGTGCTGTAATACTTGGCTAGAAAATAGCCATAGGAGAATACAAACGTCTTAATTACGCCTACAGTAGCGTTATATATATTTGATTTCTGGTTGATCTGCTGGTGGCTGTACTTGCTGCAGTGCATCTACTATCAAATTGGGAGCAATTTGGAGTCAGACTTGCGACCACTGTGTTTTAGTGACGCACATATCCATCGCAAAGACCGAAGTGGGAAAATTTATTAGGGCCCGGGGTTGTATTTCAATTAGGCACAGTCTGCCAGTTTCTTTTTATTTTACGTTTATTTTTTTCATAACTCAGCGTCATCTCATCTGGCATAGTAGTGTGCTGTAATACTTGGCTAGAAAATAGCCATAGGAGAATACAAACGTCTTAATTACGCCTACAGTAGCGTTATATATATTTGATTTCTGGTTGATCTGCTGGTGGCTGTACTTGCTGCAGTGCATCTACTATCAAATTGGGAGCAATTTGGAGTCAGACTTGCGACCACTGTGTTTTAGTGACGCACATATCCATCGCAAAGACCGAAGTGGGAAAATTTATTAGGGCCCGGGGTTGTATTTCAATTAGGCACAGTCTGCCAGTTTCTTTTTATTTTACGTTTATTTTTTTCATAACTCAGCGTCATCTCATCTGGCATAGTAGTGTGCTGTAATACTTGGCTAGAAAATAGCCATAGGAGAATACAAACGTCTTAATTACGCCTACAGTAGCGTTATATATATTTGATTTCTGGTTGATCTGCTGGTGGCTGTACTTGCTGCAGTGCATCTACTATCAAATTGGGAGCAATTTGGAGTCAGACTTGCGACCACTGTGTTTTAGTGACGCACATATCCATCGCAAAGACCGAAGTGGGAAAATTTATTAGGGCCCGGGGTTGTATTTCAATTAGGCACAGTCTGCCAGTTTCTTTTTATTTTACGTTTATTTTTTTCATAACTCAGCGTCATCTCATCTGGCATAGTAGTGTGCTGTAATACTTGGCTAGAAAATAGCCATAGGAGAATACAAACGTCTTAATTACGCCTACAGTAGCGTTATATATATTTGATTTCTGGTTGATCTGCTGGTGGCTGTACTTGCTGCAGTGCATCTACTATCAAATTGGGAGCAATTTGGAGTCAGACTTGCGACCACTGTGTTTTAGTGACGCACATATCCATCGCAAAGACCGAAGTGGGAAAATTTATTAGGGCCCGGGGTTGTATTTCAATTAGGCACAGTCTGCCAGTTTCTTTTTATTTTACGTTTATTTTTTTCATAACTCAGCGTCATCTCATCTGGCATAGTAGTGTGCTGTAATACTTGGCTAGAAAATAGCCATAGGAGAATACAAACGTCTTAATTACGCCTACAGTAGCGTTATATATATTTGATTTCTGGTTGATCTGCTGGTGGCTGTACTTGCTGCAGTGCATCTACTATCAAATTGGGAGCAATTTGGAGTCAGACTTGCGACCACTGTGTTTTAGTGACGCACATATCCATCGCAAAGACCGAAGTGGGAAAATTTATTAGGGCCCGGGGTTGTATTTCAATTAGGCACAGTCTGCCAGTTTCTTTTTATTTTACGTTTATTTTTTTCATAACTCAGCGTCATCTCATCTGGCATAGTAGTGTGCTGTAATACTTGGCTAGAAAATAGCCATAGGAGAATACAAACGTCTTAATTACGCCTACAGTAGCGTTATATATATTTGATTTCTGGTTGATCTGCTGGTGGCTGTACTTGCTGCAGTGCATCTACTATCAAATTGGGAGCAATTTGGAGTCAGACTTGCGACCACTGTGTTTTAGTGACGCACATATCCATCGCAAAGACCGAAGTGGGAAAATTTATTAGGGCCCGGGGTTGTATTTCAACTAGGCACAGTCTGCCATTTCCTTTTTTATTTTACGTTTATTTTTTTCATAACTCAGCGTCATCTCATCTGGCATAGTAGTGTGCTGTAATACTTGGCTAGAAAATAGCCATAGCAATAGGATAGCATCGTTTGGTTTTAAAAACTAAAAAACACAAAAAAAAAACAAACCAAAAAAAAAAAGTTAAAAAAAAAATACAAGTTATAACTCTCATTTTCAAAATGTTTAACCCGAGGGCTAGGGGTAGAGGACGAGGGCGGGGACGTGGGCGTCCAACTACTGCAGGGGTCAGAGGCCGTGGTCCTGGGCGGGTGAGACACCACCTGCTTATGAGGGAGCAGGGGAACGCCGCAGAGCTACACTCCCTAGGTTCATGTCTGAAGTTACTGGGAATCGTGGTAGAGCACTGTTGAGGCCAGAACAGTGCGAACAGGTGATGTCGTGGATTGCCGACAATGCTTCGAGCAATTTGTCCACCAGTCAGTCTTCCACGCAGTCCACCCATGTCACCGAAATCGGCACTCCTCCAGCTCCTGCACCTCAGCCTCCTCCCCCCCAGTCTGCCCCCTCCCAGCAAAATTTGCCATTTGAACCGGCATACTCTGAGGAACTGTTTTCTGGACCCTTCCCACAGTCACAAACCACTTGTCCGGTTGCTGATGAGCAATTTTCCGATGCCCAGGTTTTCCACCAGTCGCAGTCTGTGGGTGATGATGACCTTGTTGACGTAGTGGAAGAAGTGTGTAAAGAGGTGTCCGACGATGAGGAGACACGGTTGTCAGACAGTGGGGAAGTTGTTGTCAGGGCAGGAAGTCCGAGGGGGGAGCAGACTGAGGGATCGGAGGATGATGAGGTGACAGACCCAAGCTGGGTTGAGAGGCCGGGTGAACACAGTGCTTCTGAGACGGAGGAGAGTCCTCGACCAGAACAGGTTGGAAGAGGCAGTGGTGGGGCCAGACGGAGAGGCAGGGCCAGAGCTGGTGCATCAGCGCCAAATGTGTCAACTAGTGAAGCTCCCGTGGCGAGGGCTCCTGCGGCGAGGGCTAGATTTTCAGAAGTCTGGAGGTTCTTTAAGGAAACACCGGATGACCGACGGACTGTGGTGTGCCACATTTGCCAAACCAGGATCAGCAGGGGTTCCACCACTTCTAGCTTAACTACCACCAGTATGCGCAGGCATATGAATGCTAAACACCCCACTCAGTGGCAACAAGCGCGTTCACCTCCGGCCGTGCACACCACTGCTCCTTCCCCTGTGTCAGCTGATATTCAGCCCCCTGCCCAGGACCCTGCCACAAAAACCCCATCGTCACCTCCACGATCCTCCACAGCATCCACCAGCGTTCAGCTCTCCATACCCCAGACGCTGGAGCGGAAACGCAAATATAGTGCAACCCACCCGCACGCCCAAGCCCTTAATGTGCACATCTCCAGATTGCTAAGCCTGGAGATGCTGCCCTATAGGCTAGTAGAGACCGAGGCCTTTCGCAGCCTCATGGCGGCGGCCGCCCCTCGGTATTCGGTCCCCAGCCGCCACTACTTTTCCCGATGTGCCGTCCCAGCCCTGCACCAGCACGTGTCAGACAACATAATCCGTGCCCTGACCAACGCCGTTTCTGACAAGGTCCACCTGACCACGGACACGTGGACGAGTGCTGCCGGGCAGGGCCACTATATATCTCTGACGGCACATTGGGTTAACTTGGTGGAGGCTGGGACCGAGTGTGACCCTGCGGCTGGTCATATACTGCCGACGCCGAGGATTGCGGGGCCTACCTCGGTCCAGGTGTTTGAGGCCTACTATGCCTCCTCCTCCCACCCCTCCTCCACCTCCTCCTCCGAACGACCATCCGTGGGCATGGCGCCATCAGTCGGTAGCTCTAGGCACAGCAGCAGTGCCGTCGCTAAGCGACAGCAGGCGGTGCTCAAACTGCTGAGCCTAGGCGATAAAAGGCACACCGCCCAAGAACTATTACAGGGCATCACGGCGCAGACTGATCTGTGGCTGGCACCGCTGAACCTGAAGCCAGGCATGGTTGTGTGTGACAACGGCCGTAACCTGGTGGCGGCTCGGCAACTCGGCAGACTGACACATGTGCCATGCCTGGCCCATGTGTTAAATCTGATAGTTCAGCGTTTCCTCAAGACATACCCCAATCTGTCTGATTTGCTCACGAAGGTGCGCCGCATCTGTGCGCATTTCAGGAAGTCCAGCACAGATGCTGCCACTCTCAGGGCAGCGCAGCGCCGCCTCCAACTGCCCGCTCACCGACTGTTGTGCGACGTGCCCACGAGGTGGAATTCAACACTGACCATGTTATCCAGAGTTTACCAGCAGCGCCGAGCGATTGTAGACTGCCAGATGTCAACTTCCACCAGAACTGGTAGTCAGGTCAGTCAGCTTCCTCAAGTCTACAATGAGGAGTGGACGTGGATGTCTGATATCTGTCAGGTGCTGAGTAACTTTGAGGAGTCAACACAGATGGTCAGTGGCGATGCCGCCATCATCAGCCTCACCATCCCGCTGCTTGGCCTGTTGAAAAACTCTCTGGTCAGCATGAAGTCGGAAGCTTTGCGCTCCTCACAAGAGACAGGGGAAGAAGATTCCCTTGTTGATAGCCAAAGCACCCTTAGGTCTGTTTCTCAGCGCATATTGGAGGAGGTGGAGGTGGAGGAGGATGAGGAGGAAGAGGAGGAGAATGTTGGCGAGACACAAGAGGGGACCATTGTTGAGTCCTACACTGTTGAGCGTGTATGGGCAGAAGAAGAGGAGTTGGAGGAGTTGGAGGAGGAGGAAATGGACAGTCAGGCCAGTGAGGGGAGTGAATTCTTACGCGTTGGTACTCTGGCGCATATGGCAGATTTCATGCTAGGCTGCCTATCCCGTGACCCTCGCGTTCAAAGAATTTATTCCAGCACCGATTACTGGGTGTTCACTCTCCTGGACCCACGGTACAAGCAAAATCTTTCCACTCTCATCCCTGGAGAGGAAAGGAGTGTGAGAATGCATGAATACCAGCAGGCCCTGGTGCACAAGCTGAAACAGTATTTCCCTTCTGACAGCGCTAGCGGCAGAGTGCGTAGTTCTGCGGGACAAGTAGCGAGGGAGAGTAGGCGAGCAGGCAGCTTGTCCAGCACTGGCAAGGGTACGCTTTACAAGGCTTTTGCCAGCTTTATGTCACCCCAGCAAGACACTGTCACCTGTCCCCAGTCTCGGCAGAGTAGGGCTGATCTTTACAGAAAGATGGTGAGGGAGTACGTAGCTGACCATACCATCGTCCTAAATGATCACACAGCTCCCTACAACTACTGGGTTTCAAAGCTGGACATGTGGCACGAACTGGCGCTCTACGCCTTGGAGGTTCTTGCCTGCCCTGCCGCTAGCGTCTTGTCAGAGCGGGTTTTCAGTGCAGCTGGTGGCATCATCACCGATAAGCGTACACGCCTGTCGACTGACAGCGCTGACAGGCTGACGCTTATCAAGATGAATAAAGCATGGATTTCTCCTAATTTCAAATCTCCAGCAGGTGAAGGAAGCTCAACCTGAATAATTTATCCACTCCTCCTCCTCCTCATTTTCCTCCTTCTCCTCCTCTTTCTACAGTAAAGCAGAGGAAACTGGCTGTTTTTTGACAGGGCCCACTGGCTCTAGGTATAGTACTTTATGCATTTAATTTTTCTGGAGGGCCACCGACACGGTCCTCTGTTTTAAACAATTTTTGGGAGTGCCACATACAGGCACTCAATCTATTCAATTTTTCTGGAGGGCCACCTTTCCGGTCCTCTGTTTTAAACAAATTTTTGGGACTGCCACATACAGGCACTCAATCTATTCCATTTTTCTGGAGGGCCACCTACCTGCTCCTCTGGTTTAAAAACTTTTTTGGACTGCCACATACAGGCACTCAATCTATTCCATTTTTCTGGAGGGCCACCTACCTGCTCCTCTGGTTTAAAAACTTTTTTGGACTGCCACATACAGGCACTCAATCTATTCCATTTTTCTGGAGGGCCACCTACCTGCTCCTCTGGTTTGAAAAATTTTTTGGACTGCCACATACAGGCACTCAATCTATTCCATTTTTCTGGAGGGCCACCTACCTGCTCCTCTGGTTTGAAAAATTTTTTGGACTGCCACATACAGGCACTATCCAAATTGAATTGTCTCCATAGCAGCCTCCACACGTTGTCTCCATTGCTACCTCCAAAAGTCGTCCATATAGCTGCCTCCATACATCGTCCCTTTATCAAACGAGGTTTGTCAGGCCGAAATTTGGGTTGTTTTCATGGATTCCACATCAAAGTTGTTAACTTTGTCGCCACCCTGCTGTGTTATCCACAAAATACACTGGCAAACTTTTACCATTTACGGATATTATTTCAGCGCTTCTTGCGCATCTGTTTACATTCCCCTCACCCGCCATATCCTAAACTTATAAGAACGCTACTACACTTGATCTTATACAAAAGGTTCTTAGAAGTGCTGTTTGGGGAGTAGCCTAGAGACAGGGGCTTGGATTGGCGAAAGCTCGCCTAGCAGCGGAGCGCCAGCTCCATGCGCATCATGCGCTTCTTGCGCATCTGTTTACATTCCCCTCACCCGCCATATCCCAAACTTATAAGAACGCTACTACACTTAACTTGGTGCAGGCTGGGACCGAGTCTGACCCTGGGGCTGGTCATCTACTGCCGACGCAGAGGATTGCGGGGCCTACCTCGGTCCAGGTCTCAAAGGCCTACTATACCTCCAAATCCTCCCACCCCTCCTCCACCTCCTCCGAATTACCATCCGTGGGCATGGCGCCATCAGTCGGTAGCTCTAGGCACAGCAGCAGTGCCGTTGCTAAGCGACAGCAGGCGGTGCTCAAACTGCTGAGCCTAGGTGATAAAAGGCACACCGCCCAAGAGCTATTGCAGGGCATTCCACATCAAACTTGTTAACTTTGTCGCCACCCTGCTGTGTAAGCCACAAAATATACTGGAAAACTTTTTTCATTTACGGATATTATTTCAGCGCTTCTTGCGCAGATGTTTACATTCCCCTCACCCGCCATATCCCAAACTTATAAGAACGCTACTACACTTGATCTTATCCGAAAGGTTCTTAGAAGTGCTGTTTGGGGAGTAGCCTAGAGACAGGGGCTTGGATTGGCGAAAGCTCGCCTGGCAGCGGAGCGCCAGCTCCATGCCAAGAACCAACTAACATAGTTTTAACTGCAGCACCTTTAATCTACTACTAGTTCACTGCCTCCATACATCGTCCCCTTATCAAACGAGCTGTGTCAGGCAGAATTTTGGATTGTTTTCATGGCTTCCATGTTAACTTTGTCGCCACCCTGCTGTGTAATCCACAAAATATACTGGCAAACTTTTATCATGTACCAATATTATTTGAGCGCTTCTTGCTCACCTCCTTTGGTTCCTCTCTGCTACCCATTGGTTTGAAGCCTGAGTCCATTTAGGGTATGTCGCCATGCCACTCTCTAGCCTTCCGCTGCTGCCGCTGCCTCTGCATGCCGTCCCCTATAGTGTCAGGGTCAATTATTGGATGTTTTAGATGCTATCTATCTTCATTCTGTCACTCTGTCATGGCCATGCTGTGGCCCATAATTTTGGCATAATGGTGCATTTAAGCAGCCTCAGAGGCATCCATGCATGCTGCCCCTGCTGTTTCCTGTCCATTTCCGTGGTGTTTCCATCCTTTTCTGAGGTTCCCAGGTGTTTGGCCAAGCTTCCCTGTGCAGAGCCTTGGTCCCCTTGAAAAATGCTCGAGTCTCCCATTGACTTCAATGGGGCTCGTTACTCGAAACGAGCACTCGAGCATCGGGAAAAGTTCGTCTCGAATAACGAGTACCCGAGCATTTTAGTGCTCGCTCATCTCTAATTGTTATTTATTTTACCTTTTAAAGTGCAAAGGTGGTTGAAAGGGATGCGGTTTGTTGATTACCTTGTGCATGGAAGTTGGATTAAAAATTTTACTTTTGGATTTACCTTTTTATATATATACCGGTATATATCGTATATACAAAAAATGTGCTGAAAAACCCTTTCTTGGCTTATACTCAAGTCAAGAAAACAAACAAACCGTGTACTCACCTTCCGACGCCCCCCGGCAGGTCCTCTTCAATCGATTGATGCTCCGGTGTCTTCTCCGTATCCTTGTGCCATCCATCGTAGGGATCCTGATGTCAGCCGCTCACTGTATGTCTCGGCACACAGTGTGATGTCTCGACCCCAGGGACGGATGGTGTGGGGACATATAGAAGATACCGGAGCATCGATCAATTGAAGAGGACCTGCCGGGGGGTTGTGGGAAGGTGAGTACAACCTTTTTTTTTTGGATGACACAAACTACAGGGGGTTGGCAGGCTGTGTATTCCAGGGGCTAGTAGGCTACATACTCCAGGGGCTGGCAGGCTATATACTCCAGGGGCTGGCAGGCTATATACTCCAGGGGCTGGCAGGCTATATAGTACAGGGGTTGGCAGGCTTTATACTACAGGGGCCTGGCAGGCTATATACTACAGGGGGCTGGCAGGCTATACACTACAGGGGGCTGGCTGGCTATATAGTACAGGGGGATTGCTGGCTATATACTGGGGAGGCTGTGACCAATGCATTTCCCACCCTCGGCTTATACTCGAGTCAATAGGTTTTCCCAGTTTTTTTGTGTTAAAATTAGGGGTCTCGGCTTATACTTGGGTCGGCTTATACTCTATGCGGCCAGATCACGTTCACTCAAATGTTCATACGTTTGTGTGCATGGGGCCTTAATCGCATATCACACTAATCCTGTACTAAAAAGGAAAACAGATATTGACACATTTTTTCCTCAAAAGGATGTGCTTGATTTCTAATATTTATATTATTTTACGATTCAAGGCAATTTGGGCCCTGAACATTTTTTGAGTAAGATAATTGTAACAATGTTTAAATTAAAAACTATTCAAGTGAATAGAGATGCATATAAAGCAGATTGGTCACACAATGATCCCTTTTAAGCATCCAAAAAGTTTAGAGATAATAATTTGAGGTGCTTAAAAGATAGCTATAGTAAAATGAGCAACATGAATGAGACAAATGAGCTAGTTGGAAGGAAAAACCGAGGGCAAGATTTGCAAATGAGCCTTTCTGAACGCATTAAATAATGTGTTTAGACTAGTGGCTCTAATGATAGACTATGTTTAATTTGAAACATGGTTGGGTAGCTTTGAATGAAAGAGCCATTATTAATAGTCATAAGGTCACTGTGTTTAAAATTAAGAACGCTGAAATAATGCAATGTGCTAGGTTAGCTCGGGGGGATATAATATGGTGTAAATTGGGCAAAGAGAAAGGAATTGTTATTGCTCATACTCAGAATAAAATATGAAATCACAAGGAAAGAAATAGTAGTGTTGAATCACCTGCTGAGGAAATTCTAAAGCTGATTGCAACTGAATAGCTCATTATAAACAAGGACATTGTAAGTAATATTAAAGGACTACATATCCTTTACAGAAGAATTTTCTTGAAATGACATATTAAAGGAAAGCTATTTGATAGGATTTGAGTTTATAAAATATATAATCACTGAACCAATTGTATGGAGATGCTATTAATGTATTCATATTATAGAAAGTTCTTTAACAGCTCGTTTTGCATAAACTACGCTTCTACTAATATTTAGTCATATCAGTTATAGTACAATGACCTGAATCACCAATCAGTCTCTCAGCTGGTGTGGAGCAGGTACAGGAGCTATCAAAAGGCTTTACAGGAACTTTCAAAGTTAATAGCTCAATGTATAAATGAATAATAATTTCAGCTTTTGCTACCAATGACTTATTGTACAGACTAACTAACATATAAGTCATTTTAGTAAAGGACCACCAATCTAACAAAGATTTTTAATTAATTCATAAACAATAAAGCAATAGAGAGATACATACTAGAATTGTATCTAATATACAATTGCATAGATTTAATATATAAAGCTGAGTGTGTGTGTGTGTGTGTGTGTATGTATGTATGTATGTCTGGCTAAAGGACTCTGCACCGTCGCGTTTACAATCACCAAATTTTGCACAGTCAATCTCTGTGACTGAGGGCACGTCACAGACCTGGTTTTGAGCCAAAATTTTTACCCCGAGCTTTCTAAAATCCACTTATAAAACACCATATACAGGAGCCATTGGGGCAGATTTACTTACCCGGTCCGTTCGCGATCCAGCGGCGTGTTCTCTGCGGTGGATTCGGGTCCGGTTGGGATTCATCAAGGTAGTTCCTCCGCCGTCCACCAGGTGGCGCTGCTGCGCTGAAAAGTACCCGAATGCCCTGAAATTCACCGAGCCGGACCAAGTGAAGGTAAGCGCGTCCCAAGCGACACTTTTATTGTTTTAAATGCGGTGGTTTTCCCGAATCCGTCGGGTTTTTGCTCGGCCACGCCCCCCGATTTTCGTCGCGTGCAAGCCGGCGCCGATGCGCCACAATCCGATCACGTGCGCCAAAATCCCGGGCAATACAGGGAAAATCGGCGCAAATCGGAAATATTGGGTTAACACATCGGGATAACGCGAATCGGGCCCTTAGTAAATGCCCCCCATTGTCTTCTGCTGTGGCAGTTAGAAGCTGAGCCGTGATTGGTTGCTGTTCTGCCACAGGTCATTAATATGAGCTCTGAGCTTTAATTGGTTACTATAGGCAATGATTATAAGACACTTATGTGTAAGGTAAGATGAATAGGGATACAGAGATAGGGGGAGACTTATCAGAAATGTCTGAGGTAAAACTGTTGCAGTTGCCCATAGAAACCAATGAGAGATCAGCTGTAATTTTATAAACCCCTGTGCAAAAATGAAACTTGAGCTCTGATTGCTTGCCATGGGCAACTAGAGCAGTTCTGCTCTCAGACACTTCTGATTAATCTCCCCGTAGACAAAGCGACAGACAGTCACTGGAATGAGAGTGCCAGAGACACACAGTCACTGGAATGAGAGTGCCAGAGACACACAGTCACTGGAATGAGAGTGCCAGAGACAGAAAGTCACTGGAGAGAGAGTGCTGTTGACAGACACTGAAAGAGACTGCCGGAGACAGACAGTCCCTGAAAGAGACTGCCGGTGACAGTCACTGAAAGGGACTGCCGGTGACAGCCACTGAAAGAGTCTCTAGGCGACAGTCCCTGAAAGAGACTGCTGGTGACAGACTGTCCCTGAAAGAGACTGCCGGAGATAGACAGTCATTGAAAGAGACTGCCAGCGACAGAGATGGTCAGAGACAGTTTAAGACAGTCTATAGATACATATAAAATATTTTGTTGTTAACCCAAGAGCAGTTATTTACTTTCCCAGGCAATTTCGGGAGCTACAGCTAATATATATATATATATATATTATATTCTTATTCTTATACTCTTAGGAGTCCCAGAATTTAGCCCTTAACCTCCACCCACTTCTACAAAATGGCGTCCTATCACTAAATTTACTTTAAGCAATCTCGGCTATGATTGCTTATTATAGGCAATGAGTATAAGATGCTTATGTGTGTGTCTAGACCCCATAACTGTTCCGTGTAACTGGTTTCCCATAGTGAATAGCATGTTTCTCTGATCAAACAGAGACTTCCTTGGGTTCGGAGACTTTCAAGACATCTTGTACATATTTTCTAAAGTAAGTACATGTTCCTTTAATACATACCAAACTTTACAGAGGACCTACCATGACTTCTGATTTCATTATTTTAATTAACAATTATATTTTCCATATTGTTTATGAATTAATATAGACAGCACTTGAGGGAGTGCTGTCTATGAATCTCTAGATATCTTGGTATTTCTATGCTTGTGAACTGTGATGATCTCAGTGTCCCGTGTTTAGGAGATATTAAAACTTGGCCCTACTCTGGCCCTACTCTGTAATACTATCAGTATTACTGATGGTAGACTAGTCCTACTAACCAGTTTCTGTACTATTCTTCTGTGGACTTCTTTTATTATAACTTTATATGCTGAGATTTCAGCAATATAGAATTATAATAATTATTCTAATCAATCAGAGTGGCTGGTCCCTGACGTCACCAACGACTGCGCACTTGGGACAGGCGGGAACAGGCGGGACTAGTAGCGGAACAGGGGAGTGAATAGCTGCAGAATGCCAGAGATGTGGCCGTAGAACGCCAGAGTGATTAGCAAAACTTTTATAACTATATATAACTGTGGTAATCTTCTTATATTTGTTATCCATGGCATCCTGTCTTTTTAAATAAAGTGTTTAAATTATACTAATGAGCCTGAGTTGGTCTGGGGGATTTTCCACAGCTCCTCTTCCAGGTGCACCAAAAAATAAGTTGGTGCACTCTGTCGGAGCAATGCAGGGAGCACCAGATTCATGCAGAATGGGTGCCACAAATCATGAATCTGGAGCAACCTGCACATTTCCCAGGCAAACTGCACAAAGTGTGGTTTGCCCTATTTTTAGTAAATGTGGACCAATGTGCCAAAAAAATGCAAAAAAGCTACAAAAAAGTACTTCCAACTAATATAAATAACCCCCATATTTTGCGGTTCTACTGATCTTGATTCTATAAATATATAAAGAAATTGTCAACTATTTACTACCAGCTGGAAGTCTGCCACCGTCCAATGAGGGCTAAAAATACAGGGAAGCACCATGGGGAAGTGATAAGAGAACAAGGGGGAACCTGTGAAATGGCAGCACGGAAGTGCTTTGGTAATGCCCCCCAGAGCTCTTTCGACAAGTTGATTTTAGAAGGAAGGCCATTGATAACAAATATAAGAAGATTACCACAGTCATGTTGCCTGGATCTTTTAGTAGATAACACTAGTTTATTCTGCTTGATTGTGATGGTACTTTTATTTCCAATGACTGTGAGTGCCACAGTTCAGAACCTAATATGAATCCTTATCTAGTTGTTCCATGGCTATCTTTTCTACATAAAAACGTTATAGAGTTTTATTTTGATATTAAAAATACCATAGCTCAATCTAATAAACTGGATACAACACCTCTAAAGTTAATAATTGACTGGTGCATCATAGCTATATTGTACTGTATCTTTTTGTCTGACAGTCCATTTGTAAGTTTGATGTTTCCAATTTATCCCTCTCCCACTGTTTAAAATTTATGAAAGAAATGTACCTACCTGAATAAACACAATAAAAAATAATATGTAGGACACATTTCAGAAGCTCAGCCTCCATTTAATGTGTTGCTTCAGTGGTAGAAGGTTTATATATCAAGGGAAATTGTATTTTTTCTGTGTGAAGGCAATACGATGGTTAAATTTATGGAATGTGTTGCAGTCGACAGTGGAAATATTTCATTTGTAATCCTGGGAGATTAGTATGTACATGGCTGAGGGATTTATCAATGCTGCCAACACATCTTTGTAATTGATGAAAGGGAAAAACCCTGCTGCTTAAGCAGAGTATTAAGTGGGCTCACCTGTGTTCTTCAATTAGCAAATACAATATATTGAGAATGGGCCATATGCAGGTGCAAAACAAAGGAAAGGAATTCGGTAAAGTGCCCTGATTAACTGAATATTTTATTCTGACTAGATCATACATTTTATACTAAGCTAAACTATGGCATATAACTACTGTCTGTCAAGAAACATGTTTGAAGCAATACGTACAGTGAACAATCCTTTTCTGATTTTTCCATAGTAAGACACATAAATGTTATGGACTTGTCTTCATCGATTCTTTCTACTCCGAATTTCAAACCTTGCAAATCAATTCTACCATCTAAATTGGGAATGAAGTCTTACAATACATGCAATTCTAACATCATTCAATGGTGATAAAATTTGGGCTCATGGAGGCCAATCCATTGTTCTGGGAACACCACAGTGTCTATAGTAGAGATACGTACAGGATTTTCACAGCAGTCTCCTTAGGATGGTTATATATTGCTGTTCAACTAGTTTTTTCAATCAAATATTTTTGAGAAGATATTGCATGATGCTTCCTATGAGAAGACACAATGGGAGTTATTTATCATACGTTGGCATTCGTGTTCTGGCGCATGACAGCCCTGCCGAGAATCCGGCGCAGCCAGATATATCAAGAGGAGGGGGCCTCTTGATGTATCTGGCTGAGGCCTGCGCATTATGCCAGAAAAAATAAATGCAGCCTGCAAATTTTTCACATAGGAAAATACAGGACAGGAACATCCTGCACCGGCCCACTTCTTGCCAGCCACACCCATCCCCAGCCACCCGTCCCCCTCCTTCACGCCTCTTTATGCCCCATCGATGTGGAGTTGGAAAGTTGGAAATAATCGCAAGCTCTAGCAATAAGTTAGAATTTGTGATTATTTCAGGGATTTTACTCCACTACTCCATGGCAAGGTGCAAAAACCCTGATAAATACCCCCAATGAGTTTTTCAAAGAACATAATACCAATTTTTTTTGCCAAAAACTGCTTTTTGTTACAATTTATATTTAAAATTTTATGTTTTAACATTCAATTTAACATTTTTAATGCATTTTTCACTAGCATTTATATTTTGCCACATGTTGAAATTCCATTTTCTATATCACTTGTTACGCTTTTTTGAATCCCCGGAACATCTAGGCTGGCATCATTTTCTGTCCGTAGAAAGCGGTTGGGTCCATCTGGTGAGTTTAGCTTTAGGGTTCGGTATGTGTCTAACTTTCTGTTCCCAGTCTACATCTTACTAGCCCAGTCTACATCTTACCAGCCCAGTCTACATCTTAGCAAAATTGCTGAAAAACAGCCCATGCAAATACATGTAGTGCAAATAATGCTTTTGAAAAAAGAATTACAAACCATAAAAATATAGCAATATACACACTCCTATCGTTGTATCAAAAATGTACCAAACAGAAAATGGACAACATTTGGTTCATCTAGTTTTAGGCCAAAATGTTCATGTTTACTAAAGAATGGGGCTTCCCTTTAAAAAGTAATGTGAGGGGCATAACTTCAGGGTCTGGTAATTAAGGCTGAAGGAATGTCTTTTGACATTGGTGCAATCTAGTACATAAATGGGTATTACTTGCTTATACGTGGAACTGCTTCTGTAGGGATCCCCACTAAACACAAGAACAGCGTTACTCTGACTAAAGATGGTCTATTACCTTTCTATGGGACTACTGTTCATAGACAGCATTTCTCTATCTCTGAGAGTTACATGGAGAATAGAGTTGTACTATTTATAATGGGATTTCTATGCTTGTGAACTGTGATGATCTCAGTGTCCAGTATTTAGGAGATCTATGTTTAGGAAATCTTAAAATTCGGCCCTCCTCCATTAAAGGAAAACTACTATGAGTTTTATTGATTTTAGTCCTACTACTGATGGTAGTCCTACTAATCAGCTTCTGGTAAACTGTTCTTCTATGGACTTCTTTGATTATAATCCCATACGCTAACATTTTGGCAATAAAGAGTGATAAAAATTACTCTAATCAATCAGCGCGCCTCGCCTTATAATTCATTCACTCCCCCATTCCTCTTATAGTCTCACCAGGTCCCAGACTTCACCAATAACTATAAACTCCGGACAGGCGGAACCAGGCAGGACTGGTAGCGGAAAAGGGGACTGAATAAATTATAAGAGGAGACGCTCTGGTGAAGTAGCCAGAGACCACCAGAGTGGCTGAAATAAAATCGCTGTGTATAGAGTTATAATGAAAGAAGTCTGTAGAAGAACAGTTCCACAGGAACTGGTTAGTAGTAAAACTTATGGTAGGATATTCTCTAAACCAGAAGCAAAGTTAGTGAAGCCGGACAACAAGCAAGTGCAGAAATATGATCCTTACTAGTAAGCCCAGCTCCAGCTATTACTAAATAGTTTCCATGTACTCTTTACCAAGCATATGAAACTTATAGTAAATCTACCTTTAAAATATAGCATTATAAACTAGGGATAATTAATCATAGATCTAGGTACTGTTACTATGGTAATCTTCTTATATTTAACTATCCACCCCCATATTAAATTATCCCCCCTCTGGTGGGCTGGTTTCCAGAGCTCCTCACTGATGTCTTTTCACAGTCTGTTACAATAAGCAGAAAGTGTCTCCACCTGCAGTGGGAGGGGAGACCTGCTCTGCCCATTGTTACAACCAGTGAAAAGACATAACTGAGGGGCTCTGAAAACACCTCTTAGAGCCTCTCAAGCTCATTAGCATAATTGTAGAACTGAATTTTAGAAGAAAGGAGGCCATGGATAGCAAAATTTAGAAGATTATCACAGTCAAGGTGCCTGGATCTATGCGTAAGTCTTCCTGGTTTATCATTCTTGATGTTGATGGTTGATTTTCTTTAAAGTTACTTGTCATCTAGCTTACTCCACTTTAACCATGCCTTAGTAAAACATTCTATTTTTATAGGTACAGTGGAGCCAAGAGTAGAGGGCGCACAGCAAGACCGGGTGGTGGTTCCAAGAGATTTTTTTTTAATTTAAATCATCGAAAATACACAGAAGAAACACAACGCGTATCGGGGAACTGTGGTCCCCTTTTTCAAGTGGGTTAGGTGATCAAACTCTGGAGTGGATGAGGGATTCTCCAGTGTGTGCCACTGACTTATGATTGAGTCATGTGCGATTGCTTAGTTGGAACAGGATTTGTAACATTTCAATTATATGTTTAAGATCTCTCAATAAACAAATTTAATTCGACAATCACTATGAAATAATGTTATCATTTTTGTGAATTTTCATACATTTAAATTTTTGTACTTTTTCTTAACTTACAATTAAACCTCAAAGTCATACAGAATAATCCATAAAATTACAGTTTAACCTTTAAACCATTAGAGAGCATTCACTAATACTACAGATCAGTTATTTTCTGTCAAGGTCATGTAAGCCAATTTGCAGTCCAGGAATTCACTGAAATAAACAAGTCATCTCATTAGTAGTGGAGAAGATGTAATATAGATGTTCTGTGTGAACTACAATTAGCTTGTCATCATTAAAATAAATGGTGCAATTTTTGTGCATGCCCTTGTTTACGTACATTAGGAAGCATTCAAATCATTATTCTGAAAGTCCTTAAACACTTGTATTTTCTCTGTCACAGACTTTGTTCACAGGAAATCTGCTTCATGAGTAATTATTAGGGAGAGCCATTTAATTTCATGGTAAAAACAATACCATATAAATAACAGTCAATTTGTTCCAATTCTTTCTGTTTGGAGATGTTTATTTAGGCGTGAAGCATAAGAAACTGGTTTGACAGGGCAGATTTCAAAATCTGTTAAAAATTAGCATTCGCTTTTCTGATAGAGACACAATTCCGTGTTTTATGTTATCTAAATTGCCTGGTAAATTTACATGTTCGACAGTTTTTTTTTTTATAATGAAGAAATCTAATTTGATTTTGTCATTACAAGGCGTAAATTTGGGTTACAGTAAAAAAAAAATACAAATCTTTTCACCATTAAATGGAAAATAACCCATAATAACAATAATAAATAGAAGATAATTTTATCAATCAATCAATCAATTTATCAATCATTTATATATTACCGTATGTTTATTATGTTAAAATGGAAAATGTTATTTGGCTCCAGAAAAAAGTTTAAATAACATTTAAAATTTGCAGTGTTAGCAAACATATATAATTTTTTTTATATATGTCTACTTTTTTTGGATCCTATAATTTTTTTAGTTTTCAACTAAGGGGCCTTAGGTTAGCCAATGGGTTTCTTTGTCAGCCTAACCTAACAGCCCCCCGTGCAGGGAAGAGCAGTGCCCCAGCTGTCTTATGAAAAAACTGCCCAATATATTCCTAGATGCATTTTCTACTTTTATTCAGTTAAATGAATGTATTAATGTTAAATATTAGTGAATTCCAATTCAAACCTTCATTTTGCATGAATTTCTGTAAAATACATAATCAGTTAACAAGCTTCCTACCTGCTGTTTTGAATAGTTTGAGGGGTGAAGTTAATAGAATGGGGTGATACAGTATGTGGTAGGTTTCTATTAAAGGAACTTCCAAAATGAAATGGTACCTAAAATAATTTATTCTAAAATGTTCTTAAAAATTTGAGACAATGCTGTGCGATTTGTGAACTTTCTAGCGATGTAATTAGAGATGGGCGAAACGATTTGAACAAAGTGGAATTGGATACGAATTTCACGGAAAATTTGATTCGTCATGAATCTGAAGTTTATGCTGATTCGTGGGAACAAAGCTCCCCCCCTCTTTTATAGCATGACGTGATCACAACATGTTACATGGGGCAGGGAACTCTGGAAGCAGAAAGGCACACCCTCGATGACATCTGCAGACCTGTAAGCCAATCAGCGACTGGTAGGCTTATGTGATGTCAAACAGCCCTATAAAAACTGTCAGCAATATCGACATTTCACACTGCATGTGCAGTCTGTAGCGTCCAGCTGCTTCTACTGTATTGTGCTGTAGCTGCTGATTTCTGCACCTCTCCCAGGGTGTGCATTTAGGGGGATCTGTGTACCCCAAATAGCAGGTGGCACTGAAGCATCTAGTGTGTCATATCCACACAGCTGCTGTAGTGATTTCTGCTCCTCTCCCAGGGTGTGCATTTTGGGGCATCTGTATAACCCAAATTACAATTCTTTTTTGTTGCTAAAGTTAAGAGCAAGAAATAAGTGTCAAATCCATGTAGTTTATAGAGACATTTTTGCTCCAATTACAGGGTGTCTGTTGTAAGATATCTGTATAACACAAATTTCCATACTTCTTTGTTGCTAAAGTTGAGAGCAAGAAATAAGTGTCAAATCCACGTAGTTTATAGAGTGATTTTTGCTCCAATTACAGGGTGTCCATTGTGGGGTATCTGTATAATGCAAATTTCCATACTTTTTTGTTGCTAAAGTTGAGAGCAAGAAATACGTGTCAAATCCACATAGTTTATAGAGTGATTTTCGCTCCAATTACAGGGTGTCCGTTGTGTGGTATCTATATAACGCAAATTCCATTAATTTTTTGTTGCTAAAATTGAGAGCAAGAAATACGTGCCAAATCCAGGTAGTTGATTAACAACTATGTCAGACAGAAAGATGGCAGGTGGAGCAGGCAGAGGTCGCAGCACAGTAAGGGGACCTCGCAGCAGGGGTGACTCTGTGAGGCCAGAACTGCCGTTGTCATCTAGCGTAAGTGTGTTGAGGTCATCCAATTCCTCAACTATAACATCTGAGAACCCAAGCCAAGAGTCTGTGGGTTCGTCAGATACAACAATTAGTTGGCATGGCCCAGGAGCAGGTCAGCGGCCCTTACTTGTCCTCAACCAGGCTCTGTCCTATTAATTTCCCTTAGCCAGAAACCTACTACTAGGTGGTCTGGGCTCAGCGCAATTATACAGCGAGGACGAAGTGTTTGAGGACAGTCAGCGGCTGCTTGGCAGTGAAGAGGTGGGGCAGACATTCGCTGCTTCGTACCGTAGGCAGGCTCTGCATACTGACACCGTTGAGGAGAATAGCAGTGACAGGGAAACGCAAATTGACGATGATGTAGCCGATCGCACTTGGGGTGTAGCAACGGATTCATCATCGTAGGGTCGTGAGTCAGCAGGGTGGCAGCAGTGCGAGGACGTGAGCCAAATGAGCGGTGGGTATAAATCCCGATTCGCAGGTCCAAGTAAGCAGTGGCACAGGGGCTCAGCGAGGCAGCGGCGGTAGTAGTAGCTCAGTGCAGAGTGTTGGCGGTAAAATCTCGGCAGTGTGGCAGTTTTTTATTAAGACACCAGAGGAGCATAGCGTGTGTATATGTAGAATCTGCAGGCAGAAAGTAAAGTGTGGCCAGGGAGCTAACGGTGGCACCATGGCCCTGCTCCAACACATGCAGCATCACCATCCAATGGCCTGGGAGAAACGGGTATCAGATGTGGTCCATCCTGCCGGCGCAGCAACAGCAGCAGCACCTAGTGGCACAGATGCCATTTCAGCCAGTCAAGACTCCAGCAACTCGGCTGAAGGGAATTGTTTGTCTTTGACATCATCTCACAGTCCAGATGCTCCTGCTCCTCATCATGCATGGCACCAGCAGTCGTTGAGTGAGGCGATTACAAAGCTGACCATGCTGCTTTCCAAGTTGTTGGTACTGCAGTCCCTCCCTTTCCAAGTCGTTGACTCTGCACCCTTCAGAGAACTAATGGCTTGTGCCAAACCGAGGTGGAGAGTTCCAAGCCGATCTTTCTTTTCCAAAAAGGCAGTACCAGCCCTTCACAAATATGTAGAACAGAAGGTGGGCCAGTCCTTGAGCTTATCAGTTTCTTCCAGGTTGCACGGCAGCACGGACGTGTGGAGCTGTAACTGTCATTTACTGCCCACTGGGTAAATGTGCTTGCCGCCCAGCCACACCAACAACTTGAACAGGAGATGCCGCTTTCTCCTCCATGTTGTTAAACTGCTGCTCCTGCGCCAATGTCCGCCTTCTCCACCACCACCTCAGCCTCCACAAGTCTAAGTGCTGCTACATCATACCACATGTGCAGGGCGCAGCAGTGTCACACTTTCTACACCTGGTTTGCCTGGGAGAACAAAGTCACACAGGGGAGGAACTGCTCCATGTCTTGCAAGAAGAATTCAATGTGTGGCTTTCTCCGTGACAACTGCAAATCGGAACCATGGTGACAAACAATGGGAGGAACAAGCTGTTCATGCTGCACCGAGGAGGGATGCCGCACGTGTTCCATCTGGTTGTCAACAGGTTCCTGAAGTCTTCCACCCATCTCCAAGTCATTCTAAAAAAGGCCAGGAAGCTATGCATGCACTTCAGCCACTTCTTATAAAGCCAAGCACACCATCCTCGAGTTGCAGTGGCAGAACGGTCTCCCCCAGCACAGGCTGATATGCGATGTTTCCACCCTTAGGAAGTACAGCCTCCATATGTTAGACTGTCTGTATGAACAGAGAAAAACCATTAATGATTTTTTGATGATGCAAGCGGACAGGAGTACTCCACTGTGTAACTTTGATGTCAGCGACTGACAGCTCATGCGTGACACCTGCCATTTGCTCAGACCCTTTGAAGAGGCCACGGTATTTGTCAGTCTCCAGGACTGCGGGATGAGTAACTTCATTCCACTGCTTCCTGTCCTGGAACAGATGCTGCAAAATCTGTTTGGTCAGGGCACTGGAGAAGTGGCGACTACATCTCATGGCCACATGAGTCCGGTGGGGTCTGTACTGGTGGAGGAGGAGGACATTGGAGCACATGCAGAGTCTGGTGAAATTAGTGCTTTTTCTACTCAGGTGACAGGAGAGGAGAAGCAGGAGCATCCGAAGGAGGTAGAAGATGAGGTAGATGACCCAGAAGCACCGTGGCAGTATACAGTGGAGATGGAGGCCGGGAGTCCCTCAGAGTCACTTGCGCAGATGTCCCGCAGTATGCTGCTTTTCCTAACTAGTGACAACCGAACAGTCAACATCCGGCATAGGGATGACTTTTGGCTCTCCACCCTCTTGGACCCTTGCTACCAGTCAAAAATGGGTGCCTTTTTACCAGGTGCCGAGAGGGAGGAACAACTGGTATACTATAGAGATATACTGTGCAGACAGTTGTCCGCTGCCTACGTGCGCCATTGTCCATCCTCTGTCAGGTTTGACCAGGGGATTCCAGGCAGTCATCGCTCACATGCTACTGCCACAGCTGCTGTGGGGATATTGGGGGTAGGAGTAGTAGCAGCTCCATCAGCAGCAGTTTAAGTCTGCAGTCCTTAATGAGCAGCTTCCTTCACCTGTCTAGTGAAAAGGGCAGCCACCAGCAGCAGCAGGACACGGAGCAGACCCTGCACCAGCAGGTGGTGGCCTACTTGTACAGCACTCTACCACCCCAGGTAGAGGATCCACTGGACTACTGGGCAGCCAAACTTGATGTGTGGCCGCAACTTCCGGAGTTTGCAGTAGAGAAGCTGTCCTGCTCGGCCAGTGGTATGGCATCAGAGCGGGTGTTCAGTGTGGCAGGGCCCATCGTTACCCCAAGGAGAACCTGCTTGTCCACTCGTAATGTGGAAAGACTGATCTTTGTCAAGATGAATCAGGCGTGGATCAGCCCCGATTTCAACACACCAATGTCTTATGCATCAGATTAGATCAGCCATGAAGTTGAGAAATGAGTCTGGATTCTAACTACCTGCCTCAGCCACTATTCTGATGCTGCCACCCGCCTGATGCCACACATCTGCTGCCAGTTGCTCCATATGCCTCCCACCATCTTTAACAGGGACTGGAATTGTCATCCACCTCCACACTCTGTCATTGTACCACTTTCTGACCTCCTGCTGCTGCTGGCACCTCCACGCTCATTGTGCCACTCTGTGGCCTACCATGTTGCTGCCACCTCTAGAATTTGCCATTGTGCCACTCTCTGACCTCCTCCTGCTGCTGCCACTGCCACCTCCATGCTCTAACATTGTGCCACACTCTGGCCTACAATGTTGCTGCCAGCTCCCGAATTTTCCATGTGCCACTCTCTGACCTCCTGTTGCTGCTGCTGCCACTGCTGCCTCCATGCTCTGCAAACAGTGAAAGGAAAAAAAACAGAAAAACAGAGGACGGCGCCTTGAGTGATATCTTCCAGCAAAGAAGAGGCGTAAATCCAACCCCTATGCGGGGTGCTCACCTGTCGGATGTCTTGTTTCAGGCAAAATGCCCTACAATTGGGGTCCTGGAGGTAAATGGTATTCCTCTTGTCTAAAAAAGTTGGATCCCAGAGTAGAACGCAGGTACTACCCAAAATAGGTTTTCCACAGGTCCCAAAAATAGGGAACTCAGGATCAGTTGCACAGAAAATAAGAAAAAAGCAATGGCAGAAATTGTGGCGCTAGTTTTTCAGGATATTTACCAACTCTCAAGAAAGAGGATGATAGTAATAATAACAATTTTATTTATATACACGGTAAAACAAATAAATAAAACATAAATGAATTAATTAAAATCCTTACTGACGCGTTTTGGGCAGAGCCCTTTCTCAGAGTGTAGGACAAATTCACAAAATGTAAAGTTTAATATACTTTATTAAAGCCTCTTAGTGACGTGTAAAAAGTCTGATATTGAAATACTATGTTAAATATTAATTATTAATTATTTCAACAAAGAAAAATTATTAACTTCGAATTCATTTCAAACTTCGAATTCATTTCAAATGTCACAACATCACTCTTTGATTTCCATAATCTGTCAGAAGGAATGAAAAGCTTCAGGATTGAAAGCCAAAAGACGAAGTGGATACAGAACACAGAGGACATGCAAATATTGCATTTACTGGTCATCTCTGTTCTGGATCCACTCGTTTTTGGCTTTAGCAATACTGATGGATTAATGACCGATTGAAAGCAGACACTGAAGGATGAAAAAATGGGCAAATGATCAGTGACCTCGGTGCAAAATTACTGTCGACAACCTCTCCACTCTTTGTGGGGGTTTTTACATGTATCAGCGTTTAACAGAACAGTGTAAAAAGAGTGCACTCTTTGACGTTATAGTGGGATCTTGGCCCTCAGCTCAGTCCTTTCAAACTGGAACAAACGTTACCTTATCAGGCTGCATTCCAGCTTCACTTATTTGGTGAAGTTGGCCCCTGTAAGTGCCCATGGAATTGAAGAGTGAAGCGAGATTGGCGGCTGTCATGTGCGTGTCATACTAAAACACAGCATTGTTTGAAGACCAAACCATGCTCCCTATGCATATTTAAGCATGGCACAATGTTCTACAACACCCTACAGGCTCTCTGCAGCCAGGAAATACCTGTTTTTTAACGTGATTCGTCATGATTCGATTCGGGTCAAACTTAATTTAAAAAAAAAATGTTGTGAATTATGAAATGACACTAACACAAAGCTGAGATATGGTAAATGTTAGTTGGTAACTAATTTCGATAGTAAGAGGATAATAAACCTTGTCCTATTTGAACCCCTCACAGGTATATACCACCTATCTGAGAATGTTGTAATGGGGAAAAATGGGACAAAAAAGAATGTGCAAAGTCAGATAGAAAACTTTAATAAATCTGGGCCTCTATCTCTTCAGAACTGGAATTGACTCAGTGTATATTGTCCCCTATCTTTATTCCCACATGGGTCTATTATATATATATTTTTTGTACTTTAACTGTTTTGTCTATTTTTTTACCAAAGAGTATATGTGGGAGAGAGAATGAGATTATGTTCTATTGGCTACTGCTGTATAATCAGTAGAAATTGATTAATAAATTTTAAAAAGGGGTGTAACTTCTTATTTTTAGTGAATGTGTAAATTTTAGGGCTAAATGTACTTAATAATAATAATCAAAATAATCTTTATTTATATAGCGCCAATCAAATTCCATAGCGCTTTACAAATCATAGGGGACATATACATATATAATATTGCAATACACAGAACAAACAGTTATATGAAACATTAAGAGTGAGTGCCCTACTCACAATAGCTTACAGACTATGAGGATGAGGGTGTTGACACAAGAGGTTGTGTAATGGTCTAGCCAATTTTTTTTTATTACTATGAAGACCTAAAGAGTTAACAAACTTCCTAAAAGCTGTTTCTGAAAGTTTTACGGGTGCATAATTAAAAATGGAATTATATATAGGGGGTTTCTAATATTATATATTTCAAATCACATTAAAAAACAATAATAATCCCCAAAAAAGACAGTTCTGAAATCTCCTTGACAATACGGAAAACTGATGTCCGATTTGTAAGCAGCGTGACATCAAAATAAAATATCTAGCCATTTTAAAAATTGAAAAATGAAAAAAATAAAGCAGATATTTGGGAAATGTTATTAAGTAACTAATTTAGGTGGTAAGTTATGTATCAGATTATTTTGACTTATGAAAATAACAAACTTTAAAAAAAATTTTTGATTGTGAAGCTAGGCATGTGGTTAGAAAGGGGTAAAAATCAGCAAGATAAAACAATGTCCAATGCATCCTGTGCGGAGAGGCACATGTCTTCCCAAAGTTTAGCTCTGGGTTCCAGATTGTACACTCACATCTGAAACACCATCCATTCAGATGCTTATTGGAATAGGTGGATCATCTTGTAATTGTTGCCCTATACACCTTGTAGTGTATTGAAAACAGGATTGCAGCTTAATCTTGATCTTAGTTGGTAGTATGTTAATGAAGGGCTTCCACATTGTGAAGAACCCATGTACTTTTTTCCTTCTATAGGGCTGCATCTATCCATGCCATACTAAAAACAAATGATGAGTTTAAATGATAAGTTTAACTGAATGGATCTGAATTATCTGGCCCATTTGTGGCAAGTGTCGGAAGAGATGCACTCTGTTGTACCCTACAATGTAGTAAGAATGGGGAGTTCACATATTGTCACCGTTCACATAATAGATGTTGTGGCATCGTTATTTAACGTCCCTAGAAAGGATAGAAATGTTGGGTCAAAGTTCCCTTAACGGAGTGTGGTTTCTAAAAATTGCCAAGATACTGAATCAAATGCTTTCTCAGCGTTGGGAAGCATAGATGGGGGGAGAAATTGTCTTGTGCCTGAAAAGTTGCTGCTCAAGATCAAGATCATACATGCCTCCTGGAAATTCAAGACTTTTAAACCCTGTAAACTTCATTACCAAGATGTTTGGCAAGGATCTTATAATAGTCTCCAGAGAGACCATCTGATCCGGGGCCTTTGGTTTTCGTGAGGGATATAATAGTGTGAAGCACCTCCTCAACTGTAAATGGTTGGGTTAATGTCTCTTGTTGGGCTGGAGTAAGTTTAGGCAGGTCGGTTTTGTGGAGAAGGTCCCGTGTCCCTGCTGAATCATATGGTTGTGCTGTGTATGTCACGGGTGCTCACGTGCCCCCCGTTTGCCCCCGCTGCAGGCCGGTCTCTTCACTCACCTCTCCCGGCTCCTGCTCTTCCCCGGACTGCCGTGCGCACGCGTCCCCGCCTCCTAGGGTGCGCGCGCGGCTCCTGCCGAAAATTTAAAGGGCCAGCGCACCGCTAATTGGTGCACTGGCTGAACCTCACCTTTAAGAATCCTGCCTCTTCCTGTGTCCCCTGCCGGATCTTTGTGCCTCATAGCCTTAGAGAAAGCTTCCAAGCGAGTATTCCTGCGTTCCTGTGTATTCCTGCGTATTCCTGTATTCCTGTGTTCCTGTGTATTCCTGTGTGTTCCCGCTCCTGAGTCCTGTGTTCCCGTGTTACCTGAGTTCCTCCGTGTTGCTGTGTTCCGTGTGCCTGTGTTCCCGTTCCCACCTGCCTGGACCTCCTGTTGCTGACCCCGGACTTGGACCTGACGTTGCATCTCTGCTGCCTGCCCTGACCCTGTGCCTGGACCTGTCTACGAGATTGTCATCCGCTAAGGTACCTCGACCTCGGCTGCCACCGTGGGCTAGTCACACCTGAGAACGACCTAGTGGTATCCTGCCGCAGCAAGTCCAACCCGCTTTGCGGCAGGCTCTGGTGAATACCAGGTGCCGCTAGGCTCCGGTTCCGGGTGTTGGCTAGTTACATCTCCCGCGGTGGTCCAGAGGATCCACTGATCCTAACAGTAAGATCCGGCCATGGATCCCGCCGAGGTTCCGCTTCCCACTCGACCAAACTTTGCCGCCATAGTGGTCCAGCAATCCCGGGAGATTGCCGCTCAACGTGAACAGCTGGATCAAGTCACCACCATGCTGCAACAGCTGCTAGCCGCCCAGCAACAGCAACAGGTTCCCGTGGCTGCTCCCGTGGCTCCTGCAACCCTGGTCTGCCTTCCTGCTGCTGAACCACGACTACGGCTGTCTATGCCCAGCAAATTTGACGGAGACCCCAAACAGTGCAGGGGTTTTATTACTCAATGCTCCCTACAAATAGAACTTATGCCTTCGCAATTTGTCACGGAGCGTTCCAAGGTGGCATTTTTCGTCAGTCTTCTCTATGGGAAGGCCCTGGCCTGGGCCACTCCTCTTTGAGACAGAGGCGACCCGGTCACGGCTACTCTTGCAGCTTTTCTGGCGGAGTTCCGGGCCGTTTTTGAGGAACCAGCACAGGCTTCTTCTGCCGAGACTGCGTTGTTGAACCTGCGCCAAGGCAACTCATCTGTGGGAGAGTATGCTGTTCAGTTCCGCACCCTGGCCTCTGAACTTGCCTGCAACGATGCAGCTCTCATCGCCACCTTTAAGAAAGGACTCTCGCCGCAGGTCAAAGATGCGCTGGCGGCTCGGGATCTACCGTCAACTCTGGGTGGCTCATCACACTGGCCACTCGGATAGATGTCCGGTTTAAGGAACGCGCCGAGGAACTTCGCTCTGAGCATCCTCAAGCTCAGGTAAAACGTTTTCCTCGCCTCGCACCTGCCTTCCAAAGACCGCTCCAGCCTCCGCCTGTATCGTCTGCTGAGGAACCCATGCAGGTGGACAGAATCCGGCTCTCTCTACAAGAGCGTTCCAGAAGACGACAGGAGAACCTTTGTCTGTATTGTGCCAGTTCAGGGCACTTCATCAGGACTTGTCCTGTTCATCCCCAACGTCCAGGAAACGCCAGCACCTAGGGCTCTTGGGAGAAGCGTCCCTAGGTGTGTGCCAAGCTTCTCCACGTCTGATTATTCCTGTGCTCCTCAGCGTAGACACCGGCACCCAGATTCAAGTTTCTGCTTTCCTGGATTCTGGCTCTACAACGAACTTTATGGACGCAGCCCTGGTCTCCCGGCATCACTTCCCAGTGGTTTGTCTTGAGAAACCATTGTCCATTGCCTCAGTCAGTGGCCAGATTCTTTCCGTGCCCATCCGGTTTCGCACGGAACCCCTGCTTCTGCAAGTTGGAGCCTTGCATAAAGAAAGACTTTCTTTTTTTGTACTACCCCAAAGCACTTCCACCCTCCTGTTGGGTCTCCCCTGGTTGCAGCAACATGCCCCTGTGCTGGACTGGTCCTCTGGGGAGATTCTCCGTTGAGGCCCGGCTTGTTCTTCTCATTGTATGGATGTCCCTCGTCCGCTCCCTGTCTGGACTTCCACCTTGTCTCCCAAGCCCCTGGAGGGGCTCCCCTCTCCATACTTGGATTTCGCAGATGTGTTCTCCAAAAAACAGGCAGAGACTCTTCCTCCACATCGTCCCTATGATTGCCCCATCGACTTGCTGCCCGGCTCTTCTCCTCCACGGGGTCGGGTGTACCCGCTCTCGGTACCCGAAACAGCCACCATGTCTGAATATATTAAGGAAAATCTGCAAAGAGGTTTCATACGTAAATCCTCCTCTCCAGCTGGCGAGGTTTCTTTTTTGTCACCAAGAAAAATGGCTCTCTTCGCCCCTGTATAGACTATCGCGGTCTTAACAAAGTCACCGTTAAGAATCGCTACCCCTTTCCGCTGATCACGGAGTTGTTTGATCGTCTATGGGGCGCGAGGGTCTTTACCAAGTTGGATCTTCGTGGTGCCTACAATCTTATTCGCATCAGGAAGGGTGACGAGTGGAAGACTGCCTTTAACACCCGTGATGGGCATTTTGAATATTTAGTCATGCCCTTTGGACCTTGCAATGCACCAGCCGTTTTCCAGGAATTTGTTAATGATATCTTCAGGGACTTATTGTACAGCTGTGTTGTAGTTTACCTGGATGACATCCTCGTGTTTTCTGCTGATCTCGAGTCCCATCAGTCCCATGTACGGCAAGTGCTCAGTCGTCTCAGGACTAACCATCTCTATGCCAAACTGGAAAAATGCCACTTTCATCAAAGGAGCCTTCCATTCCTTGGCTACATTATTTCCGACAGAGGCCTGCAGATGGATCCCGCTAAACTATCTGCAGTTCTTCAGTGGCCATGCCCAGTGGGACTGCGTGCTATCCAAAGATTCCTGGGCTTTGCCATTTATTATAGGCAATTCATTCCACATTTTTCATCCCTGGTAGCTCCACTGGTGGCGCTAACAAAGAGAGGTGTCAATTCTCGTCTCTGGCCCCCTGCCGCTGAGGAGGCCTTCACGAGATTAAAGACTGCGTTTTCCTCTGCATCTGTTCTTACCAGACCTGATACCGAGAAGCCATTCTTTCTGGAAGTCGATGCCTCTTCCGTAGGAGCTGGAGCGGTTCTTACCCAGAAGGGGCCTAGGGGCCGAACTCTCTCCTGGGGCTTCTTCTCCAAAACATTTTCCTCCGCAGAGAGGAATTATTCTATTGGGGATCGTGAGCTTCTGGCTATCAAGCTTGCCTTGGAGGAATGGCGTCATCTGCTGGAGGGAGCTCGATTTCCAGTCAGTATTTTCACGGACCACAAGAACCTCCAGTACTTGCAGACAGCTCAACGGTTGAACCCACGTCAAGCCCGGTGGTCCCTATTCTTTTCCCGTTTTGACTTGGTACAGGATCTAAAAGCCATTTGGGAACAAGTCCGTACCTCATTGCTCCAAACCTCTGCCAAGACCAAGCATCAAGCGGACAAGAAACGTCAGCCTTTTCCTGTCTTAGCTCCGGGTGACAGGGTCTGGTTATCCTCAAGGTAAATCCGACTGAAGATCCCTGGCTACAAATTGGGACCCCGGTTCTTGGGTCCATTTGAAATCCTCAGTCGCATCAACCCGGTGGCCTACAAATTGCGGCTGCCTCCTAGCATGCGCATACCCAACTCCTTCCACGTTTCCCTCCTCAAGCCAGTCATCTTAAACCGCTTCACCCGACATGTTCCTCTCCCTCCGGCCCCACAAGCGGACTCTACTGATGTCTTCGAGGTGAAGGAGATCCTGGATACTAAGACAGTGAGAGGTAGGCGGTTGTTTCTGGTAGACTGGAAGGGATTTGGTCCTGAGGAGAGATCTTGGGAGCCAGAGGATAACATCTTGGACAAGAGCCTGCTCCAATGTTTTCTCAGGCCCAAGAAGAGAGGGAGGCCGAAGGGGGGGGTACTGTCACGGGTGCTCCCGCGGTCCCTGGCTCCTGCCAAAAATTTAAAGGGCCAGCGCATCGCTAATTGGTGCACTGGCTGAACCTCACCTTTAAGAATCCTGCCTTTTCCTGTGTCCCCTGCCGGATCTTTGTGCCTCATAGCCTTAGAGAAAGCTTCCAAGCGAGTATTCCTGCGTTCCTGTGTATTCCTGCGTATTCCTGTATTCCTGTGTTCCTGTGTATTCCTGTGTGTTCCCGCTCCTTAGTCCTGTGTTGCCGTGTTACCTGAGTTCCTCCATGTTGCTGTGTTCTGTGTGCCTGTGTTCCCGTTCCCACCTGCCTGGACCTCCTGTTGCTGACCCCGGACTTGGACCTGACGTTGCATCTCTGCCTCCTGCCCTGACCCTGTGCCTGGACCTGTCTACGAGATTGTCATCCGCTAAGGTACCTCGACCTCGGCTGCCACCGTGGGCTAGTCACACCTGGGAACGACCTAGTGGTATCCTGCTGCAGCAAGTCCAACCCGCTAGGCTCCAGTTCCGGGTGTTGGCTAGTTACATCTCCCGCGGTGGTCCAGAGGATCCACTGATCCTAACAGTGTATAATTGGGTATAGTATTCTCAAAAGGCTTCCTAGATGTCAGATGGGGAAGTAAGGTCCTCTGTGCCCCTAGGATTTTCCAGTTTTAGAATGATGTGTTTTGGTTTTCTGAGTTTATTTCCGCATCTAAAGAATTTGCTTCTGGAAGTATTGACCACCCACTGAGCCTGACCTCTTAAGAAGGTGTCCATCAATTGTCGAGCTTCACCTGGGCAAGTTCCGGGCCCATAGCTGCTGAGGGGGCCCACATAAGTTTGTACATAAGGAATCCAGGAGGATGAGGGGGGCTGTATGTAATGAATCCATAGGGTGTGAGAGGTTATATAAAATAACCATGAGGGGGCTGTTTGGGATGATAAAGAAGGGAATATTTTAGGGAACAGGAGACTGTTTTCGTTTCTGAATTTTGAATGCTGCCAAGTGAGTTCACTGCACAGGGGCCTAATGTGGCTCTGTCACCCACAGCCTAATGGTGAGGGCATTGGACTGCTAGAGGAAGTGGATTTGGATCACGGACTGTTTCTTCCCACTTCCAAGGACCTGCTATGATTTTAACAACATGGCAGAGCAGTTGAATACTCCAGCTAATTACAGTGCTCATCAATTGCATGTTTGTGCTTATACACAGACAATTGATTCCATCCTCCCTCATGTACCCCTGCCAGCTTGCAGATGCGGGCCTTCTACATCCCTGGGCCAGTCACACCCCCTGTGACCATGATCGTTACACCACTATCAGTCAGCCATCTCAGTTATAGGGCTCTATCTTCTTCTGGATCAGTGAATAATAGTAGGCGGCCATACAGTGTCATTCTCAGCTTAGTCAGAAAATGGAGCTGGAAACGGATGTTTCTTTCGAGTGGGAGATTTGCTTTTTTTTAATTTGGTGTCGCCGAAGCTTTCTTTGGTGATGAACCGAAAAATATTTGAAATGGTTGGTCTGGGTCTGGCATCACGGTAATCTCGCTCTTTCCCCAACCTATGCACTCTTTCGATAGGAGGTAATGCATGATTTGTGTATAGGTTCAGCGCAGACATTGAATCGATGGCCAGGTTACACCTCGGCCACAATGGTGTCCTGTTCTCTGTCCACCACAATTGAAGTTTCCAAGGTGTTTGCTGGAGATGAGTGGATCCCACATGTTTAGAGTCAACTTTGCCATGAGAGTCCAGCTCCTTTCAGGAGGCCGATGGTGCCCACCCAGCTGTCCTTCTGATGTTGTTTATCCTGACCATGTATGTAGATTTGTCCTGGAGAAATCTTTCCATTAGTATAATGATAAATAATAATTCCTTTATTTATTTAGCGCAGACAGATTACACAGCACTACACTGAGCTTACTTGTCAAATTACTAGTTCCCTTATAGCATAGGGAGGATCTGAGTGTACATGAATAGGTTAGTGAAAGTCACGTACTTAGCTCTTAGGGTGCCACAAGTGGATTGGACACAATGGGGCAGATTTACTTACCAGACCCTGAGCGATCCCCGAGGTGCGTTTCCCGACGAAAATGCACAGCTGCCGCGATTCACTACCCTCACGTGCCCGATATCCTGCATCTGTCGATTCCCCGATCAGGTCCATCGGAGTTTACCTTCTTCTTCCCGGTGCATGTAAGAGCTTGGGCTTGCGACACAATTTAAATGTTAAATCCCGCGGTTTGTCCGAATCCGTAGGTTTGTCCGAATCCGTAGGATTGTCCGACGGCCCACCCCCCGAGTTCTGTCACATGAAAGTCGGTGCCTACGCGCCAAAATCCGATTGCGTGCTACACAATCCAAGGTGCGATCCCTGAAAACTCGGGAAACCCGACGAAAATGCGTCCGCGGGACCCTTAGTAAATAAGCCCCAATGAGTTGCAGAGTTACCTCACTATTGGTAGGACTAATGACAGCCCTTTACTGGCAGGTAGGAGCGCAACTTCAACAAAATGTGACCGTGTTGGATGTGTCAACCCAGGATTCATGGACAGAATGTCTGAGTGGTCGACTGTACGGTGTTTCAGGCCTGCTCTTAACTCAATGATGAGGATGTTGCGCCCAGAGTTGTCAGGAGGGGAGAGAGGGATGTCACTAGCTCTTTAAGCCTAGCTGTAGAGCCCGCAGCAAGGCTTTCTAATGTCCAGGTGAGTTGGCCTGGTCTCACTGTACCCTGGAGGAGATGGCTGGGGTGTAGCAGCAATTGAGGCCAAGGTTGCAGCAGTGGATTAGGTCTCAGTCTGTAAGAACTCACCAGGGTCTGGCACAAGACTGCATCTGCTCCAGGAAGGGTCTGCAAGGGATCTAAAGAGTAGCTGCGGTTGCTGTGAGATATGTGAAATCACCTATAAGAAGCAGGGGGTGGTAAAAGCTCCAATCCAGGCAAAAAGCTTTGGCACAAGGTGCAGCTGCTGTTCAAGTGCTTCAAGTGAACTTTGGTCTGCACCTTGTGCAGTGCCTTATGTATCTTTAGTTTCCAGATGTTCCATGCGACTTTTCACTTATGTAGCAATTTCTTTTGCTTATTTTTGCAACTTTTCAGGCACAAATCTGCACCTGGTCTAGGGCAGGTGCAAAGGAAGGATTTTTTTCATGGACCCTACTTTAAACATGTCAATTAGAATTATTTCACATGCTTTAAGTGTCTTAAAGTTTTGCTCCGTAACCTGTTTTATGAAATTTCTGAAATGTTTGCATTCTTTTAAAATCTGTTGGTTACTTCTAAGGGTGAGGTCACACGTTGCATTTTGATTGCGTTTTAATTGTATTTTGAAACACATTACAACAGCTGAGGAGAAGTACCTATATACTCGAGTATAAACCGACCCGAGTATAAGCCGAGACCCCTAATTTTACCACCATAAACTGTGAAAACCTATTGACTCTAGTATAAGCCGAGGGTGGGAAATCCATTGGTCACAGACCCCCCCAGTATACAGCCAACCAGCCCCCTGTAGTATACAGCCAGCCCAGCTTGCCCCCAGTAGTATACAGCCAGCCCAGCCTGCCCCCAGTAGTATACAGCCAGCCCCCAGTAGTATACAGCCTGCCCCCAGTAGTATACAGCCAGCCCCCAGTAGTATACAGCTTGCCCCCAGTAGTATACAGCTTGTCCCCAGTAGTATACAGCCAGTCCCCAGTATTATACAGCTTGCCCCCAGTAGTATACAGCCTGCCCCCAGTAGTATACAGCTTGCCCCAGTAGAATACAGCCTGCCCCATGTATTATACAGCCACCAGCCCCCAGCCACAGCCTGTCCCAGTAGTATACAGCTTGCCCCCAGTAGTATATAGCCTGTCCCCAGTAGTATACAGCTTGCCCCCAGTAGAATACATGCTGCCCCCTGTAGTATACAGCCACCAGCCCCCTGTAGTATACAGCCTGCCCCCAGTAGTATACAGCCTGCCCCCAGTAGTATACAGCTTGCCCCCAGTAGAATACAGCGTGCCCCTGTGTAGTATACAGCCAAACCGATGCTCCCCCAATGTCCACGCCGCTTGCCTTCAGGCTTCCACGCCCGTCTTCTTTCTTCTGCAGGGCACCGCCATTGATCTCCCCCGGCAGGCGCATAGTATGATGCGTCGCTGCTGACGTCATACTAGGCGCCGCCTGGGGAAAAAACATGGCGGCGCCCTGCAGAAAAAGAAGAGGAGCCGCGCGGATATCGGGGGAGCAGCGCTGCACCGGAGGGTGAGTATATAAGTTTATTATTTTTAAAGTATTTTTTACTTATTTATTTGACTCGTGTAAAAGCCGAGGGGACGTTTTCAGCACATTTTTTGTGCTGAAAAACTCGGCTTATACACGAGTATATACGGTAATTTGCCTCATTACATTCTAAAATTCTCGTTTACAAAACGCAATATAAAGGTGACATTAACGCATGCGTTAACAGCACGTTTACTATGCGTTTTGTAAATGCAAATGTTTTCCAGTGTGTGTGCCTGCTGTAATAATAATTCTTATCTACCTCTATTTCATGACTGACAGCAGCATTCATGGTCTCTAATTATACTGCTCATGATACAGCATATCATTTAGCTGCATTTACAGGCGGTCCCCTACTTAAGGACACCCGACTTACAGACAACCCATAGTTACAGACGGACCCCTCTGCCCACTGTGACCTCTGGTGAAGCTCTCTGGATGCTTTAAAATAGTCCCAGATTGCAATAATCAGCTTAAAATTGTCTGCAATGAAGCTTTATTGATAATTATTGGTTCTATTACAGCAAAAAAATTTGAAACTCCAATTGTCACTGGGGCAAAAAAAAAAAATTGTCGGGAACTACAATGATAAAATATACAGTTTCGACTTACATACAAATTCAACTTAAGAACAAACCTACAGTCCCTATCTTGTATGTAACCCGGGGACTGCCTGTATTGGCAGCACCCTGAGCTAATCTCTTTTCTCTGTGTTTGTAATCATTCTAGACTATGGTGTTCTTTTATTTCAACAAAGGCAATGAATTTTTTTAGTAACTGAATGTCATCTATTTTATTCCCATGAAGTTACCAAGTCAGAACTAATATATCAAAATCCCTGAATTCTATCAATGCTACCATTCAAAGCAGGTGAGTTGCCTGAATGCAAAAGTCAAATCAATAGAAAAGTGAAGTGAGATATACTAAACCAAAAGGATGAGTCATTTACCAATAATGCAGACACTAGTATAGTATTAAGTTTAGCAAAATCCCCAAAAATTACCAAAATATGATTCCAATGCTAGATGTATTGGATGCTGGATGACTGTAGATTGCATATTTACACATATATTTGGCAATAGTGTGTACCAGGCCTGTGACAAGGGTATACAGTTGTGGGGGCATGGAATCAAAGGGGTTTATTTACTAAGGGTGCGCGCATTGCATTTGCACCGGACTTCACAACCTTTTTGGGATTTGCGCGACGCTAGGACAGGTATTTAGAAGGCTATTGTGTCACATGCATTCTGATTTTCATGTGACAGAAATGGGGGGGGGGGGCGGTCCGTCAGACGATCCAACTCAGACTGAGAGCGGAATTTAACATTTAAATTGTGTCGCAAGACAATGCACTTACATTCCCTGGGAAGAAGATGGTGAACTCCGGGGGACCTGAGTGGGGTAGTGACACAAGCAGGATATCGGGCGCAGGATCTTAGTGAATCGTGGCACAGTGCATTCCAGTCAGACAATGCACATTGGGGAAAACGCCACTGATGGGTAAGTAAATATGCCCCAATATGTTTTCTTTTTGATTTTGTCACTCCTACCATGGCCAGACTTAATGTTGGAGTTGGGGCACACGTGGTCATGATTTAAAGAGGTGGGTAAGGGCCAGACAGCGTGAAGGGGGTGGCGTCATGACGTGACGCACGTTCGCCGCTGCTACTCCTCCCTCTCCTAGGCACGAACCCCGCCATGTGGAGCTCTTGGAGTCCCTGCACCGAAAGACGGGACGAAACCTGGCGCTGAGCTGGACATTGCATCCCGGTTACGGGAATCAGCTCGTCGCGCTGCCTGAGGAGAGGTCCGGTTAAACGCAGATTGAAGGGACGGGCACACACAACGGACGGTGCCGTACCTTCTCGGCCAGCGCGTGGAGGCGTTACTTGGTCCCGATAAGGGCGGTTAACCTAGAGCTGAACGGAACCCAGAACGGAGCAGGATTCACTCCCTTTATTGCACCGGTGCCCCAAGACACGTTAATGGAAAAGGCCTGGCGTTAGAAGTAACGGCAGCTGGTGGGAGAAGCTGGATATGGTGAGCTATTGTACTTACTGAGCTACTGATGACCATGGAGCCTCCCGGAACGGGCTGCGGCCGTTCAACTGGACTCTGGTAAGACGAACCTGACCTTACCATTTGATATTTGCATCTGCGTCCCTTGGTGGGGAGAACCGACCGGAGGGCTGTGTTGGAGAAGGACCGTGAGCATTGGTGTGCTCGGCTGGTTGTGCCCCCTGGGCTAAGCTGGAGGTCGAAGTTTTGCCTAGTGCTGTGGTTAGACCTACTTAGAAGCCAAATTCTATCCTAGGGTGGTTAAGCCCTTTAATCGGGGCTGAGTCCTTAAAGACTATAGTACCAAGAGGACACGCGCTCTGCGTTGCTTTGCCCTGAACTGGTCAATTTTTTTCTGCTGGTAGCACCTTGACGCCAAGATATTGGAAGGTGGTGCGCGATTTGTGGATATATCTGGATTATTCTCTGTCCGTGGAATGGAATGGACACTACCGGATTATTGAACATTTGACGGAGACGGTTGAGTGCCAATACATGTGTGAGGAGTCAGTTATGCTTTTATGATGTAACTATGGTTGTCTAGCCACCTAGCCGGAAGTCCTGAGTATCCAGCACTGTATGGACAGCTGGTCAGGGTGGTATTGGCCAGAACTGGATTTTCCATCTATTAAGCGTAGCTCGTGGACAGAACACAGGAAGGTGGCGTCTGACTTTCTGAATACAGTTGGCCACCTGGTATGCTTGGAGCAAACCTCACCCTTAAGAGCTACCCCAAGACAGTACGAATGCTCCCGGCGTATGGTCTACTAAAAGAGTTTGCGAAATCAGTGTATACTGAGATAACTGTTAAGCTATAGTACTGTCTGCTCATATTTACTAGGTCAGGCATGCAAAAACTGTAGGTTTTTCTTTTTTTGAACCCTGAAGAAGGGATTATGTTAAACTGGGTATTTCTAGAGGTTGCTAAGTAGTTGGAAGCCCTGGCGTTGTCCCACTGACACCGCTGAGGCAAGCCAAGCACTTGAGAAATGGTATCTGCTCCCCGAACCCTAAAGAAGGGATCACTTTATATGGGGTATTATTAGGGGATGCTGAACATTCGATGATCCTCGCTTAGCATTATCAATATTGTTCGCCTTCTTATGCAGGTAGATTAAATGACTGTAGATTTCGGAAGGTGATTATACCCGTTTTGAAAGTCTTTGCAGAACCCTGAGGCGCTCAGCTTGAAATTACTTTCGGAGTTTTTTTCTTTCTGGAAGTAAATTTAAGAACTATGGGACCCAAAAATGCTCAGCGCAAATCGGGAGGGGGGATTGATAAGTTGTGGAAGGCCTCACCGGTAAAAACCAGACAGCCTCCCCAAAGAAACCGAGGAAGTGGGAGAGGGTCCTAGCGCGGCTACTTCCCGGTTAGAGGGACTCCCCGCGGAACTAAAAGAGACCTTATCAGAAATCCTAACAGTAGTCAAAGAGACGAAAACCTCAGTAGAGGAATCCAAGACAGCTATTGGGACAATAAACACGCAGATTAGCTCCCTACAAGAAGAGATGACAACTATTAGAGAGGAGATCAAGAACACGAGGGAGAAGATAAAAAGTTTTGAAAATAGCTGCAAGAACCTAGAAAATAGGATGAGGGAGATGATAATAGAGGTCGACCGAAATAAGAGAGAGACACAGAAAATACAGGAAAAGCTGATTGATCTCGCAGACAGGAGGGAGAACAGGAAAAGGATATGTCAGACCAAATACAAAAATGGTTGATAGACATGTTCGGGAGAGATGGTTTCTCTTCTGCGTTTGGTGTAGAGAGGGCACACCGGGTGCCCTTTAAGAAGCCACCCCCCGGCTCGGCCCCCAGAACCACCCTGGCCAAATTAGTAAACGCACGGGACCGGGACTATATTTTGAGACAGAACAGGGAGAGAACCCCTGAAAAACTCAGAGACAGCTAAATTTTGATCTACCCAGACTTCTCAAAAGAGACGCAAATGAAACGAGCTAGCTTCAGAGAAGTAAAAAAAAGATTAAGGGAGGCTAATATACAATATGCCTTAATGTTTCCCACAAAATTACGCATTATTTACAAGGAAAAATCGTGGTTCTTTCCCCCAGCGCAGGAAGCAGCTAGCTGGCTGGACCAGGAGGGTCTCTAAAGTTAAATAGTATTTGTCTAAAGATGCCGTAGGTCATTTGGGGGGGAGGAGGAATGGGTCCCGCTGGGTGTTTTTTTTTTTTCTTTTTCTTTTTTTTTTTTTTTCCCCTTTTGCTGAGAAATGACAACTGACACGCGTATATTAACATGGAATATTAGAGGTTCAAATGACAGATTAAAAAGATGCCAAGTTTTTGATGCCATAAGGAAACATCTTCCTGCAATTATATGTTTGCTAGAGACCCATTTGGTCCCCGAGTATGTTTACCGACTACAGAGAAGATGGGTCGGAAGGGAATTTCATTCATTTGGTTCTAACTACTCTAAGGGGGTATCAATCCTGATACATAAGGATGTTGACTTTGAGATCATTGGGTCTAAGGTGGACAATTTGGGAAGATTTATCTTCCTACATGGTCGACTTAATGGACTGAAGGTCACACTGGCGTTTGTATATTTCCCCCCCCTTGCATCATTGGAGGTGTTTAATATATTGATTAGGTTTATCGAGGACTATGGCAACTGTCCCTTAATGGTTTCGGGAGACTACAATATGGTTATGGATGAGGGTAAAGACAGATTAAGGACAGCTCAGAGGATGGACACTGGAATAGAGCAAAGGAGTAAACTCTCACACCTCTGTGAGGATTTGGGCCTGGTGGATGTATGGCGGGAACTCTATGGGGCACGTAGGGCATTCTCATGCATGAGCAAATCATATAATGTTTTATCCCGTATCGATTTAAGTCTGGTAAACCCCCCTTTTCTGGGTCTGATTCGTAAGATGGTTTACGAAAGCATTACTATATCAGATCACGCCCCTGTTATGGTTATAATTAAGTCGGGGGAAGTAAAATGTAAGAGGTTTAAATTGAACCCATACTGTATTACAATTTTGCATCCGCAAATCGCCCTAAGCGACGAGGTTCAGTGGTTTTGGGAGGTGAACGCCATCTCGTCTAATCTTGCCTCGGCTTGGGATACACTTAAAATGTATATGAAGGAATTGTACTCCAGGAATATTAAAAAATCACGGGCCCAATTTGGACAGAAAGAACTAAGACTAAAGAACGAGCTAGCTAGATGGGAAAAATTGCTCCTAGAACACCCAACAGAAGAGAATAGGGAGAAAGTCCTGCTGGCTAGGAAGGCGATGTCTACCTTTGCCACGGAGAAGGCCCAACACAGGATCTTTTTCCAAGCACAGAACTCTTTTGTGGAAGGGGGTAGACCAGGGAAACATTTAGCCAATAAAATCTGCAATACCAACTCCAACAGCTTAATTATGGTACTAAGAAATAAAGAGGGGGAAGTTACTAGGGATCCAGTTGAGATTATGCAAATACTGAGGGACTTCTATACGGAATTATACCAATCTGAGCTGGCAGTTAGTCAACAGAGAAATCGAAAATATTTGGAAAGAATTCAGTTTCCACAAGTATCAGCCCATAATAGAGAGATCTTAGGTGCCCCAATCACCATAGAGGAATTAAAAAAGGCCTTAGAATCATTCAGTAAAGATACATCCCCGGGCCCGGATGGGCTCCCATTCAGCCTCTACAAAAAATATAGTGACCTTCTCCTTCCTAAGTTATTGAAGGTGTTTCAAGAGTGTTTTAGTAGGGGAAGGGTCACTGGCTCAATGGCAGAGGCAGATATTGTGCTCATCCCGAAGAAGGACAAGGACTCTTTGGATGCAGCCTCGTACCGTCCGATTTCCCTATTGAATACGGATTTGAAGATCCTATCCAAGGTACTTGCACTGAGACTACAAAAGGTGATAGCCGAGCTGATCCACAAAGATCAGAACGGTTTTATCCCTAATAGAAGGACGGGAGACTGCATTCAGAGGCTGTACGCGGCGGTGGAAATGGGGGAGGGGGGGCTCCGCTCCATCCTGTCACTAGACGCTATTAAGGCGTTTGACAGGGTGGAGTGGAGTTTCCTATGGGAAACGCTAGGAAGATTCGGTCTGGGAGGCAAATTTATCGATATGGTGAAGAGTATGTATAATGCTCCAGTTGCTAGGATTAGAATGGGTAATAGGGACTCTGATACGTTCGGGCTAACACGGGGTACGAGACAGGGATGCCCTCTGTCCCCCCTATTGTCCGCCTTGTATATCGAGCCCCTGGCGATTAAGATCAGAAGCTCAGAGGAAGTGAAGGGGGGGGGGGGGATGTGGGGGCAATAGGGATAAGATCTGTCTCTACGCAGATGACGTGGTGATGTTTCTGCGTAACTCCCCTAGTTCCATACCAAGAGCAATCCAAATTGTTGAGGAGTTTGGCTCCCTATCGGGACTTAAGGTAAACTGGGGGAAATCCAACGTGATGTCCAAAGAATGGGTGATAAAAACAGAGCAATTACGATGTGTGGAGAACTTTAGATATCTAGGAATTGAAGTATCTGCCAAAATAAGCGAATTCTATCAGTTGAATTTAGAACCCACGATTAAAAATATTAAGGGAAGAATCCATAATTGGAGCGGGCTACCCTTATCCAGGGCTGACAGGATTGGGTTAATAAAGATGGTGGTCCTACCCCAAATTCTCTATGTTCTGTCTGCCGCCCCGATTTGGATCGATACCTCCTTTTTTAGACTAATCGAATCCCTCCTTAACAAATTGATCTGGGGAAGGAAAAAAGTACGGATTAAAATGGAACACCAGTATAGACCCCTGGGTGAGGGAGGTCTGGGACTGCCCTTCTTCCAGGGGTACTACCTCGCAGCCCAGATGGGCCGGTTAGCTAATTGGAAAGATAACGATCTGTGTATGAAATTGATTTGGTTAGGCGGAGGGGAAATAGAAACAATTTTTGAGCTATTAGAAAGCTCACAGGTAGGGAAGATGGCGTTGGGGAAATGGGCCTTAGGGAAAACAATAGGGAGGGTTTGGAAAAAATTTAAGAAAATGTTACAGCTCCAGGGATATCTGCAGGAAACCCCACTATGGGTAAACGGAAAATTAGCCGAACTGAGGAAAATCCCAGATATCAAATTTTGGCAGACCCTGGGGATTAAATATGTTCACCAAATAAAAGAGGGTGATCAAGTGGTTCCCTTTTCCACATTACAGGAGAGGTACGGTTTAAAAAATGGGTATTGGATGCGGTATTTTATCTTAGTACATGCAATAAAGGCGAACACACGATTTAATGAATATCATTTGGACACACACGATTGTTTGGATCTTATTAGAAAAGCAAGCAATCAAAATAAGGTGGTTTCTAAAATATATAAATATATAAGAGATGGTTTCACAAATACTATTAAACATAAGTCACGAAGAAAATGGGAAAGTATTGTTGGGGTTTTTGATGATAAAGAATGGGGTGAAGTTCACAAAAATATTAAAAAAGGTTCTACTAACTGGAATCACAGGATTATACACTTTTTTTTGATTCACCAGGTATATTATACACCAAATGACCTCTTCAAAATGAGGATTAGGGACAACTCGAAGTGCTGGAAGTGTCAGACAGCAGAGGCAGACTTCTTTCATCTGGTCTGGCTGTGCCCGGGGATCCAAACGTACTGGGGGGAAATCTTCGAGGAAATATCAGCTAAGCTCCGAATTGACCTAAGACCCACCATAGGTACCGCTATCTTTAGTCTTCTTGAAAGTGAGTTGGTGAAACAAAGTTACGGGAAACTAATAACCAGATTAATCAACATAGCTTTGGTATGCATTGTGCGGAGATGGGGATCTAAGGAGTACCCAAAAGTTGAACATTGGCTGAACCTGTCTTTAAAGATAAAAAAAATTGAATGTAGTTCGGCGAAATTCTAATCTTTAAGATCAAACAAAACGGAATTCTGGAACATTTGGCAGTAGGGATAATTTTTTTTTTTTTTTTCTTCCCCAGCGGGCCCCAGGACAGGGAGGGGGGGGGGGTGGTTAACGTGAGTAGCACATTTATATGGTTATTTATGTTGATTATAGATGTGTCATGGCGACTAGGACACTTAAATGTATTTCCTTGTGAGAAGTAATTGCTTCCTGTGATGTATGAGGTGTACTCCTCTTTGAGATGTGTCATGGTAATTAGGACACTTAATTGTATTTCCTTGTGAGAAGTAATTACTTTCTGTGATGTCTGATGTGTATTCCCTTTTTGAGAAAGAAATAAATACTTTTTTTACCTGCAAAAAAAAAAAAAAAAAAAAAAAAGAGGTGGGTAAGGGATCTATGGTCTATAGCAATGGGAACATTGTTTTTAGGAGTATGGGCATGGGGAGTCAGTTTTAATTATTGATGCATACCGTGGAAAGGACCCCATCAGAGCCTAATTACAGAATTTTGAATATCCCACTCAAACCAAAAGAGGTTATCAACTCAGAGGTGTTTAAAATTTATGTCCATTTTATCTGAAATAGAACCCCCCCCCCCAAAACGCTATATCTTCTCCAGTCAGGAACTATAACTCTCCGATGTATGCCCACCACTGATGTACACCCATCACCTGGTGCCTCCAGAAACAGAGCCTATCCAAATGAAGGCCGGTATTCCACTGCATGATCTTCTGAGATTAGATAGGAAAGATAGGAATAGTATAAAACCATCTCTTTTTGCATATTTTTGCTATTTGTACACATTTTGGGAGTATGTGCGCATTAAATAAAACCTTTTTTTATGACTGGCACATTGTAACAGATCTGCAGAACTGACAATTTCTGGGGTCTTATAAAGACCTTAGACTGTCATTATGACAGATCATCACTCCTCGATGACGTCCCGGCTATGAACGACCACAGCCAAGATGGCAGCACCCATGCCCGCCAGCAGCTTTTCTGGCACCGTACCACTCGGTAGCACGGGAAAAGATAGGACATGTCCTATCTTTTCCCGTGATACGGCGCCGTGCGCTGTATCTTCCTATGGAGAGGGGCGGGAGTTAGCAGCGCTCATCCCCTGCTCCTCTCCACAGCGCCTATGTATGCCCGCCGTACTACGGGCATACATCGTGGGAATGTAGCATAAGAGAAAGAGTAACTGACTCTCTGGAGCTCATTTATTAAGGGTTCGCAGATCACAGTTTCATCGGACTGTTTGTCTTTTTCGGGGTTATCTAACCGACTGATTCAATCTGCGCACAGGATTTAACTTTCAAATTGGCCACTTACATGCACCATGAAGAAGAAGGTGAACTCCGTCGGACCTGAGTGGGGAAGCGACACATGCAGGATATAAGGTGCACGATCTTAGTGCATTGCGGCACAGTGCAGTATCGTCGGACAACGCTCTTTCGGTGAGCTCCGTGGACGGGTAACTAAATGTGCAATGTGTAAAGTTTTACTTGTGCATAGGTTACTATATTATAGATCCAGTGGCATCGTTAAAAGGGTCGCAGTAGGCACAGTAACAACTGGATAACAATGGCAGGGAATCCCACAGGCCTCTTTCCCAAGACATTGGGGCAGATTTATCAAGCAGTCTGAAAGTCAGAATATTTCCAATTGCCCATGGCAACCAATCACAGCTCCCCTTTAAAATATTCATGAGCACCGGTGAAATGAAAACTGAGCTGTGATTGGTTGCCATGGGCAACTGGAAATATTCTGACTTTCAGACTGCTTGATAAATCTGCCCCATTGTTTTTTTTTCACATTACATATTTTTGAGAAAATTGACATGACCAAAGCGTCGTAATGAAATCCTATAATGTCACTGACTTTAATGGAGAATGCAAAATGATTCAGTTTTGCAACAAATCTAAAATTAAAAAGTCTGATTAGTCTTACTGGCTTTCGTGATTTAAGTAACTCTATAACATTTATTTTCATAGAGGGCTCCATTAGATTCTTTGATGCTTAAAAGATACACAATACTACAAAATACTTTATTGACCTTATGTACTTTCCTACTTGATGAAGAGGTACATTAGTCAGTGTGAATGTAATTTACAATTCCAAGCACATGCTTCTGAGAGGAGCTGTAAGATCACAAACTATCGAGGTCAGGAATAAGCCTGGCCAGAAATCATCGTCAGTGACCTAGGTTAATTGAATCTGTTAGAAACTTCCTGATTTTCTCACATCATTAATATAGAATAAAAATGCATATATCTCACCCAGAATGACTACCAATAAAGTTGTTCTGTCATTAAAAAAAACGTCCCTTCTAAACCATGCTGAATTTACCTGATTTCAAGGGGGTAGTGTTGCTTAAACAATGTAACAGCCTGTGAAGCCAGAGAACATGAGGGGCTATGGTAGAGGAGACTAGGCTTCTTTACAGTAAGAACTGTGAATCTGTAGAATAGCCTGTCTCAGCCGCTTGTCACAGCAGGGACAGCAGACAACTTTAGAAAGGGTCTAGATGTATTTTTACATCAAAATAATATTTAAGGATATATTGTTATATAAAATTGTGATCCCCTGTGTTCCTTCCCTGTCCCATCCCTTCTCTTCCTTGGTTGAACATGATGGGCATATATCTTTTTTTTAAACCATTCAAACCAGTTTACTATGTAATGCCCCCCAGCCCTTCTGGCTCATTACATCATTTTAAAAGTTGATCTCATAAGGAAGGAGGCCATGGATAACAAATATATGAAGATTACCACAGTCACAGTGCCTGGAGTAAGTGTCCCTGGTTTATCATGATGGATTTTGATGCTAGATTTCCATTACAGGCGGTCCCCTACTTAAGAACAATGGACTCACAAACAACCCCTAGTTACAAACAGACCTATGGATGTTGATAATTTACTGTACTTTAGCCTTAGGCTACAATAATCAGCTATAACAGTTATCACAGGTGTCTGCAATGAAGCTTTATTGTTAATCCTGGTTCTTATGACAATCCAATATTTTTAAATGCAATTGTCACAGGGACCAAAAAAAATTTGGCTGAGGTTACAATTTTAAAATATACAGTTCTGACTTACATACAAGATCAAGTTAAGAACAAACCTACAGAACCTATCTTGCACATAACCCGGGGACTGCCTGTATTTATGTCTGTCATGTTACAGATATTATATGTGGTAAAGGTGGCGGGACTCCAGTTGTGCTTTGGATCACTCAGAATTCACAGCCTGTGTGTCCAGAATGTGTGCTGTGAAGCAAGGTATATCCAAGAAGAAGGCTAAATCAACTTTCAAATGTATCCTGATTCAGTGTAAGAATAACAGTCCCTGCCTCGTTGGTCCTTGATTGAAAGTGGATGGCATGCTGTGTACAGGACATCCCTTAGGTCATTAAATATAAGGAATAGGGCAGTTGCCCTACTCTGCATTGATGAGGGACAAGCTTCCTGAAATGTCAGTCACCTTCACCTTCAGTAGGTTTGATTTTGTCGAGTTTCGTTCGGTTTGGGTACCCAAACACCTAGCGGTAACACTTACGATCACTGCTGGCACCGATTGTGAGTGTTCTTCCTTTAAAGGGAATCTATCATCAGGAGTCCTTTTTCTGGCTGTCTCATATCCCTATACAGAGTAGTGTACCTATTGCCAAAGCATTTTTATATTATATTTGGCATTTATATATACCTCTCTGTATGCAAAGCTGTGTTCCTTGTCCCATGGGAGTGGCCAATGAGGAGTGGGGCAGATATGTATGACGTCCTGAGGGGGGGGGGGGGGAGCAAAAGGGGCAGAAATTGTGGATACGGGAGGTTTTTTATTTGAAATTAAAGCTCATAACTGCCCACTCCCAGGGGACCAGGGACACAAGTCTGCGTACAGAAAGGTAAAGCTTGATCTGACTTATCTTTTTTTCTGAAAAAAACAGTTTTACTATGAAAACAGTTTGGCATTGTTTAGAATATTCTCAATGGTGACATGGGGAGCCAAAAAAGAGCTCCTCTTGACAGGTTCCCTTTAAATGTCACCAAGAAAGCCACCGGTGAAGTTTGTATGCTGTCATTTTCCCTAGGATTGTCACTGGCCGAGTCATAATTTAGGAGTGCATTGAACGGTGCCAGAACCGATCATGAGGGCTATCAATAGGGGTAAGACCAAACCCAAGCTTCTGGAGCTTCTGGTCCGCTCAACTGTAGTCATAAGGTGTTGTTTGTGACCAAGGTAAATCTGTACTGTCAATTATATTCTAGTACACACACTTCTTTGCAGTGGCTCCATCTCCTCTTCTGAAATGCGACATGTGACTGCAAAGAACTGAACCTTTTTTGACTGACTTTTACTGACTAACACAGTGGTTGCCTCACCAAAGAGTTGTGTAACCATTAGGTTTTTGGTTTTCTGTAAGACTGTTTTGTAGCCAACACACTTGCTTCATCATTGTTGGACTCATCTGCTTTATCTCCCTAAAATTGTGATCCAGTTATAACACTCATAGGGCCAATGATACAGATTGACACTCATAGAGTCCTGCAATGTATTTTTATTTAGCTAAGATTATACCTAAGAAAACCTTTATGGCAAACTTTTAGCTCTATTTAGTCATGTCCACACTTCCCAGATTCACTACAAATGGTGAATTAAAATATTGCTGAGGCCAGTTACAGATGTCCTTGTATGATCTGTGGAATATAGATAATATGTCATCCATATTTCTTATACAGGGCACTATGCAGATACCTTGTCTCCCTGGGGGACTACTGTAATCATGTTTTCAGTATAGGACAGCAGTTCTGCAGGCGGGAGTTTCTAATAATAGATGGCTGTAATGTGTTAATCTTGTCCTTGTGCAGTTTTCGGTCCAGGACATATGGCCAACATACAGATTGTACAGTATCTCTCAGAATGAACACAGCTGACGAGAATCATCCTTATATTTATAATTAAACCAAATGTTGTCACCAGAAACTATGCTATAGGGGGTACCAAGGTTGCACAAAAAAACCAAGGTTTTATTGTGGGAAGGTCAAGAAACTGTTTTGTATTTAGTATAGTTAGATAAAGGGTAATACTGTCAAATTATATCTTGTCCCTGAAAAATATTGAAGATTAGTTGTAGTACTGATTATGTTATTATTTAATACTTTCAGTAAAATAATATAATAAAAGGAATGCTAATCATAATAATCAAGAAACCGTTTACACAAGTTTTCTGATTCGATCATATTATGCCACTCTAACACCTACTTTTTTCTATCTCACTTTTCTACTTGCCGGCAGCACATGTAAGTAGGCACTAGATGGTGCTGCCTCTGCACTGAAGTATTGATTGCTTGTGATAATAGTAAAACGGAAGACAGAGTCCTCAATTGCTTCTGCATGAGCTTGTTAGATATAAATTAATTATTGCCGCACTAAAGAAATGATGTGTCTCCAAGAGAAAGAATAGGCTAATTTACAAATCACTGTGCTAAGCTGAGTGATTATGTTTATTGTATTTCTCTCCCGTTTTACTGTAGAATTCGGCTCTGGTAGTCATCATATTCTCAATTACCTCTTTACTGTTTGCCTCTATTTATTACTTTATTTGGGAATCATTAGCTTTAATGTTACATTGTTCATATGTGCCGTAAGCAGCTCTCGAGTAGAGGAGATGTAATGAATGAACAATTATGATTAAAGCCACAGAGTACTTTTTTGATGAGATAAAAGAGGTAGTTTCTGGTTCTAAAGCTTCAGAATACAGTCTGAAGCCACTGAAGGATTTTATGTCCACATTTGTTCATTCTTATTTACCCATTTACTTACTTACACTGCATTAACCACATAATGAGTGGTTACAGTAACTGTGGGCATGGGAAATAATCTTACTTGGTTGTTCTTTGTAAGAAAATATAGTTATTCTGAAAATAATTCTCTATGAGAACACTGCCTATGACATGTGGGTCTAGTTTCTGTTGACGTGACACATGCCGAATGCAAAATACCCTAAGGCTGGATACATGCAGAGTATTATTTGAAAAAACTTATCTACAGCAAATTCGCTGTTAACAGCAGATGGAAAATGAACTAATTGAAAAGAAAGTGCTTAATTACCAGTGGCTAGCTATTTGTATTAGTGAGTACCAGTATATTGGATCAGATTATAGCATCTCTTCTCCACATACTGAGCCGAAATCCCACAGTAAAAAATTGACCTAGGCTTTGAGATTACCTCTAAGAACTCCTTCTGCACCTTTCCTGCACCTTGTTTTATTTTCTGGTTTTACCTGTGTCTGTTATTGACTCGGATTTTACTGGCTCCTTTGTGATATTCCGAGATACTTTGCTGAGATTTTGACCTTTTGCCAGGACCTAGACTACTCTTCTGGCTTACAATTTAGTACCTTACCTTACCTCATCTTGGTTTTAAACACAGTGACCCACATTTATTGAAGTGTTTGCACCTGTTTTCTGTATGACCTTTCTCTGAAAACTGCCTGCGCATGTATTTATGAAATTTTTATGACAGCATTGTGTCACGGCTGCACAGTGTTCACCACGCCACAAAATTCTGCACCTAAAGAGGCATTCCGGTGCTGATTCAGATTGTGCTTGACATTTATTATTGTGACTCAACAGAATTGTTCTGCATGCTCTATGTTAAAGGTGCACCAAATAAAAGTTGGTGCACACTTCTCGAGCCACGCAGTGCATCGCCCGATTAATGAAAACACTGTGCCAGTATTCAATAGTCAGGAGCACTCTGCACATTAGTGAGGCAAACTGCACATAGGGGCACATTTACTATTTGCAGTTTGCCTGTGTAGTGTGCAGGGGGTGCCAGCTTCAGGTATTTCTGGCGCTCCCTGCACTTCTCCGACAGAGACCACCACTTTTTTTTGGTGCACCTTTAACATGGGGCTTTCAACACAATTCTGTCAAACTTTGCATGCTAAACCTGGTGCATGGTCTGACTGAGCACCGGAATTTGAGTCACAAGCAGTTTGCACTAGAAAGAACATGGAAAGTCCAACAGAAAACTGGTGCACAGAGCTTTGTAAATGTGCCACATAATGTCTGTTTGTTTGTCTTTCTATACTGTTCATTTACTGCTGCGGTTTTGCACAGATCTGGAAAGTAGGCAATGGCAGAGGTTGTGAGGAGCTGCTCACACTTCTTCAATGTCTTGACATTACCTCACTGCTTTCAATTTTTACAATACAGGGGTACAGAAGCAGAAGATAGTGACAGATTTAGTGCTCTATTTAAATTGGAGGAGCATCTGTCCAAAGAAGGAATTTTCTGAAAAAACTACTACAGTTTAAAGAAAATCTACCGTCAACATCAGGAACACTTACTCAAAGATCAAGACCCGGGGGGGGGATTTACTAATTGTGGCGCACGCACGTCTGTCGGCATCGGAGATCAGTCTCCGCAAAGCACAGCCCGATGTATTTAAGTGGGGCAAGGGTTTTAGTAATTAATGGGTAGACGGAACTGATCAGTCGGGCGCCATAAAAATGCCGACATCAATGAGATGTGCGCCAAAATCTTAATGGACTGTGCCTTAATTTTGCTATCTGGCCAATTTTTTCCTGGTCTATTGTGCGCCAAAAATTGCGCCTAAAAATGCTGACAAAATACACATAAATGTGAAGGATAATGTGGAAACGCCCACTTGCGCCAAAAGAAGACAGAGGTGTCGGGATAGTCAGAAACATCTGTTCTTTCTCATTATAAATGATCCATAACAGTTCTGCTCCAAAAAAACATTAAAATCCCGGCATTTTTTTGGCGCAGATGCGATAATACACGTGCCCTACTGTGACTGGTAATCTTTTTAGATTTGGGTGTGTTACTTCAGCAGCGTGTCTCAGTCTTATCCTCCCCCTGCACTTCCTGTTATCTCAGCAGCAGTGAGCAGTCAGGGTGAAATGGGAGGAGAAAGTGCTCCTACAGAATGTAACACCCTACTCATCTGAAAAAACAGAGGGGCTCTGATAACACACCCATAGCCTTTCTAACTCATTAGCCTCATTGAAAAGTTGATTTGGAAGGAAGGAGGCCATGAATTACAAATCAGCAACGCAGTTGCTATGATTGATGTAGCATGCTGTGTTGCCACTGCTGCAGTGGGCACTCCTTCTATAGCCCATGAGGGTCTCACCATCTGTAATTCCCCTGTTGACAGTATTATTTACATTAGAAATGTGTTGGGATACTTGAGGTATGGTGTGGGCTTTTTTGTAGCTAAGGAAAGGCCTGGGTACTGTCCTTGTTAGGATAGGAGTCAATGGGGCAGATTTACTTATCCGGTCCATTCGCGATCCAGCGGCGCGTTCTCTGCGCTGGATTCGGGTCCGGCCGGGATTTATTAAGGCAGTTCCTCCGACGTCCACCAGCTGCGCTGGAGTTTCCCGGAACACACTGGAATACACCAAGCCGGGCTGAGTGAAGGTAAGTGCAAGCTCCGCGACACATTTTTTGTTTTAAATGCGGCGGTTTTTCCAAATCTGTCGAGTTTTCGTTCGGCCACGCCCCCGATTTCCGTCGCGTGCATGCCGGCGCCGATGCGCCACAATCCGATCCGATTCAGGGGAAATCGGCGCAAAACGGAAATATTCGGGTAACACGTTGGGAAAACGCGAATCGGACCCTTAGTAAATGACCCCCAATATCTTTCGGAAATTATTAGGGACAGATCGTTTTTGATGAATACACTGTATCCACATCTTCATGCAAAGGTCCTATCCCCTGGACTCTACCCATAAGCCCTCCATGTACTATACATTTTTCTTCTGTTATGTTTAGGGTACCTCTGTTGATGAGGAGTTAATGTTATCATGTACTTTTTGTATGGCACATGTCGTTTTTATCTATTGAAAATAAAATGTGTGTTTAATCATATCCCGCTGCCTTAAATTGAATGAATACTATAAGAGCTACAAATGCAATTGTCCAGTGAAATTGTGCATTTAAATGGTCACAAGTCATTGATCTTCCTTAAATATGTTTTATAATTTTCAAAAAGGCACATAAACCTCTTCAATAATGCTGCTGTATACACTACTGAGCACTGCAGTACATTTGTATTTTTTTATATACTTCTACCTGCACTTATTTATCACAAAGAAACTGTAGAAGATATATAAATGTTAAAAACATTTAAACTTTAAATATAAACCATACATTTATATGCCAACCCCCCTTGTAAAGTCAGTGGGGAACATTTACTTACCCGGTCCATTCGCGATCCAGCGGCGCGTTCTCCGTCGAGGATTCGGGTCTTCCGATGCGCCACAATCCGATCGCGTGCGCCAAAACATCTGACGATAATGCACTCTGCCGTAATTCACTCATGCGCCCGATATTGTCCGTGTATCACTCCCCCGCTCAGGTCTGATGGAGTTCACCTTCTTCTTCATGGTGTATTTATGTTCATTGGCTTGCGACACAATTTGAAAGTTAAATCCTGTGCTCAGTCCGAATCAGTCGGATCGTCCAACGGAACGCCCCCCGATTTGTAGCACATGAAAGCCAGCGCCGATCACTTGTGACACAATGCCATTGCAAACACCTGTTAAATACCTGCCCAAGCTATACAATCCCTGAAAACCGTGAACAGTCCGACGAAAGTGAGATCCGCATCCCTTAGTAAATAAGCCACTGGTTCAGGTAGCGAGAGTAATACATGCAATTAAAATATTACCTTTATTAGGAATGTATTAAAAAATATATATGAGTTCTAGCTATGATATTCAAGTGTTCCTCCACCATGATTAAAACATTTTTATATCTACCATGTATTGTCACTTGTCCTCAATCTCCCTATACATAACTAGTGACAGATTAATATCTTTGGGGGCTTGTGTGAGTGTTAGATACTCAGAAGACAGACACTCACTGTTCACACTAAGATATTCCTCATACACTGTCCACAACAAGCACTCCCTATTTCAAAACTAAATACGACTTGTTTCCTTATTACAATTCATCAGGGATATTAAATACAATCATAATATATCACAGAGTAATGATATATATATATTACAACATATAGTAGCGTGTGCCCGCATTGATGTAAGCGGCACACACCGAGCATGTCCTACCATGAGTCAGACCAGTTCTGCAGAAATAAATAAGTACGACCAATATGAACTCCCTTAACTCTGTACAATCATATAAATCTTATATCAAAATGTAACAGTCATCCAAAGGTTATGGATCTTGATGGTAAAACATAAATTTCAATAGTTTTTGCATTGGGAGTATGGTGATAAAGAAAATAAATGTTTTTTTCCTGCTGGATGCATTGAGAGTTCATCTTTTTGGCAACTATAGTCTAGTTTACTTGGACATCAAAAGTTACATTCTGTTTGATAATACTGTAACAAATTTGTTCTGGTGAGCTTAACAATATAATATGAAAGTGCATATCTGATTGACTATGACACATCTTCTCAGTTCCCAAACTTTCTTTCTAATACGTTTTTCCATCTTGTCCACATAGATGAAATGTTCTTATGCTTGCACAAATTTGCCATGAATCATTCATAACTCTTTAATATTTCATTGATGCATTCAAGACATGTATCTTTCAGCTGCTTGTAAAATGACGGACAGTGTCAGAGTCGAGGCACGGTAAACATAGTGACACGACAGGCAAATACTTCTGTGCTTAGGTGTCTCTGAACATCAATCAGATAAGTGGATATGAAAGATGTGGTTGAAAATGTATAAAAATTTTCCTTTTCTATTGCCTTACTACTTTACAATTCAATGCAGTAAGTTGAATAATGAGTCACTAGTAAAACAAGAAAATATGGGCTTTGAAGTTTAAAATGCTTTGAACAGTGAAGAAAAAAGCCCCACTGGTTCCATTGCAAGGCCTCTAGTTCCCAAGCATGGAATGGCACATAAATACTAAAGCGAGACCAGCTTAGCTGACACATATACAGGTGCTTCTCAAAAGGAATTGGAATATCAGCAAAAAGGTTTTATTTTCAACAATTCAATTCAAAAAGTGAAATTCATATGTTATATAGAGTCATGACAAACAGAGTGAACTTTTCCAACTGTTTATTTATATTAATGTAGATCATTATGGCTAACAGACAATGAAACTCCAAAAGTCATCGGCAGACTTCGCATGTTCTTTCTAATGCAAACTGCTTGAACATGTATTTAATAAGTATCCGAGACAAATTTGTGGTGCACGCTGCACTATTTTTCGAGCAAAACACACATTTCTGTACCGAAATGGGCGTTTCGGTGCTCAGTCGGACCATGCGCCACATTTATCATGCAAAGTCCTACAAAAATGTGTCGCACACCCTATGTTAAAGATACACAAAAAAAAAAGTTGGTGCCCTCTGCACACTTTTCCACTGTTTTTAGTAAATATGGGCCACTATTTCAGAAAATTTGAATTTTACATGCAAAAAATGTTTTGAACACAGAAATGTTGGCCAAATGAAAAGTATGTCCAGTAAATGGACAGAGGTGTTAGAGAAGCCCAGGTTACTTTGAGCTTTCAGCTCTTCTGCATTGTTGGGTCTGGTGTTGGGTATCCCTGAATGCAGGTATAAAATGTAGGAATAAAGTCTGATTGCAGAAGTTTCCCACTTTAAATTTGTGACATTTCGACAATCCCACAGTCTTTATTAAACACTGTGAAGTCATAAAAATAAACAATCAATTTATAGTTATGTATACAGTATCAGTTTAATTATGACATATAATTTCAATATGTATGATAGCACTATGCGGTCCAAAGGCTCTCTCAGGTCAAGACGTAGCAGTTAAAGTCTTCTTATGGCTTGATATCTAATATATACGCATTATAGGTATATCACAATGTAGTTGCTTAGTTATACTGTGAATATTTGCTATATGTCACTAAACAACATATCAGACAAGAGAATTTCCATATGGTTTGCTAGAGGGCATTAGATAAAGAACTACTATTGTAATTTATATCCCTTTAAAGAGTAAATGTAAAAGTTTTATTTTCACAAATCAATATCTCTTGGGATGAAAAAAGACTTTGCCTATTATCTTTGTTACCTATAGGCAGCTGTTTATTTGCTATCTCCCTCAGATTGCCTAAGTGCAGCAATAGCTGCTTCCTTTCCATGTGCTGATAAGACCTTTGAGACCATTACCTGTTTACACATTGTTTCTCAGATATTTCCATTGGAGGGGAGGAGCTGCGGCCATATGACAGTGAATGTAGCAGAGCTGGATATGCACAGAACAGTAAATGCAGATGTCTCCTGCAGAGAATAGTGAGGTACAAGATCTTCCTGTTCCCTATCAGTTCCTCCATCACAGTTTGTGATTCAACAGAACTTTATCTGTCTCCTGTCCTTATGCTGCTCCCTTCTTTCACCTTGTCATCAACAGCGTCAGCTCTGTGCAGATAAGCTATTAACCCTTAGTGCTCACACAGCACAGGTTATAGACTTCATGTAATTGGTTTACTTGTGATTTCTACCTCATTTTACATGCTCCCTGCTCCTTCATGTGATGGAAGCTGCCAAGCTGGTCACCATATACATCCTGTATGTGCACTTTGTGTGTCCCCTGCTCCTCCATGTGATGGGAGCTGCCAGGCTGTCACCATATACATTTTGTATGTCCACTGTGCAGTGTTCAGAGGATTTACATTTGGGAAACTAAATGTATTTAATGTTAAACTACTTTGAGAGAGAACACAAGGCATTATGGGATATCTGGGCAAGCTAACTGGCCTCGGCTTGAGGGCATAGACTGACAGCACACAATATGATAGGAAAATGGTAAAAATGTAAAAGAATTATACATACATACAAATAATAACAAAAAATTACAAAAAGTAATGCATAAACACAAATAATGCAGTTACCACAATTGATAAAAAATGATATAGTATGCTATATATCTAGACTGAATGAAAACTACTGAAAAATGCAATAGATTGTGTTGTTTTTGTTGCGTTAGCGCATATCTGAGACCGGTCTCAAAGACATTATGAATTCATATTGACAGGGAAATGTTTGTGACGCTAGTCGGGATATTGGTTGCTGACTTCAGCCCTGATAGGTGTTGTGGGTCAGTGTGATGTTATGAACCCATCCTGAATAGGGCTGGTTCCCAGGGGATGGATGGAGGAGGAGGTGTAAGACACTTGCCTTGAAGCCGACATTTTACACAAAGTGGAGGGTTCTATATATACCTATTTTGCTTCAAATTATGACATAAAACAGTTTGTGTATAAGGTGTGAGGGAGAGGGGGGGGACTTACTTCATTCCGACGGTCTTAGTCCATTTCCACTACACCCACCTGGCTACGGTTGAATTTGTTCTGGGCTGCAGATATTTAATCTCGCTGTTATGGACAGATGAATCCAACACGCTCATTCATCCCCTGCTTGTTTGGTTTGTCTAGATGTCAGGGGTGCAGCCCAATCACCCTTCGGATGCCTCATCAGAGGATAGTCTGCCTACTGCCCAGTGCTTGCTTTAAGTCTTCTTTGGAGCCTGTTAGCATTTGGACTTACATATTCTTTGAATTTTTGACCCTTGCTAGTCTTCTGACCATCCTTTTGTTGCTTGTCCATACTGCATTGTCCTCTTGGTTTTGACCCATATTTGTAAGACTATTCTTTTTGTTTGTTTGTCCTATCTTTTATCTCTGCGTTTCTTCACTGTGGCACAGGAAGGGAATGTTGACCATTAAGTGTGGAATAGGTAAGCAGGTAGGGACAGTTGGGTGAGTCTAGCTTAAAGACTCACATGCAGTCCAGTAACGTACAACCATGTCAAAGACTTGGGGTCACCCAGCCATATACAGAATTACAATCTGACTGGTGGAACTCATTTACAATGCTCTGGGCAGCCTTCAGACATTTAGACTAATGGTACAATATTATGACAAATGGAATCCTTCATTACTAGAGGCAAGTTTTACCACCCTCTATCTTTAATAGTTTCTATTATAAGATTATCAGATACTTAATGTTTGACATATGTGTGGTTCTTTCTACATGTTCCTAAATAAATGTAAGTCACAGCTGTCTATCCTAAATATTTTTGGGATGAGTTTTTAAGATGGACTTTGGGTGACCATTGGATGGTGAGCCCATTTGTAAGAACAGGGATGTGCGGTTTCTACACAGTTTGAAGCTATAATATACACCCTTTAAATACAGGCTCCACATTTCTACATTATTTGAACTTGGTTATTTATTTCAAGTATCTTGCACATATGCAACTGGAGTTAAAGAGTTAACAGCCCTGGTATGATCAGTGACATAGAGCTGAGCATTTTACTATTCACTATTCAAACTCATAGTTAACATCTTTATTTTCAGGCATAGGCCCATTTATCAAAAACAGTGCAATCTTTACTATGGGCAGTTTGCCTGCGTAGTGTGCAGGGGGTGCCATATCCATGAATTGTGGAGCCCGTTCTTCATGAATCTGGCGCTCCATGCACTGCTCTGACAGAACGCAACAATTTTGTTTGGTGCACTTTAACATATGGCGTGCAACACAATTCAGTCTGATACTGCATGATAAATGTGGTGCACGGATCGACTGTGCACCGGAACAACCCTTTCAGGGCAGAATTTTGTGTCACGTTGGGTATCATGCAGCTGCATCACAAATGTGTTATAGACACTTTATAAAAACATGTGCAAACAGTTTGCACTGAAAATAACGTGCAAAGTCAGACAAAAAACTGGTGCAGGGGCTTTAATAAATGTGGACCATAGATCACACATTTACTCTTTCTTATTTATTTTTAAATATAAGATTCATAGAAGTAAAATCTGTTTTAAAGTGCATACAATCAAAAAGATGAACTGCTTTAATGTGCATATGTGATTTTTTTTTGGTATAGTTTGCTCCTTTTGTAACCATGACAACAATGAGTGACATGAGACCTGTTGCTGAAGAAGTGCTTATTATGACTTGAGTTAACCAAACCTTCTTTGACCTTCAAGAATGAACTTGTTCAATGATGAAAGTTGATCTTGGCAACTCTGCTCCTTTCTTTAAGATCAAGTCCTGCATCATCTAAGTTGCTATGCAATCTTCTTGCCCTGCTCCCTGCTATTATCAATTCACATCTCAAACAAATGCATTCAACATCTGCTTCTCACTATTAGCAAGGACAAACCTTATTATCAGCTTTCCTTTTATGAAAAAACACAACTATCATCATCATGTCTTTGATAGGAATAACAAAACTGAACAGATGTAAAAAATTGTATATACCATACATACCCGAGTATAAGCCTAGTTTTTCAGCGCAAAAAATGTGCTGAAAACCCAAACTTATACTAGAGTAAAAAAAAATATATCAAAACTCACCTTTCTGGCCTTCCCCACTGCTGGCTAAATACTGAGGCAGGGGGCTGGCTATATACTGGGGGATATGGGCTGGCAGGCTATATACTTGGGGGCAGGTGCTGTGACCAATGCATTTCCCCCCTCAGCTTATACTCAAGTCAATAGGTTTTTCCCAGGCTTATGTGGTAAAATTAGGGGCCTTGGCTTATATTCGAGTATATACGGTACATTGTATTCAGCAATGTTTTTTAATTGAAATACAGCACACACCAAAAAAAAGTCATTTTTAGAATAGCAAGAAATAGCCTTCACCATGTTGTGTAGTATTCATTAATCAAAAGTGTTTCGGTCATCTTGACCTTTCTCAAAAAAGATCTGTATGTGAGTACATGCTTCAAAGGGTTATATGGGTTAGGCAGCCCTAAATGGAGGGGCACACTAGCTATAACCTGCGTCTGTTATAGGGAAATGATTGAATTGCACAGCTGCCCACCAGATTTTTTAGAAGGCCGGATCCTCCTTATAGATCTGACACACTGGGAGGGGGGAGGTTGGAGCACAATGCGCCAACATATGATAAATCCCCCCTATAATAAGAAGAAGTCTGATTCTGAGAATTAGAGTTGGCAACCTTTCCAGCAAAATTGTAGTAATGCTGCCACATATTCTCCATGCTATTATTGTGCAGGCGCCTCTGAGGAAAATCCTACCAGCAGAATGTTGCTAAGGAGTCACATAATCGCTTTTCACGAACCGCAATCACGATTCACTTTCCTCGCACTATGGCATTCTTACAAGCAAAACAGCAAGGAAGACACCGGTTTAAGGTGCGCATGCGCAGACATCAATCATCCTTTTATGCTAGCGGAATAAAGCACAGCGGATCAAGAGCTCGTGCTTGCGTTCCACTTCTCCGCTTTCTTCAGTGCACTTGTGTGAAGGACATCTGGTGCGGCTGTGCGGGGGATTGACCATCATGACAATGCTTTGGACAAAGACATCATGTGACTTCTCAGCAATGTCCATTTTATGGACGGACGAAGCAAAGTTGCCACACATAGAAATTTTCTTTTAGAGAAACTTTCTAAGACTGTTGCATTTACATAAGTATGGAGAACATGTGGCAGCATTTTTAACATTTTAGTGGAAAAGTTACCAACCGCTTTAAATTTGAGATTGTTGGTCCTATGAAAAAAAAATATTTAAGCAAGACTAACCATTCATCTGTAAATATGTCTGTAAGAGGGTTGCTTTGTTGTGAGATGTTGCTGCTATCTGTAAATAGCTAGACATCTTAGATAACAAAAATGCACTCCCACAAAATATTACCTTTCTGTACTATATGGCACTGTGCATTGGTAGATTATAATATAGGCTGTTTGGGTGGTAGTCCTGTGCCATGGACCATTTGCTTTGATAGTGCTCTGTAGAGATAAAAAGAAGATGGACCGACTGCACTAAAATCATCATACATGCATGCTAGCTCTCGAAACATATGTATACAAGAATACTTCTAGGACAGGACCTTTGAAGGACCCCCAAATGTCCTTAGACAGTAGAGCTGAAATGGGATAGAAGGAAACTCCAACTCGTTCCAAAGAAGCTTGTTCCTGGTATTGTATGTAGGAAGTAAATGTCAAACCATTACAAAGTAGGTAGACCACAATTTTCATACAGACTAGGATCCATAGGTCTTGATCCACCTCTGGTGCTTCTGTTCAGCAATATATTAAACATCTGTAACACAACATTCATCTTTGTTATTCTTGGATAGGAAAAAGATCTGCATGCTTCTATATATATATAAATAAAGTAAAAAGCGGGCAGCACTCCGTGGTTCAAATTTCAAAATAAAAGGTGAACATTATTGAACAAGTGGCAACGTTTCGGTGTGTGACACCTTCATCAAGCAACAGACAAGTGACCCACATTGGATATATATAGCAAAACATAGTTAGTGATTAGCATAAAGTCTTAAAGTGCCTGTGCACTTATTCATCATTGTACAAAAATGTATATATAAAAAATACATTCAAAGATAAAGTGCATCGGTTTCAAATACATGTATATAACAATGTCGTTGTTCGCTGTACAATTATACAGTACAAAGTGGAATCATAAAGTGTACAAGTGCAAAGACTGGCGTGTAAAGAAGGGGTTAAAATTACCCAAAAGGTTCTGGAGAGAACTTTCTTGGTGGGAGCTTCTGGTCCACAGCTGATACAATCTTAGCGTCTGTGGATCCAACCTGCACATGTGCAGTGGTGCCCTGAGGCTGCCGAGAAGACATCTTGGAAAAGGGCAACCAAGCCCTCAATGCAGTGTGCACTGAGGCCAAGAAAATGAATAACAAATGATCTGTGACAACAGCTTAAAAGGGAAAAATGAGCACATATACATTAACCTAAGTATTGGGGATAAGAGGATCGCTCTCATTACCATGGCGGCAAGATATAAGTAATATACACCTCAACGCAGTATACATGGATTTGAGATGATTTGCGCCAGGTGCCCACTATGGTGATGCATCACCTAATGAGAGATAGGTAAAGCACATAAGAATGCGCGCCAGTGGGATATTTACTGAGTATAATCACATCCCAAGGAGGTGGTAAGATCCCACAGGGGAGATGGAGCATATATCACGCTCACACCCTCCAGCGTGGGCATCCAAAACCACTGCAGCTGGCAACCTGATATATATATATATATCAGAATTACAGTATAGCTTGATACACTGCAGCTATGTGGCTGTACTGCACCTAAATATTACTGTATGTATCATGCCTTAAATAAAGAAAATGTCATCAACTTTGATGGAAGTGTACTGATAAAGGGACTACAGTAGGAAGACAACTTGTATTTTTCTTCATTTGTCTACATATGCAGAGCCATATGTCTGATCACAGATTGGGATCATTTTCACCTACATTTCCTCTTATTTTTTTGTCTCCTGTTTAATGTAGATTTATGTGGAACATGTTCTACTTTGTGACATCTGCTATTCACAAAACAATGAACTACGAGAAAGGATTGCAGAACGTTTTTGGTTATTTACCACTAGAGTTCACTGTTGTAGTGCTGATATTTTTCACGCCGCTCAAAAAAGACAAATGTACTTCAGCATTTCATGGTTAGGGAAACGATTAGTACCTATCAAGTTCTTTCTTCCTGCACAGAAGGACAGGTACAGAGATAAATAATTGTAATTTGTGGGCAGGGTAAACCTGCCGGGGAATAAAAGACTCAATCAATTTCTTCAATGTATTCAACAAACAGAGTAAATGCTTCACTTCTTGAACGGGGAAACATCTTATAGAGCACATTTTTGTGTGTGGGTGGTATTGTGGTTTATTCTACGCCTTCTATATTCTCAAAAGAGATTTCTCAGTAGAATAGCGCACATCTTGTTTCTTGTTGCTGACGTATTCTGGGAAACATAAATTATTATCCTTATGCAGTGACGTCAAGGTTTTTTCTCCTGTAATGTGAGTTATTTTAGGCTGTTAGCTCTTGCCTTATGTTGAACTGTGTCTATTTAGATATTACTATATTTTCCATTGCATTGCCTGCTGTTGGTGAACATTTAGTTTCTTTACATCTAAAATATATTTTGATTATAATTAGTACACTTATAAACCAAGCTAAATAAATATCTGCTGAAACCTAAATATGATCATACTTTCCAATAAAGGCCCCTTTAAGGATTCCAATCACAATAAAGCAGGGGCAAAACTACCACCATAGCAGCTGCAGGGTTTGGCGGCCTGGCCAAGCACCCAACTTTCCACACATATCAAAAGAATAGACAATGTACTGCACAATATGTAAAATTGCAAAGGGCATCCTCAATTGTTTTGATTATGTGGAATGTCAGATGCCTGGCAAGGCCTCCTACAAAACTGTTGTCTGAGCAGTTTGCTCAGTGCTGGGGGGTGGGTAGTGGATAGCAGCACGGCAGGACCAAGAAGCTTCCTCTGCCATCTGCCTCCTCGGTACTGTTCAGGGATGTAACTGGGAAAGGCAGGGCCCAATAGCAGACTTCTGAATGGGGCTTCCCTTCCCCTAAAAATAGGGAACTTGCTAATTAGCCCTTAATGCAAAATGGTGTCCTTACACTAATTTCTACTCCCAAGTTTTCGGCACACCCAGTCAACCTAATTCTTGTTGATCTAGAGGCAGCCAGGGCCCATAATACTGGAGTGGCTGATTAGTGCAGCCTTGGGCATGCTGTGATCACGGTGCTTGGTATGGGGACCAGAGGGCTGACCTACAGCCTGGCAGGTCTCCAGCATGTAGTGTGTGCAAGAAATATGGAGTGAGAGGCTGATGCAATGGTTTCTCTGTGGGGCAACAACTGAGGTGTCTGTAGGATGAATCTCTGGGTGATGTATGGGGAAGCCCGTGGTGATAACCAGCCGGGATACAGGCATCAGATGGAGGCAACATTGTGCAAATCAACTTACAGTTCTTTATTCAACAGCAGACAAGGGCCAAATGTTTAACAACAATTTTAGCAGCAGATTCTGCAAGCTGGGGAGGTGGTTAGAGCTGTTCCGCAGGTAGGTTACTCTCAGCCTGGTGGTATATGCAGGCTGGGCTGGTAGGGATGGAGCTGAGTCCAGATGGGGAACTCTTTTCCGGGGCTTAAGTCTCCTGGCTTGCCCTCAGGTATCAGGCAGCAGTCTGAGGTACCTCTTCTTCCTGGTAGTGGGTCTGAAGAGCATCTCTGCAGGGAGCAGCACACTGGACCTGATTCTCTATTTATTGAATGGATTGCAAGACCTTGTGCTATCGCCCAGCAGGGGTTTATATATTCCCTTTGTCAGGTGGTAGCACTCAGCTTCCAGCTTGCAATCAGCTTTCAGCTTGCTTTACAAGAACATAATTGGACAGTGACAACTCACAGTGTTAACTCTTGCCTTGGGGTAAAAGGGTGTATACTGGAGAGGTCCCGGGATAACACCCTTAGTGTGTGGCCCAAAGACAAACCAGTTAAATAGCACAGTAGGTTCACAACCCACTGCTTGTTACAGTCACAACCCACTGCTTGTTACACATAACATGTTACTGCAAAATATTAAAATACTTTGGAGTCTTGTTTAAGTGGGTTTTCCAACTAGAGACTAGTGGTAGCCTTTCTGTAAAATAGATAATTACTATGAGATGGGTGGAGTTGTGATGGAAGCTGCAGGTTCAGCAACTGTCCTAGTAGAATCCCATGAGCTACCTAAGTAGTCAGAGGCAGACTAAAGGTAAACAAGGGCTACTTTTTTTCCGTTGGAAATGTTAAAATACGGCATTGTAGTAAAATTCTGCATAGTTATTGGTTTTATCAGCATGCTTTGGTTTCTGACATACCAGAGTACCTCTGACCATTCAGCTTTCCTTTTCTCTGGTTCACCCTGCTCAGGAAGGAGCTCTAGCCAAATAATAATAATAATAATAATAATAATAATAGATATATAAAAAATAATACGGTACATCTTTATATAGTGCCATTATTATTCCACAGCACTTTATAGACCACATACACTAGAGACCAAATAAGACATTATCGATAAATGACATGCAAAATCAAACCATGGGAATGAGGGTTCACATGACTGTACAATCTATGAGGAAGAAGAGGTTACACAGGAGAAGAGTATGTGTATAATGGTCCAACTATTTTTATAAGGGAGCCAAAGTCACATATAGTTACAGAATGTTATATTGTGATAGGATGACCAGAATGGATAGATTTTTAAGGCTGTTTGAAACATTGGCAGTTTGACATTAGTTTCACAGTGATGGTTAGGGCATTGCAGAGTAGTGACACAGCTAGAGAGGTTCTACAAATGAACTAAACTTAAATCTACATTTTGTAAATCAATAGTGCTGATTACAATACTGAACTTTGTAATATACTTTATAAAAAAAAAATAAGATTGGGGGGCGTGGCCGGCAGCGCATGGAGTGAGACGTGTCTCCTTGAGCTCCGTGTTTCCCGACCTTAAACCAGCACACTGTGGCTATTCTACCGAGGATTTTCAGTATTTTCGGCAACATTAGAGACTCACTTCTAACCTACAGCATGGGAAGAGCTAAAAAGAAGACGGGTCCCACAAAACTTACGGAATTCTTTCCGTGCACGAGATTGCAAAATGGCGGCGGTGGCGTGGGAGCTGAAGCGCCAGCATTTCAACCCGCGGGATCCCCGGGACCCTCAAGATTCTCATCAGAGGCTTCATCTCCAGCACTAACCTCTCAACGGGACCTGAGAGGCTTAGACCCAAGAGCCCGGGAGACGCCGACGAGCTCTCCAGATCACTATTCCTCCGGGAAGCATGTGACGCAGCAGGTGAGCCACCAGCAGCACAATACCCCTCTAGCTCTATCTGCAGACTCCCCGATATTTAGACCAGTGTCGGAAGATTTATTAAAAACGCTTATGGGAGAGTTACGTTCTTCCCTACACCATGATATACAATCTGCACTGCAGACCTTTCAAAGCGAATGTGTAGTTTTGGGGGAACGTACTGCGCACGTGGAATCTAAGATGGCGGAACTCACCTCTGCGCATAACGAGCTGGTGGATCTCAGCAACAATTTGGAGGAGGAGGTGAAAAGCCTGCGACTAAAAGTGGCTGACATGGAGGACAGGTCCCGCAGGAACAATGTCAGGTTCCGCGGAATTCCAGAAACAGTCAAGCCTGAAGCCTTAGAGGAGTTTCTGACAGATTTGTTTGTAATCCTTCTTCCGGGCACCCCTCAAGCGGACCTCCTCATTGACAGAGTCCATAGACTACCTAAGGCTAAGGAGCTCCCTCCTTCGATTCCTAGGGATGTAATTGCGCGCCTGCATTTCTTCCATTTCAAAGACAAGTTGATGAAAGCTGCAAGAGAAGTTGAAGACCTGCCTGAACGATTTAGAGACATTTCTCTATATGCGGACTTGTCAGCGGCTACCTTAGCCCGAAGAAGGGAATTCCAAGAAACTGCTAAAATTTTGCGAGCACACAATATCCCATAAAAATGGGGGTTCCCCGTTAAATTGATAGTAAGCAAAGATGGCAGGAAGATTGTTGTTAATAGTCCGATGAAGCTTCAACAACTCATCCAGGAATGGGGGCTATTGAGAAAGGAAGGAGGTCTTGATCCACCAAAGGCTCCGAATTCTCACCGAGTAGAAGAAGAATGGTCAACTGTCACAAGAACCTGAAGTTGTCTCCTGAAAGGACCTTAGATCGTTATTTGAAAATACCCGGTTGGTGAAATAGTTAATTATAGGTCGGGTACGGTGTTATGTTGGTCGTTGAGTACTCAACATACACGATCTACCCCCTGTCAAAATCCCTCATAGGGATTTTTCCTTTGTTCACTATGTGACATACGTCACAGCGGTTATTTTAAAGAAATGTTTTTTGGTTCATGTTTTTGTATTTTACAGGCAAGCTCAGATTGTATTGTGGTTTGAATGCACAGTAAATGTCATGATTCTAGGATGGTGTAATCTGAAATGCATATGGATCCATTATGGGGTTAAGGATTACTTCAGTAAATGTTAAAGGGCTAAATAGCCCTTATAAAAGGTCTAGAATGTGGAAGGAAGCTGTAGATTCGAAAGCAGATATATTCTGTGTTCAAGAGACACACATTAACCATGAGGATATCTTTAGATTGCATCACAAACAATACCCATATATTTTTGTAGCCCCAGCAACTGACAAAAAACGAGGAGTCCTAATAGCGATTAAGAAATCAGTAGCTTTCTCTATGATAGACAACATTATAGACAAACAAGGTCGTTATGTAATACTAATATGCTCTATTAATAATATCATATATACAATTGTGTCAATATATGCTCCGAATACTAAACAGCTTGCATTTTATAAATCCATTTTTTCTAAAATTAATATTCACAAAAAAGGTTCGGTACTCCTAGCAGGGGATTTTAACATGACTATGTGGCCCACAATGGATAGCACTAAACCAGCAAACAAGGATAGTGGTTCAGAACTATTTGAATTGGTGCATGGAGAGGCGTTACTGGACGTTTGGAGATTGCAGCATCCCCAAGAAAGGGATTACTCTTTCTATTCACATCCGCATAAAACGTATTCGCGGATAGACCTATTTCTAGTCGATCACATGCTATTTGCAAGGATCAAACAGTCTAAAATAGACACAATATCATGGTCAGACCATGCCCCTATTCATATGGAAATTGAGGAACAATATGAAAAACCTCGCTCAGCTCAATGGAGACTTCCTAATTATATACTACACCATAAAGCATTTAAAGAGCAAACCTTGTCCACATTAAAAGAGTTCTTTGCGGACAACGACAATAATGAAGTATCGAATGAAATGTTATGGTGTGCGCACAAAATGCATATGAAAGGGCATTTTAAAAATATCGGAGCAAAAAACAGGAAGATAACAGAGGAAAAACGCCTGCATATTTTATCTGCATTGACGCTTCTCCATGCACTAAACAAAAGTTCAATATGTCAACATAGAATAGGAATGATAGCTGAACTACAACAACAACTAAAAGAACTAGATCTGTATAAATATGAAAAAGCTTTCAATAAAATGAAAGCAAGGCATTATTCATTAGGAAATAGAGCGGGAAAGGTATTGGCGGCGCAACTTAAAAAAAGGGAAGCACAAAACAGAATCCCATTTATAGTCAATAAAAATAATACAAAAATCTTTGACCCACAACATATGACAGAAGTCATGGCAGAGTATTACTATACTCTATATAATTTGAAGGAAGATAAAAACACTCCCCAGCCACAAATTTCAGATATACAGAAATTTCTTGACTCAGTCAATCTACCGGCTTTAAAAACAGAACAAGCGAATTCAGTATCTGAATTAATATCGGCATCCGAAATAACGAAAGCAATTAATTCTCTGAAAAACAATAAAGCCCCTGGCCCAGATGGGCTGACAAATGATTATTATAAAGTTTATGCTCCTGTCTTAGTACCGCACTTAGTCAAAGTGTTCAACGTAGCTCAAACCTCAGGTAAATTCCCTAAAGAGATGTTGATGGCATCTATAAGTACTCTCTAAACCAGGCAAAGAACCTGATAGGCCCTCAAATTTCCGTCCTATCTCTCTTTTAAACACGGATCTTAAGTTGTATTCAAAAATAATAGCTGACAGGGTGGCTCTATTATTACCGGAACTTATCTATCAAGATCAAGTGGGGTTTGTTAGAGGAAGGGTCACTTATGATGGGACGAGACGTTTTATAAATTTAATTAATCATGTGGAGAGAACCCAAACGCCTTCTCTGCTCCTTTCTTTGGACGCAGAGAAGGCGTTTGACAGAGTCCACTGGGGCTATCTTGAGGAAGTCCTTAAAAAATTTGGTTTTTCCTCCATGGCTATAACAAGCATTAAAGCTCTCTACAATGGTCCCTCTGCATTTGTGTCCATGTCGGGATACTCATCATCGCCATTCGTAATTACGAATGGCACCCGGCAAGGGTGCCCATTATCACCCTTAATATTTGCACTTGTTATGGAACCCCTAGCTGAAAGTATAAGGGCGTCAGCAAGTATACGGGGTATCAGAATAGCCGCCCAAGAGCATAAAATTGGGTTATTTGCTGATGACGTGATAATTGCTTTGACAACCCCGCTTGAATCACTTAGGGCAGTCCAGTCCTTATTGAACAAGTTTAGCATTATATCGTATTACAAACTTAATGCTAGCAAGTCACTAATTCTAGGTATGCATATACCAGCTGACCTGCTGGAAAAAATAAAATCTGAATTTCCCTTTCAGTGGGCAACGGATCATGTCTCGTATTTGGGCATAAAGTTGAGTTTCCCAACTTCTAAACTCTTCCATCTAAATTACGTCCCTTTACTAGAAGACATTGAAAAAGAACTACTTACTTATGCTAAAATGTATATCTCCTGGGTAGGAAGAGTGGCGGCTATAAAAATGATGGTATTGCCCAAAATTCTATATATCTTTAGGAACGTCCCGATCCTTGTCACAAGAGCCTACTTAAAAAAGTTACAAAGCTTAATAAATAAATATGTATGGTTGTATGGAAGACCCCGAGTAGCGACAAAAATCTTATACCGCCATCAAAAGAAAGGAGGATTGGGCTTACCATGCATAGCCAATTACTATGACGCAGCCATTCTAGATCAAACCAGACAATGGTTGATCCAATCTCCCCCTAAACATTGGATACAAATGGAAAGTGACGCTTTCCCTTCCATTCCAATGGCAGCACAATTATGGGCGATAACGTTAAAATGCAAAGTGCCTCAGCCTACATTCTGTACGTCCATAGCGGGTCTAAACAGATGGGAACACTACACTAATAATATTCCTGTCCTTACTTTGAAAGTGAAAGATTTACCTCTTAAGTGGATATCGTACCTAGTGTCGGATTTGGATTTTAAAAATTGGATTGATATGGGGGTCAATACAATTGCAGATATATGGGAAGGTGACCATTTATGGGCATTTTCAGAGATTAAATCTAAATACTCAATCCCAACTCATGACTTCTACAAATATTTACGCCTACGACATGTTATTTCAAATATCTTAAAAGATAATAAAACGTCAAAAACTTTATTTGATTTAAACTTTTTTCACCCTACAAAATTAGCGAAAGGCATTAGCTTGGGATACAAACAAATTGAAAAATTATCAATGTCCCAAACCCTCCCCCAACTTAAACAATGGGAGAATGATCTGGAGGTAGAGATAGATGGTGATACATGGGAGGCATCCTTTCAAATTATGACAAAGCTGTCTAAATGTGCGTCGCACATGGAGATTAGAAGGAAAATTTTATATAAATGGTATTATACTCCCGCAAAGTTAGCACGAATATACCCTACTTTGTCAAACTTATGTTGGAGATGTAGAAAGGATAAAGGAACTCTACTTCATATATTTTGGTCTTGTTCAAAACTTGTGGGATTCTGGGCTCAACTACAAAAGTTGGTACAAAACATAATAAAACGGTCATTTGAGTTAAAACCAGAATTAGTCTTATTGGGGGTGGGTTTAGAAGTTCTTACTTCTGAAGAAAGAATCATAGTATACCATTTAACAACTATCGCCATTTCCCTATTGGCGTCACTATGGAAATCAAAAGAAATACCATTATTTAGCGAATTAACCAGGCGTATGAATGTAATATGCAATATGGAAAGAATAGTGGCGTTTCAAGACGGGAAACCTAGTCTGTTTTATAAGTGCTGGGATATGTGGTTATCATCAGTTTTCTATAAAGCTACTATAAATGCCATAAATAATGTATAATTAACAGCAATCAATAGTTACCTATATGACTGAAGAAATCCTAGAATATAAATCCTAGAATATAAATGAGATAGTAATATCTTTCTTTTAGAAATTTAATATAGACTTGCCTAGTTTGGTTTAAGTTGGTTTAAGTTACTATGTATGTTATATGCGACTATTATTATAAATATACTAAAATAGAACTCAAAATGATGAACAAAGTCTGTATACATTAATGCACAGCACAATGATGTATGATTACTGCGTATGTATATGTTGGAAGCTCTAATAAAAATGTTATTAAAAAAAAAAAATAAATAAATAAAAAAAATAAGATTATATATGTGCTACACTTCCCCCTGTTTTATTCCTTATTTAAGTAGTTTGTGTAAATCAACTTTCTCTGTCTGTGCACCACTGACAGCTGAGAAGCATCTGTGTAGCCTCTGGAAAGACAAGTATGGCTGCTGATTTAAGAATAAATGGTAGAAGAGAGAGTTTAGTAAGTGGATTAATAGGGACAGACAAAAATAAAAGGTATAAACCCACATGAATTTCAATTTATGTGCTAAAAAATAAAAAAACAATTTAGACAAGTCCAATACATTATCAAAAATTTACTTTATGGTGTGAAAAAGACCAGATTATTTTAATGGCTTAAAACAAGACAATGGGAGACCAACCGTTTTTCAAGGATAGAAAGGTTCTCATAGATAATTACAAATATGTAGCTCAAACATGCCCATAAAGCAGTTATGATACTGCAATGTGATTGGGCTTCGCAATTTGATTGAGAAGGCCCAGGGAGGAAGGATACTGACATACAAGCCTTGATAAAATCCCAATTCATATGGAATTCATGCAGTTTATCTACAGTATCTCAAAATAGGAACAGGAATTAACTTATTATAGTGTAGGTTATGCTTGCAGCATAATGGATTCTAATAATGTCCTTGGTGTATTTCTGGAGCTAATAAATATTATGGGAGAAAATATTCCACGTTAGATACTGGTACAGTGGTTACAAGTTCTTTGGTGTGTAGATCAGCACAGCTTTGTGTCTCATTTAAAGGTCTACTATCAAAATCCAGCATGGATAAACTTACTCATAGATCAAGGCATTGGGACTGCAGTAATCTTCTTATATTTGTTATCAATGACCTCCTTACTTTGTAAATAAACTTTAAAATTATGCTAATAAGCCTAAGCAACGCAGTTGGAGCCCTCTATCAATATGAGTTTCTCATGTAATGCTTTTAGTTGAGCAATACTCTTTTTATTGACAATGGGCCTATGTGCAAGATAAGTAGAATTTATACAAGACAAGGGGCATATGTTCAATTTATCAAAATATAGTAACGGTTATTCCTGGCGTTTAACCACAATGGAAAATAGCACCCAAAGTAGAAAATGCCACTCTTTGGCATTTTGAAAAATATAAAAAAATCAATAAAAAGTGAACCCTAGGATGTACAGTCCTAAAAATGGTAGCAGTTGCAAAGTTGCAAAAAATGACACCACCCACAGCTCTGTACACTAAAGTATGAAAAAGTGATTACTGCCAGAAGATGACAAAATTAAGAATTTTTTTTGTACAGGAGGTTTTAATTTTTGTAAATGTATGAAAACATTTTAAAACCTATACAAGTATACAAGAATAAGGCACAAATGTGTTTTCACCATTTTCACTGCATTAGGATTTTTTTTCCTGCTTCCCAGTGCATGGCATGGAATATGAAATACTGTCACCATAAAGTGCAATTTGTGACACAAAAATCAAGCCCTCACAGAGCTCTTTACATGGAAAAATAAACAGTTATGGATTTTTGAAGGTTTGGACTAAAAAATAAAAATGCAAAAACGAAAAAAATGGGCCTCAGCGGGCAGGGGTTAATATAAAGTAATGTTTTATATATTTTATATATTTAGTTCCAGTTCGTTCTGTTGAAGCTTATCAACAGCTGTATATTCAGAGCTTGTAAAAGTTTATATTACAGTTAAGAGTTTTCAGTAAGACATGAGATGCATCATTATATAAATCACATGTATGAATCCATTGTGTACAATGAAGGTGGATAAAAGCTTTCTAACTGTATATCAGCTCTATATGTTGACAGACATATCCCTGATGGCTTCGCTGAGTTCCAAAACTGGAATGGGATAGTTTGTTTACCGTAGATCAAACTACTGTACATTATCCGATACATTACCCAGAAGGCAATTCACTAGAGGAATCTCTGTATAAACATTATGCCATCTCTGAAGTGGATCTGTACTACAACACAGGATATAACTAAGTATAAGATAAGAGGCATATTTATTTGTGCTACTCAGATTTATAGGTCAGCTATTTGACTTTGGTTTTACTTTTACATGACATCACGTGACTTCACCGTCAGCTGCGGAAGGTTCCAGAGTCCTGTGCATCCTGCTGCCGTTCATTCATCGTTCGGGGTCTCTCACACTAGATTGCCTTTGCCACTATGGATTCTGCTCTGCACGACATACAATGGTAATTCCACCACCAGAGGTTGTGGAAACGGATCGATGAACATGTTGCTTTCCCTCAATAAACCTTCATAATACAGACGAGTCTTTAGTTATCCATTGGACATCTGAGCGCTGGTCCACTCCCTCATCTTCCCTTTACGGGTTTCTGCATGATTTACTTTTGTATAGGTAATTCCTGGACATAATCAAAAGTAGAATATCAGCAAATCTATCCTTCAATTTGTAGGTTCAGTGCAAATTTGAAATTTTGTTAGGACAGAATAAAATCTGAATATTTTCTGTATTGCTTCTGATAATGGCAACTAACAAAGTTTTTCTGAGGTTTGGAGTCTAGCTAAAAGCAGTATGGTGAAAGCACACTCCCCATCTCATTGCTAAGAATTGGGTAGGGGGGGGTGCGAAGATTGGCTCACATGCTGTCAGGCAGTTTCCATGAACCAATCAGTGTAGACTATAGCAAGGCCGAGCCTAGAAGCAGTTAGGAGAACGCCATTCTGTCTTGAGCTTGTGACCAAATCAGACTAGAGTCTTTGGAGGGAGCAGAGTGATTTAGCCATATCTTATCCACCTGTAAACTGTACTGTAAAAGAAGAATTGGGTAGGTAGGGTATTTTATTAGGTACAGATGGAGTCAGGGACTGCCTAGCTGGGCAGAGAAAATTTCTAATATTCTGTTACAACTAAACAATGTCTGGCAAACAAGAGTACATTGCTGCCATTTATGAGCCAAAGATAGACTTTTAGTTGCGCTTTTAATGCATTTTAAAACTAATTACAACAGCTTAGGAGAGGTGATTTGCCTTATTTCATTACTGTTAACATTTTTAATATAAACGTTGCGTTAACGCATGTGTAAACATTGCGTTTACTATGCGTTTTGTAAATTCAAATGTTGAAAGTAATGAAATAAGGCAAATCACCTCTGCTAATGAAACATGTTAAATCCCAAATTAACAGTAGTGCCACTCCTGTATATAAACCCCTCACGTGGCTTGTGTCCATGTGGATTTGAGACATTTGAAACAAAGAGTCTCAAAAAGAAGCCAAAATTTGCACCTGCCGGGATAGGAAAAACTGAACATGTATCACAAGTAAAAAGACAGGATCATACATAAGGTGCAAAAACTAGCCGCCAAAAGTCTCTAAAATGCACCTCAGAGAGACCAAACTATGATACCTGTGCCCCATAATGTAGAAAAACACAGTTACAATAAATAACATTCATAAATTTATTTCAAAATTGCTCAATAAAATATGAATAGTGGACAACATTTTAATTATAATTTTTCACAGAAAATTTCCCCAAATTTCACGCAAGGACATGAAAACACAAAAATGCATAGAAATCTATAGCAAACTAGCTGCAGCTATTATATTAGTCTTCCAAACAATTCTGACATGTTATTTTTGCAGAAGAGTGTTCTTTGCAAACAGTTTCCTTACAAGTGGAACTATATCGCTCAGTTTTCCTCTCTGTTTCTTGGACATATGAAACAACCCTTTCGTTTTCTTTCTCCTGGCTTTGGAATAATCTGAAACTGTACGCCACACCGTTTCATTGCTTATTTAGTTTGCTTTGGCAAGCATTTCAAGTTGCTTCGCTCTATCATGTGAGGCATTACAAGTTCCTGACAAAGGTCCTTCAAGAATAAGTGTCTCCTGTCCTTCCTCTGTGCATGAAATTCCAGATGCGTTTCTGTATAAATAATGAATAGAGATGAGCGAGCACTAAAATGCTCGGGTACTCGTTATTCGAGACGAACTTTTCCCGATGCTCGAGTGCTCGTCTCGAATAAAGAGCCCCATTGAAGTCAATGGGAGACTCGAGCATTTTTCAAGGGGACCAAGGCTCTGCACAGGGAAGCTTGGCCAAACACCTGGGAACCTCAGAAAAGGATGGAAACACCACGGAAATGGACAGGAAACAGCAGGGGCAGCATGCATGAATGCCTCTGAGGCTGCTTAAATGCACCATTATGCCAAAATTATGGGCAACAGCATGGCCATGACAGAGTGACAGAATGAAGCTAGATAGCATCTAAATAATTGACCCTGACACTATAGGGGACGGCATGCAGAGGCAGCGGCAGCAGCGGCAGGCTAGAGAGTGGCATGGCGAAATACCCTAAATGGACTCAGGCTTCAAACCAATGGGTGGCAGAGAGGAACCAAAGGAGGTGAGCAAGAAGCGCTCAAATAATATCGGTACATGATAAAAGTTTGCCAGTATATTTTGTGGATTACACAGCAGGGTGGCGACAAAGTTAACATGGAAGCCATGAAAACAACCCAAAATTCTGCCTGACACAGCTCGTTTGATAAGGGGACCATGTATGGAGGCAGTGAACTAGTAGTAGATTAAAGGTGCTGCAGTTAAAACTATGTTAGTTGGATCTTGGCATGGAGCTGGCGCTCCGCTGCCAGGCGAGCTTTCGCCAATCCAAGCCCCTGTCTCTAGGCTACTCCCCAAACAGCACTTCTAAGAACCTTTTGTATAAGATCAAGTGTAGTAGCGTTCTTATAAGTTTGGGATATGGCGGGTGAGGGGAATGTAAACAGATGCGCAAGAAGCGCTGAAATAATATTGGTAAATGATAAAAGTTTGCCAGTATATTTTGTGGATTACACAGCAGGGTGGCGACAAAGTTAACAAGTTTGATGTGGAATGCCCTGTAATAGCTCTTGGGCGGTGTGCCTTTTATCGCCTAGGCTCAGCAGTTTGAGCACCGCCTGCTGTCGCTTAGCGAGGGCACTGCTGCTGTGCCTAGAGCTACCGACTGATGGCGCCATGCCCACGGACGGTAATTCGGAGGAGGAGAAGGTGGAGGAGGGGTGGGAGGAGGAGGAGGTATAGTAGGCCTTTGAGACCTGGACCGAGGTAGGCCCCGCAATCCTCTGCGTCGGCAGTATATGACCAGCCCCAGGGTCAGACTCGGTCCCAGCCTCCACCAAGTTAAGTGTAGTAGCGTTCTTATAAGTTTGGGATATGGCGGGTGAGGGGAATGTAAACAGATGCGCAAGAAGCGCTGAAATAATATCCGTAAATGGTAAAAGTTTGCCAGTATATTTTGTGGATAACACAGCAGGGTAGCGACAAAGTTAACAACTTTGATGTGGAATCCATGAAAACAACCCAAATTTCTGCCTGACACACCTCGTTTGATAAGGGGACGATGTATGGAGGCAGCTATATGGACGACTTTTGTAGGTAGCAATGGAGACAACGTGTGGAGGCTGCTATGGAGACAATTTAATTTGGATAGTGCCTGTATGTGGCAGTCCAAAAAAGTTTTCAAACCAGAGGAGCAGGTAGGTGGCCCTCCAGGAAAATGAAATAGATTGAGTGCCTGTATGTGGCAGTCCAAAAAAGTTTTCAAACCAGAGGAGCAGGTAGGTGGCCCTCCAGAAAAATGAAATAGATTGAGTGCCTGTATGTGGCAGTCCAAAAAAGTTTTCAAACCAGAGGAGCAGGTAGGTGGCCCTCCAGAAAAATTGAATAGATTGAGTGCCTGTATGTAGCAGTCCCAAAAATTGTTTAAAACAGAGGACCGGGTAGGTGGCCCTCCAGAAAAATTAAATGCATAAAGTACTATAGCTAGAGCCAGTAGGCCCTGTCAAAAAATAGCCAGTTTCCTCTGCTTTAGTGTACAAAGAGGAGGAGAAGGAGGAAAATGAGGAGGAGGAGTGCAGGTTGAGCTTCCTTCACCTGGTGGAGATTGGAAATTATGAGAAATCCAGGCTTTATTCATCTTAATAAGCGTCAGCCTGTCAGCGCTGTCAGTCGACAGGCGTGTACGCTTATCGGTGATGATGCCACCAGCTGCACTGAAAACCCGCTCGGACAACACGCTAGCGGCAGGGCAGGCAAGAACCTCCAAGGCGTACAGCGCCAGTTCGTGCCACATGTCCAGCTTTAAAACCCAGTAGTTGTAGGGAGCTGTTTGATCATTTAGGACGATGGTATGGTCAGCTACGTACTCCCTCACCATCTTTCTGTAAAGATCAGCCCTACTCTGCCGAGACTGGGGACAGGTGACAGTGTCTTGCTGGGGTGACATAAAGCTGGCAAAAGCCTTGTAAAGCGTACCCTTGCCAGTGCTGGACAAGCTGCCTGCTCGCCTACTCTCCCTCGCTACTTGTCCCGCAGAACTACGCACTCTGCCGCTAGCGCTGTCAGAAGGGAAATACTGTTTCAGCTTGTGCACCAGGGCCTGCTGGTATTCATGCATTCTCACACTCCTTTCCTCTCCAGGGATGAGAGTGGAAAGATTTTTCTTGTACCGTGGGTCCAGGAGAGTGAATACCCAGTAATCGGTGCTGGAATAAATTCTTTGAACGCGAGGGCCACGGGATAGGCAGCCTAGCATGAAATCTGCCATATGCGCCAGAGTACCAACGCGTAAGAATTCACTCCCCTCACTGGCCTGACTGTCCATTTCCTCCTCCTCCAACTCCTCCAACTCCTCTTCTTCTGCCCATACACGCTGAACAGTGAAGGACTGAACAATGGTCCCCTCTTGTGTCTCGCCAACATTCTCCTCCTCTTCCTCCTCATCCTCCTCCACCTCCACCTCCTCCGATATGCGCTGAGAAACAGACCTAAGGGTGCTTTGGCTATCAACAAGGGAATCTTCTTCCCCCGTCTCTTGTGACGAGCGCAAAGCTTCCGACTTCATGCTGATCAGAGAGTTTTTCAACAGGCCAAGCAGCGGGATGGTGAGGCTGATGATGGCGACATCGCCACTGACCATCTGTGTTGACTCCTCGAAGTTACTCAGCACCTGACAGATATCAGACATCCACGCCCCCTCCTCATTGTAGACTTGAGGAAGCTGACTGACCTGACTACCAGTTCTGGTGGAAGTTGACATCTGGCAGTCTACAATCGCTCTGCGCTGCTGGTAAACTCTGGATAACATGGTTAATGTTGAATTCCACCTCGTGGGCACGTCGCACAACAGTCGGTGAGCGGGCAGTTGGAGGCGGCGCTGCGCTGCCCTGAGAGTGGCAGCATCTGTGCTGGACTTCCTGAAATGCGCACAGATGCGGCGCACCTTCGTGAGCAAATCAGACAGATTGGGGTATGTCTTGAGGAAACGCTGAACTATCAGATTTAACACATGGGCCAGGCATGGCACATGTGTCAATCTGCCGAGTTGCAGAGCCGCCACCAGGTTACGGCCGTTGTCACACACAACCATGCCTGGCTTCAGGTTCAGCGGTGCCAGCCACAGATCAGTCTGCGCCGTGATGCCCTGTAATAGTTCTTGGGCGGTGTGCCTTTTATCGCCTAGGCTCAGCAGTTTGAGCACCGCCTGCTGTCGCTTAGCAACGGCACTGCTGCTGTGCCTAGAGCTAGCGACTGATGGCGCCATGCCCACGGATGGTAGTTCTGAGGAGGAGGTGGAGGAGGGGTGGGAGGAGGAGGAGGCATAGTAGGCCTGAAAGACCTGGACCGAGGTAGGCCCCGCAATCCTCGGCGTCGGCAGTATATGACCAGCCGCAGGGTCAGACTCGGTCCCAGCCTCCACCAAGTTAACCCAATGTGCCGTCAGCGATATATAGTGGCCCTGCCCGGCAGCACTCGTCCACGTGTCCGTGGTCAGGTGGACCTTGTCAGAAACGGCGTTGGTCAGGGCACGGATGATGTTGTCTGACACGTGCTGGTGCAGGGCTGGGACGGCACATCGGGAAAAGTAGTGGCGGCTGGGGACCGAATACCGAGGGGCGGCCGCCGCCATGAGGTTGCGAAAGGCCTCGGTCTCTACTAGCCTATAGGGCAGCATCTCCAGGCTAAGCAATCTGGAGATGTGGACATTAAGGGCTTGGGCGTGCGGGTGGGTTGCACTATATTTCCGTTTCCGCTCCAGCGTCTGGGGTATGGAGAGCTGAACGCTGGTGGATGCTGTGGAGGATCGTGGAGGCGACGATGGGGTTTTTGTGGCAGGGTCCTGGGCAGGGGGCTGACTATCAGCTGACACAGGGGAAGGAGCAGTGGTGTGCACGGCCGGAGGTGAACGGGCTTGGTGCCACTGAGTGGGGTGTTTAGCATTCATATGCCTGCGCATACTGGTGGTAGTTAAGCTAGTAGTGGTGGAACCCCTGCTGATCCTGGTTTGGCAAAGGTTGCACACCACAGTCCGTCGGTCATCCGGTGTTTCCTTAAAGAACCTCCAGACTTCTGAAAATCTAGCCCTCGCCGCGGGAGCCCTCGCCACGGGAGCTTCACTACGTGACACATTTGGCGCTGATGCACCTGCTCTGGCCCTGCCTCTCCGTCTGGCCCCACCACTGCCTCTTCCAACCTGTTCTGGTCGAGGACTCTCCTCCGGCTCAGAAGCACTGTGTTCACCCGGCCTCTCAACCCAGCTTAGGTCTGTCACCTCATCATCCTCCGATCCCTCAGTCTGCTCCCCCCTCGGACTTCCTGCCCTGACAACAACTTCACCACTGTCTGATAACCGTGTCTCCTCATCGTCGGACACCTCTTTACACACTTCTTCCACTACGTCAAGAAGGTCATCATCACCCACAGACTGCGACTGGTGGAAAACCTGGGCATCGGAAAATTGCTCAGCAGCAACCGGACAAGTGGTTTGTGACTGTGGGAAGGGTCCAGAAAACAGTTCCTCAGAGTATGCCGGTTCAAATGCCAAATTTTCCTGGGAGGGGGCAGACTGGGGGGGAGGAGGCTGAGGTGCAGGAGCTGGAGGAGTGCCGATTTCGGTGACATGGGTGGACTGCGTGGAAGACTGACTGGTGGACAAATTGCTCGAAGCATTGTCGGCAATCCACGACATCACCTGTTCGCACTGTTCTGGCCTCAACAGTGCTCTACCACGAGTCCCAGTAACTTCAGACATGAACCTAGGGAGTGTAGCTCTGCGGCGTTCCCCTGCTCCCTCATCAGCAGGTGGTGTCTCACCCCGCCCAGGACCACGGCCTCTGACCCCTGCAGTAGTTGGACGCCCACGTCCCCGCCCTCGTCCTCTACCCCTAGCCCTCGGGTTAAACATTTTGAAAATGAAAGTTATAACTTTAATTTGTTTTTAACTTTTTTTTGTGTTTTTTTGTGGTTTTTTTTTTTTGTGTGTTTTTTAGTTTTTAAAACCAAACGATGCTATCCTATTGCTATGGCTATTTTCTAGCCAAGTATGAAAGCACACTGCTATGCCAGATGAGATGACGCTGAGTTATGAAAAAATAAACGTAAAATAAAAAGTAAATGGCAGACTGTGCCTAATTGAAATCCAACCCCTAATAAATTTTCCCACTTCGGTCTTTGCGATGGATATGTGCGTCACTAAGCGCTAAACACAAAGGTCGCAAGTCTCACTACAAATTCCTCACAATTTGGTAGTAGATGCACTGCAGCAAGGACAGCCACCAGCAGATCAACCAGAAATAAAATATATATATATAACGCTATTGTAGGCGTAAGTAAGCCGTTTGGATTCTCCTTTGGCTATTTTCTAGCCAAGTATGAAAGCACACTGCTATGCCAGATGAGATGACGCTGAGTTATGAAAAAATAAACGTAAAATAAAAAGAAACTGGCAAACTGTGCCTAATTTAAATCAAACCCCTAATAAATTTTCCCACTTCGGTCTTTGCGATGGATATGTGCGTCACTAAGCGCTAAACACAAAGGTCGCAAGTATCACTACAAATTCCACAATTTGGTAGTAGATGCACTGCAGCAAGGACAGCCACCAGCAGATCAACCAGAAATAAAATATATATAACGCTATTGTAGGCGTAAGTAAGCCGTTTGGATTCTCCTATGGCTATTTTCTAGCCAAGTATGAAAGCACACTGCTATGCCAGATGAGATGACGCTGAGTTATTAAAAAAATAAACGTAAAATAAAAAGAAACTGGCAGACTGTGCCTAATTTAAATCAAACCCCTAATAAATTTTCCCACTTCGGTCTTTGCGATGGATATGTGCGTCACTAAGCGCTAAACACAAAGGTCGCAAGTCTCACTACAAATTCCACAATTTGGTAGTAGATGCACTGCAGCATGGACAGCCACCAGCAGATCAACCAGAAATAAAATATATATAACGCTATTGTAGGCGTAAGTAAGCCGTTTGGATTCTCCTATGGCTATTTTCTAGCCAAGTATGAAAGCACACTGCTATGCCAGATGAGATGACGCTGAGTTATTAAAAAAATAAACGTAAAATAAAAAGAAACTGGCAGACTGTGCCTAATTGAAATCAAACCCCTAATAAATTTTCCCACTTTGGTGTTTGAGGTGGATATGTGTGTCACTAAGAGCTAAACACAACGGTAGCAAGTCCCCCTGCAAATTCCTCACAATATGGTACTAGCTGCAAATAAAAAAAAAAATGTATAACGTTATTGTAGCCCTAAGAAGGGCTGTTGGGTTCTTGTAGAATCACTCCTGCCTAACACTATTCTAATTGAACAGCCTAACGCTTTCCCTGACCAGCAGCAGCTCTCTCCCTAGCGGCATCCAGACACAGAATGATCCGAGCAGCGCAGGCAGGGGCTAGTCTATTCCAGGGTCACCTGATCTGGCCAGCCAACCACTGCTATCGACGTGTAAGGGTACCACGTCATGCTGGGTGGAGTGCAGAGTCTCCTGGCTTGTGATTGGCTCTGTTTCTGGCCGCCAAAAAGCGTCTCGAACGAGCATCAAGCTCGGACGAGTATGTTCGCTCATCTCTAATAATGAATGAATTTAGGGCTGCTACATCACGCATATTTGAAAATAGTACTACAGGCCATCGTTTTGTTTGCCTCTTACACAAATATTCGCCCACCATCTCATCCATTTTATCTACACCTCCTTTTGTTGCATTGTAATGCAGGATGATTTTTGCTTTAAATTTTTGGTTATTGCTGTCAACACTGCAATTGTGATGCATGGTACTGAGTAAAATTACAGATTTCTCCTTCTTCGTAAGATACCAAAGTCGCTTTGTTATTGAATCCAATGACACTCTCATAAAATGCTCGCTGACAATTGTGTTTGAGTGCTGCTGGAATTTCTCCTCTGTTTTGCTTTATAGTACCAACAAGTGTAATAGCTTTTGCAAGCAGAAAATTGCTTGAATCTTTTGGTCAGTAAGACACTTAGAGGAAGACTGTGCCATTGCTGACTAGATGTTGGAAAATGAAACAGATTCCCTCTCAACAGCTTATCTTATCACAGGTCCTTCAGCAATTAGCTCACAGTGTATACTGTCCTCAGTCCTCTATACACAGCTCATTACTGTGTTCAGAGGACCTGAGGTGATGTCATGGCCTTATCACTCCCTCCAAAACTTACATGACATCCTCACATGTTATTATCCACACCCTGCCCCCTCCACCAGCATTACTGAGTACAAATAAAGTACCTTGAGACACAAACACTTCTGAAAACATGATAAAAACCGTGGGGGCCTAAAAAGCCCCCAATTCTAACAGATGTAGTTCTCACCAAACAGGCATTGTTACACCATAATGCCTATGAAAAAAATTTATATGAACAACTGGATATTATCAACAATGACATACTTGAGGAATACCTGGAGTTCAAAAAATTCTAACTAAAGTAATTTTGCAGATAATAGCAAAAATGTAAGCATGGTGGCCTAAAAGGCCCTCAATATGCATTCTAGGGTTAAATTAGTAGCCCCCTCACATAGGATATGAAAAGTCCTTTCTACAGTTCTTTTAGACAAAATCTTACCCATTTACCTATAAAAATATCCTCAAAATTTATGTGAAACGAGCAAGGAGTCAGATTCGCCTAAGATGAGTCAATTCTAGAGGTTGGAAGGGGAGTTTCACTTCAGATCCCTCTATCTTTAGTTCTATAGTACCGTAACACATACTATTGGTGTCATATTGAAGATAATGATCTAATCTTTCAGATCACATCAGGTTTGTGCTTCTGTGATCTACAAAACGGTGAAAATGTGAGCTGATTCCCACCTTGATTTAAGTTTATTTTAATTACCAAATTTTAGTGACCAAGCTCATTTGCGCCTTGATGGCCAAGGCCTATTTTTCAAAACCAGCATGTGTCACTTTATCTGGTTTTGACTTTAGAAGGCTTTAACTTACCCAAGTGTTTTTGAGTTTGTTTTTCTGTAACATGTTGTACTTCAAAATAGTGGGACACTTTGATTGATATATTTAATATTTGTTTATGAAAAAAGATGAATTTGGTAAACATTTTGAAAAAACTTCAAACTTCAAAATGTTCTGGTTTTCAAACTGATAGTAACTAATTTGGGTAGTAAGACTAACTGAAATTTAGCATATCTCAACTTTGTGTTTGTTGTTATTTTATAAGTGTCCTTTTGTTTTATTATTATGCTAGAAAGATCACAAATTGAACAGCATTCTCTCAAATTTTCACAATTTTTTTAGAATCAATTATTTCAGGGACCATTTCAATTCTATATGGGGTTCAGAAGTTCTGTTAATAGAAAGACCCCACATATCACCCCTTTCTATTAACTTCACCCCTCAAACTATTCAAAACAGCAGGTAGGAAGCTTGAAAAGTAGAAAATGCATCTAGGAATATATTGTGCACCCCACATGTGGATGTAACCCACTGTCAGGGCACTTGGCGGGGCATGGAAGGGAAGGAACACCATTGAGTTTTTGTAGGGCAGGATAGTTTTAAGGTGATATGACATGTTTGTAGAGCCCCTGAGGCCATGTTCACACGTGCCATTTTAGTTGCGTTTTGAAACACAATCAAAAGGCTCCACCTGCGATCGCACGTTGAGGTATTATTGCATTTACTTTGAGTTTAGTTAACATGTTGAAAACACAATGTTACCAAAATATTGTATAATGAGTGGAGCCTTTGGACTCTTTATTATGTGGTATCAGGGGCATTTTCACCCCTCGCCCCTGATGGTCTTTTTCCATTTTACTTTGTTTACCCCACTAATATTTTCTTGTACAGAGCTGTACGAGGGCTTATTTTCTGTGTAACAAATTGTACTTCCTAGTGACGGTATTTTATATTCCATTCCTTGTACTGGGAAGTAGAAATACAATTTAAAATGCGGTAAAATTGACAAGAACCGGCATTTGCAACATTTTCTTGTGGGCTCTGTTTTTACGTCTTTCACTGTAAATTCCAAATATATTCTCTAATATATTCTCTAATATATTCTTTGGTTCGGTACGATGACTGGGATACCAAATTTTTATAGTTTTATTAGGTGTTAATAAATTTTACCAAAAATTAAAAACTTATGTACCAAAAAAATTATTGCTTTTATCATATTCTGACTCCAATACCTTTTTCATATTTAGGAGTACAGAGTTGATGACATGATGTTTTCATTGTTACCATTGTGGGGACTGTGTGACCTTGATTGATCTCCAGCCCTATCCTCATCAACACCCACACCTGTGTTAATGGAGCAATCACTGAAACGATGTTAGCTGCTCCTTTTTTTTTTTTTTTAAATTCCGTTTATTAATGAAACAAACAGCAAATCGATATGTAACATCATGCGTCATATCAGATACAGTCAGTACATGTATATTTGGACAGGCATATGTCTCTGAATAGATACAACAATAGAATTAAATTACTTTGTGAGACCAATTCGCATGTCTGTCTCTTTTTTTAAAAATTATTTTTAAAGAAGGTAAAGAGAAAAAGAAACAGGAAACATTGTGTATAGAATGTCTGCCCGGTAGGGCTCTAGAAAAGCTAAGCAGAGGGTTATAATAGGGAAATGGGGAGCGGAGGGATTTGGGTGGGTATAGGGGGTGCTAGGGAAGTATGGGAAGGGGTGTCAGGGGAGGTGTGGGGGGGGGAGTGTAGAAAGGGAGAGGGGAAGGGTAGTGAAGAGGGGTGGCTGGTGGGAGCATACCCCTCCCAGGGGGAAACCACCGCGCTTCAACCTTCAAAGTAGTGCCCTATATTCGGGGGATTGTTTAAATTGAAGCCATGGCGACCATGTTTTGTGAAATTTCTCATAGTTGCCATTAACGGAGGAGGTAAGGTCTTCCATATGCATTAGGTCATTCACTCTTGCCACCCACATAGCCATGGTTGGCGGTGATGTCTGTTTCCATAATATCGGAATGCATGCTCTTGCGGCGATAATAAGGAAACGAATAAGAGATTTCTTATACCGTTGTGTGGACATGTCGCAGTGATGGAGTATGAGGAGGGGGGGTTCTAAGCTAATCGTTTCTCCACATAGCACAGTCAGCGTCCTCCCAATTTCTTCCCAAAATGTAGACAGTATCCTACAAGACCAAAACATGTGTAGGAAGGAACCTTCCTCTTCACCACATCTCCAGCACACATTGGATACTTGTGGAAAAATGGTATGTAATCTGGTGGGGACTCTATACCATCGTGCCATCAGTTTGTAACTCGCTTCTTGGTATCGTGAACTGATGGAAGCGGAATGACAGAGTTCAAAGATCCTGTCCTTTTGTTCCTGAGTCAGTGAGATATTTAAGTCATCTTCCCATTGTCTGAGATATAGAGGGCCCGGGTCTTCAGGAATTGACAGGAGACAGGAGTAAGCTAATGACAAGGTGTGTCTCAAGCCGTTTACATTGCCGCAAAGACATTCAAAAGTGGTCTTTCTCCCTACATATTGCTCGCATGGGGGTAGTGAAGTCAGGTAATGTCGTAGTTGGGTAGTTCTCCAGGCTCCCAGAGGGAGAGGTTCAGTCAATGTCACTAAGTCTGGGGTCGTCATCCAGGTCGCATCTCTAATGAAGTGTTCCGCCCTGAATCTCCCGGCTCTTCTCCACTGTCCGAAAACAGGGTCATTCAAGCCAGGGGGGAATTCTGGGCTACCGAGAATTGGAGTAAGGGGGGATGTCAACGGTAGGAGTCTGTCACGTACTAGTTTTGATTGACATATCTTCAGTGTGGGGCCTATTGTTGGGTGGCATTTCAGAGATGTCGTTTTGGAGGACTCTAACCAGGGTATGACTTGTAGCGGTAACTGTGTAAAGGATTGCTCAAGATAAGTCCAAGGTTTAGAGGTATGGTTGCAACACCAGTCTAGGACTCTCGCCATGTGAGCAGCATTGTAGTAGTTTCGAAGGTCAGGGAGTCCCAAACCACCCGATCTCTTGGGTCTGAACAATGAGGAACGGCCTATTCTTGCTGGTTTATCTGCCCATACAAATCGGTGCTGGAGAGCGTTTAAGGAGCGGAAGAAGGCTACGGGTAGATGGATGGGGATAGCCTGAAACAGGTATAATAATCGTGGGAGGATATTCATCTTGAAGATAGCGCATCTCCCGAACCAGGAAAAAAGTCCCTTGGACCATCTGGAGCAATCTCGTTGGATATTCTGGAGGATAGGTGGGAAGTTCAATGCGTATAATTTGGACAGTTCCGCTGGTAAGTGAATACCGAGATATTTTATACTCGTTGGGGCCCATTTGAAGCTAAAGGAGGCTCGCAGTGTTTCCACCAGAGAGGCAGGTATGGACACATTAAGAGCTTCCGATTTCGACCAGTTGATACGGAAATTAGTCAATAGAGAGAAGAGGTCTAGTTCTTTCATGAGATTGGGAAGGGAGACCTGTGGATTTGAGATGAAGAAGAGCAGGTCATCTGCATATGCTGCAATTTTTTGCGTGGATCCTCTAGTCGTGATGCCAGAGACATCCTGACTATTGCGAATCCTGCGTAAGAAGGGTTCTAAAGTCAAAACGAACAGTAATGGGGAGAGGGGGCAGCCCTGGCGTGTGCCATTTTGAATGTTGAAGCTGTTGGAGAGTAAACCATTCACCCGGACAGAGGCTGACGGGGAGGAGTACAGTGACAACACCCAAGAGAGCATTCGATTGCGCAGTCCAAAATGTCTCAGCGCCTCAGTCATGAAGGACCAATTGACTCTATCGAACGCTTTCTCGGCGTCTGTTGAGAGAAGCATAAGAGGAAGTTTCTCCAGTCTTGCCTTATAAATCAAGTTTATAGCCTTCGTAGTGTTGTCCCTGGCTTCTCTCCCTAGAATAAAGCCCGCCTGGTCCGAGTGTATGGTCCGTCTCAAGAGGGGGGCAAGTCTTGTCGCCAATACTTTTGAAAATAGTTTGAGGTCTTGATTCAGCAGTGATATCGGTCTGTAATTGGAGCATAGAGTGGCATCTTTGCCCGGTTTGGGTATGACTGTAATTGTGGCCTGTAGTGTCTCCCTAGGAAGAGGGGTGCCAGCAGCAACCGCATTAAAAGCTGCCAACCAGTGAGGTTCAAGTTGTTTTGCCAGTATTTTGTAAAAAGGTAGGGAGAAGCCATCTGGGCCAGGGGCCTTACCAGTCTGTGTCTCTTTTAGGGCGTGCCTGAACTCAATGTCCGTTATCGGGGCTTCAAGTGTCTCTGCCTCTTCATTTGTTAGCGTGGGTAAACCCGATTCTATGATATAGGATCGCATCTTACGTCTGAGGTCCTCCCTAGATCTTTGAGATGTCGGCTGTTCTAGGTTGTACAAAGATTGGTAGTAATCTCTAAAAGTGGCTGCAATGTCTCGGTTAAGGTGCAGAGTCGTTCCTGTCGGGGAGGTGATCTTGGGTACAAAGGTGTGGGTCCTCTGCTCCCTCAGGGCTCTGGCCAGGGTCCTACCACACTTGTTGCTATATTCATAAAAGTGCCTCCTACATTTGGCCAGGGTACCCTTGGCTTTGTCAATGAGTAGGGTACGTAGTGATTCCCTGGCAGATAGCAGGGCAGTCCTAGTGTCGGGGGCAAGAGTCCTCTTGTGTAAGAGCTCTAGTCTCTTAATTTGTTCTAGGAGGTCAGTTATAGCTTGTGCCCTCTCTTTCTTGCGACGGCTACCATGTGTTATCAGGATGCTACGTGCATTGAACTTGTAGCCCTCCCATGCAATGCAGGGGTTAATCCCTTCCGTCAGTGTTCTGTCGAAATGAGAAATAATTGAGCTCTTTAGCTCTTCTAGAACTAGCGGGTCCTCTAGGAGGGAGGCGTTGAGTTTCCACTGCCATTGAGAATCTGAAGGGTTTGGGAGTGCTATGGTGATGGAGATCAAGGCATGATCAGAGAAGGTGATGTTGTCTATTGTGGCCCTTTGGAGTAGTCCAAGGTCTCTGTGTCGTAAAAATAGGTAGTCTAGTCTTGAGTAGTTGTCATGGGTTGAGGAGTAAAAGGTAAAGTCCTTGTCTGAGGGATGAAGTAATCTCCACGTGTCAATTAGTTGATGCTCATGTAAGGTGTTCCTTATTCTGCGCAAGCTAGCGTGTGTAAGTGTGGATGAGCCAGACGAAGTGTCTAGCAGTGGATCGAGAGCTGTGTTAAAGTCACCGCCAGTTATCACTGTTCCCTCCGCAAATTCGTCAATCATGTCAAGAAAAGAGCTTACGGCTTGGGCCTGTCCTGTATTTGGGAGGTACAGCGAGGCAAAAGTGCAGAGACTGTTAGCTATTGTACCTTTGACCATAATCACTCTACCCTCTCCATCACTGCGAGAGTCTAGAAATGTCCATTGGAGTGAATTGGACAAGAGAATAGATGTGCCTCTTGATCTGGTATCGTCAGTGTAACTGTGGTAGGAGTGTGGAAACCAATTGTTCTTGAAATTGTATGGTCGTGCTTCCGTGAGGTGTGTTTCTTGAATGAAAGCTACTTGGATCTTTCTGCGTTTGAGCAAGTTGAAAAGGATGGATCGTTTTTCAGGGCTATGAAGACCCTTTGCATTAAGAGAGCCTATGGTCAAGACGCGCGAGGCTTCCCCTGGTCGGGGCATGTCTGTCATCAGTTGTGAGGTAAGGGAGGTGGGGGGGGGAAGAGTGCGTGGGGTCAGTAGATCAGGTAAATGAGGGGGGGAGGGGTAGGGTGCGTCTAATGCGGGGAGTGGGTAGTAGAGGGAAGGAATTAAGTGGGTAGGCGTGAACAACGATGGGGTAAACCCCTATATCCCAGGTGTGAACCCAAGGGATCACCTATTAGTGGTGTGTGGGAAGCGTGGAAGTACAGTAGCGGAGCTTGTAGACCAGCAGGCAGTAAGTTGTGAGATAACATGCGATGAGGTCCGTAAGCGTCGTCCCCCCTGCCCCTGTGAGGAACGGGACAACATTGCCCCTCCAAAGGCATGGGTCATGAGGGGGAGGTACGAACTTAGGGAGCCGCTTTCCCCAAAGGTGGGGGTAAAGCAGGTTAGTTACGTTTAAACTTGTTGAGCAACATTACATAGTCATCAACAACAAACAATATGTGAGTTAGACACTGTAGTGAAGTATTAGGCAGTGAACAATATGATATCTCGTTCTGCTTATCTAATGATAACGTCTATGTGTATTGGTGATGGATCAGTGGGATGACTCTCTTGTTGGCATCGGTCCCCTTTCCACTCGTCTGAGAGTTTCATAGATCCAACTAGCCCAACACCAATACGGAACATGCAACTAACAAATAATACAAATAGGCAACTCAAAAGGATATGGCGTGGGCACAGGTGAGTCGTCACTGCGCATCAGGCGATGAAGATAAGACTTTCACGAAAGTAGGTAATGTTTAATGTAATGGCTTGGTGCGTTTGTTAGGTCGGAGTTTTTGATGGAGCAGTGATGGCGTCTGAGGAAATCCGTGCAGATTCAGGCCTCTGTGGGTAATGCCACGGATAAGTCGGGACCCAGTGGGGCATCGCTTTCGGTGTGTATGGTAGCCGGCTGATTTATTGCAATTGCAGAAGAGGTGCGTCTCCTTCTCAAGGAGTTTCTTCTTCCTCTGGTTGTGGTGGCTCCCAATCTGTTGTGTTCTAAGCTAAGCCAGTTTGGTACTTCGATAGGGGGTATGTTCAGGAAACAGAACAGGTCCGGAAGGTCTTCTGGTTTGCGTAGAAAGAAAGTGTCGCCATCGTGTCTGATTACTAGGTGGAATGGATGGCCCCAGCGATATGTGGCACCCATCTCCTTGATGCTATGTAGTAACGGTTGTAAGGAGCGTCTCATGTTCAGTGTTCGTGCTGAAACATCCGGGTAGATGTGTATTTCGGCTCCATCCATTCGGATAGTACCTTCAGACCAGGCTGCACGGATAATTTTATCTTTGTCAGTAAAGTAATGGAGACGGCAGAGCACATCCCTGGGTAGGGAGGGATCTGTAACTGACCTCCTTGAGACTCTGTGTACCCGATCCATAGGAATGTCTGTGGTTGACGGTCGGTCCAGTAGTTTGTTGAAAATGGAAGATACCCTTTCTGGTAGGTTGTCATTAGGAAGACTTTCTGGTAGGCCTTTAATGCGCACATTATTCCGCCTTCCTCTGTTTTCCTGGTCATCTAGGAGAAGCGCCAGGTGTTGCATATGGAGTCTAGAATTACCAGCTTCTTGTTCAAGGGCAGAAACTCTGTCAATCAAGGAAGCAGTGGTACTTTCAGTGTTCTCAGTGCGGGTCGCCAATATGTCCAGGTCTTCCCTGATTTCCACTAGTGCCTGTTGATGTGAGGCCTCTACTCTGTGGATCACAGAATCTAAGTCCTGCCGTGTCGGGAGGGCCTGTATAAGCTCTCTAAGCAGCTGGAGTTCAGAATGAATTGTACCCTTGTGTGTGATGCTGCTGGTAGGTGATGAGCCTCTTTGGGGGCTATTCTGCGGGCTTGCCCATTCAGGACTGGCAGCTAGTGTAGACTCTAGGTTTTGTGGGGAGCATTGGCCTCTGTGTGTAAGGGTACTGCCTTCCCCATCCCCATTTTCAATGTCCTGTGTCCTGCTGGCACTCTGTTTATGGGTCCCCTGTGTCCCATGTGTGGCAGGCTGAGAGCCTGTCACTGACTGACCTGGGGGGGTGTGTGGTATAGGTGCCGAGGCACCAGGCTGGATTTCTGCGGGCTGCGCCGCTGTGTAGGAGGCATCCCCAGCCGCGCCGTCTGCCATGCGGCTTGTCGCGGGAGCGGGCGCCATCTTGGCCCTGGACTGCGGCTCCGGCCCGTCTCGCGACTGACGCCGGAATCTCTCCAGGCTCGGTGGTGGAGCGGGATTCGGGGCTCCTGGTTTACCGGTGCGCACTGCGCTCCTCCCCCTCTTATTTGCCATCTCTCGGGCTCGGAACGGCTCTCCGGATCTCGTAGTGGCGCCTGCCGGTGGGGAGCTCCTAAGGTGAGCGTCCTCACTCCGCCATGTCCAAGCCACGCCCCCAGCTGCTCCTTTTAAGACAGGCCTGCAATGAAGTTGAAATGTGTTTTGGGGGAAAAAGTTCATTTTCTAGGCAAATATTGACTTTGCAATTAATTGCTGTAAGGCTGATCACTATAACATTCTGGAGTATATGCAAATTGCCATTATAAAACCGGATACAGTAGACTTTGTAAAAGTTAACATTTGTATCATTCTCAAAATTTACAGCCATGACTGTAATTCTCCATACAGCCTGTCCTTGTATGTAGAGGGCCCGCCTCTACGATACAAGCCCACAGCACAAGGAGTGAAGCATCATGGGACTTGTAGTCCAAATGCATAGTGTGGCCCACATCTTGCTTTCTTGGTTCCTGCCTGCAGGAATAAAGAGGTAATTTTTGGTAAAAATAACAATTACCACAAAATTATTGTATTTTTAGCATAAGGTTGAATTTATCACACCCATGAGTTTGTTTTGGAGGTTCAGGGACCGTACAACCCCTTTAATCAGACCTTAGGGCTGCCATAGCAACAATTGTCTATAATTTATAGTGTTAAATGGCTGCGATCGTGAAAGTCGCACTCCCTGCTGTTAAAGCAGTAACCTTGCTATGGCATGCTGCTGGTATGCAGTGGTGGTATCCCAGGCTCAGCTTTATGACGTGAATCCATGTGTGTGCGGGAACTACCCACATCCTATGACGTAGAGTTACTTCAGGGTGCTGGAAAGGGCATAAATACAGACACTAAGAAGTGCAATTTGTTACACAGAAATGAGCAAAACCACAGCTATTTACAAGGAAAGAAAAAAAGGTACAGCTTTTTGAATGTGGGTAGTGAAAAATGGAAACACAAAAATGAAAAAGGGCATCGGCGAAAAGTGGTCGATAGCACAGAAACACATAAAGCAATAGTGTACACTTCAGTAAATCAATATGTCTCATTAAATATAAAATCCGTTCACTTTCCAGCTACTTCTCTCAGTAATGATTCTTTTTTTTTTTAACCCATTTTTATCTCGGCATACGTATGTCTCGTCTCTAGGATTTTTATTGATGTAGCCCATTTTATGATAACCTACTTTTTTTTTTGCTTTTTGTTCATGCAACATTAGGTTTCCGATTGCTATTTTTTTTTTACATAAAAAAAATGTTATATGCATAAGAATGGTTTTTGATCCACTTACTACCGAGCAATCAGTCCTTATGTACACGCTGCATATCTGGGTCAGACCGTCTTTCTGTAGTCTCTGTAAACATCTAGGGTGCAGAGTGTAATGAGACGTCAACAAATGCCCTGAAGTGAATCTCCTGCACGTGCTTTATATTAGACATTGGCTGTCCATGGAGACAGCTGGATAAAAAATAACAATGGATACGACTTTAAAGAATAATGATGCCTGACAGTGACATTCTGTCATTGCAATATGGATGAAATAGCCCTTGCAGCCCAATTAGGCAGTCAGATCAGTCTGTAAACTTAGCAAAGCATGCATCTATATGAAAGGAAGAATTTAAAGCCTCGATTCAGAATCTCAATTTTATTGTGTGCTCATGTTACTTGTAACGGGAAAAAAATATCTTATAAATATCTAAATATGTTATGCTTGCATGTATTCAGCTTAATTGGGAAGCTCAGTATTGTTGTGATTTATAGAAATATAGCAAGCTACGCAGGTTATGCATTCTGGTTGTAAGGCAGTGTTATATGTGATGACTGTATGCTATGATCAGTCCGATCACACATTGTAAACATTTTCTTTATTTCAAGTAAGTTCATAGCTCATTTTAGAATGAGGATTGCCTACGATGACATAGCCTGACACATAACTCTTACTAATGAATGTCCTATATTTCTTCCATAGCAAGAATATGAGATTGTCACAACATACATTCAATAAAACTTCTCAGGGCTAACCACACTAAGGGCTAACATGTACTCTCCAAATTGCTCTACTTCTGCTTGGATAAGGTTATTCCTGGGTCTAGCATATTGCAGTCTTTAAAGCGAACATGTCACAAGGAATGTCATTTTTACCTGGTGACAGGTTCCAATAGCCTGTGCTATGCTGATTTTAAAAATGCCTTTGTCAGCATTCTCAATCATTTCAGTAATCATTTCAGCTCGCTCGCTGGCATATGATAGCCCCGCCGCTGCTCTTGCGTAGCCAGAAACATCAAGAGGTTTCAGCTTATTGATGTATCAAGCGGGGTCCTGTGCAGTGTTTATTTCTACGCTTGGCCAGCTACGCCCCCCCATTTATGCCCCACTGGCATGAAGGTGGCGGATTGCGGTAAATAATCTCAAGTGCTAGCAATAAGCTAGAATTTGCGATTATTTCAGGGCGAGAAAAGACTGAAACAGGCACACACAGGCTGCAGCTGCACCCCCCCCCCCCCCACAGACTCACCACAAACTGCTTGCAGGGAGCCAGGTAATATGAATTAAACTACTGAAATGATTCAGAATGCTGATAAATGGTGTTTTTAAAATCAGCATAGCATAGGACAGTGGTGGCGAACCTATGGCATGGGTGCCAGAGGTGGCACTCAGAGCCCTTTCTGTGGGCACTAAGGACATCACCCCAGCACAGAGTTCACCAAACAGGACCAAATAGATCAAGTCTTACTGCAGTCCTAGGCAACTTAAGAGATGCTGCTCTTAGCATTATTTTACATTGACACTCCATTGACTGTTTGGAACTGCTTGAAAAGTGAGAAGGTGTTCATAGAACTGCATTATCTTTGGAGGTCATCCTGCTGGACCCACCATTCTTCCTGTACAGTGAGACCCTGGAGAGAAGCTGCAATAATAGTCTGAATTTGCCCACCTTCTTTCAACTGTATTGGTGGCCTCGGGCAGCCAATACAATTGAAAGAAGTGGAAGAACAGGTAACAGTAAGTTACTGCTTAAAATGCCACGTTGGCACTTCATGGTAAATAAGTGGATTTTGGTTGTAGTTTGGCCACTCGGTCTCTAAAAGGTTCGCCATCACTGGCATAGGATATTGGAACCTGTCAAGAGCTAAAAATCACATTCCTGGTGACAGGTTCTCCTTAAAGCTGAAATAGGCTCTCGGGGCAGACATCATATAGGGAAAACGCCAGGAGATTAGTTTAAGAGGGTGCAGAGGTTGCTGTTATTGGAGCTTTATGAGGTCCATATTTTGTGTATTTCCTTTATGAGTAGATGAATATAATACATACATTAAGTTATATCTCTGGCGGCATCTTCATTAAAAACTCTCTTTCCTTATTTTCTTCAAACCTCACTTTTTATCTGCTTCTTAGTACTCCTCTGAAGACCCTTACATTGTCAAGTCTCATGTAATATACAAGGTCTGGGATTCATGCTTTTTCTAACCCCTTCTAACCTTTGTAATCATTTCTTATAGTTTCAATATTATCATTATTATTGTCAACTCCCTGATTATCATTTATGTCAACTCCAATAGACATTTATAACAATCGGAAAAAAAAAACACATTTACTCTTAAAAGTAAATTGCTTAAATGATAGCTCTTAATAAACACAAACAGTAAATCACATGTATAGATCATACAACTATACATACATTAATGTATATAAAAAGACAGAGAATTCCAAAATGTAAATAAGTAGGAAAAGAAAATCAAATCAGAAGCCAAAATGAATAAAATATATCTTAATGGTGTAACAAATATCCAAGTTTAAAATGAATATATATAATATCACTCATAGAAGCTTATAAAATACCATTGCTATAGTAACTTGTATCATGCTCAGTATCTCAAAAAAGTAACAACACTCTTAAATTATTTTAGCTTTTAATACTTATTAAAGCTGTATAGTTTTAAAAGCATATGTGTATGCACTCTGTTATAAATACATCATACTCTGTAGGACCTGGCTAATCTAGTTACTATTCATTTGTTACTTCTTTATGACTTACATACAGCAATGAAGAGTGTCTATTAGGCAGCCAACCGCCGTGATGGTCTTGATGTTTTGGGGCATTTTAATTGTATTCTGTGGAATGACATGTTTTTTTTTTTTTTTTTTAAATTCAAAATCTTTATTAAACATACAATGAAATTACAAACCAAAGTTGTTACATCATGTTATCACAATTGTCTAAATTAGGATCATATAGGCAATTTGTTTAATCTAGTTGTGTCATTGTTTTGGAGTAAAGAGAAGTAAGGAAAAACAGATTTAACTGTGGGGAGGGAATGAAAGGGAGTAGGGAAGGTTAAGGTTAGTTTTGAAGGGGTGGAGGGCATTCTCAGTCATGCATAGTGGAGTAGGAGGAAGAGCGCATAAAGTCTAACCAAGGGCCCCATATTAGGGTGTGTCTTTCCTTTGTATGGTGAGATTCCGCCGAAAGTTCTTCCATTCTCTGCAGAGATAGGATCTCTGTAAACCACTCCGACATGGATGGCACTCGGGTGGTCTTCCACAGTCTTGGGATCAGTGTGTGTGCTGCAATTAGCATGTAGCCTGTTAGTGATCTTTTTGCTTTGGTGGAGAATGGTGGGAGCATGGATAGTAAAAGGTGTACAGGGTCATTTTCCAACCCCTGACCAGACACTTCGTTTATCACATCCACCACGCGGGACATTGGACATTCCCACCATATATGCAACATATTCCCTTCTCTTTGGTGGTATCTCCAGCACTCGCTTGGGCTAGAGGGGTAAATAGAATGCAATTTGGCTGGTGTCCAGTACCACCTGGACAGGATCTTAAAGTTGGTCTCTTGAGCTCTGACAGAAATAGATAGTTTATGACAGAACTCAAAGGCTTTTGACCAGTCCTCAGGTGTAAATGTTTTCCCCATCTCTTTTTCCCAAGCATTTGTGTAGGGGGGAGTGGTTTTAGCCCACTCGTCTTGGAAGAGGTTATATAATGCTGAGATCGGGTGAGGAGTAGCTGTCGGGGATGTGCACATACACTCGAAAGGTCTTAGCTGGCGGTGAAGTTTGAGGCGTCTTTTGTGTGTAGTATAAAAATGACGCAGTTGGTTGTAGTCCCAGTTTGTGCGAGATGTGAGTGTAGATGAGGCGGTAATGTTGGCGAGAGGGCGAAGAGAAGAGCCTTGTATCAGGTCCCTAAACACAAGTGTGTCACTTGATCTGATTGTAGCTAAAAATTCTGGATGGGTTCCCGGTGGGAAGTCAGGGTTATCCGTAATCGGAACAAGTGGACCGTCAGGTTCAAATAATCGGGAGGTAGTATCCAGTCTCTTTAGCGTTTTAAGAGTTTGGGTGGCCACGTATGGGAGGGCATTTAGACGGTGGTCTAATGTGGCATGTGAGTGTGACCAGGGCAAGGTGGTTAGGGGTGCTGGAGAGAGGCTAGCTTCTATTTGTATCCTTAGTTTATTTTTACTGTTGTGGAACCAATCAAGTATCCTAGCATATGTGGTCGCAAGGAAGTAGTTTCTACATTCCAGGAGTCCCAGTCCCCTTTGCGTCTTTCTTAGCATTAGTGTCCTGGGGGGGTGGAGGACCAGATAAATTTATTTAGGAGGCTCGATAGTTTCTGGAAAAATATTTTGGGAAGGGCTAAGGGGATTGTTTGGAACAGGTATAGCAACCTTGGTAGTAGTGTCATTTTGACACAGTTAACTCTACCTACCCAGGAAATTTGCTTAGATGACCAGATCGTTAGGTCTCTTTTTGCGGATTGCAGGAATGGGTCGAAGTTCAGGGCGTATGTGGATTTAAGGTCAGAAGGTATTTGAATCCCTAGGTAAGTGATTGCCTTCTACTGCCAGGAGAAGGGGTATCGTGATCTTAAATCACGTATCTCAGCGTCTTGAAGGCCCAGGCTCATCGCTACGCTTTTGGATACATTTACCTTGTGATTGCTGAAGTGTCCGAATGTTTCTAGAACTGTCATCAGCGGGGGTAGAGATGTGCCTGGATTTGTAAGGTATAAAAGAACGTCATCTGCGAAGGCTGAACATTTGTGGTCACGATCTCCTATTTTGATTCCTGTAATATCAGGATGTGTTCTGATGGCTATAAGTAAGTGTTCTATCACCAGCGCATATAGAAGTGGAGATAGAGGGCACCCCTGTCTAGTGCCATTTTTGATGGGGAATGACATGTTATTTTAATTTGCAGTTAAATAAACCCTGTTAAAAATTTTCAGCCCAAAATCATGATCTGTCACCCAAGTGTATAAAAAATGTAGAGCATGCCTCACAAAAAGAGCACAAGGACATGGTCCATTATAAGGCACAATCTAAAAAGATGGTTTCTCTGTAAACCTTCCATTACCCCATTACCCTTTACAGATCCTGCAAAGCTCCGAGCTATGATCTACCCTTGTTGGTGTTTCAGGAAAGGCTTCTGACTAATCTAGCATCCAAACATCTAAGATCCAAGAATCCACTAAAGAATTGTTGAGAGTTTTGGGGGGAAGAGAAGAACCTGAAGGCCACACACTCTCTCTTGACCTTAAAGAATGTCTACAAAGAAGGGCCAGTTGCACCCTCAAAGAATCCTTGTTACAAATGTGATGTGAATGTAAAGTAAAACATTCAAATATATATATATATATATATATATATATATATATATATATATATATATATACATTCAAACATGTTCAGTGTAATTACTTTAGATGCTTGTATCTATAGCTAAACCTATAGAGATATGTGCTCAAAATGTGAGAAAGGTCCCCAGGTCACCACATTTGGGATGTTTTCACAACTGGGACTTGTTCACTACTTGGAACCTAAATGGAACCTGTCACCAGAAATTGACCTAATAAGCCACTACCAGTATGTTTCTTTCATGACCCAGTATTGGTGAATCATTAAGAAAATCTGCTTTGAAGTGAGATGTAAATTGGTTGTGTAAAGTCAAGGAGGCGGAGATTTTAACACTGAAGTCAAGATTTTTCTTCCTCAGTAAGCCCCCTTTTCTGTAAAATCGGTGGTCCTGCATCAAAAACATCCCTAACCAGATATCCTGAAGTCAGATACATGATTTTAATCACAGAGAAATCCCCACCTTGACTTCGGCGTAAACTTTCCTCCTTGACTTTATAGAACCAATATACAACTCATTTCCAAATGTATTTTCTAGAAAATCCCACCACACTGATATTGTATGCTTTTGGCTTTGTTGGAGTACACACATATGCAAAAGAGAAAGTTAAATTATAATGCATAGAAATATAAAAAAATATTTATCAGATAATATGACTTTATTTGCAGGAGACATATCACTTTGTAAGTCTATACATGCCATGTACATGGTGCTTCTATCATTTTTACATCTGTTCACGATAGTTTTCAGAAGTGTTTCCCATAGTGTGCAGTAAATGTTCCTAACTCTAGTCTTTATATGCTTCCATATCATTATTCATATTTGAACTTCGTCTACATTATGTTACGCACCCCTGGTGTCTGCAATATTATAATTCTGATATTAACAGACGGTACAAAAACTCTCTTGAATTCCTGACAGGTAAACTACTCAACCATGAAAAGAAGCAATTTTATCTTTATACTCAGGATGTAACTGCAAAATGCCAGTTATTATATCATGACTACTTTGATGTGGAAATACATAGCACAGTTTTATTCAGAGGACATTGTGATTTTTATAACATAATCAATCTTATCTGGAAATCAGAAAAAGTAATCAAATGTTGAGATTGCTCCAGAAAAGGAATAACATCACAAACACATCTCAAGTAGAGGAAGAGAACTGGGATGATTATTGTTCTGTAAAATGTGCATATTTTCATATTTGGTCATAAAAATGTTAATGTAAATGGGAGAGTTGATTGAATCCATCACGGTTCATATCAGATGCACATAGTGTTGTTTTTAGATATAAAACCATTTTATGCGTTCTGAATTCTACAAGACAGTGTTGAGAATCTTACACTTGGAAATTAGATGTGTCACTATTTAACTGTGCCCATATTTGTAAGTCAATGTATTTCTATGATTTTTTGCAGTATGAGATTCTAAAGGAAAATCACATTTTTTCTATAATTTGAAAAGTTTCCTTTTTTACTCCATGAGTCCTTACTAAGCACATAGCACATTTACTATACTAAATGTCTAACTATTTTGAATCAATTTAAAGGTAACCTGTCACCCCATTTGCACATGTACAGCCAGTGACAGGTTCCTATAGAGCCCTAGTTAACTGACTTACAGCCTTCTTTTAGCTAAAATTTGTGACGTTTACATCTACATACATCACCTTTTATCTTATATTACCTGGCATCAGAGGGGTGTTTCCTGCTTGGCCCACCCCTCCCCTCTAATCCTCCCCAAGCTTTATGCCTCCTTACTGGTCAAAGTTCATGTCATGTGAACAGAGTGTCATAATCTCAGGTCCTTTAGCCTCTTAATAATAGCAAACTGTACTCAATGCATGTATCTGACCACACAAAGTCACAGCTGCCTCCATGGACTTCTACTCCTCTCCAACCTCCATGGAGGCTGCTGTGATTTCATGTAATCACATACATGGTGTACAGTTTTCTATTCTTAGAAGGCTAACGTCATTGGCCACATGTCATGAATGTAACACAAAGCACGATGTAAAAAAATGGACATATTGGGGCACATTAATTACACGTCCTGCGTGAACTCCGAAATTGCAATATCTGACTAGAATGCACATCTGCAGCTATTCCCGAAGATTGTGCACCCGATTTCCTGATTCTGTTGCTTCCCCGCTCAGGTCAGCCAGAGTTCACCTTTCAGAGTCCAGATATATAAATATCTATGGATAGGACCATAGCAAATGGGTCAGATTTGGTATCAATGGGAATCACCTGGATCCAATGATACCAGAACCTGGGCCCTACAACTCCCCCTTGAGAAGCTATGACTTCTCCAAGGTTCTGGATGCAATACCAGTTAGGAGGGACTCATGACCCTTCCTGGGGGTGTGCAGAGGTGTTTCTGCACCTGATATAATCAGACACCTCTGAGGCCACTTTGTCTTTTGTCTAGGAACCAATTTACCATCAAGTGCAGAGGAAGCTTAAGCTGTGGACTTTCAGGTTCCATTAGGAGCACACACAAGGTAACTAACTTACTGAACTGCTGATACTTTTAGTGCTACCTTTGTATTTTGTACTAGTTTTAACTGTATATATCTCTATTGGATATATTGTCTAGTGTGCCCTTAAGGCAATTAAATAAAAAATTCAGCCTGGTCTGCTCTTTTATCTTGATCTACAGATCCCACATCTGGGTTTCTCGGTTATTTACATGCTACCGGATAGGTTCCTCACCCTATATAGTCCTGCTACGGACTGGGATTATATTAAAGGAGAACTGGTGGCATCTTAAATTGGGTTGATAAAGTTCTGTTTCACTGAGCCCAGTCAACGGTGTCTTATAGCCATTCAGGGCTGTGATTTATTGTTGTGCCATTAACGGAAGTTGTTTGGACAACTTTAAATCACTTCCTGTGCCTCTCAGAACCCGTTTCTAAAAAGATAACTAAGTGACCTTGCATACCCTTCAGGGGTCCGAAAGGTCATGGTTTGCTTCATGCCCTCCAAGATTCTGGTTCTATTTCCAGGTAGGAGGGTTCATAGAGCCCTTCTATGTGTGTCAAAGGGGTCATGTCTGCACCTATTATAATAAGGCAATACCTGTTTACATTGTCTTTGTCTGTGGGAACTTTTCACCATCACTAACAGCAGAACTATCTATCCCCATTAGACCCACATAAGGTAACTTACTCACTACTTGCTGATACTAGTAGTCTTACCCTTGTATTTTGTAGTCTGTATTTTTAAACATTGCCCTTAAGGCAAATAAATATAAAAATTTAACTTACGTTGCTCTTTTATCTCAATCCACAAGTCCCCACGTCTGTGTTTTAGAAATATGTATATATGTTACCGGGTCGACTCTAGGCTAATATAATCCCATTACAGACTAGGTTTATATTAACTGAGAGTTGGTGGCATTCTTCGGTTCAGGCTGCGAGCTAGTGTACCATATCCGGAGGTTGTGTGGACAGCTCCAATTCCCTTTAACATAGAACTCAAGGAATTGGTATTCCCTGGATTCAACTATACAGGCGCTCCCCTACTTAAGGACACCCGACCTACAGACAACCCATAGTTACAGACAGACCCCTCTGACCTCTGATGAAGCTTTCTGAATGCTTTACTATAGTCCAATAGTCAGCTGTAAAGTGTCTGTAATGAAGCTTTATTGATAATCCTTGGTCCCATTACAGCAAAAAATGTTTAAACTCCAATTGTCACTGTGGCCAAATTTTTTTTTTTGTCTGGATCTACAATTATAAAATATACAGTTTCGACTTGCATACAAATTCAACTTAAGAAAAACCTGCGGATCCTATCTTGTATGTAATCCGGGGACTGCCTGTATGAGCAATGTGAAATGTTTAACAATTGCAGACACAGCTCTTTTAATCCACCAATGTCATTTATATTCAGCAGTTTATCCATGTGCACTCCTGCTGTTTTCCTTGTTTTAATTTTAGTTTGCACCTATCCTATATTGTTGAATAATAAATGAAGCATGGAATAATATGGCAATGTGATATTTTTCTCTATGAAAAGTATAACTGGGAAAAAATTGTCAAACTAATTTGGTCTATTTTTTTTAAATAGACATTATTATCTTGGTAAGGATAATGTCACATTTTTAATGTGGCACCAGACTTATCTGTCTCCACACACCTGTCTATGCTGTGAAAGATTTTGCTGACATGATGTCTGACAGTATTTGAAAGTATTGGCATTTTCTAGCAGTTTAACAATTCTGTTCTAAGTATAGATCTTTAAAAGCTGCTCTATTATTTTTGAGACTCTCAAGTGCTGTATAGCAGTGGAAATAGGTAACTGTTCAAGATGAAAGTGATTGTTGAAATCCAACCTATTAAAATTGCTCAAAATAGCGAGACATTACATCAAAAATTCACTTCAGTTTAACATTTTTATTTAGTTAAATAAATTTTATGCATAAGATGTAAAACTGTAGTAATATAAAAACATAATTTAACTCAATGTGGCAGACGTATTAATTCTCGTCTAATTTAATTTGACTTCAAGCATAACCTCCAGGAGGCCTTATGACATGATGCAGGATCAAAACCAAACCAATATCTCTATTCCAGAAGGAACAGACTCCCATCTGTAGACAGCGCTCTTTCCACCTGGTTGGGTCTCTTTTGTACAGGGAAGAGAACTGATTTAGCTGCCACTTAACCCCTTAATGATGCATGCTGCAATGGTACGGAGCACGCCGGTGCAGGTACATGGAGAGGGCTCACGGGCTGAGCCCTCTCCATACCCGGTAAGTCTTTTGCTGCATATTGCACCCGGTAAGATCTTTGCTGCCCATTACTTCATGAGGGAGCACCGATCCATTGCTATGACAGCCTCTGGTCTTCCGAAGACCCGAGGCTGTCTCGTTTTAACCCATTCATTACAATGGGGCAGATTTATCAAGCTGTCTGAAAGTCAGAATATTTCTAGTTGCCCATGGCAACCAATCACAGCTCCCCTTTAAAAAATTCATGAACAAATTTGAAAATGACACTTTTTTGCCATTTTGAAAAATATAAAAAATTCTATAAAAAGTAATTAAACGGTCATACAGTTCTAAAAGTTATAGCATTTAAAACGTCATCAAAAGTTGCAAAGAATTACACCACCAACAGCTTTGTACACCAAAGTATGAAAAAGTTATTAGCGTCAGAAGATGGCAAAATAAGAAAAAATGTTTGTATCCCCGTGATCGTACAGACCCAAATAATAAAGTAGACATGTTCTTTGGGGTGCACAGTGAAAGCCGTAAAATCCAAGTCCACAAGAAAACAGTGCAAATGTGTTTTTTACACCATTATAACTGCATTTGGAATTTTTTTTCCGCTTCACAGTACATAACATGGAATATTCAATAACATCACTATGAAGTGCAATTTGTTATGCAGAAAACAAGCTGTCACAGAGCTCTTTATGTGTAAAAATAAAAAAGTTATAGATTTTTGAAGGTGAGAAGTTCTCCTTACCGAGACTGCCAACTAACCTCTTACCAGTCTTGGCTAACACCCTATCGACAAATAGTGTAGAGTAGTGTTAGCCATAGAGAGCAGAAGAAGAGTGAAGAAATCGGGCAATAGTTTTTTGCGGCAGCTTTCGAGAATACTAGTTTTTTTTGTCAGACATGATGTTATTATGTCTGACACAGAGAACAAGTATCCTTAAAAGCTCACCATTAAATATACTCAGTTAGCCTCAAAAAGTTATCATCTGATTTCTTAGCCCTATCAACAACCATATGCTTCAAAATGTCTTATGATCTGGAAGGTTTGGTAGTTACTACAGTACTGATCAGACCCAGGCAAACCAAGCAGCTAGTGTCCTTCATCATTAGTGGAGACTTCTCCCAACTGTGATTTATGACTTCAGTATTTGCTGGTGAGGTATCTTTAACCTATGCCACCAAATACTGTACACACTGTCATAATAATCCCATTCCCTTACATTCTAAAAATTAACTTTTATTTGTGATGTATTAAAGGATAAAGTAATTCATTACATACAAATTGTGGATTGATACTCTCAGTTAAAATTACTATGATAGCCTCCAACGAGCAAGCACCATTCAAAAGTCAGCAATGATGAGCTAGTGGTCAGTTGTAGTACTGCTATAGTTCCATTGTATACAAAAGTTTTTTCATTACAACAATGTGTCTCGTGTGGACTGATTGAGAGGTGTTTGGAGGTTCAGCATTGTAGGTAGTAGTTGTTCAACCAGTGGGTAGTATTTGTGGGGTAGTAGCCAAGCTTGCCTAGCACACTCGGCTATCAAGACCATCTAGTCTGGGATGGCTAATAGAGTCAATTGGCAGTCCAGCTAACCTTCTTTACAGAATGACACTTCCTAGTGAAATTTAGCTGTAAGGTAAAGTGCCTATCTCCATATTACAACACTATCTCCTCTGACATAGCTAGTGATAATGACAGTAAGCTAGCTCAGCTATACAATATCCAACAGCGGTACTAACTCAACTGACCTAACTAGTAGATTCAACAACTATCTACCTAGCTAGATAGGCAAACAGCGTTGGAGGATTAGAGCGACTAAAATTTCAAAGAGCACAAGCCCCCCAACATGTTTCACAGGTAACAACCAGCTTCATCATGGGTTAGGGCTTATCTGAGATCAAACTTTACATTTGAAAGTACATGGTTTTACACATAAAGTAATCCAAAAATGATGCATAATTGATTTAGATAAAACTTTAGTTGAGCATAATCTTTGAGAGAAAGCTTTATTGCAGAGAGCAGTATTGATTCTGTCATGAATTGTTACTTCTTTGCTACTCTCTACTGCCCAGTTATTTGATTCGATGGCTAGGTTACAACAATAATGCTACCCAAATGGCAAATGTAATGTTTTGTAAAAAAGTCAATATTTTTAATTTTTCTGCTTCAACTGATTTCAAATGTCAAAGTCTAAAATCTATAAATTTACAGCTGAATTCTCAGACAGTATCTGACAAAAAGTTTTTGTTATATCAAATTTTTGAGAATGGTCTAAATATTTAGTTTTAGACAGAAAAAAGTCTTACAAATTACAAATACCAATGGAGCATATTTATTAAAATGTTTACAACTGAGTTTTATAACTTGCACAAATATTGTGTGGTATATAGTGAGGGTCTACAACAGGTTTTAGACACATTTATGACTGGTACAAGAAAGGAAGTGGATTTTCAAGGGAAGGCTGCAGCTATAAGGAAACAAGGGGTGTAAAGAAATTTAATATAAAAATATTAAAAATAGGAATTTAATCTAATTCATAAAAGTTTTCAGGTAAATAAAGGGCCAGATGCATAACAGGACTAGTTCTGTTTTTGGGCCTAAATGAGATGCATTGTGGAGCCTGAACGGGCACTTATATGTAAGCCTCCTACAATTTTCTCTCACACCCCACCATGAAAATGACCCTCACAGCAGAGGCCAGGTGTCTGACAAGCTGCACTCAGCGGTCCGCCTCAGCAGTGGCTTCTATCTCCTCCTGGAGGGGATCCTCCAGTGCGGATCTTCTACTGCCCCCCCCCAGTAATTCTGTAGCTCATGACTATAAACAGTGGCATGTACAAGTGATACACAAAAGAGCTCAGGGTCTTGCTTCTCAGTCGACCTTCAGCCACAAGTGTTTTTGTACCAAAATTGGGCCTAAATCAATAGGATAAATGAGAAAAACATGGCTATTATATATATATATATATATATATATATATATATATATATATATATATATACATACATATATATATATATATATATATATATATATGTATATATATATATGAATATCTGGTATCTTATCATTTGACATTAATATCTCTGAGGTTCAATAGATTGAAAAATCTTTTGTTAAGTGTTTCCGTTCAAACATATAAATAGCCTCCCTTTGATTTGATGATTGACTTTGCTTACTGCCACTGCATACTTCGTATTAAATTTACATACATTAAACAAAGTAAAAAACTGTAGATTTTTTTATATTAACGAAATGGAAAATAGTAATTAGAGTGAAGCAATTTGTTGTAGGCATCTAGAAGATAACAAATTGCAACATCCTTAATTTGTCATAAAGACAAATCTTTGAATTTAACATTTCATAAAATCAATGTTAGAAACGTGGAAGTTAATTTTCACAAAATATATGATATCAATATTACCTTGTATTTATAATTCATACATACTATGATCTGATATGTATGAAATTTAATTTTTAAACAGCATTTCCTTTTAACTTCCTCTTCACGTCTGCCCTTCAAACACAGTTTTTAGTAATGGTAATTTTCAGCTATTTATCAGTTCTTGTGAAGGGAAATGTTTCACAATCCTAGTGTCAGCATTGGTAATTTCATTTTATCAAATGGTGGAAAAGTTAATGAAGTCAACTCAACAAATTTCAGGTAATTAGAACTCTAAATAGCATCTGTTAAAGATATGTAGTTTTTCATTTGAAAAAACAACGCTGTCTCCTTAGAAATACAGTACCCCATGTAAAGCCATGAATATATTATAATTAGGGATGTCGTGATGTTCCAGATTGCAGAAAATTTCACAGACTTTCCATTTTGCATATCAATTACAGAGTTAAAACATAATCTGGTGTTCTAAAGAACAGACCAAGATGCCAACACAGAAATTCCACATAGAACATCTATTCACAAGAATGAATTTACAGGACTTACCTTTTCTGAGCAAAATGCACTTATGGTCTTGCAAGACTTAAATGAATTAAACGATACACCTCTTATAGAAAAGGACAATATAAATTTTGTCATGTCTAACCCAACCTTTTATCCCATTAGCTCTAGGTCCAAAGTTTTAGATCAATTTCAAGGATTAGTAGAAAAAGAGCTCCACGAGCTAAACAATAGCATTTCTCATCATCAAATGCAACAACAAGCAAATTTAACCCCTAGACAATTCAAAGCACTTGACACACTCAAAAACAACAACAATATAGTAGTACGCATATCAGATAAAGGAGGATCAGTGGTAGTCTTAGACACAGCTTTATATGTTCAACTAGCACATCAAATTCTAGATGATAAAAAAACATACCTTAGACTGCCCCAAAATCCCACTTACTCCATCAAAAAGATCCTAAAACAAATTATTGCAGAGGGGACTGCCTTACGGGTTCTGGATCAGAAAACAGCCAATTACCTAACCATTGATAATCCATGCACACCCATATTCCATGGCTTCCCCAAAACTCATAAAGATACATTTCCCCCTCCCCCCTGTCCCATCATCTCAGGCATTGGGTCTCTCAATGAGAGGCTCAGTGCCTGGGTTGATGTTCATCTACAACCTTTAGTTTTGCGCACACCAGGTTTTTTAAACGATGGGTCAGACATATTAAAAACATTCCAGGATTTTGTTTGGCAGGACACTTTTAGATTTGCTACTTGTGATGTGGTAAACTTATATTCATGTATCCCACACCATATAGCCATTGAAAACCACAACAACGTTAATTTAAAATTTACCAATGAAAATCCATCCCTCAGTATAAATTTTCTTGACATTGCACTCACAGCATCAGTGACATCAAAAACAGTTAATACATCCATGTTCACAAAACCTCTTCAGGCAATTCTATATTATGTGCAACCAGTTGTCACCCCAATCACACCATTCATGCTATACCCTATGGAGAACTTCTCCGTGCAAAAAGAATATGTTCGGATAACCAGATTTTTCAAAACAATGCCACGAAAATAGAAAATAAACTAACCACAAGAGGGTACTCCAAGAGAATATTATCCACTTCTCGTGACAAAGTGAACAAAGTCAAAAGAAAAGATCTCCTTTCTGATAGCCCAGTTAAAGATAAATCCAGTAATGCAAAAGAAACACATGGCATATACCATGCATCAAAAAATCATACAAAAATATATCCCAATGTTGAATCAGGACACCATATTGAATTAAATCTTGAAAAAAGGTCATAGATGTGTTGCCAAAAGGGGTCAAACATTAGCGAATATTTTATCCCCAAGCATGATTAATATTAAATCAGAAAAAAAAAAGACAAAACGTGGCTATCAGTAAAGGGTTTTTATAAATACGGAGGGTCTCGCTGCAATGCATGCTCGTTAGCCCTGAATAGAACATTAGATTTTAAGTTAAACGCACATAGAACAAAAAATCAATACATTTATAAATTGTGATTCTCACCATGTTGTATATCAAATACACTGCACTGAATGCACCAGCACCTATGTAGGTTGCACAGTACAAAAACTGAAATCTAGAATAAGCCAACATATTCTTAATATAAAAAATGGAGACATCAATGCATCTGGAGCAGCAAGAAACTTCATAGAGTGTCATAATAGAAGCATATCTACACTTTGCTTCTTTGGGGCAGAACGAGTTTGTCGCCCAGTTCGTGGAGGCGATTGGAGAAAAATGCTTCTAAAACGCGAAGCATACTGGATATTAGCCTTAGGTACAAGGTTCCCTGGAGGTATGAATTTCAAAAATGATCTCTCCTACATATATTAACAGTATCATTCATTCCTCCTCATGCATTGTTCACCTCCCTTTTTTGCCCGCTATTTATGTTTTTCTTGAAGGTCCAAGTGTCATAGATTCTGAGGGTTTCTCTCTGTTCCCTCTTTGTACACATCTGGATCGTGCTATATGTGTGGACGGACAATTTGGAATAGTGTCTGTTCAAGCAATGTCATATTCAATAACTGCTGTATATATTTTTCATACATATGAATTATTCGATTACGTTAAATGTCTTACCATTATGCACAAAAGCCTCAATATTACTGTAACGTCTTCTCCGAACTAAACCGGTTATGACGTCAAGAAGTCATCAGGTGTTTGTAGGTGATTTAAATGATGTGTAACAATTTGTTTTTGCATAGGTGGCTCGCCTACATGTACACCGCACAATTCTTTTAATGTGAGGAGAATAAAAGTAATTTTTTTATTGGATTGGATGTGCCACGTCTACCTCCCTTTTCTTTTTTGGACCTATTTGGATATACAAGCCAGCAAGACGCCGAGCACTCCCAAGCAACCTTCCACTACCTCAAGATCGCCTCAATATGGGTATGTGAGACAACTTTTCTATAGTTCTTTTTTCTTTGTCTAAAGAACATACATGTTAAAACATCTATAATTAGTCAACTAGTCCTACATTCTGTCACGGGCACCCCCGCGATCCATATCGCGGATCGCGGGTGCACCCGTGCCTCTCTCCGCTGCCCCGGTCCCGCTCCTGTGAACTCACCTCTCCTGGCTCTCCCTAGGGCGCGCGCGGCACTGTCTCAAGATTTAAAGGGCCAGCGCGCATGTGATTGGCGCTGGTCATTTCCTGTCTTGTATTTAACCCTTTGTCTCCCATCATTCCCTGCCGGATCTTTGTGCCTCATAGCCTTAGAGAAAGCTTCCAAGCGAGTATTTCTGTGTTCCTGCGTATTCCTGCGTATTCCTGTATTCCTGCGTTCCTGTGTATTCCTGTGTGTTCCCGTTCCTGAGTCTTGTGTTGCCGTGTTACCTGAGTTCCTCCTTGTTGCTGTGTGTCTGTGTTCCCGTTCCCACCTGCCTGGACCTCCTGTTGCTGACCCCGGACTTGGACCTGACGTTGCATCTCTGCCGCCTGCCCTGACCCTGTGCCTGGACCTGTCTACGAGATTGTCATCCGCTAAGGTACCTCGACCTCGGCTGCCACCGTGGGCTGGTCACACCTGGGAACGACCTAGTGGTATCCTGCCGCAGCAAGTCCAACCCGCTTTGCGGCGGGCTCCGGTGAATACCAGGTGCCGCTAGGCTCCGGTTCCGGGTGTTGGCTAGTTCCATCTCCCGCGGTGGTCCAGAGGATCCACTGATCCTAACACATTCATTATGCAGTTTTCTTATATATCCATTAACATGATTTGAATACCCAAACTAACTGCTATGTCCACACATGCCATCCATACCTTCTGTTTTTATTAGGATCTTACATGTGAGTGGGCACTAGCACAGGAACTAATACATTGATTTTAGAGCTTAAAGGGATATTCCCATGAAGACAATATATATATATATATATATATATATATATATATATATATATATATATATATACTCTGGATAACAAAATAACACATTCGCTAATTAAATTTTATTAACTAAAATACAGCATTTCACAGATTTAATCTTCTGACTTTGGTCGGACAATTCCCTCTAGCTTTCCTTGTGTTGCAGGAGAAGAAGTAGAGAAAGCATTACAGACACTTCCTGGCTCAGCCGTGTTTCTAGCAGCATGGAGAGGACACAGTTGCAGCAGCTCTTCAATCAAGATAAACTCTGGATATCAGGGGAGGGGTGACATACCAGTGCTGACTTTGTTTTTTATTGATTAGATAAGGAAGAAAAGTTAAGCTATATCAAAGTGTATATAAACCTTCACCCTTATAATCTAAGCACATTGTCACACAGTATCTCATAGCACAGAGGAATCACGAAGTGTCTGCTTAGAGAGTGGAATTGTGTAATTTTACACTGACCATTACTGGTCAGGGGTCAAAAATGATCTTTATTGTGTAAACATGCCAAGGGGATTAAAATTTGAGAACTTTATTTCATGGGTAGAGCCCTTTAATGTTAAGCTACATTTATACTTTATTGTATAGATGTAAGTGTAAATTAAAACAGCTATAACCACAGGGCAGATTTAAAAAAATTGTGCTTGGTCCTGAAGCCCTTAAGTGGCTAAGTTTTTAAGGGGGTCAAAGAACTCCAACTCTAATATAACATTGGCAACATGTGACCACTGGAGCAAATCACCTGCTTCAAAGATGTGCTGTTCTCTATAACTGATCTATTGCTACTTAAAGTGGTTTTTCCATGAAGCAAGTTAGGCCCTATCACTTTCTGATGCTCCTGATGCTCAGCGCAGCTCCCTCCGGCTCCTCTTCTTTCTTCTCTCTTCTGTATTAGTTGTCAGAGGTACGGCCATGCGCTGTGCCGGCCGGCATCTCTACTGGATGTTACAGCAAAGAGGAGAAAGAAGAGGAGTCACGGGGACGGGAGCATGGGGGAGCCGCGCCGAGCATCGGGGACCGCCGGAAGGTTAGTATGTAAGTTTTTTTTTTTAAATGACTTTTTGCGCGACCTGTGTAGCTGCCTGTATACACAGACGCAGAAGCAGCGGTGCTGCGCTGCCTCTGTGTACTAATCAATAGTACCTGCATCGAACGATCGTACGATGCAGGTACTATACATTAACCCTAGAATGCATACCTGGGGCCTCGCAGGCTCGCTCTGTTAGTTGTTTTCTTTTTACTGCAAGATTACTTTAGTTAGAATTCTGAAACTCTAGGTATTCCTCAGTTATATAGTTGTTAGTCATTTCCAGTTGTTCATATATTTTTATGTTACAGGTATTTCGGTATAATAACTCTTTTTTGTGAATACCCCATATTTACATACCTGGGGCCTTTTAGGCCCGTACTAGGTTTACATGTGATCCTAAGTATTTTTGTCTTTTCTGTTGCTGGGGAAAACTTTGACTTAGGCTGCATTCACACTGCCATTGCCTGCCGTACCGTACCGTAGCGGGCAGCAGTAGCGCACAGGGAAAGGAGGAGGAGGTGAGCGCAGCTCACCCCCGCCCCTCTCCACAGGGATACATGGCGCATGGCACCGTATTACGGGAAAAGATAGGACATGTCCTATATTTTTCCCGGGTACGGAGCGGTACGGTGCAGCACAAGTGCGGCACTGTACCGCTCCCGCAGGGCGCCGTGCGCCCATTGCCATCTATGGGGGACGTATATATCGGCCGTATATACATACGTCGGCCGTATATACGTCCCCCATACGGTCGTGTGAATGTAGCCTTAGTCTTTATGACTCTGCTGTTGCTGCGCAGAGTGTGGATTGTGCCTACCTACATGGTCATGTGATCTTGGGAAGGAGGCTACCTCATGATGTCATGCGTCTCTGACATCATCATAGTTCCTGAACAGGAAGGAGGAAGGAGTCAGCTTTCTTGTTTCTAGAAAAAGAAACTCTGAGCTCCAAAAATCCAAAAATTTCCACTTCACCTAAAAGAAAGTGGTGACCTGCTGAAGGTGAGAGGAGGGGGCTGTACAGACACTAACAAAGAGTCTACAACCCTTATTGTAATCATTTTTTTTCATTATAGTTTACTGACTTCTAAGGTTACAATGGCACAGTCTACAACCAGGGGTTTGACTGACCAAGAAAGCAAAGCAATCATTTTTGATAGTGATGAAGATAGTGAACTTTCTTTGTCTGATGAAGAGTATATGCCACCAGCTAATGTCTCTACTTCATCATTGAGTGATTCTTCAGAAGATGAAGAAGAAATGGATCCAGCAGAACGTACAACCAGAACATCCAAAACAAATGTTTTTTGGGACAGTACTCCTAGGGTTCTTGGATGTACCCCATCACATAATATTGTAAGAGTTGCTCAATGAACTGTAGGAATTCCACAATTCTTGTCCAAAAGAGAGATTTTCTGTAAGCTATGATCAGATGTGGTATACGTTTTCAGGAACATCCAGAGCCGAGAGATAAAAAAGAAAGCAATGTTACATTTGTCCAGCAAAGAAGGACAGGAAATCAGAGAGTGTCTGTACTACTTGTGGACAAAATACCTGCAAGGATCATTCTCCCGAACAGATAACATGTGAAAGATTTTGCGGTCATTAGTAAATTCGAAAAGGAAACATTGAAAAGGGAAATTACTGCAGCATGTTTACTGCAACTTTTATATACAAAAAAAAACTTTTAGACAAAAAAACATTATTATAAAGAGTTATATCGAATGAGTATATTGGGCGTTTTAAGCCCGTTCAGTTACTTTGGGGTTTTTTTTGCACAAAATGTTTTGAATTATTCACATCTTAGGATGCATTCTCACTAGTGCTGGTGTCTGCCAGGAGGTGATCCGTAATGGATATGATCTCTTGGTAACTCCAGTTAAGGTTGCCGGAATGCCGGGATTCTACCAGCCTTAGCTGGGGACACCAGGAGGTCAGATCCATTACAGATCCCCTCCTGGCAGACACCAGCGCTAGTAGGAATGCATCCTTGCTTTGCATTTTTCAAATAAACTTTGAAAAGTATTTTTATTTGAGTTATTCCATGTTATTTGCACACGGGCCTAAAAGGCCCCAGGTATGTAAAAGTGTAGATTTTTATGGTCATGCATTCTAGGGTTAAATCAAAAATTGTAGGGAGGGAGTGCGGGCCCGGATCAGCTCCGGACTGGCCACAGACCGGCCCAGGACCGACCGGCCCACCTGGAAAATTCCCGGTAGGTACAATGGCCCCTGATAGCAGGACAGCAAGTAGAGATCTAAAAAAACCATGAAAAATGTATCGAGAAATTATAATATAAAATTGCATAACTTTTCATTATACAAATAATAACAATAATTTTCCAAAATGGGAATACCCCTTTAAGAATACATTCATTTGTTTCATTTATTTTAAGCCAACAGCAAATGATATTATAGGGTTTCAGCAAGTAGAAAACCCAACAAGCAATCTCCATGAATTAATGTCATTGTTTTAAATGACTTCAAACTGTCTTCCCAATTGTGCAGCCTATTCTTTAAAGCTATTCTTACAGCCTATCACTGACAGCTGAAATATGTGACCTTAATAGCTTCTTGCAAAACAAATTTAATATTTATAAAGTTGTTTAGTTTTTTTTTCTCCTTCACTTGCAGTTGCCACAAGCGCCTTGGATCATGAGGAACGGGTTTGTGTGAAAGTTTTTAAATTACAAAACAAGGTCCCTTCTTAAATCTCTCTTTATGGCATGAAACTAAAAATCTGAACTTAAATCACTGAAATTCCCGATCGCGGCTGCCAGGAAATAGGGTGTTTGAACACTTGTGTGGACGTTTTATTTAAAAGGGCAGGTAAATCAAAGCAATTGCATATTAAAGTGTATGTATGCAGCAACGTGAAGCTGTCAGTCTGTCAGCTCAAGTATATGCAGCCATTAAAGAAAAATGCCATTTGTTTAGGATGGGCTTTTCCTTGGTCATAGGTGAGAGATTTCTAGCAGAATTATTCCGAGTAATGTATGTGTGATTTCCTCTGCCTTCTCTATCTTTTTAACCAATCTTTCTTTGTCGAGTACACAGTGGTAAGTCGGCTTCTCTGTGTGAGGGAAATTGTTTTCCTCTAACTGATGACCCCGGTTTAGCAGGATCGTTTCTAGTGCATCAAAGCTCACAGTTAGACTTACTGCTGCAAAAGCACTTTTCAATGGCTTTATGACATGGAGGAGCTCACATTGACATTCACACCATGACGCTCTATTGTTTATAACTAAGCGATAAATGTTGTATCAAACACTCGAGATTCAAACTGTCTTCTTCCATTAGTATATTTTATCAAGTGATTACCGGGTGGCAAAATGTATTTTATCTGTTCATTTATTGGAGGCCACTATGTAATACAGCAATTTAAAAAAAAAAATCTCAACTATATGCAGCAGCAGAGTGTTATTCTTTTTCGTTGAAAATATCTAGATTGACTCTTTAATGTATGTTCAAGTACTGTTAACAGTACATTGAAGACTTCTGATTACATTCTGGCTGAACACACAATCAATTTAAGTGGAAGGAATTAACAATATACAGGTGGTCCCCTACTTGAGGACACCCGACTTACAGACAAGGCATAGTTACAGACGGACCACTCTGCTCACTGTGACCTCTGGTGAACTCTCTAGATGCTTTCCTTTAGTCCCAGGCTGCAATGTTCTGCTGTAAAGTGCCTGTAGTGAAGTTTTATTGGTAATCCTTGGTCCTATTACAGCAAAAAATCCAATAGTCACTGGGACAGAATTTTTTCTTTTCTGATGCTACAATTATTAAATATACAGTTCCAACTTACATACAAATTAAACTTAAGAACAAACCTAAAGAACTTCGCTTGTATGTAACCCGGGGACCACCCATAACACACTCCTGTAACAAGCGTTTGCCATCTGGCACTTTCCGAAACTTTCAGTACCTATAAGACTATTTTAATTATGAACATATGCTACAGCCAGATCGGGACCTGGACGTAGCATACCACCGGCTTGAGAAGAGAAACGATGTGTGTTCCACACCCCTCCCCTCTCCATAGAGAGTCATGGTGCTGGGCTGTACGTATGCCAAAAAAAAGAGCTTGAATTTTTGCTTGTGCCTATAAAAAAACAACCCTATATGGCAACTTGGAGCTTCAGTGACTTGTCTCAACCAATACACAGAGGGCCGAGATGTACTTTCAAAGCATTAGGAGTCATTGGTATCAAACCACCATGGATAGGATATTAATGATGGTGACATACGGAGGTTTATTTACTAAGGGTCAAGGATCACACTTTTATCAGACTTTCTGCAATTTTTGGGTATTGCACAGCTTGGACAGGTGTTCAACAGGGGTTGTGTTGCAGAAAATCGGATTTTGGCGCAGCTGCACTGGCTTTCATGTGGCAGGAATTGTGTCGCTAGACAATGCACTTACATGTACCAGGAAGAAAAAGGTGCACTCTGTCGGACCTGACCTGGGAAGCGACACATGCAGGATATCGGGATCACGATCTTAGTGAATCGCTGCAGAGTGCATTCTCGACAGACAATGCACTTTTGGGGAACTTCGTTAGACAGCTAAGTAAATGTGCCCCACTAAGTACACTAAGAGTGCTGCTTTATAATAGGCTGTGTTGAAAAGGAATGCTCTGATGAAACAATTGCTTTCACAGGTAGCTGTGTGAGAGGGTCTACAATAATTATAGTTGTCTGTAGGTTCAGAATTAGGTGATAAGTCTCCGTTTGGGAGACTAGTGTCCTGAAATGGGTAATGCAGATAGAATTGTATGTTTGCTACTTCTTTTTAAAGTTGTCTGCTGTGGGAAAACTTGTGTGTTCCAGTGTATCTCAGTCTGAGTTTTAAAAAAAAAATTTGGTAACTTTTTAGGTGCATTTAAAAATAATGTAAATTGTACTTTGATTTGTGACTAAAAGTCTCTAATATTCTCAAAAATAGAATATTTGTACATATTATGTAAAATCTATTCTTGACATCCGCTGATGCACTAAATACTGAAGTTCATTAGGCAATAGTACAATAGAAGAGCTCACATCCCATTATCCTTTCACAACTTGTAAAGTTTTTTTTATTGTTTCAGAGCTCTCTCTCTCATAAAACTAACTGGCAGTAGTAGTTCAGGCTTGGTTTTATCTATTTAGAATTTCTTTACTTACAGTATATGTTCAGACTTTGCATTTAGATGGAGAACCCTACACAATAAATAAATACATCTTTGCAGTTAATTTAAGTACAATAGAAAGAGTGATACCTCTTCATCAAATGCATACAACCTTTTTTCAAAAGAGTCCATTAGCTATATTACATTTATTCTTTCTTTCCATCTAAGGGACCATTTAGCTTAGTTGATCTGAGAAATAATGCCAAAAGACTCAATATATGCACTTAGGAAGCTTAAAAATGTTCTTCAATTAGATAAAAAGTTGAGCTGCACTCACGGTTAAGGAGTACAGATTCTTGTCTGTGTAGTTCCGGCTTGCCTATTCCATTAAGCGACACAGATCTTGATGCATTAGATGTTCTGCATCTAACAACTTATTATACTTGCTATAATACAAATTTTTACTTACCTTGTGTAACACAGAATTTATATAGGTAAACAAATAAGGAAACCAAAATCCTATTAAAGATGCTTTAAAAGCATCACCCGAACAGAAACTCAAAAAAATTAGTCAATCCCTGATATTAACTCTCTTATAACAATGTGTGGCACCAATCTACAAACTTCATACATATAAATATGTAAGCAGTTTACTCATATACCCCACTTCACCAGAGACAAAAATGTACCTAGGCCAGCTCTAACACAAGGCTAATGAGAAACCAAGTCACTAGCCAGAGAACATGAACTAGGCAATATTTTCACCAAATGTATAGTGTCTCACACCCTAAACCATCAATTGTCTTTTTATGATTGTGTATTAATTTAATAAATTAAGACAATATTTTGTATACCACACAAACACTGGAAGGTTTTTCTTACGCCATATATAAGTCACCCTCAAGTATTTTATATGGGGATAGGTTTGTGTCTCTGAAACTTCCAAATATCCTTTTATGCACCCAACTAGTATGAGGGGGTCATTTAAATATAATTTAAATGTTATTATCAAAGACAGGAAAATGAAAGACATGAGCTGCCACAGGATGATCCATGGAGGTTAAGTCTGTGATGCCAAAGTGTTTAACAATGTGAAAGAGAATAAGTCTAGAAGAAGAATCAACAGCAATTTTATTGGACTGTTATACTTTTAAGATCATTAACACCTTTGTTCAGGAAAGTTTTGGGGTCGGAAGTCTGCCTTTAGCTGGTCAAATATGGATATGGCTGAGAGCTATAGTGTGAGAACTTCTAAGGTATTCGGAATTCAGTCTCAGGTAAAGAAGCTTGTGGTGATAAAGATAGGGAAACATCAAAATTATGACAGGTTGCACTTTCAGGATTCAGGGGTAATGGACCCACTGAACAACCGCGGACAATGACGTAACCAGACACTTGGGAGCTGAGTCTAAGTGGCACCCAGTTTTCACCAGAGCCCACCGCAAAGCAGGTTGAACTTGCTGCAGCGTGGTACCATCAGGTCGCTCCACAGGCACGACTTTGGCCGCGGTGGAGGGCAAGGTGAGGTGCAGTGTTTGCAGGCAAAACCGTGGTCAGGAACAGGCAGGAGGTCGAGACAGGCAGCACAGGATCAACGTCAAAGGCAAAGCAGCAGGTCAGGCAGGCAGCAAAGGAGCGTAGTCAGGGATGAAACCGGGGTCACAGCGGGAATTCACAAAACGAGCACTAGGCATAAGGGACAAGCTTTCTCTGAGGCATGAGGCACAAAGATCCAGCGGGGGCATGAGGGAAGAGGCTAGCTATTTATTAGATTGCTAGTTGGCCAGCGCAAATTAGCAGCACGCTAGCCCTTTAAAAATGGAGAAGCCAGCGCGTGTGCCCTAGGAGGTAGGGATGCGGTCGCCAGATCGTAGGAACGATTGCCCTAGCAGTGAGACAGCGGAAATGTTGAGGGGGCACAGGGAGGCACACAGGTGAACCCGAGGCCCGAGAGGAGGGTCGCAGGAGCACCCGTGCAAAGCTACAAGAAGCAGTTAAATAATTCCCAAATTATTACTACTGTTATCATCATTTTAGTATGCATGTGAAGGAAAAGATGGGTGCAAGAACAATATTGTAGGATGCCTATATGGAACCATCAAATAAAGATTTTAATGCATAAAGGTGTAGTAATACACTTGGTTGTAAAATGCCAAAAACATACAACTAGCCTTGGTCATATTATCACAGACAGGGGGCTAAGGGGAGATTTTGGGATCTTACTTAGGTGTCAGCACAAGCATATTTCTCCCCTGTTACCAGAGTTATAGCCTCACATAATGTATTAAGTTCTGTTTTAATCCCTTTTTTATCCAAACTGTTTAATCTTTGCATTGTATATATATGTCTGTACATTTATTTAATTTTATTACATTTTTTATAATAATTCCTTTGTTTGCAATAACTGTCTTTATCAATATATAAAGCTCAATTTAAGAAGCCTTCTTGTGTTCTATCAATTTAAAGGGATTATCCGGGTTTAAAAATCTTTTTATGGCCGGGCTGGGGAGGGATAGTAATAATGGGGAGGGATAATAAACATGGACTTACCTCCTCCGGCGCCGCCGATGTCCCGCGCCGCGGTCACTTCGATCCGTGCCCCTGTAAACAAATAGGGGCACGGAAGCCGCGCACAGGGAGCTTCCGGTCCACGTTGTGGACGGCTCCTCCCATCCGTCCCTATCTCTCAGCGTTGTAAGCGCTGGGAGATGGTGCGCATGGGAGCATCCGGCCGGCCGGAAGCTCCCCGTGCGCCGGTGTAATGAAACCGGCGCACAGAGAAGACCGGCCGCGGCGCGGGACATCAGCGGCGCCGGAGGAGGTAAGTACATGTTTATTGTGTTTAAATAGCCCTCCCCAGCCCGGCCATAAAAAATTTTTTAAACCCGGATAACCCCTTTAATGAACTCAGGAGAGATGTAACCTAACTAATGAGTATAAAACTAGTGAGTATAATATTGTCTCTGGGCACAGTCTAAGGCAAAGTGTCTTGTCAGCCTTATATTATAAGTAGTGGCAGTTAAAAATCCCATGATCCAAACAATCTTCAATAAATTTTAAGGAAAGTTGGACTGAAGAGAGGGGACACTAGCAGAACATAGTAAAGGACATGTTGGGGCACATTTACTAAGGACCTTGCGCCAGTTTTCTATTGGACTTTGCATGTTGTTTTATGTGCAAACTGCTTGCATAGGTATTTAATAAGACTGTCGCATGTGAACCGCACTCCAAACTTGTAGGATGGTACTTTTGTCGGGTTCTCAGCCCAAATAACATGGAAAAGGAAACATAGCACACATCCGTAGTCTTTTTGCTTCTCTTTTAATTCAAGTGCTTTATATACATCTACGCCATTAGGTTCAAATATTTAAATATAAGAAAAACATATCACATTAGCAATTTTCTGCTGCAACGTTTCAGTCTATCCGGCCTTTGTCAAGCTAGAAAAAACTGAAGACAGAAAAGTGGAGTAAAGTATACAATATGATTAGAGATGAGCGAACACTAAAATGCTCGGGTACTCGTTATTCGAGACGAACTTTTCCCGATGCTCGAGTGCTCGTCTCGAATAACGAACCCCATTGAAGTCAATGGGAGACTCGAGCATTTTTCAAGGGGACCAAGGCTCTGCACAGGGAAGCTTGGCCAAACACCTGGGAACCTCAGAAAAGGATGGAAACACCACGGAAATGGACAGGAAACAGCAGGGGCAGCATGCATGGATGCCTCTGAGGCTGCATAATCGCACCATTATGCCAAAATTATGGGCAACAGCATGGCCATGACAGAGTGACAGAATGAAGCTAGATAGCATCTAAAACATCCAATAATTGACCCTGACACTATAGGGGACGGCATGCAGAGGCAGCGGCAGCAGGCTAGAGAGTGTCATGGCGACATACCCTAAATGGACTCAGGCTTCAAACCAATGGGTGGCAGAGAGGAACCAAAGGAGGTGAGCAAGAAGCGCTCAAATAATATCGGTACATGATAAAAGTTTGCCAGTATATTTTGTGGATTACACAGCAGGGTGGCGACAAAGTTAACATGGAAGCCATGAAAACAACCCAAAATTCTGCCTGACACAGCTCGTTTGATAAGGGGACCATGTATGGAGGCAGTGAACTAGTAGTAGATTAAAGGTGCTGCAGTTAAAACTATGTTAGTTGGATCTTGGCATGGAGCTGGCGCTCCGCTGCCAGGCGAGCTTTCGCCAATCCAAGCCCCTGTCTCTAGGCTACTCCCCAAACAGCACTTCTAAGAACCTTTTGTATAAGATCAAGTGTAGTAGCGTTCTTATAAGTTTAGGATATGCCGGGTGAGGGGAATGTAAACAGATGCGCAAGAAGCACTGAAATAATATCCCTAAATGGTAAAAGTTTGCAAGTATATTTTGGGGATTACACAGCAGGGTGGCGACAAAGTTAACAACTTTGATGTGGAATGCCCTGTAATAGCTCATGGGCGGTGTGCCTTTTATCGCCTAGGCTCAGCAGTTTCAGCACCGCCTGCTGTCGCTTAGCGACGGCACTGCTGCTGTGCCTAGAGCTACCGACTGATGGCGCCATGCCCACGGATGGTAATTCGGAGGAGGAGGAGGTGGAGGAGGGGTGGGAGGAGGTATAGTAGGCCTTTGAGACCTGGACCGAGGTAGGCCCCGCAATTCTCTGCGTCGGCAGTATATGACCAGCCCCAGGGTCAGACTCGGTCCCAGCCTGCACCAAGTTAAGTGTAGTAGCGTTCTTATAAGTTTGGGATATGGCGGGTGAGGGGAATGTAAACAGATGCGCAAGAAGCGCATGATGCGCATGGAGCTGGCGTTCCGCTGCCAGGCGAGCTTTCGCCAATCCAAGCCCCTGTCTCTAGGCTACTCCCCAAACAGCACTTCTAAGAACCTTTTGTATAAGATCAAGTGTAGTAGCGTTCTTATAAGTTTAGGATATGCCGGGTGAGGGGAATGTAAACAGATGCGCAAGAAGCGCTGAAATAATATCCCTAAATGGTAAAAGTTTGCCAGTATATTTTGGGGATTACACAGCAGGGTGGCGACAAAGTTAACAACTTTGATGTGGAATCCATGAAAACAACCCAAATTTCTGCCTGACACACCTCGTTTGATAAAGGGACGATGTATGGAGGCAGCTATATGGACGACTTTTGGAGGTAGCAATGGAGACAACGTGTGGAGGCTGCTATGGAGACAATTTAATTTGGATAGTGCCTGTATGTGGCAGTCCCAAACATTTTTCAAACCAGAGGAGCAGGTAGGTGGCCCTCCAGTAAAATGGGATAGATTGAGTGCCTGTATGTGGCAGTCCCAAAAATGTTTCAAACCAGAGGAGCAGGTAGGTGGCCCTCCAGTAAAATGGAATAGATTGAGTGCCTGTATGTGGCAGTCCCAAAAATTGTTCAAACCAGAGGAGCAGGTAGGTGGCCCTGCAGTAAAATGGAATAGATTGAGTGCCTGTATGTGGCAGTCCCAAAAATTGTTCAAACCAGAGGAGCAGGTAGGTGGCCCTGCAGTAAAATGGAATAGATTGAGTGCCTGTATGTGGCAGTCCCAAAAATTGTTCAAACCAGAGGAGCAGGTAGGTGGCCCTGCAGTAAAATGGAATAGATTGAGTGCCTGTATGTGGCAGTCCCAAAAATTGTTCAAACCAGAGGAGCAGGTAGGTGGCCCTGCAGTAAAATGGAATAGATTGAGTGCCTGTATGTGGCAGTCCCAAAAATTGTTCAAACCAGAGGAGCAGGTAGGTGGCCCTGCAGTAAAATGGAATAGATTGAGTGCCTGTATGTGGCAGTCCCAAAAATGTTTCAAACCAGAGGAGCAGGTAGGTGGCCCTCCAGTAAAATGGAATAGATTGAGTGCCTGTATGTGGCAGTCCCAAAAATTGTTCAAACCAGAGGAGCAGGTAGGTGGCCCTGCAGTAAAATGGAATAGATTGAGTGCCTGTATGTGGCAGTCCCAAAAATTGTTCAAACCAGAGGAGCAGGTAGGTGGCCCTGCAGTAAAATGGAATAGATTGAGTGCCTGTATGTGGCAGTCCCAAAAATGTTTCAAACCAGAGGAGCAGGTAGGTGGCCCTCCAGTAAAATGGAATAGATTGAGTGCCTGTATGTGGCAGTCCCAAAAATTGTTCAAACCAGAGGAGCAGGTAGGTGGCCCTGCAGTAAAATGGAATAGATTGAGTGCCTGTATGTGGCAGTCCCAAAAATTGTTCAAACCAGAGGAGCAGGTAGGTGGCCCTGCAGTAAAATGGAATAGATTGAGTGCCTGTATGTGGCAGTCCCAAAAATGTTTCAAACCAGAGGAGCAGGTAGGTGGCCCTCCAGTAAAATGGAATAGATTGAGTGCCTGTATGTGGCAGTCCCAAAAATTTTTTAAAACAGAGGACCGGGTAGGTGGCCCTCCAGAAAAATGGAATAGATTGAGTGCCTGTATGTGGCACTCACAAAAATTGTTTCAAACAGAGGACCGGGTAGGTGGTCCTCCAGAAAAATTAAATGCATGAAGTACTATAGCAAGAGCCAGTGGGCCCTGTCAAAAAATAGCCATTTTCCTCTGCTTTACTGTACAAAGAGGAGGAGAAGGAGGAAAATGAGGAGGAGGAGGAGGAGTGGATCAATTATTCAGGTTGAGCTTCCTTCACCTGGTGGAGATTGGAAATTCTGAGAAATCCAGCCTTTATTCATTTTAATAAGCGTCAGCCTGTCAGCGCTGTCAGTCGACAGGCGTGTACGCTTATCGGTGATGATGCCACCAGCTGCACTGAAAACCCGCTCGGACAAGACGCTAGCGGCAGGGCAGGCAAGAACCTCCAAGGCGTACAGCGCCAGTTCGTGCCACATGTCCAGCTTTGAAACCCAGTAGTTGTAGGGAGCTGTGTGATCATTTAGGACGATGGTATGGTCAGCTACGTACTCCCTCACCATCTTTCTGTAAAGATCAGCCCTACTCTGCCGAGACTGGGGACAGGTGACAGTGTCTTGCTGGGGTGACATAAAGCTGGCAAAAGCCTTGTAAAGCGTACCCTTGCCAGTGCTGGACAAGCTGCCTGCTCGCCTACTCTCCCTCGCTACTTGTCCCGCAGAACTACGCACTCTGCCGCTAGCGCTGTCAGAAGGGAAATACTGTTTCAGCTTGTGCACCAGGGCCTGCTGGTATTCATGCATTCTCACACTCCTTTCCTCTCCAGGGATGAGAGTGGGAAGATTTTGCTTGTACCGTGGGTCCAGGAGAGTGAACACCCAGTAATCGGTGCTGGAATAAATTCTTTGAACGCGAGGGTCACGGGATAGGCAGCCTAGCATGAAATCTGCCATATGCGCCAGAGTACCAACGCGTAAGAATTCACTCCCCTCACTGGCCTGACTGTCCATTTCCTCCTCCTCCAACTCCTCCAACTCCTCTTCTTCTGCCCATACACGCTGAACAGTGAAGGACTCAACAATGGTCCCCTCTTGTGTCTCGCCAACATTCTCCTCCTCTTCCTCCTCATCCTCCTCCACCTCCACCTCCTCCGATATGCGCTGAGAAACAGACCTCAGGGTGCTTTGGCTATCAACAAGGGAATATTCTTCCCCCGTCTCTTGTGACGAGCGCAAAGCTTCCGACTTCATGCTGACCAGAGAGTTTTTCAACAGGCCAAGCAGCGGGATGGTGAGGCTGATGATGGCGGCATCGCCACTGACCATCTGTGTTGACTCCTCAAAGTTACTCAGCACCTGACAGATATCAGACATCCACGTCCACTCCTCATTGTAGACTTGAGGAAGCTGACTGACCTGACTACCAGTTCTGGTGGAAGTTGACATCTGGCAGTCTACAATCGCTCTGCGCTGCTGGTAAACTCTGGATAACATGGTCAGTGTTGAATTCCACCTCGTGGGCACGTCGCACAACAGTCGGTGAGCGGGCAGTTGGAGGCGGCGCTGCGCTGCCCTGAGAGTGGCAGCATCTGGGCTGGACTTCCTGAAATGCGCACAGATGCGGCGCACCTTCGTGAGCAAATCAGACAGATTGGGGTATGTCTTGAGGAAACGCTGCACTATCAGATTTAACACATGGGCCAGGCATGGCACATGTGTCAGTCTGCCGAGTTGCAGAGCCGCCACCAGGTTACGGCCGTTGTCACACACAACCATTCCCGGCTTGAGGTTCAGCGGTGCCAGCCACAGATCAGTCTGCGCCGTGATGCCCTGTAATAGCTCTTGGGCGGTGTGCCTTTTGTCGCCTAGGCTCAGCAGTTTGAGCACCGCCTGCTGTCGCTTAGCGACGGCACTGCTGCTGTGCCTAGAGCTACCGACTGATGGCGCCGTGCCCACGGATGGTAGTTCGGAGGAGGAGGTGGAGGAGGGGTGGGAGGAGGAGGAGGCATAGTAGGCCTGAAACACCTGGACCGAGGTAGGCCCCGCAATCCTCGGCGTCGGCAGTATATGAGCAGCCCCAGGGTCAGACTCGGTCCCAGCCTCCACCAAGTTAACCCAATGTGCCGTCAGCGATATATAGTGGCCCTGCCCGGCAGCACTCGTCCACGTGTCCGTGGTCAGGTGGACCTTGTCAGAAACGGCGTTGGTCAGGGCACGGATGATGTTGTCTGACACGTGCTGGTGCAGGGCTGGGACGGCACATCGGGAAAAGTAGTGGCGGCTGGGGACCGAATACCGAGGGGCGGCCGCCGCCATGAGGTTGCGAAAGGCCTCGGTCTCTACTAGCCTATAGGGCAGCATCTCCAGGCTAAGCAATCTGGAGATGTGCACATTAAGGGCTTGGGCGTGCGGGTGGGTTGCACTATATTTGCGTTTCCGCTCCAGCGTCTGGGGTATGGAGAGCTGAACGCTGGTGGATGCTGTGGAGGATCGTGGAGGCGACGATGGGGTTTTTGTGCCAGGGTCCTGGGCAGGGGGCTGACTAGCAGCTGACACAGGGGAAGGAGCAGTGGTGTGCACGGCCGGAGGTGAACGGGCTTGTTGCCACTGAGTGGGGTGCTTAGCATTCATATGCCTGCGCATACTGGTGGTAGTTAAGCTAGTAGTGGTGGAACCCCTGCTGAGCCTGGTTTGGCAAATGTTGCACACCACAGTCCGTCGGTCATCCGGTGTTTCCTTAAAGAACCTCCACACTTCTGAAGATCTAGCCCTCGCCGCAAGAGCCCTCACCACGGGAGCTTCACTAGTTGACAGTGGCGCTGATGCACCAGCTCTGGCCCTGCCTCTCCGTCTGGCCCCACCACTGCCTCTTCCAACCTGTTCAGGTCGAGGACTCTCCTCCGTCTCAGAAGCACTGTGTTCACCCGGCCTCTCAACCCAGCTTGGGTCTGTCACCTCATCATCCTCCGATCCCTCAGTCTGCTCCCCCCTCGGACTTCCTGCCCTGACAACATCTTCCCCACTGTCTGACAACCGTGTCTCCTCATCGTCGGACACCTCTTTACACACTTCCACTACGTCAAGAAGGTCATCATCACCCACAGACTGTGACTGGTGGAAAACCTGGGCATCGGAAAATTGCTCAGCAGCAACCGGACAAGTGGTTTGTGACTGTGGGAAGGGTCCAGAAAACAGTTCCTCAGAGTATGCCGGTTCAAATGCCAAATTTTCCTGGGAGGGGGCAGACTGGGGGGGAGGAGGCTGAGGTGCAGGAGCTGGAGGAGTGGCGATTTCGGTGACATGGGTGGACTGCGTGGAAGACTGACTGGTGGTGGACAAATTGCTCGAAGCATTGTCAGCAATCCACGACATCACCTGTTCGCACTGTTCTGGCCTCAACAGTGCTCTACCACGAGTCCCAGTAACTTCAGACATGAACCTAGGGAGTGTAGCTCTGCGGCGTTCCCCTGCTCCCTCATCAGCAGGTGGTGTCTCACCCCGCCCAGGACCACGGCCTCTGACCCCTGCAGTAGTTGGACGCCCACGTCCCCGCCCTCGTCCTCTACCCCTAGCCCTCGGGTTAAACATTTTTAAAATGAGAGTTATAACTTTATTTTTTTTTTTACTTTTTTTTGTTTTTTTTTGTGTTTTTTTTTTTTTTTTGTGTTTTTTGTTTTTTTTTGAGTTTTTAAAACCAAACAATGCTATCCTATTGCTATGGCTATTTTCTAGCCAAGTATCAAAGGAAGCACAGTACTATGCCAGATGAGATGACACTGAGTTATTGCCTAATAGAAATCCAACCCCTACTGAATTTTGCCACTTCGGCCTTTGCTATGGATATGTGCGCCACTAAGCGCAGAACACAGCGGTCGCAAGTCCCACTACAAATTGCTCAGAATTGGCAAGTACATGCACTGCAGAAACTACAGCCACCAGCAGATCAACCAGAAATCAAATATATAGAACACTACTGTAGGCTTCAAGATCAAGAAGCTGTTTGTATTCTCCTATGGCTATTTTCTAGCCAAGTATCAAAGGAAGCACAGTACTATGCCGGATGAGATGACACTGAGTTATTGCCTAATAGAAATCCAACCCCTACTGAATTTTGCCACTTCGGCCTTTGCTATGGATATGTGCGCCACTAAGCGCAGAACACAGCGGTCGCAAGTCCCACTACAAATTGCTCAGAATTGGCAAGTACATGCACTGCAGAAACTACAGCCACCAGCAGATCAACCAGAAATCAAATATATAGAACGCTACTGTAGGCTTCAAGAAGCTGTTTGTATTCTCCTATGGCTATTTTCTAGCCAAGTATCAAAGGAAGCACAGTACTATGCCAGATGAGATGACACTGAGTTATTGCCTAATAGAAATCCAACCCCTACTTAATTTTGCCACTTCAGCCTTTGCTATGGATATGTGCGCCACTAAGCGCAGAACACAGCGGTCGCAAGTCTCACTACAAATTGCTCAGAATTGGCAAGTACATGCACTGCAGAAACTACAGCCACCAGCAGATCAACCAGAAATCAAATATATAGAACGCTACTGTAGGCTTCAAGAAGCTGTTTGTATTCTCCTATGGCTATTTTCTAGCCAAGTATCAAAGGAAGCACAGTACTATGCCAGATGAGATGACACTGAGTTATTGCCTAATAGAAATCCAACCCCTACTGAATTTTGCCACTTCAGCCTTTGCTATGGATATGTGCGCCACTAAGCGCAGAACACAGCGGTCGCAAGTCTCACTACAAATTGCTCAGAATTGGCAAGTACATGCACTGCAGAAACTACAGCCACCAGCAGATCAACCAGAAATCAAATATATAGAACGCTACTGTAGGCTTCAAGAAGCTGTTTGTATTCTCCTATGGCTATTTTCTAGCCAAGTATCAAAGGAAGCACAGTACTATGCCAGATGAGATGACACTGAGTTATTGCCTAATAGAAATCCAACCCCTACTTAATTTTGCCACTTCAGCCTTTGCTATGGATATGTGCGCCACTAAGCGCAGAACACAGCGGTCGCAAGTCTCACTACAAATTGCTCAGAATTGGCAAGTACATGCACTGCAGAAACTACAGCCACCAGCAGATCAACCAGAAATCAAATATATAGAACGCTACTGTAGGCTTCAAGAAGCTGTTTGTATTCTCCTATGGCTATTTTCTAGCCAAGTATCAAAGGAAGCACAGTACTATGCCAGATGAGATGACACTGAGTTATTGCCTAATAGAAATCCAACCCCTACTGAATTTTGCCACTTCAGCCTTTGCTATGGATATGTGCGCCACTAAGCGCAGAACACAGCGGTCGCAAGTCTCACTACAAATTGCTCAGAATTGGCAAGTACATGCACTGCAGAAACTACAGCCACCAGCAGATCAACCAGAAATCAAATATATAGAACGCTACTGTAGGCTTCAAGAAGCTGTTTGTATTCTCCTATGGCTATTTTCTAGCCAAGTATCAAAGGAAGCACAGTACTATGCCAGATGAGATGACACTGAGTTATTGCCTAATAGAAATCCAACCCCTACTTAATTTTGCCACTTCAGCCTTTGCTATGGATATGTGCGCCACTAAGCGCAGAACACAGCGGTCGCAAGTCTCACTACAAATTGCTCAGAATTGGCAAGTACATGCACTGCAGAAACTACAGCCACCAGCAGATCAACCAGAAATCAAATATATAGAACGCTACTGTAGGCTTCAAGAAGCTGTTTGTATTCTCCTATGGCTATTTTCTAGCCAAGTATCAAAGGAAGCACAGTACTATGCCAGATGAGATGACACTGAGTTATTGCCTAATAGAAATCCAACCCCTACTGAATTTTGCCACTTCAGCCTTTGCTATGGATATGTGCGCCACTAAGCGCAGAACACAGCGGTCGCAAGTCTCACTACAAATTGCTCAGAATTGGCAAGTACATGCACTGCAGAAACTACAGCCACCAGCAGATCAACCAGAAATCAAATATATAGAACGCTACTGTAGGCTTCAAGAAGCTGTTTGTATTCTCCTATGGCTATTTTCTAGCCAAGTATCAAAGGAAGCACAGTACTATGCCAGATGAGATGACACTGAGTTATTGCCTAATAGAAATCCAACCCCTACTGAATTTTGCCACTTCAGCCTTTGCTATGGATATGTGCGCCACTAAGCGCAGAACACAGCGGTCGCAAGTCTCACTACAAATTGCTCAGAATTGGCAAGTACATGCACTGCAGAAACTACAGCCACCAGCAGATCAACCAGAAATCAAATATATAGAACGCTACTGTAGGCTTCAAGAAGCTGTTTGTATTCTCCTATGGCTATTTTCTAGCCAAGTATCAAAGGAAGCACAGTACTATGCCAGATGAGATGACACTGAGTTATTGCCTAATAGAAATCCAACCCCTACTGAATTTTCCCACTTCGGTCTTTGCTATGGATATGTGTGCCACTAAGAGCTAAACACAACGGTAGCAAGTCCCCCTGCTAATTCCTCACAAAATGGTAAAAGATGCAAATTAAAATAAAAAAAGTAGAACGTTATTGTAGCCCTAAGAAGGGCTGTTGGGTTCTTTGAGAATCACTCCTGCCTAACAGTAAGCTAATAGAACACCCTAACGCTTTCCCTGAGCAGCAGCAGCTCTCTCCCTAGCGGCATCCAGAGACAGAATGATCCGAGCAGCGCGGCCAGCGGCTAGTCTATCCCAGGGTCACCTGATCTGGCCAGCCAACCACTGCTATCGACGTGTAAGGGTACCACGTCATGCTGGGTGGAGTGCAGAGTCTCCTGGCTTGTGATTGGCTCTGTTTCTGGCCGCCAAAAAGCAAAACGGCGGGAGCTGCCATTTTCTCGAGCGGGCGAAGTATTCGTCCGAGTAACGAGCAGTTTCGAGTACCCTAATGCTCGACCGAGCATCAAGCTCGGACGAGCATGTTCGCTCATCTCTAAATATGATCCATGGTTTAACACTGAGCACATGGGACATAAGTGACAGAGTCTGGAGACACTTTGGAGAACATTCTGCTGCCTAAAAAATCCTCAAGCATGACCAGTTTGCCAGTTTATCAGTAATGGTGTGGGGAGTAATTTCTTTGAAGGGTTGCAAAACCCTCCATGTGCTAACCAGAGGTCTAGTGCCATAAGGTCCCTGGAGGAAATCTTCAGACCCATTGTGTGATCATTTACAGTTGCAATCGGACCTTCTTCTGATGACAATACTATTCCCCATGTGGCTCTAATGTGTCAGCAGGTCCTGCGTGATGAAAGCATTGGACTGGCTAGCCTGTTCCCCAGAATCCAAGCGAGCATATCTGATACAACATATCTCGTTCTCTCTTGAAAAACAGTCTGATTTAATGCATGTCTGGGAGGAGATACCTCAGGAGAACTTCCACCACCTCATCAAGTGCATTCTCCGGCATTGCCGAGTGGCCATGCAGGTGAAAGCCACACACACTATTGATCCTCAATTCCTTGTCTTTAGGCATTTCCAGTTCTGTAGTTAATAGAACCATAATCTTGATGGAAACAAAAAGATGAGAATTGTATCATTAATATGACACAAAACATGGTTCTAGGTACTATGGAACCTAAAATAGCGGATTCTTAAATTACACTACACCTGCAACCACTAAACTTGGTTAAATTAGATTAGAACAGTCATATTTTCCTGACTTTGGAGGATTTTTTTTTAAAGGTAAATTGTGGAGAGTTCACAAAAAAGAGGGAATTCGAGAAAGGACATTTTATACCCCACCTGAGAGGACTGGTAGTTTAGTAGGGTAAGACCTGGTGATCAAATTTTTTTGAGCCGTGTACTTACAAATATAACAAATTTTAACATTATTAATTATTCACTAAAACAATGTGAGACAGAATTTTGAATCAGCATGTTTTTTTAATGGTTGTGGATATCCTGTGATAGGATGTTATGCTTCAGTTTTATAGTACGGTCAAAGTTGCATGGGATGTTTTTGATGGACTGTAACTATTGCACTTAATTATTGTATAAGCAACAATATCTTTAAATGCAGGCTTCTTAGAAACACAGTAAGATTATGATACACTATATAATACATAAACAAAATGTTATTCTTTACATGTCTAAATGGAGCTATAAACTTACTACTGAAGTATAATAGGCGAAGATCTCATTGGACAACATCAACTTCTAAAGAAAATGTGTGCTGTCTGAGCATCAGGAATCTTTCCTGGCTTAAATTCACTATGGCCTAAAGAAACATCCTCAGAATCCCATAACACTTTTCATGAGTGAGTGGAACATATTGTATAAGGAGCCTTATCAAAATCTTCTACATGTCAACAAAGGCAAACCAGTGACTGGTTTATTCACTTAAGCAGAGACAGCAACAATTTATGGACTTATGATAGCAATCACTGTAGGAGGATGTTGATTCGCTTCTCTCCCCTGGAGACAGAAAGATGGTAATGGATTAACATAAGATTTATGTGAGGATGGTTAAAATGTATAAAGAATCTTAAACCCCTATGGGCAAAACATAAGGAATGCATATATGATATGATAATGTTTTATTTATTACTATGTAGAAAAGATAGACATCAATTCAAGCAGATCCCATTACTATATATGTACAGCACAGTGAAAGGATACATTTTAGACAACATACAAAGAAATCGGGATATCTGAAGATGAGACTTAAATCAATCTGTTTTATTACATTTGAGTAGCCAAATATAGCATTATGTAGCATCTGTAACTTTACAAATAGGTTATTGAGAGAGGGTAAAGAATGACTAACAAACCATTCTCCCCCTTCCAAGTCTCCCAATTTCCTAAGTTTGCCTATTTGTTTTAGCCTGTTCAGCTGTAAATATGGCAACTTAAGGACATTTACCACCAGGATGAAGGATTGTAAACCATGCACACTGACATGCTTGTGTGTGCCCTGCATGGAAAGATCTGCTCTTCTTTTATCTTCTTATTTCCTGGTTTTTACAAATAAAAAGCTTTTGAAAATTATGCAAACGAGCCTAAGGAGCTCTGAGCTCCATAGGTGTTAATGGAGCATGGAGCCCCTCAGGCTAATTTGCATAATTTTTAAACTTTTTTTCTTAAAAACCAGGGCATAAGAAGTTAAAAGAAGAACATATCCTGGCAGTATGTCAGTGTGCTTGGTTTCCAATCCTTCACCCTGGTGGTAGATCTCCTTTAGTCAAAAGACATTTTTTTAAATTTCCACAGTAGTAAATTGTAGAAGAAATATTGATATATTACCTGCTCATATGACTATAAAGGAAATATGTATAATGGAAGCAAAGATAAAGAATGTGAGTGTGTGTTCAATTTATATCATGTTCATGAATAATAGGGTTATTTCAACCAATTTATATAAAGTCAATAATCATATCCAAACATACAAGAGAAAAATCTGCCAAAACTTGCTGTATTTAAAGCACTTATGGTTAACCTTGTATATTTGAGAACTTTGAGACTATCCTCCAATGGATGATGTTGGGAAAAGAAAGCACCAGGAATGTAAAATTTTATGACTCATCTGAGATCACTCAGAGCTAAGGTTGTGTAGCAGTGACCATTTAGGGCACTGTGCTAGGCTTTTAGTTCATTGACAACTAATAAAGGTCAGCTATATAGGCACATTTTAGGAGATTGTGTGATTATAAGAAATTGCAACAAAATAGGAAACAGGGTTCCGGATAAGGACAGGATAAACATGATTCCAGCTCTGGCAGCTTACAGGTTTCCTGAGCTAGTAGGATACAGGGTTGCAGAGCTTGTAGGATACAGGGTTCCAGAGCTGGAAGAATACAGAGTTCCATCACAGGGTCAGGTAACAGGAAAGTTCTGCATCAGGCTTGGGTTCACAGAGAAAATATCAGCTAACAGGCAAGTATACCACGAGTCTCAGAAGTCCTGAGCTAGGCAGGGGTTCACAGAGAAAGTATAACCAGCACTGAGTCATCTGAGCAGCAGCCATATAGCCAGCCCCAGGATGCCTCCCCAGCAGCTGACTAGTTAGGACCTGCATTATTCAACCCTTATATAAGACTAAGCTCCATAATGAACCCCCCAGTTTTCCAGGAATACTGAAAGGCAGCTGAGGATGAATTTATTCAAGTTCTATAGCCTAAATTGTTAGAATTAATTATATGCATTTTTTTGGTAATACATGTACTACTACTTAAAATAGATTAAGCAACTATCTTGAATAACCTAACATTAAAATTTTCTCTGCAAGACACAGAATATGGCCCTATTTACTGTGCTGCTTCTGCACGCACTGGATTGAAGGTTTAATAGTCTAGCTTTATTAATCACAAGACATGGGTCTGCAGAATGTGCTGTAAAGCCTAGATGAAGAAGTGGAGTGACAGAAATATGACTCCCACGCTCAGGTCTTTGGCAGATTGATAAATATTTCAATGAAATAACCAGTCCTCTTACATTTATGAGAGAAAAACAAGCATCATGTGAGAACTCATCCTTGTTGGATGCCTCTGTCAGAACAAGAAATAAAACCAAGTGAGACAAACCGAATAAGAACACTCAACTACTAGAAAAGAAAATGTTTGTGACATTGTTTGTAACATTGGAATCCACCCGATAAATGTTATCACTTTGCTTTGAAGAAAGGTTCAAAAAACTTACGTTTCACAGTGTTAAATTAAATAATTCTAAGATTATAAAAGTGGTTAGTTCATTTTAGCTTTAATGTGATATAATGGGGCACATATACTTACCCGGCCGACGGAGTTCACCCGAAGTGCATTGTCCGATGACAATGCACTGCGCTGCGATTCACAAAGATTGTGCGCCCGATTTCCTGTATCTGTCGCTTCCCCACTCGGGTCCGCTGGAGTTCACCTTCTTCTTCCTGGTGTATTTAAGTGCATTGGTTTGCGACACAATTTGAATATTAAATCCCACGCTCAGTACAAATCAGTCGGATTGTCCGGTGCCCCCCCCCCCCCCCGATTTCTGATGCATGAAAGCCGGTGCCGATGTGCCAAAATCTGATTGCGTGTGACACAATCCCCTTCCAAATAAGTGCAAATCCCAAAAATGTCCAAAATCTGACGAAAGTGCATTCCACGGACCGTTAGTAAATAAGCCCCATTGTGTATAGTAGTTTGCAGGTAATTGAAACTTGTGTGCAGTGTATTGCTGTGGCTGCATGAAAAGTGTAAAATGAATGGTAGTTGAAGAAGCCCTGCAGCTCTTCCTTATATTATAGTAAATATTTTCTTTCCCTTCCGTGTAACCATACCCTCCTCACCTGTGATCTGTATTGTTTATTTATGCTGCCTTAGGCGAATAATGAAAAGATGCCACCCCCGAAGTGGTCCAATATTCTATATTTCTAGCTTTAACATTTTCATTTTCCACGTTGCCCTTTCCAAAATCCAGAACTTATTTATTTTTAAGCTTTAAGTCTCCTGTTCTCTTTACAAGTAAAACTGGAATTGTCGAGAGCCACCAATTCTCCCTCTCTCTCCAGTGTTATCTCTCTCCTGTGTTGCTGAATCAGTTGAGTATGCTGGGAGGGGCATTGGAGGAGTGTGGGATGATAGAGGAGGCCTCCTCTGATTGCAGTCCCAGACAGCCGTGTGGCAAAGAAGACCAGAAGCATTTTAACCCCTTAATGCTGAAGCCACTTTTCACCTTCCTGACACGGCCGATTTTTTTCAAATCTGCCCTGTGTCACTATAAGTAGTTATAACTTTGAAACGCTTTAACATATCCAAGTGATTTTAAAATTGTTTTCTTGTGACACATCGTACTTCATGTTAGTTGCAAAAATTTTGGTGGTATGCTTTGCATTTATTTATGAGAAAATCTGATATTTGGTGAAAATTTGGAAAAATTCTCGATTTTCGAACTTCAAAATGTTCTACTTTTTCCACACATTGTCATAACAGCAAAAAAACTTAATAACTAACATTCACCAAATGTCTACTTTATGTGGACATGGTTTTTTATGCATACTCTTATTTTTGTAGGATGTTATGGGGCTTTGAACGTTAGGTGCAATTTTTCACATTTTCATAAAAAACCCCAAATCCTGCTATTGAGGGACCTGCTCAGGTTTCAAGTCACTTGAAAGGCCTAAATAAAAGTAAAACCCCATAAATTACCCTATTATAGAAATTACACCCCTCAACATAAAATAACTTTTATGAAGTTTGTTAACCCTTTAATTGTTTTACAGGGGTTAAAACAAAATCGGATACAATTTTGAAAGTAAATTTTTTTGGGCTAAATTTATGTGTTTTTCAAAAAATGTACAAATTCTCAGTGGATAAAATACCAAAACGCTCCACAAAATTTGATACCCAATCCCTCCCGCGTATAACAATACCCCATATGTGGTGGTAACCTGCTGTACGGGCGCACGCCAGGGCATGGAGGGGAAGCTGCACCATTAAGAGCAGATTATGCATTGTCACATTTTATTGGCTATACAATATTTATTTTTTTGGCAATTCGGACGTATAAGGGCTTATTTTTTGCGACATGAGATGCACTTTAAAAATACTTCATTTTAGTGGGTCATTAGCTTATTGATGAGATTTTATTAACTCTTGAATGTATGGGTGAAAAGAAAATTGTCAATTTTGGTATTTTTTGTATTTTTTGGGGGTTTTACACTGTACACTAGAAATACTATAATATCTTTATTCTACAGATCTTTTTGATTACGGTGATACCTCATTCATATAGTTTTTCATTTATTTTTACAATTTTCCTGGAAAACGAATATAGAGGAAATCTCATTTGTTTATGCATGGTCATCTTTACGGAGATATAGCGCTAATATTTTTCGGTTGACTGAGCTGGTTTAGGGCTTATTTTTTGCGTGTTGAGTTGTCCTTTTCAGTGATACCATTTTTGGTGAGTTTTTCATGTTTTGTTTTTACGGCGTTCACCGAGCGGGTCCAGTAATGTTACTGAGTTATTGTACAGATTGTTACGGACGCGGCGATACCAAATATGTGGGGTTTTTCTGGTGATTTTGTGTTTTATTACTTTATTAGATATGTATAGGGAATGTTTCTGTTTAGGGGACTTTAACTTTATTTAATTAATTCTTTTTATTAATAAATGTATGTATGAAGTGTTTTTAACATTTCTTTTTTACTTTAACAGGTTGGCTTGAAAAAGCGATCCTCTGATCACTTGTTCAAGCTCTTCTTCATATAATACAGCATGCTCAGTGTGTCAAGGCCGGGTCCTGCCAGGAGGCAGGACCCGGCTCCCGGAAGAAGCTGCGTATCCCTGGGGCACTGGCAGGCCCCCGGGGATGACAGCGGAGGATCGGATTCCCCCGCTAAATGCCGCGGGGGGGGGGGGTCTGATTTGGCGCAAGGGACCCTTGCACGCTGCAATCACACGAGATTGCGGCGTGAAAGGGGTTAATGCCCGCGATAGGAGGAAACTCTGATCGCGGGTACTAGAGACGGGTGCCAGCTGTAACATACAGCTGGCACCCCATGCTTCTGGTACCGGCTCCGTTCAGGAGCCGGTACCAGAAGCATGACGTAATAATACTGCAAATTGCGGGAACGCACCTCCTGCCGTGCAGTATTATTACGTCAAATGTTGGGAAGGGGTTAAAAAACAATTTTTTTTTGTTTTTTATAAATGCATGAGAGATATTCAAAGTTTCCAAGTTAAACAATCGTCTTGATACAGGTTGACAAGTAAGTGAGCACTGTACTTGGTGGCTTTGGTTGCCTTTCTCGAAAACAGAAACATTTTAAAGTGTCACACCATGGCTGTCTTCAGTACTAGTCTCCGAGATCCTACTCCCCCAGTAACCTAGACAGGTGGCTCAAGTTGCCTCATTGCAGGTGTGCCCCTGCCTGTATAGTCATGAATAAAATGACATTCCTGGTGACAGGTTGACTTTATATTAGTTCTTCTCATTTATACTTCTTCCTTTTTATATAGAATATCTTTCGTACTCCAACACTTCAGTGACCTTCTGTTTGGTCTGCTACAGGGAATAAGGTAACAGAAAATGAAGCACCTTTATCTGATATTATATACTACAAGGTATCCTATATACCTCAGCATTTTATTTTGATATATTCAAAGTTTTTTGGAAAAGTTCCCTATAAGAATATTGTAAACGGGGGCTAAAATTAAGGAAATTAAGATTGGAAATGTCGGATTAACTAAAAGTTCAAGAAGTCTGCTTATAGATAAAGCAGTCCTCAAGAAAGACTGGTTAGTTTGAATTACCATGAAGCAAAACATTTTCAGATGTAAAATTTTAGAGATGAACTGAAAAAGAAAGTCTAACTTAGTGCTTTAGTTGAAGGAAAAATTGAAGATCAAAGATTTAAAGAATGTAGTCTTTACACAAAGTTGTAAAAAAAAAATACTCGCTTTGACTAGGTCAATTCAAACCTTATGATACATTTCTTATCAAATATTCCACTTTGGATGTTTATTGTTTACGAAGGTCCACATATCGCCTTATATTTTAATCCCTTTGTTGGACTTGCCCTGCCTGTCCCTGGGAGGGTCCTAGTTTTTCTTTCCTTGGGCAAAGTACTTAGAACGTCATAAACCTAGAGCAGAATAGAATTTTTCAACGGAAGGTCAGTGAGCCGGGGCACCATCATATATGGCCGGGCCCCAAGTACTTTGGATACTAAATATCTCCCCTACCTTGGGACATGTCCCCAGATCTCAGAAATGCAGCCTGTTCATGGCCAGTCTGGCAAATTGATAATACAACACACAGCACAGGCAAAATGGTTAAGTGGCTTGTTCGTATTATATATACATGTATCGCATATTTCAAAGTACATATGCATACATTTGAGTAAACAAAGTATTTTACATCAGGGAAGACTAGCGAGCTACAGCAGGTAGCCCCATATTCAGAACTCTTGTGAGTGGTGGATGGTTTTTTGAAATGAAGAAAGAAAAAGAAAGGGGCTGATACTGTGCTGCTCAGAATACACACAACATTTTATTTATCAATGGTGGATGAAGCGTTTCGGGGGGCGTACTGCTCCCTTCATCAGGCCCGAAGAACCCAATGTCCTAATAAAACTTTTCTTAGATTCACAATGGATTAGGGACTGATATTATAAGGGAGTGGGGGGGAGACCTCTTAGTATGCACCCTTAGTTTCTGTTAGTGTGGATGCTGGAAAAAGTTATTTTTTGGCTGCTGCGAGCTGGCATGAGCGCTGTGTGATTGATAAATAAAACGTTGTGTGTATTCTGAGCAGTGTAGTATCAGCCCCTTTCTTTTTCTTTCTTCTGTTCATGGCCAGGATATACAATACAATTAATGACTCTGTTACAAGGAGAGCTTCCTTGTATTCGATCTGTCCTCCTTAGAAAAGAAATTTGCTTCCAGGTGAGAAATTTTCTGCTCAAAGACTTTGACAATGGACACTCCCCATCCGGCACAGCTAGATGTTGTGGTCTTCAGCAAAAATACAACCAAGGACACTTGAGCTAAACAAGACAGTGGCAGATACCGCTCTGGTGAACTATGCTTTGTGAACACTGACCCATGCTACTACATTGAGATAGTACACTAGCAGATGTCCTCTTCTACACAGAGTCTATTTATAATCAGGTAAGCAGTGAACTAAGTTAGTCTCTTTGATATATATACACATATAGTTAGTTATATAAACTATTAGTTATATTCTTTTTACAAGATGCCTTCATATATCACTCTAATCTGTTCCATCGTCTGTCTCTATAATAATTGGATATACATTTTATGTGTATCTATGATATGCTTTATAATCCCCTCCTTATGTTCTTCTTTACAGCCTTTGGTTGATACAATGACTTCCTCAGTTATTTATACTTAGTTTCTCTAATGTCCTGTCTTAAAAATATTGTAATCCATTACAAAAGTGTCAGTGATTTGATGATTCTAATCAATTGTGAGCTCAATTTCGTCATTATGTTGAAAATCTAATTATTACGATTGTAATCTCTGGTGCTAATTAATATGTGTATATGTAATATGTATTTTACCCTTATGTACCTTTGTTATCACTTATAACATCTGTTGAAGGTCATATTTTGTCCCAAACGTCATGAAATAAATTTGGATTGTTATACAAATAAAATATCTACAAATTAACCACTTCATTGTTGAGTACCATAATCCTACTACTTACTAGATGGGGGTTGTGACTCTATATTGGCACTGACATAGACTAAATACTAGTGTACTATGATATTCCCATAGTGATCTGATAAGATGTTATTTCTCTTATTCTCTGGACTGGCCAGATCCAGGCAATTAATCCTGTTCTACTGTACATGGATACATCATTTTTTTCAATACAGGCGGTCCCCTACTTAAGAACACTCGACTTACATACGACCCATAGTTACAAACGGACCTCTTGATATTGGTAATTTATTGTACTTTAGTCCTAGGCTACAATGATCAGCTGTAACAGTTATCACAGGTGTCTGTAATGAAGCTTTAGTGTTAATATTGATTCTTATGACAACCCAACATTTTTAAAATCCAATTGTCACAGAGACCAAAAAAGTTCTTGCTGGGATTACAATGATAAAATATACAGTTCCAACTTGCATACAAACTCAACTTAAGAACAAACCTACAGAACCTATCTTGTATGTCACCCAGGGACTGCCTGTACAGTTATTTTGCACTTGATATTTAACCGTGCATTTCTTACTTTTGTGTACAAATGTTAGACTTTCCTACTATAGCTTTTTCCAGATCAACTGAAACCATTGATAGCTTGCCAAGCTATTGACTTATATTACATTTTAACTCAGTGGATCATAAAACCTAATGAAGCGCAATTTATAGAATGCTGTACTTGCCATACTTCAATTTATTTTGGAAGTTATGATCTGTAGTTACTAATGGTTTATTATAAGGAAGAGAAAGAAGCCTTTAGCCACAAATGTAAAGAGTTATATGGTAACTTTGTAACCCATGCAGAGTCAAAGGCTGTAATAATGCTAACAAATGGAATGTTTAATGTTTCACTTGACCTTTTTGTTGTTGAAGGGTTCTAACAAAGTTAAGAGGAGGTTAAATGAAGAGGAGAGAAAATGTTATGGTTTTAATGAACTAACATTTTACTCATGATTTATTATCCTTCTAGACGTGAAGTGGAGAAAATGTAAAAGATAAATGTCAGGTGCAAATAGGAGTCATTTGGTCAAAGGAAAAAATATGATAGCATAATATGACAAAGGGCATTGCAAAATGTGGAATTACTGACAGTTACCTTTAACCACAATGCAACCACTGTACAAATGCAAGAAAACCTGTCTAGTATAGATACTTATTAAAAGTCATTACTGACTTAAACAAAATCATATTTCATAGAATTAAATATTAATTAGATATAAATTACACTGTTTTGAATGTAAAAAAAACGTTCAGATTTGAAGGGATAATATAGACAATGATAACAAAATCAAGGAAACTTGAGGTACTGCCTGAATAGAAAACACCAGAAATAGTTTTTAGTTTATTTTCATTATTTTTTTTTTTGTTGAAAATTGTCATGAACTCTGCCCACCAAAGCAAGATGGTGGCTTTACACGTTGAAATAGCATGTTCTTATAGAAATACTAATAACAGCTATGGGAGCCTTTAAAAGTATAATCGGCACCCTCAGATGACTTCATGTAGGGCACCAACTGCCATTTAAAAATGGTGGCGCCCAACTGATGGTGGAACCTACCTGCCACACCTAAAAGGTTAGTTGCTGTGATCAGTGCCAGCAACAACAGAGACAGTACCCGGCTGGTGTCATCTGTATAATACAGCTGTCACCCGCCATACTGTATTTGGAGGCTGAACCTGTGAGCCCTTTCCATACTCCCCTTCATGATCGCCCAATGTATATTTATGAAGGGTGGTCGTGAAGGGCTTAAGGCTACAAGCAGATTTTGTTTTAAAATAAATACACAAAGTGCAGTGTCCACAAAAAACACACAATTGTCAGATAAAAATGTTACAAAACAATATACATACAATACAAATGCAAACCGTAAAAGTAAAAATAAAAAGGAATAAAAAGTGAATAACCTTAACTACAAAAAATGCTTATTCGGCCGGGAGGTTACAGCAGAAGAACTCTTGACCAGCATGTCCAATGGCTCCTCCAGAAAACTGACAAAGAGCGAATGCTGCCATGTTTTTATCTACTAAATCCTAACCCTTTTGTCATATGAGTGGGATGTGTGCTTTGGGCTAGTTATTGAATATCTTCTTATACCTATTTTGTTGGCTTCCTAACCCTGAAATTCTTGGCACTCAACACTCCAAAGGTATCCAAGGACCCTGAACATAGATTAATTGACAATAAGTTGTGACAAGGTTTTGCGGTATAGTTTTTACATAATACTAAGCAGTTATTTTAAGAGCAATGGCACACACATGGGAAGGTGACAAAAAGTCTGCATCAATAAACATTTGCTATTCACACACAGAGGAAACACAGAGGGTAGAGGGTCTTGTGTCTTTATCCTTTCTAGAGTGCTACATCTATGCATACTGTTTGTGAGGTGTTAACTTAACTGATTCTCTTCTGTTCTTTTGATCCACCACTCTGTGTGTGGATCTTCTCTGCTGGGCAGGATTTCTGGCTAAGATGGACTACAGACATGTTTTCTAAGTCCAGGTCCTAAACGTAATTAAAAGACTGAATGGGGCTTCACTCAATAAATTGTGGCCATATTTCATACTTCTACCAAAATGACACATAAAAGATCATATATATATATATATATATATATATATATATATATATATATATAATTCCAAAGCAAGAAAGTGACCCCAGTATGTGCAGCGGTCCTTATAGAATACCTCTTTATTTACTAGGCCTATTCTAAGATAAAGAGCTAAAGGATCATACCACAAAAGAGAAAGACAAAATCTGCTTTAATATAACAATCTTACTATCTTAGAGTGATTTCATATAGTATATTTTGATTTTGCAGAATAAATCAGATATTATGGTCATAAAGTTTATTTATGAAATTAGACACTTTTCTTATGCAACTTTTTATACAACATTTATGCAAAAGGGGGAATATTTTAATGGTTATATCACACTTCTTGGATCCTCCATTTAAATCATATCAGGATTTCAGGTTTTACGGAACCAAAGATTTCTTCTGTTAAAATTATAGTAGAAATGCAATTTTCATATGCAGCTACCACTCCTGACTATAGTAATGAAATGTACTCCCTTTCTTTCTGTCAGCTAAAGGCAGTACAGGGGAAGAAGAAGAAGGAGAAGATGAAGATGCAGGAATGAAGCTTCCAATTTACAGAAGTATTCCCCCCCCCCAAAAAAAAAAAAAATAAATAAATGATTATATTCATGCTGGTCTATTTGATGACTAAATAGTGGTGATGCTGAAACATTTATATATGGAGTAAATACCAAGCCATTTTTGACATAATTGAGCATTGATACATTCTACTATAAAACACAAATATCGTACACATCGCTCCAGTTTGGTTTGTATCTAATTGGAGACTCAAACGGCAATGGTAAACTAGAAGACTTGTCTGACAGGCAACAAATGAAGTCATTGGAGAGTTTACATGGAGTTCCTGGGTGCCGTCCCAGCAGCTGATTGCATTGGACATCAGTTAATCCAATTTGCACCTGTGAGACACCCTCAGCTCAGGGAAGCAACAAGATGACAATGACTCAGCCCTCTGAAGAGCAAACGACTGAATGTCACATTCAGCAAGCAGAACTTGAACTGCAGTATTACAATAGAGCCCTCATGAGTTCAAACAAAAATGTTTCTCTCCTGAACCTTTTTAAACCTATAGCATATTTTCCTTGTAGCTATATACATTAAAGGAGTTTGAAGCTTTGAATCTGCAGCATATCAGTTTCCTGCTGGAAAGGCAGAAAGAAAAGTTACCACAATCTAGTGGTCGCAGAGAGGAAATCACACGGTCATAACTAGTAACCTATGGGCCCCACTGCAAAACTTGAGCACCATGTTTAAAAAGACTCAGATATTGCACACTGTCACAGTACCAGTAAAACAGATACCGAGATAAACAGAATGATGTCATAATAAAGGTATAAAACACACAGAAATATCACAGTACAGAGATAATGAACACAGTGATGTCACAGTACAGGCATAATACACACAGTAATATCACTGATGTCACAGGGCTGATTCACACTGTTATGTCACAGTACAGGGAAAATTCACACAGTTATGGCACAGTACAGGGATAATATAGACAGTGGTGTAGAGCAACACATGAAGTTGAACACACAAACGCAAAGTTGACGAGAAATAAAAATTCATTTTGAGCAACAAATATGATTTTCAAACTTTCATTGCATTTTACTAAGCCACTCATTCACATCTTTAAGTTTTACATTGCATTAGAATATATAAAAATACAAAACAATTTTTAGTCATTTATTTTATTCCTGCTGCATAATCAAGGCTAGAAAACATAGTCAGCTGTCAGCAACTATATTTTCCAGCCATTATTTCATGGCAGAATGACAGTTCTTCATTCATCACTGTTAGGGTAAGTTGGTAGGAGAAAGAAGAATGAGCATCCAAGATGATGAAGCTTTGCACTGAAGTACAGATTTTGACAATCACATATTACTGAAATTTGATTTGGGGAGTTTTGTTAAGGTAAAGCAGAATTTTGTTTCTTTTAGCAAATGCTGTTCATGTGCATTTAGCTGTTTGGAATAATTGCTTTGTCAAAGAAACTATAACTCGAAAACAAAGATTTATATATTCTCTAAGAACCAGTGGCGTAACTTGGAGAGATAGAGCCCCATAGCAGGCTTCTGAATGCCCCCCCACCTTCCAAATGTGGGGACCCACATAAGGCTGTAAATAAGGAATCCAGGCTTTATATAAAATAACCGTGAGGGGGCTGTTTGGAATGATAAACTAGGAAATATTTTAGCGAACATTTTAGTGTCCTACAGCCTGGCTGGTCTCCAGCAGGTGGTGTGGGCAAGAAAGATGGAGGGAGAGGCTGATGTATTGGTTCTCCCTGGGGCAAACCCTTAGTGTCTGTAAGATATGTCCCTGGGTAATGGATGGGGAGCCCGTGGTGGTAACAGATCAACTCACGTTCCTTTATTGAACAGGTAGCAGACAATGGGCCGAAACAGTCTCTCAGCAGATTCGGATTACTGGAGTGGTCATGGAGAGGGTCCTCAGGAATAGCTCACTAGCCTGGTAGTCGATGCAGGCTGGGAGAATTTGGATAGAGCTATGTCCAAACTGTGGAAGCTGCAGCTCTGGATTTGAGTCTCCTGACTCTGGTCCTGGAAATAGGTTAAGTGTCAGCATTGATGGTGTACTGACAATGTCTCTCTCTTCACTCAGATAGATAGAGGTGGACGGCACTCCGCTTTCCAATGGTGCTTACAGGGTCCGGACCAAGCTGATGTATAATCCAATAAACAAAAATCCTGGCACTTGTTTTCTTCTTAAGCATGTAGGTTTATTCATGCATCAAATACAGCTACATCACAGTAACAATAGGACGCGTTTCGGCTTGTATCTCAAGCCTTTCTCAACTATAATCTGTAGATACAAACTGACAAACTAAATACACAGTAACTTGGTAGTCCTGATCACTTACTTCACATCCTACCGGAATGTTACCGCCCGTGGTATTACACAGTGTGTTCAGCTGTTCTCTTCATTTTGATTCCTTTTCTGGGAAAAGGGTAAGATAACCATCATGACATCATGATTTTACTACCTAGCACATTATCAACATAAATGCCAGAAAACGAATGGACATATTAGGAGATACCCCCGAGATCGTAGTCTCGATTTAACCCTCATGGTTCCAGAGTATGCATCCAATAAGCTTCTCTCTTTCGTAGCAGGGTTTTAATATTACCCCCATGTCTGGGTACATCGACCTGCTCAATGACTTGAAATTTTAGTTGAGCAATAGTATGTTATCTAACATGAAATTGTAAGAGTAGTGGCCTTTGACTTTAAAAGGTTTCCCCATGTGGGGTTGATAGATGGTATCCCCTTTTAGAATATTAGAACATTCAGAACAGTTTAAGCAAGGAACCTTGACAGCACTCCCCATGTCTACTTTGAATAATTTGTTCCGTAAGTTAGGTGCTTTCATGTTACAAATCAAACGGGGTGTCCTGAATTCTTCTATTTCAGGATAAATTCAGGATGTGGTGAATTCGTGATCTCTAATATCTTACAGGAGAGGAAAATCAAGCACTTAGGTCTCTATGGTCAGACAATGACTTAATCTTAAAGCCAGCAGACAAAGGCGGCTCAATAGTCGTGATGGACAAAGCGGCATACAAGAAAGAGATTGATCGTCAGTTGTCTGACTATGAGACCTATAAAAAACTACCTAATAATCCAACACTTCGGATTAAAGAGAGATTGATGTTGGCTGTGAACAGGGGCGAACAAGAGAGAGTGATCGATAATAAATTAGCTAGATCCTTGATCAATCATAATCCGATCATACCGGTTCTGTACACCTTGCCCAAGGTGCACAAAACGTTGATAGATCCCCCTGGACGACCTATAGTCAGATCCACCAACTCTATTTTGACACCTCCTTCTAAGGTTCTTGAAAACATATTTATACTGTTTGTGAAAGAGACGGATTCTTTTTTGTTGGACACTATTCCCTTCTTGGAAGTGATTAAGGGTCTAGACAACATCACTTCTACAGATTTACTGGTAACTGTAGATGTTGTTAGCCTTTATAGATCTATTGAGCATCATCTGGGCATCCAAGCAGTGGATAAAATGTTATGTCCACAGTCTACTATAACATCTGAACAAAAGGCTTTTTTGTTTGGTACAGGATGAGTTCTATCTACAGAAAAGAGGAGCTATTGGGCTGAATATGGCCCTGCCCTATGCAAATTGCTATATGGTAGCATTTGAGGAGGAATTTGTCTATAACCACCCCTTTACACCCAATATGTCAAACTTTGGCGTCGTTTTATAGACAATGTATTTTGTATGGGAGGGGCCACAGGAGACCCTTAATGAGTTCCTACTGTACTTTAACTCCATTAGAAGGGAATTGCAATTTACCTCTACTTGTGATTTTGATAGGATCAGCTTTTTAGATACAATGGTATAAAAAAGCTCTTACGGTGGTCTAATAACAGACTTGTTTAGAAACGACACAGTGTCCTACATTATAATAGCAAGCATCCTTACTCCACAAAAAAAGCGGTACCAAAATCACAATTTACACAAGTTTGTAGAATAGTGACGGACGTTACTCTGAGATACAAGAGATTAGACGCATATTTTAAAACAAGCTTGAGTAGCTGCAACATCTGAGACAGCTAGACCTAGGATTCAATCGGACAGAAGAATAGTATTCTCCCATCAGTATCATTCATTCAATAAAAAGTTTCACCAGATAGTTAGGAGACACTGGCATATCCTCCGGACATCCTATCCTGAGATAGAAGAATTCAGGACTCCCCCCCTGATTTGCAACAAGAAAGTACCTAACTTACGGAACAAATTAATTAAAGCAAACATGGGGAGTGCTGTTAAGGTTCCACAACAACGTTTTCTATCTACAAGAAGATAGGCACATTTCCATGCTTAAACTGTTACGAATGTTCTAATATTCTAAAAGGGGATACCATCTATCACCCCCACACCGGGAAACCTTTTAAAGTCAAAGGCCACTACTCTTGCAATTTGTGTAATGTGATTGACCTTATTAAATGTCCTTGTGGACTCCTGTATATTGGGAAAACAATACAGCCCGTGAAGAAAAGAATTAACAAACACAAATCCATGATTAAATGCAATAATCATTTGTTACCTATCCTCTACCACCAAACATACTATTGCTCAACTAAAATTTCAAGTTATTGAGCAGGTTGAGGTACCCAGACGTGGGGGTAATATTAAAACCCTGCTACGAAGGAGAGAAGCTTATTGGATGCATACACTCGATACACTGGAACCAAGAGGGTTAAATTGAGACTACAATCTTGGGGGTATCTCCTAATATGTCCATTCATTTTCTGACATTTATGTTGATAATGTGCTAGTTAGTAAAATCATGATGTTATGATAGTTTTCTAACTTTATCTTACCCTTTTCCCAGAAACGGAATCAAAATGAAGAGAACACCTGAACACACTGCGTAATACCACGGGCGGTAACATTCCTGTAGGATGTGAAGTAAGTGAGCAGGACTACCAAGTTTTTTTTTTTTTTTTTTTCTTTTCCCTTCTTTTTCCCTTTCTTTAAACTTTCTTTATTTTTCCAAATTCATAATACAAAAAAATATATTCCACAAACATTTCTTTAAAAACAGTAGAGAATATAATCAGGATTATTATTATATCCCCCTCCCCCACTCTTATTAATTATACAGTCATCATAGTGCTTTTTAGTAAACTTCTGAATCAAACAAACAAATAATCCACCCAATTTGTGACTCGTACCTTTCCCTTTGACCTACATACTAATCCGTTATCAGATAAGATCATAACCATAATTAACCGCATATCTATCATAACACCCAATTTTACCATACCACCCTCTCCCACCCATACCACCCATGTTGGAGATAGTCGGGAAAAAAAAAAAAAACAAAAAAAAAACAAAAAAACGAAGTTCAATTCCTCTATTTCCTTTACCTATATTATCCATATTCCTCTCCCTCCTCATAAATTCCACTGGTCCCAGAGTTCATTAAGGCCTCTCCCCTTTCTATAACGTTTTTCATATGCACATTCATATGTCTTTATACGTTCTACTAAATGATGCCATTCCTTTACTACTGGAGCCTTAGCATCTTTCCAATGTTTAATCAGCACCAGTCTTGCCAAAAATAACACGGTCTCTTTTGCCAAAAATACCAGGTCTCTTTTACATCTCGAACCTATATCAGTTGGAATTAGTCCCAAGATACCGAGAGTAACTATGCGTGGTAAAGAGCAACCTGCCTGAGCCTCGACGCACTCATAGATTTCATTCCAAAAATTCCCAATCCTCGGACACTCCCATAGAACATGGAGAACATCAGCATTGTTTGCCTTACATCTCATACAGTTTGAGTTATCCTTTAACCCAGTCTTAAACATAAGTTGTGGAGAAAAAAGTGTCCTATATAATATATTTAATTGTGTACATCTATGATTTAGACTTATCGTGCTCCTAATCACATTCTTATAAATCTCCCCCCATTGTGTTTCAGTAATCGTTCCAATCTGATTGGACCATTTAGATTGACTAGTATGCCCCATTATCATATCAATATTATTCCGAAAAAAACAATATATTCTAGCTAAATTTTTTGGCATTACTCCTAACTCTATCAATAATGTGAACTTACTACTTCCCTCTACCTTAAATATGTCTTTATTTTTTTCCCTTCTATATGCGTGGGCCAACTGCCAGTATCTAAATAACTCACCTTTCTTAAGGATACCCTTATCCACCCAGTGTTGGAACGGAGGTAATTCCCCGTTCCTCCCCAAGTGCTCCAAACAGGTAATATTCCTTTTTTCCCAAAATATAACTTCTTCCATTTTATAGAACTCTGGAATATTGAGATTACCCCATAAAGGTGTAAAATTAAAACCCCCTTGAATCCCTAGAAGCCCCTTCACCTCTTTCCATGTATTTATCAGCAATGCTGCTATTGGAAGTTCTTTCCTATTGAGAGTCTTTAGTTGACCTGACTCCAGCAAGGCAAAAATTGATTTAAATCTCCTCCCTACCATACCAGAAAATGTCTCAAACAGCGTGCTATGCTTATTTTCAATTAGGAACTGGATTTGAGCAGCTAAAAATAATGATAAAAAGACGGGAGGGAGAGACCTCCTTTACACTTATCCCTCATCAGGTATTCTTGTTTGATACGTACTTTTTTCCTCCCCCATAGTAATTTATTAATAATGGCCCGAATAAAGGCGTACCATTTCTTATCGATCCAGCATGGGCAGTTACATAGCACATATAACCGTTGTGGTAATAGTATACTTTTTATTAAGGTAACCCTCTCTGCTCTATTCAGAGGCAGGGAGCTCCAAGTATTAACCTTGCATTTCAACTTGGTCAATAGAGGGACCAGATTCAGTGCTATGTAATCGCCCACCCTGGTACCGATCTTTAGACCTAAGTACTCCATAGTTGAGGAGACTTTCAGATCTACTTGTCCTAGATTAGTCAATGAATCATCGTCTAGAGGCATCAATATTGATTTTTGAACGTTAATCTCAAAGCCGGAGTACCTACCAAACTCATTGATCAATCTCAATGCAGTCGGAACTGACTCTCCCGAATCTTTAAGACAGAGGAGAATATCGTCGGCATAAAGCATAATCTTATCATCTGGGCCTCCAACCCCTGCCCCTCCGATCCCTCTACTAGCCCTAATCTTGATTGCTAGAGGTTCAATGAACATGGCGAATAGAAGAGGGGACAGGGGACACCCCTGTCTAGTGCCCCTTGTTAAAGAAAAAAAGGAAGAAAAATCCCCATTTATCTTAATACAGGCTCTAGGATCAACATAAAAAAGTTTAACCCACTCCACGAATCCATCTCCCAATCCGAACCTTTCCAATACTTCCCAGAGGAAGTCCCACTCCACCCTGTCGAAGGCTTTCGAAGCGTCCAACGACAGGATGGTGCGGGACCCCCCCCCGACCCATCTGCAAGTTCATAAAGAGCCGCCTAATATTAGTTCCAATGTGGCGCCCTCCCACAAAGCCACACTGATCTTGATGTACTAAAAATGGAACCACCATTTTCAATCTATTAGACAGCAATTTGGCCATTAATTTTGCATCTACATTCAAGAGCGAGATTGGGCGATAAGATTCTCTTTCAGCCAGATCTTTATTCTTTTTCCCGATCAGAGCAATACCTGCCTCATACCAAGACTCGGGAAGTCGTCCCACAATCTGTGCATTCTCCCATAACTCTACCAAGAGAGGGAGGAGTATAGCACCAAATCTTTCATATATCTCTAAAGGTAATCCATCTAAGCCGGGTGAGGCATTACGTCTTGTAGAGGATATTGTCTGTTCTATCTCTTTAATCGTAATTGGGGAGGAGAGTTGATCTTTCTTGTTCGCTTGCAGTTTAGGTATATCAATACTATCTAAGTATGTCTTTATATTAGCCCTAGACTCCTCTAAATCAGAGGTGTACACACTTTGAAAGAACTGTAAAAATGCCTCCTTAATCTCACTTTGACTGTATACTGTTTCCCCAGAGTTATTCTTAATTGTCTGTATTCTGTTTACTTCCTGTTGTTTTTTTACTTTCTGTATAAGCCTTTTAGATGATAACCCGCTCTCGCAGTGTGCTGTCTGGTCCAGAAAAAGAAGTTTTTGCATTGCTTTATTAGAAATAAATTTGTTATACCGCTCTTGTGCCTGTTTAAACTTATCTAAAGAATTTTGTGATCTATTCCCCTGGAAATCCTTCTCACTTTTTCTGACCTCCTCCTTCAGCAGTTTTTCCTGCTTTGCAAACTGTTTTCGGAGAAAAATCACCTCAGAATTAAGGATGCCCCTCAAATAGGATTTTAATGAGTCCCATAACAGAGCCAAATTATTACCTTTTTTTTTCACTTCAATAAAATGCCCTATATCTTTCTTAATTTTATCTTCATTCGTTATCAAAGACAGCCAATGTGGGTTAAGTTTCCAAAATCGACAAGGTGGTTCAATAGAGCCAAATAGCTCCAGAACTATCGGGGAGTGATCTGAGATCAAACGATTATCATATCTCATTTTTTTTATCCAAGGGCCTGCGGCTTCATTCACAAGTGCAAGATCTATTCTAGACAAAGAGTCGTGAGAGCGATTAAAGCAGGAATAGGCTGGCTTATCGCCATATAACAGCCTCCATACGTCTAGCATCCCTATTTCGTGGCAAAATCTAGAAAAAGGGGAATCCCTAACCATCAGTTTAGCAGACTGACTTTTCCCCAGTCTATCTTCCCTATCAGAGAATACTGAATTAAAATCCCCTAACGCCAGTATAGGACATTCTCCCACTTTCTCCATAAACCGTAATAAACTCACTAAGACCGCATATCTAAAAGGGGGAGGTATATAAATCCCTGCCACAACACATCTAGTACCTTCCAATATACCATGGAGGAAAACATATCTTCCATCCATGTCACATTGGGAATCGATTACTTTAAATTCAATAGCCCGGTGGATCAAAATTGTAACTCCCCTAGAAAAGGATGAAAAAACCGAGCTATAGCTTTGACTTGCCCATCTTCTTTCTATTAAATATGTAGTATCTTTATTAAGATGTGTTTCCAACAGGATAACAATAGCAGGCAATTGTTTACTAATATAATCAAAAATGATGCACCATTTCAACCGGTCCTTCAACCCTCTTATATTCCATGAGATAATCCTAATAATTCCCATTTCTCATAACAGGCAGGAGAAGAGAGGAAGAAGAAGAAAAAAAAAAAAAAAAAAAAACCCAACTCCTTTCTACCTCCAGCAACCCTCCCTCCACCCTACCCCCCCCCCTACCCCCCCCCCCCTTCCCTACTACCTGTCCTACAATTGTAGAACTCTACCTACTTGAGCCACTAACCCGTTCCCACCCGCTTCCCATCCCCCCCATGATGATGGCCTTATCAAAACTAAAGATATTTCTGTCTATATCACAGCCCTTTTGAATCCATCCACTCAGAGGCTTGTTCAGGAGTACTAAAAAAATGGGACTGATCTTGATATAGAATTTTTAATTTTACCGGGTGTAAAAGGGAATAAAATGATATCTTTTTCTCTTAACCTTCTTTTTACTTCAGAGAAACTTTTTCTTTTTTGTAAGGTATCCCTAGAGAAGTCAGGGTACAATGCCACTTTGACGCCCTGGACTGTGAGCTCTTTATGGTCGCGTGCTCGTCTGAGTATCGTGTCCCTATCTCTGGAGAGAAGCACTTTACATATAATTGTTCGTGGCGTATTCCCGGGAATTTTCAATACCGTCGGGATCCTATGTGCTCGCTCAATATCAAAATTGGGTGATAGATTCTCTTTACCTATTTTCTCAATGAGCCAGTCCCTGACAAAATTAACCGTGTTCTCCCCTTCTGATCGCTCCGGGACCCCTACCATTCTTAAGTTAGCCCTCCTGGACCTGTCCTCTAACTCTGTCAGTCTATTTTTAAGAGAGGTGTTCTCTTTTTCCATGGAGCACATATTTTTCTTTATGACATTAACTTCTTTTTCCATTTTGGATATTTTCTCTTCTGACAGCTTTTGTTTCTCTCTAACCTTGTTAAGGTCCTCTCTCAACAAAGACACGTCTCCTCTTAGGGCCCCCACCTGTTTTGTTAGTTCTCCAATTGCGTTACTGCAGACCTTGATTGAGGCTAATATTTCCTTTAACATCGCATTTTCCCCGCCAACCTCTATCTCCTCTTCTCCTTGTTCTTCACCCTCTAATACCCCAAATCTCGATCCCTGAGACTTATTCTTGGGGTCTTGACCCTCTGCTCCCTGATTTTTACTCAGTGTTCTTGTTTTTACTGGTGGGGATTTCCATAGTTTGTCTATTTTTGCTGAATTATCAGCTTTATTTGAACCCCCCTTCTCTTTTGGGGAGGATGACCCCAGAGATTTTCTTGATGCGTTTTTGGGGCCCATTGTAAACCCCTACTTGGGATACTCCGAGGGATAACAGCCTCACAATTTATAGGGAATATAATCTAATATTGACTGAAATGGCCTGAAATAAATCTATACACACAAGTTTACCCAATACAGATGACGTAGCAACAAATTATTACAGATGCAGCACTTAGCAAAACAGATTGTAGCCAACCTAGATAATGTAAGTACCACAAACAAAACCGCCTATCAAGCTCTTCAGTTGACCCTTATTGCACTAAGCCCGTTATTAGACCCTGACCAATGTTAGGCAGTATCACTTTATAAAGGTCCATTAACCACTTTAGCGTAGTTTAGAGTGCAATATATTGCAGAAAACAGATTATTAAATGCAGCATATAATAATTGGTATGGGTTGATGACAAACTATAAAACTATAATTCCATTCAATCTGTTCAGCCACTTAGTAAATTAATGGCGTTGCCACATTAGAGGTATATAGCAGATACCAAGCAGTTAGTAGTTAGTAATAGTTAGTAGTAACCGGGATTGTGGTTAATGAATTAGTAGTACTGCTACGTAAATGCCTATAGCGGTCTCATAGTTGAGTATCAAGGCTGGATATCCGCACAAGAGGAAAAGTTAGTTAGTAGATAATAGTTAGCGTCCCAAAAATGTTAATTAGTTAGTTTCTGATGCCGGTTAGTCTTCAACACATAGATAAGAGAAGCCCCGTCCAAAATCCATTATCCTGAATTAGTGGTAACCACAGGGTAAGAATACAATAAGCCAGATCATCTCACCACTCTGTGTATACACCACTCCAAGATGTTCCAAATCTTCACTGTAGGCAAGCAGCAGGCAAGCAGCAATTGTAGACAAGGACAAATTCAGCCCAGCAGTCCGGTCACACCATCCTCGTTGAAGCCTCCTCCGGTCGCGTCGCTCCCGCTCCGAACCCGAGAATCCTCCACACGTGGTAGTGTTCCCACGGACAAACGGACCTCCCCGCCTCAGAGCCGCCACAGCGTCTCCTAGCACCTCACTTGGGCCTCCTCACCAAACAGAGCCAGACAATACCGCACACGCCGGCATCCGGATCAGCCTCCGCTTTGTCATCAGCCGCAGGTACCGCATACAGCCAACTAGCGGCTAGCGGCTATCAGCAGTATCTTCCCCGACCGACATAACTCCTTCACTTATTACCCCCGTCACGGCCATCAGGGAGGTCGAGAAAGCGGGCGAGAAACCGGCGTGCAGCGTGACTACGTCATGCCGTTACGCTCTCCCAGAACTCTTTTTGCTCAGGACTACCAAGTTACTGTGTATTTAGTTTGTCAGTTTGTATCTACAGATTATAGTTGAGAAAGGCTTGAGATACAAGCCGAAACGCGTCCTATTGTTACTGTGATGTAGCTGTATTTGATGCATAAATAAACCTACATGCTTAAGAAGAAAACAAGTGCCAGGATTTTTGTTTATCTCTCTTCAATCAGTCCATGTGCCGAGAGATGCTCATGTGGTAAGAGTCTGGGCCTAAGAGGCCTGTGCCCCCACTGCCCAAGGGGTTTATTCTCCTGGTAAGGTGGTAGCACTTCTCCAATCACACTCCAGTTTACAATACAGCCAAACTCATTGGTCAATAACTTACACCCACTTAACTATTGCCCATTCAGGCAGAGGCTAAAGCTGCCAATTACCTGAGATCTCCCTGCATTATCCGTTGGGTGAGTTGATCAGACTCACTATTTGGATTCTGACAGGTAGAGGGCCTTATTCGCAACTACTCCTTTGACTATACGTTGGCATGGGTGTTGCACATGTATATAAAGGTGCACAACCTCCACTCTTTAATGTGAGGTCATATGATGGGGCTATCTGTCTACCAATGTAGTTATGCCCCTACTAACTACAGTGAAACACGGTATAAAACAAGCCTTTGTTCTGTTTATTAAAATAAATGGATTCTTCTATATGGGAAACTTTTTACTTAGAAGTATTGAATGTTCTTTTACGATGTTATAGAAGTGACAAATAATGTTTTCTTAACACAAACAGAGTAGGTAAAATGACAATGGGTGATATAGAGGAGGCCCTGCACCTATGCATTAGCTATAGAATGCGTCCAGTAAAAGAATTAGGATTTGATCCAAAGTTCCTGAAACGTTTTGTCATGAAAACTAATTTTATGAAAAAAAAAAAATCAACATGTGGAAGACAGCAAAAGAAGAAAAATCCCAGAAGCAGGACATGATGTGTAGATCAATCATTAGCTAACGAGATCCTCGGATGTCACAGCTAGAGATGGGCAAATTTATTTAAATTCGATTCGACCCGGTTCAGCGAATTTTCAGAGAAAATCGGATTCAAATCCAATCCAATCACGGCATGTGAGGTAACGGTATGTCACATTCCTGTTGAGGGTGCACGGAGAGGGCTCACGAGCTATTTTCTAGTCACAGCCCCTTTAAAGACCAGAGCTTATGCAAACTCTGCCATTTGTTTTCTGCCTTATTGTAGGGATAGAATCTCAATGTTGTGAGCAGGGAAATATAAAGCTACAGGGAAATTGCAGGAATAGGAACCTGCAACTGGAAGAGCAAGGCAAGTCTCTTTGGGCGTATTGTTGGGGACAATACACCATAAGCAGGCTGCCATTCCTCATTATCGGCGTCAATGTACCCAGTTGACTTCTGCTGCTACTGGGTCTCTTTGTCTAAGTTATCCATACATAATATTAAGCACCTGCCTGTTTTTGTTTTTAGGATTATTATCACCTTTTTGTGGGTTATAATATGAACTGTCGCCTCTGCTATTTATACATAATATTTCGCACTTTCCTGGTTTTTGGGTCACACTTTCCTTTTATTTGGTTTAAATATGCGCATGGACTGTGTGTAATCCATAAGTACAATTTCACACCTGCCCATTTGGTTTTCATCATGCTGTTTTTGTAGTTTAAAATAAGTGACTAGCCTGTGTTTATTACATTCGTAAAATATATCACTTTTTTACCCCATTATTTGTGTTCAGTTATGCTTCTGGCTTATGGGTGAAAATTTAGCACCTGAATATACAGTCTTTTGAGGTTTTGGGGCTGCTATCCCAAATATTTAACCTAAAAAATGCTTTTGGCCTGTGTGTAATACAAAGAGAAAATGTAGCAATGGTCTGTGGCAGTGTATGTTCAGACACTTTGGGGGCAGGTATCTGGTTGTTATATTTCTTTCTTTTTTGTGAAATTTTGCTTTTTTTTCGACTTTTCACGGCGACTTTTGCTGTTGTTTCTCAAGTAGACCTTTATCTGCACCTTGTTTAGTGTCTTGGGGGACCCTATGACAGAGACCAAAAGGCGATGGGAGAGGAAGTAGGGGAAATTTTGGTGGAAGAGTGGACAGAGGCAACAAGTTCCCTTAGTAGTCCCCTAGTGCATAGGGGAGATCCCAAAAGTTTTTACTGCCTAGGATGTATAAGACACCATTCTTGTTTTGGAAATTGGGATTGCAGGAGGATGTTGTTTTCCCCAGGTGCACGGAGGAGAGAGTTGGTATATAGCCACATGGAAGTCATGAGAAGTTTCAAGAGGAAGGGGTTTTAAGCATTAATTGACCAACTATCCTTAGCATAGTTCTGACAGTGTCTGACATGCTGCTTCACAGACCAGTTTTGTCAATTGTCTTTAATACATGGCCTATGTACATTCCAGAAGAACTCAAATTCTATGATGTTTGCCTTAAAAAAGTTCTGTTAAAAAAAAAAAAAAATCAAATGTAGTTACTGTTCTTGTCTGTTGCCAAATGCACAAAAATACCTTTAGGAAAACAAAGGATTTCCAACAGTTAGATCCAACCATCTTTTTGTTATTAAGAAACAATTAAAAAAGATTTTACATTGTCAAAATTCTTATGCTTTCGATGGGGTGGAAAGAAACAACAAAATCTGCCCCAATTTTAACATGTGTTAGATGCAGATTTTATAGCAGATTATGATGCAGTCTTGGGTTAAGCCTCTAAAGATCGAGTACATATATCCTTACACAACCAACAACCACATAATTTCTTTGCATTGTGCAATGTCGTCATGATACAGTGGCTACAATATGTAAACAGTAACAGATGCACAGTATGCTTTCTAGGAATGTCAAGCACCCAAGGGAGAGATTTGTGTAAAGCAGATGATGTTTCATGTAAATAAATGCATGATTTATTATGGAGGTCAGTGAAATGCTGTAAAATATCAATTGTTTAAAATGATTTGCATTAAGGATATTATCACCAATCAAAATGTTTTATTGCTTTTCATGTAAATAAATAATGCATTAAGTTTTTACGAAAAGATGCACAAGAATAAGTGCGTCACTTTTTAATTTTTGCACTTTCTAGAACTTTTCCTGACAAAATTTAAACAACAGTAAATTATTTAATTGGTGTAGTGGTAATATTGCTTATGATATAATTGGAATACATATATATTTTTTGTTTTTTCAATTGTTTCAATAGTATTTTTGGATACAAAATATACCAGTTTAGCTATAGAAGGCACAGAGGTCCATAGCTGTACCCAGGGTCGGATTAAGACTGCCATGGGCCCTGAACTGTATGAGAATTATCGGCCCCTCCACAAGTCTAATTTTTCATTAAGTCTGTCCACTTTCAGTACAGGACCTTTAGAAGACCTTTAAAGGTCTGGGAAGGCCCCTTGTATACATGCATGTTGAGAGCCAGTGTACATCTATGAGGATTTCAGAGAGTCCATCAACCACTGCAAACTGTATGATATAACAACATTGAGCATTTAATGAGAGCAGTCTCTTTATTATCTCTGTTGCAGTATTAAACTTGGTGTCAGGATCAGAGGTAGTGGATCCTCTGGACCACCGCGGACAATGGTGTAAGCTGACACCTGGTACCCAGTTTTCACCAGAGCCCGCCACAATGCCGGTTGGACTTGCTGTGGCGTGGTACCACCAGGTCATTCCACAAGCACGACTTGGTCCGCGATGGCAGCCAAGGCATATTACAGAATCGTCAGGCCAACTTGTGGTCTGGAACAGGCAGGAGGTCAAAACAGGCAGCGCAGGATCAGAATTGGGGACGTAGCAGTAGGTCAGGGCAGGCAGCACAGAAGCAAGGTCAGGAACGGAATCGAGGTCACAACAGAAGGTCAGGGTGATTGCACGGGGCATCAGGCTTTCTCTAAGGCTATGAAGCACAAAGATCTGGCAGGGGACATAGGAAGGGGCAGGAATTTATCTTGGCAGGTGGACAGCCAGCGCCAATTTTCGGACCCCGGGGATCGAGGAGGCCGCCGCTGGAGCCAGGAGAGGTATGTTTCCAGACAGGCTTTGGAGACACAGTAGGGCTCTTGTGGCCTGTACAGATTTAGCTTTGGGCCATTTCTTTCAAAGTTGTTATCCCTAAAAACTAATACTAGAGTAAATAGACCTTGACTCTCCTTCCCATATTAAATGTGACCTTTATTAACATTTCAGTAAGTTGGTACCTATTGTGTAATGGTGCATGAACAAACACTTAAAAGCCATAAAATTCCTTTGATGAAAGGTTAGATCTTCGTAATGATAAATTGAAGCAGAAATTGTTCTTGTGTCCAGTAGACTATTATTTTAAAATAGAAAGCAGACCATTACTAGTGGAGTTTGTGCCCCATCTTGACCTTTTTGTTCTATTTTGAAGAAATAAGTTTTTTCTACTATTGAAGCCACATGTTGACAGGAGAGTTATTTTTCCTTTATTTTATCTTCTAAATATCAAAAGAGAAAGCCAAGAGTTAATAGATGTTTTAGATTAGATATTTTACAGAAAAAGGATTTGAATCTTCCATGTTACAATGTATTCCCCTAACAATTTCAAAATGGAAATGTGTTATGATTCACAATATTATGTTTTCTAAAAATACAAGGTTAGTTGTGTCCTGCCTTGCATGCTAGAAAACTGTAGTGCAAGAGATCCAAAAAGTTTCAAATCTTGGATTGTGGCAGTTTGCCAAATAATTGTCCCAATTAATAATTATAAGATGGGAGGACTTGGATGCTATTGGTCAACAGATTTACTGTGACTTGTTGCAGAAAAGTGGTGGATTTATAGCTGGCTGATGTAGATTTTACTCTAATTCTATCACAGGGCACACATGTAATGAACCTGTTCAGCAACAGCGCAACCACAACCAGACTTGACGCTAGCTGTCAGACTGGGTAAGTGGTGGTGAAATCACTCTGCAAAGTTCCTGTGGGCTATGGCCCTGCCTACAGCAGATAAACTGCCCTGACATTGGCGAAGCCTCCATCAGGAATCTATCTAACAGTCCCTGAGTGACCTTACAAGGTTACAGGAAAGACTTACTTCTTCAGTTAACCAGAATACTTTGATAGACTAGCATGCACACTAGTCTGCAGAAAAGTGTCAAGCCAGAACCAAACAAACCTGGGGCAGGTGAAGCGGGGTAACACCAGGAGATACACAACACAGCTGTACAAACCACAGATACAGACAGACAGAAAAGCAGAGTCAGACAGACCGGGTCAAAAACAAGATGGCCGCAATTGTACAACAACATTCAACAGCAATTGAATGGTCGGTAAGCGAAATAGAGGTCAAATGCACAGAATAGCAAACAACAGAATAACAAAAGCACTACAGCAGAGAAAAGACTGAATAAAAAGCACCCTCTGAAGGAGCTGGGCAAGATATAAAGAGAGTAATGGTCACCGTCTCATTATTGACTGGTTCACCCATCCATCACTCAAACCACAACATCAGACAAAACGAGCTCAAACTCACACCCAGCCTTCCCAAGGAAAGATCTTGAGAAGGAGTTGTGAATCACAGGCAGCTATGGGCGTGGTTACACACACAGAAGCCTGAACATGGTCCCATTCAGAGCAAATTGTTCTTAAACACACCAGAATTATTAAAAGGTCAGAACCTGTGGGCCACATAATTAATACAGTTTCCAAAGCAACTTTGATATATTGAACCCATCATTGACCCCAATTTAATAAAAAGAAAACAGGGTGTGAACTAGTGGAGTTCTTTGATGGCCACATTCTGGTGCAGCTCTGTGAATCTCTACTATAAGCTACAGCTTCAGCGTACAGTCCATTTTGGTATCTTCTTTGGCATACTCACATCAAAAGTCTCTTACAAGGATGAGATTAAAGAAAATTGTCACACAAACATGTAAGAGCTTGACATCGACCAGTACCCAGACACCATAGACAGAGAGTAGAAAATCAGTCTACTCTATCACAAATTGCAAACTTTGGAATCCATGGGCCAGGCCAGGCATAATGGGGCGCATCTACTTACCAGTCCAGAGGAGTTCACTGAAAGTGCATTGTCCATGTATAATGAACTCTGTCGCGATTCACTAAGATTGTGCACCTGATATCGTTCATGTGTCGCTTCCCTGCTCAGGTCCGCCGGAGTTCACCTTCTTCTTCATGGTGCATGTAAGTGCTTCATCTTGCGACACAGATTAAAAATTAAATCCCGCGCTGAGTCCGAACCAGTCCGATCGCCCCCCAATTTCTGTTGCATGAAACCCAGGGCACCAAAATCCGATCGCGTGCAACACAATCCTACGTTAAATACCTGTCACAGCTGTGCAAAACCAGAAATGCTGAAAAATTCAACGAAAGTGAGGCTGGGGACCCTTAGTAAATAAGCCCCAATACCTTTGTTGTTGCTTACTTATGATGCTGGGTTCATAAGCCTTTACTTTACTTGAACTATTTATTTTTTAACCCATTAATGACCAGGCTCTTTTTGCTTTTTGCATTTTAATTTTTCACTCCTCACCTTCAAAAATCCATAACTTTTTATTTTTCCATATAAGTAGCTGTAAAAGGGCTTGTTTTCTGCAAAACAATTTGTACTTCATAGTGACAGTATTTATTATTCCATGCCATGTACTGGGAAGTGGGGAAAAAAATTTAAAAGCAGTGAAATTGGTGAAAAATGCACTTGCACAGTTTTCTTGTGGGTTTGGATTTTAAATTTTTCACACTCAGTGTCGGGAGCTGTGTGTGTTATCATTTTTTGTGACTTTCGATGGTTCAATGCTACCGTTTTGAGGACTATACGGCCTTTTGATCATTTTTTATAGAATTTTTAATATTTTTCAAAATGGCAAAAAAGTTACATTGGGCACTATTTTACGTTACAGGATCAAACACTGGGAATAACTGTTATTATATTTTGATAGATCAGACAGTATGGCAGTATATGTGGATTGTAATAAATGGTCCAAAACGAGACAGCCTTGGGTCATTGCATGACTGGAGACTGTCAAGGTAATGGATCGCCAATCCCCTATGATGTCTCAGGGAGCAACGATCAGAGCCGCCCACGCGCTGCTGACTCTCTTTTTAATCCTCCAGCAGTTTTCCACAATGTGCAACTTTTTTTGCACATTGGGAGAACTATTTATATAATTATCTTATATTTGTATAATTATAATGTGTTAATCTTTTACAATTTATATCATCATATTCTCTTACTTAAATATTGACTATCTTGACAATCTTGGTATTTGACTATGATGTTATAAAAACATACTATTGAAAATATAATAATAGGCCAAGAAAAAAGTAAATATCATCAGATACACGAGAAGTCCATTGGACTGTACCAAACAGTCTTTTTAAGATGCTGAGACACATGTTCGATCTGCATGACTGAGTCAACTAAATGCAGACTTTTCAGCAAATCCAGCAATTAATAAAGTAGAACTCCAGTTGCGAGTGGCTTGTGGCCAAAGGTTACTTAGAACAAAAGTCAATTATTGAGCATTTTGATTAATGACACACCATTCCTAAAGAGTTTGATCCAAGCTATTCACTTATTTAAGTACAGAAGCATTGTTACTGTATGTACTCACCTTACAAAATGAGATGGATGGAATTGTTCACCACTTAAAATTCAAAAGCACGGAGCAGTGGAAATAGCACCTAAAAAGTTCATTAAGGCTTTGAGAACATAATGCAAATACATATCTATATATATATTCTTCACAACAACAAAAATACCAACAAAAAACTTTTTTAGAGCCATAACCAGTGATCAACCACTTTCCAGGGTAGTTATTTTGGTAGTGGACTGATTTTTTTTCAAACATAGTTTTTTTATATTCTTTGAACATAATGTGGATAACTCTATGGACAGACCTTATATCTATGTACACAGGGAAAACAAGACCTTAAACATTTTTTATTTATTTTTTACATTTTAATATATGATTCTTCATGTCATGTTTTTCTTTGCACAGCTTCAGGTCTAAGAATTGAATTGTATCTTGTAGAAGATGTAATAAATTTTGATAGGTGAAGCTATATTATCTTTTACTATATATTATATATTACTATATATTACCTGTTGTACAGATGTTTATGAAGGGCAAGATGTGGACAGTATTTCTTAATATCTTTTATCTATCAACTGCAAATATTTAAGAATCTCTTGTTTTGTTTCCACAATGAAATAATTGGAACACTAGTAAAACACTATGGGGGGCATTTATTAGGGCCTTTCAAACAGAAAACTGCCATTTTTTTCCTCTCTGTGCCTCTTAAACCTACATTTATGAAGTGTCCACGCAATAATATGATTGGGTTCCGACACACTTGACTTGTTCTATTTTTTGGTGCAAATTTTTTGAACGTTTGTGAATCTATCCGTTTTCTAGCGCTTCATTTTTCGACACAAGAACTAGTAAAAAAATTATGCAATATTGTCATTCTTAGGCTGTGGCCTCAGCCTGGCTCGGTGCAATAAATCAGAAGGGTGTAAGCTTAGTCCTGCTAATTAAGGTTTTTGAACCTTACACCTTTTGTCACTTGTGATGCTGCTTTAAATGTCTGTGCCTCCATAAAAGTCTACAGCAGCCTTCACAGCAGGAAGCTCTCTCTTAGAATGTGCATATAAGAAAAGCAAGTTTCATTCTGCAGTGTGCGATGTGATGCATCTCAGTCAGGTCAAACACATGCTGAAAGCCTGAGGAGAAATATCTCTCTGGTGCAATTTCATCCATTTAGTTTTGTCATTGGGGGTTCTTCTACACTTGCGAGTGTGATGTGATGAACTCGCATAACACTTGCGAGTGTAGAAGGGGCCTAAGTGTCTAACTCTGTCCACATTATTCCTTCTAAACTCTTCCTCTTCTTCCTGCCCCCTCAGTGCTTGCTAGTGTCACCACACCAGTGAAGCTGCCTGCACACACCTGCTAAACGTCATATCTAGCATTAGTTTCATGTTATTGAACATGAATGGTGAGCATTGGCAGTGTGGTGCTCCATTCCAAAGGAGAATAAGCAGATTACATTATTAATTTTTAAGATTATGATGATACAAATACATTTATATTTTATTAGGTATTACGCAACATGATAATCCTGATTGCCTTAGTTTTTATTGTATAATATGCATGTTCTCACATTTTTATGCATATTTATTTATTCAGCTGTATCTATTTTCATCGAATTATTTTTACATCACTTTATTTGTGTTTTTAAACATTCTATTCCCTGCTCCCGCCACATCCTCCACCATGAAGGTGCTTTTTTCCCCAGAATCTACATGTTTCAGTTTGAAATTATATGTAGACTTGCAATGTACATTATTTTGTACCTATGACACTTGATGTAGGCTCCAGTCCTGAGTAGAAATATAAAAAGAAAGATTCTCGGGTCGCGGGCTCACCCGTGCCCCTCAGTACATGCTGGCGTGGCACCCGCGCATCTTACCTGTCCCCGCTCCTGATCCCTGTCTTCGGGCCATGCGCGCGCATCCCCGTCTCCTAGGGCGTGTGCCAGCTTCAGAAAATTTAAAGGGCCAGCGCACTATTAATTGAAGCTGGCTATTTCCCAGAATTCTATATAAACCTTCCTCTCCCTTCACACCCTGCCGGATCTTTGTGCCTTGTGCCCTAAAGAAAGCTTTGTCTCATGCCCTGCACTGTTCCTGTGATTTTCCGTTGTGACCCCCGTTCCGTTCCTGTCTACGATCCTCTGCTGCCTGTCCTGACCTCCTGCCTGTCCTCAAATACAATTCTGCTTAACTTCTCTATACCGTGCCTTGACTGCGGGCAAAGTCGCACCTGTGGAAAGACCTGGTGGTACCACGTCACAGCAAGTCCTACCCACTCTGGTGAAAACCGGGTACCACTTAGATTCTGGTCCCAGGTGTCAGCTTACGTCATCTTCTGCGGTGGTCCAGTGGGTCCACTAACCCTGAAGCCTGACAATGCATATAGATATATATATTGTATAGGTCATAGGTGAAGTGGCAAATCTAGCTTGTTTGATGCCAGTATAAGCCGAGCATGTACTGTGTGAGGAGTGCAAGTCAAGACAACGATCCAGCTCCAAGTATTAAATTGCTTCTTTTATTGATCATTCAAAATTCAGCTGGTTGGTACATACATTAAATTTCAATGTTTTTGGTGCAGCATGCAGTGCTTGAAGCGTGTTGGAGTTTTGATGTATGTACTCACCCCGTCTGCTCGAGAGAAAGGCATTTATAACCAGCCAGAAATGTGGGGTAATGTTTAATTCCACAAAGCACCTCAGATCTGCTGAGACCCTGATCCCGAGAAAAAAGAAGTGCTCCAAGTAGTTATCCAGTTGACTGTCCATATATTCTGCTTCTGTTTTATATAGAGACTGGTAAAAAAAAAATAAAACTCTCCAGAATCACCCCTTGGTCTTGCACAATGGTTCCCGCAGAGTTTGTTATAGAATGAACGGCTTGATTACTGTTTTTGTTTTCTAATTTAATTTCTAATTTTTCTAGTTTACCTGATCTGCCCCTTTCAGAATAATATCTTTGTCCTGTGAAGAAGATTTTGTGTTGAGCCTTTTCCGCCATAAAGGAGTTATAGGCAGATTGGGCCTCTATAAATCTATCCCTATGTGCTTCTGTAGATGTGGCCTCCCACACCTCCTGCCTCCTATTTTTAATTTTGTCTCCAATTAATTTCAGAGAAGAAAATAACCGGTAAATAAGGTTTTAACGTATCCCAGACCAGCCCCAGGTCTCCCAGAATTACTCTCCAAGAATTCCTCTATAAGTCTCGCTATCTTCTCCTTGTTGTCCATGATAGAGAGCCAATGGGGGTTCAATCTAAAGGAACTCCCTCTGTCCAGTTGCGTCCCCTTTTCCATCCTAAATAGGAGGGAGATAGGGCCATGTTCGGCCACTTTTCTGGACTCATACTTCATTTTGAGATAAATCCAAGAAACACATCATTGACTAGACATAAATCTATCCTGGGCAACGTGGAGTGGGCACAAATAAAACTGGAAAAGGCAGGCCTATCAAAGTACTTAGTACGTCAGACATCCTTCAACTGCCAATTCTCACAGAAAACTCTCAAACCAGGAGAACCCCTACTGTTTTGCACCTTGAAACTCCTCAAATTTTGCCTGTCTAGTGCCATGTCCAGGACAGCATTAAAATCATCAATAATCAAAATCCGGTTGTCTTCCCTATCAACTACAATCTGGATCATTAAAACATCTAATTTATTTCATCTTGAAAAAACGTGACAATACATCACCCCCTTACGGATGCGTTTTGAGCTCTATAATTTAGTTTTTATTGAGGCTATGACCATGTATAACAACTATAAGACATTATAAATGTTTATCATAGACTAGCCCTGTAAAGAAAAATGGTTGTATTAACACTTTCATGTATATGATTAGGTTCATTATTCACTTTAATAGTATATTTTGAATTTTATTTTTTTTTTAGTGGTATTTCAATGCATTTCTATGGAAAAATTCATATATTCACCACTAGAATTGAAATGTGTTTGTTTACCTGACAAATACAAAAAGAAAATTCTGATTCTCCGTGACTCTCATAAGTTATTCAAAATTATTATTCAGGTTTCAATACACAGTTATCTTAAGAGGGTCATTACTGGTTAACAAAGCAAAAAAGAATTTTGAAAAAAGACCTATTTATTATATAATGCATAACCTTTTATATATATACACTCACCGGCCACTTTATTAGGTACACCTGTCCAACTGCTCGTTAACACTTAATTTCTAATCAGCCAATCACATGGCGGCAACTCAGTGCATTTAGGCATGTAGACATGGTCAAGACAATCTCCTGCAGTTCAAACTGAGCATCCGTATGGGGAAGAAAGGTGATTTGAGTGCCTTTGAACGTGGCATGGTTGTTGGTGCCAGAAGGGCTGGTCTGAGTATTTCAGAAACGGCTGATCTACTGGAATTTTCACGCACAACCATCTCTAGGGTTTACAGAGAATTGTCCAAAAAAGAAAAAAACATCCAGTGAGCGGCAGTTCTGTGGGCGGAGATGCCTTGTTGATGCCAGAGGTCAGAGGAGAATGGGCAGACTGGTTCGAGCTGATAGAAAGGCAACAGTGACTCAAATCGCCACCCGTTACAACCAAGGTAGGCAGAAGAGCATCTCTGAGCGCACAGTACATCGAACTTTGAGGCAGATGGGCTACAGCAGCAGAAGAGCACACCGGGTGCCACTCCTTTCAGCTAAGAACAGGAAACTGAGGCTATAATTTGCACAAGCTCATCGAAATAGGACAGTAGAAGATTGGAAAAACGTTGCCTAGTCTGATGAGTCTTGATTTCTGCTGCGACATTCGGATGGTAGGGTCAGAATTTGGCGTCAACAACATGAAAGCATGGATCCATCCTGCCTTGTATCAACGGTTCAGGCTGGTGGTGGTGGTGTCATGGTGTGGGGAATATTTTCTTGGCACTCTTTGGGCCCCTTGGTACCAATTGAGCATTGTTACAACACCACAGCCTACCTGAGTATTGTTGCTGACCATGTCCATCCCTTTATGACCACAATGTACCCAACATCTGATGGCTACTTTCAGCAGGATAATGCGCCTTGTCATAAAGCTGGAATCATCTCAGACTGGTTTCTTGAACATGACAATGAGTTCACTGTACTCAAATGGCCTCCACAGTCACCAGATCTCAATCCAATAGAGCATCTTTGGGATGTGGTGGAACGGGAGATTCGCATCATGGATGTGCAGCCGACAAATCTGCGGCAACTGTGTGATGCCATCATGTCAATATGGACCAAAATCTCTGAGGAATGCTTCCAGCACCTTGTTGAATCTATGCCACGAAGAATTGAGGCAGTTCTGAAGGCAAAAGGTGGTCCAACCCGTTACTAGCATGGTGTAACTAATAAAGTGGCCGGTGAGTGTATATATATATCTGTTTCTAATATAATACAATATTAGAATTTTTCAAAAAAATTCAAGTTTTAAATTTCACTTTATTTTTAACTTTGAAGGGGGTCTTCTTTGCTTAAAATATTGATGACCTATTTAAAGGATATGTTATCGATATAAAATTATCAATTTTGACACCCAGCACTTCACTGATCAGCTGCTCCTTTTCCTGTTTATCAGCTGCTGAGAAAAGCTTATCTGTTGGGGCCATGGCTTTTAGACCCAATCTTATCTGCTGAGGACCTAAAGTATTTTGTGGATATGTTATCAATATTTGTAGCCCACAAAAACAACTTTAAAGTCTTAACCCTGGGCCCTACTGCAGTAAATCACTGAAGTTGGCAGGAGAAGCATAGTATACAGTATTTTCAGATGCATCAGTATTTTGTTGTTGATCCAAGCTTTTATCCCATTCTCTGTCCAAATTATCTAAAAGAAAAGGATCCGATCCTCTACCACTGTGTAGCATAAGGATTTGTGGAAAATCAGGAAACAACCATATTCACACCAGATCCCTCTTCAGATGAATGACCATGCCTGCAGTACAAGGATAATTCAAGATGACTTCCCTAGCCGCCTAACCTAACCTAACTGATAAATAAATCAAAAGAGGATTGTATTAGTATTTTTGAGTATCGTATAAAATAAAACAACACAAAATAGGTTTGCTAATACAGTACATCACATTATCTTGTAAATATAGTACAGCATGTAAAATTACTAAATGTTCTACACTCTAGATCAAAGTTTGGGAATTATACACAGCTAAATTGTTCAAGCAATTATTTGTTGGGCAAAAACAGATATGTCCACCCTAAACTGACACGAGCACATCTCACATCAACACATTATAAAACAACTGTGATGTATAATGTAAATATATTATTCATTCATTTAAGATAAATATTTATATACGTTCATATTTAATAATTGTTTTTACAGAACACAAAGACAACATTTTCTGATATTTAGCTTTTGATAAACAATAACAAAATAAAAATTTATTAACCCTTTAACGCACCATGATGTTGGGGAAACTCATGGTGAGCTTGTACTTGCACACCATGACGTTCCCCAGTGTCATGGATATCACACATGCTCAGAAGCAAAGCCTGTGCAATCTGTGCAGGAGGCTGGCTATATGCGACAGCTGAATGCAAATGGCTCTTTTGCCCCATAGGGGCTGTGGTCAAACATGAACAAAGTGAAAATCACACACATATTAGGTATCATAACAACCTGTACAATAAAAATAATTTCATTACTGAACCTGTATGTTGAAAGTGATAAAACAACACAGCAAAAATTATGATTTTTGTGTATCCAACCAAACAAAAAATACCATAAAAGTGATTTAAAAAATTCTCATTTATCCTATCATGATATCAATTAAAAGTATAACTAGTCCCACAAAAAATAATCACTAAAACAGAAAATAAAAACGTTACACCTCTTAGAAGACGGCAATGCAAAATCAAGCGATTTTTGTCTCCAAATGAGTTTTTTTAATTTTGTAGAACTAGTCATAAATAAACTAAATAAATGGGATATCACCACAATTGGCCCATACAACATAATTAGAATGTTATCTATACAAAAACACAAAAACACAAAAAAGTAAAATAAAACAATTATAGGATAGATTTTTTGGCATCTACCTATCCCAAAACAGCAAATAAAGGATAAACAACAGGGTATTGTGCCCTGAATATAGTGTTACTGTATTCCTGGAGAGGTCTAGTGTTCAAAATAGGTCCACCCTTTGGAAGTTTTTACTGCTATACTATCTTAGGAGCTAGCAAATGAAACATAGTACCTGAAAATTTTCCATCAAAATCTGCCCACTAAAAGCCAATAGACAGCCTTCCCTTCTGAGCCCACAATTCGCCCCTACAGAAGATTGTGACTATGTGTCGGACATTACTGCATTCTAGAAAAACTAGGCAGCAAACTATAGGGTGCTTTTTTTCATCTTTGACCCCTTCTAAAAATAAAAATTTAGAGGCCAAAGAAAGGCTTTTTTGAAAATGATTTTTTTTACTTTCTATAAAATATCTGTGGTGGCAAAAAGCTCACTATAAGCCTTGATAAATTCTTTGGGGGAGATTTATCATTAACCCTATGCAGCTTCTTGTCCTTTAATGTTCGCTAATTTTTGCGCAAAACTCGTATTTGCTTTTGCAAATCACGCAATGACTGAAAAAATTCACCACAGAATGTGCAACAACATTCAACACCACACTTATCAACTGAGAATTTTAAAAAAAACGCAAATTTAATTGCAAAACTACACCACATAGGAGGTGGTTATGTGGGTCCATTGCTACGAGGAAAGATTTTATGTTTGATGTAGCTGAGAATTTCCTGCAAAAGGGCAGAAATTGAGCAGATGTTAAACATACATGTGACTGGTGTGACACACAGCTGATATACGAGTCAATACTTAAAAAAAAAAAGCTTACATACCCTCCAGCGGCCCGGATGTGCAGCGCTGCTCCCCCGATGTCCGTGCTGCTCTTGTAATCACGGCTCCTCTTCTGGCTTCCCAGCTCCTCTTCTTTCTTCTGTAACAGGCGGCAGGACGCGACGTGGTCATGTTATCTCACAGCCGGCAGGCGCATAGTATGACGTCGGCAGTGGTCACGTCATACTATGCGTCTGCCGGCAGATAACATGGCCGCGTCCTGCCACCTCTTACAGAAGGAATAAGAGGAGTTGGGAAGACAGAAGAGGAGCCGCGATGACATCCTGAGAGCAATGCGGACATCGGGGGAGCAGAGCTACGCATTGGGGCCGCCGGAGGGTGAGTATGTAAGCTTTTTTTTTTAAGTGCTGGGCTGGTTGTATACTTCGGGGGCAGAATTGACTGGCTGTATACTACTGGGGCAGGCTGGGCTGACTGTATACTACAGGGGGCAGAATGGGCTGGCTGTATACTACTGGAATAGGCTGGGCTAGCTGTATACTACTGGGACAGGCTGGGCTGGCTGTATACTGCAGGGGCAGAATGGGCTGGCTGTATACTACAGGGGGCAGAATGGGCTGGCTACTGCAGGGGGTAGAATGGGCTGGCTGTATACTACAGGGAGCAGAATGGTCTGACTGTATACTACAGGGAGCAGAATGGGCTGGCTGTATACTACTGGGGGCAGAATGGGCTGGCTGTATACTACTGGGGGCAGAATGGGCTGGCTGCATACTACTGGGGGCAGAATGGGCTGGCTGTATACTACTGGGGGGCAGGCTGGGCTGGCTATATACTACAAGTGGTAGGCTGGGCTGGCTGTATACTACAGGTGGCAGAATGGGCTAGCTTTATACTACAGGGGGCAGAATGGGCTGGCTGTAAACTACTGGGAGCTTGCTGGCTATATACTAGGGGGGGGGGGCTTTGACCAATGGATTTCCCACCCTCGGCTTATACTTGAATCAATAGGTTTTCCCAGTTTTTGGTGGTAAAATTGAAGGTCTGGGGTCATACTCGGGTCGGCTTGTACTCGAGTATATACGGCAATCAAAATCTTCACTCCAAAAGCTTACTGGCATTTTTTCTATTCTGTTTTCTGCTGTGGGCCCCTAAAGTACTTTACATTCACATTTGGGAATTGCTCTACTCGTAAGAAACTGCAAAACAAAATCTGAGATGAGTTTTCTCATTTTATCCTGCATGAATGTATACATTTGAATGGTTCCTAATTATTTTACTGTCCAAATGTAATAATTCCACTTGGAACCTTCATTTTGTTTTGATTCTTGTAAGATGCTTTTAAGGATTTACAAGTGTACAAAAGGTTGTTTTAAATAGTTTGAGGGGTGCTGTTTTAAAAATGGGGTGATTAGTGGGGAGTTTCTAATAAATAGAACTTTGAAAACATCTATAAGGATGAACTGCCCTCTAAAATAATAGAATCTGAAACCTACTGAAATCTGGAAAATCGCTATTTGAGCTTTAAGCCTCCTAATGTCCTAATAAAATAAAATGATGTCAGTTGTTATAGAGTGGCGCAGGAGCAGCACTCATTGCTGGAAAAGGACATTTCCCACCCAGGAAAAGCTGGGTAGTTTCCTGTACAACTAAGGTAATGAGGAGAAATTGGCATACAACTGAAAGTCCTGCAAAAGTACTCAGTGAAGGCTTCCCATGTTGTCTCCACTCTGGGGAAGAGATAGGCCATGCCACAGGCCTGTGGAGCTGTGGTAGTGAACTGTTATACTGTGAGTTTTTGTGGAGCCTGGCAGTAGGCCAGCATCTGGAGAGGTAGGGAACCTCTCTGTTTAGTGACAGAGAGGCTTAGGCTTTATTTTGGTGTTTTTTATTTTGTATTTCTGCCAAATAAAATTGTCTCAGGACAGTTGTACCCATATCACAGTGTGGACTGTGAATTATTGCTATTTTTTTTATTGTTTGTTATAGAATTTCTTCACACCAATCTTTTTTTACAATAGACAAGAATCTGAAAATTACATATTTTCTTTTTATCCCATTCCCATTCCACCCTGTGAATTTACTGGTGTGCTGGTGAATTGTGCCCATCTGCCCCAGGAGAAAATGATCCTGGGGCAGATTCCTTACACAACATAAAGCTGACATGTTGTCATATGGCATTACTTAGCAACCAATTTGGGTAGTTAGAAAAACTGTATTATGAACACAACATTTAGAAATCATAACATTTTTCACCAAATATAAATTTTTTAAATAAATAAGTTCAAAATAATTCAACCAAAGTATAGCACTAATGTGAAGTACAACATGTTCTGAAAAAACTGTCTAAAACCTACAGTGTGATTCAATTATCACACACATGCACATCGTAGAATGCTGACTCCAAATACTCTGATTCTCTGATACTCTGATTATTCATATACTCTGACCACTATTTCCGTTCCTCCTTTGGTAGTAGCGTTTGTGCTTGACAAAGGTGAGAAATTGCACAGAAATTGCACAATTTTATTTTGCCACATAAACAATAAAATTAATTTCAATAAATTATTTCAAGTGTGTCTGGATTTCATAATAATAAAAATAAAGTTGCTAAGTTAAAGCGTTCTAAAGTTATACCTGTATATCGTGACACAGGGCAGATATGAAAAAGCGGGATGTGTCCTAAAGGTGAAAATGAGCTGCGTCCTTAAGGGGTTAATGTCTACTTAATTTACACCAAGACATTGGGAGGCTTTCTAGCATTCTCAAATACCAAACATTTTTTGTTTGTAATGAGGATTAGATCACTACTTTGCTTCCAGGTTATTTATTGATAAGTAACAGGAAAGTCACAATTGCAACTTAATCTGGCAATCAAATAAAACTGGGTTGAAAAGATCAAGAGAAAATTTCCATCCTCAATTTTCTTAATGAACAGTAGCTGTTAAAGTCTTCGTAAATTGTTGCTTTTGATTTGGCCAGTGTCCATAGCACCTTTGCAGTTTATATGAATTGCCAAAGTCATAAAATGCTCTTTTTTTGTAAAATTCAATTAACTTTCCCCACAGAGACCTAAGACTAACTAAAAGAAAAATAAATTTACACTTTAAGGCACTTAAAGAAGTTTCAGGAGGCATTTCGCCAAACAGCTTGGTGGTGCTTATGCTTCTTGACTTTTTTTTTTTTTATCACAGATCAAGTGAGTAATTTGAGAACATCATTCCCAAATATTAAAATCTGGCATCTCTCATACATTTTAAGTGATTTTAAAAATTAACTAATTACAGTAAAAGAGTATGAATTTTTATGTTTTCTGCCAAATGCCTGTATCATTGGGAAAGACGTTGGAGATCGAGAAGTTATTAGAGCATATTGCAGTGGTGAAAGAATATCAGTTTTCTATTGTATATGCCATCTGAATAGGAAAGGAAACTTCAGTAGCCTTACTAATAATCCTATTATCATTGCTGTTTGCAAAAAATCATTAAAAAGGATGTTCTGTTTTACAGTATTGAGTGTTATTCACAACTTATACTTAATTTACATATGCTACAAGTTTAGAGGAGCATATAAATGTGATTTCAGCTCAGCCCCAATGACTTGCAGAAGAAAATGCTTAAACACCAAATACAGTTGACAACGGTGAAAGTTTTTTCTAATAAAGCTATTTACCCACACTGCAAAGCTGATGCCAATTGGCCCAAAGCAGTAAAAAATTCCTTCCCGGCTCCTTATGTGGCCTTATGTGGTGGTCAGAATAACCACCATATTAGGGTGAACTTATAACAGTACTTACAATTACAAGTTCTGTATATCCTTCCCCAAGAGCCAGCCAAGCATCAAAGAGATGTTATGCTGAGCACCTGACAAAAATGGCTTATATTTGGCAGCCAGGTGCTCAGCTATTATATTGAAGATCCAATACTCCATTTTTTACAATCTTACAAAATAAAAGCACAGAGCAAAAGCCTAAACACAATGATCTCAAATAAAAGATATTAGTACTGGTTAATGTTTGGCAAAAGTGTCGTACCAGATTAGACACTGAGTCCTGATTGACTGTATTCTCCAAGCCTCTGTCTTGCTAAGCAGCCAAATTTAGACTCACTGGTAGTTATTGCGCAACACTCTTGAAGAGATGGCCTTGATACAAGTGCATATATTATTAAGCATCTTAACAATCAACTCAAAAATTCATTGCACTTCAAACTCTAGGGGCAAAATTTTACATTGTAGTTATGCCAGATTCTTGTCTGATCTGGAGTACAAATGTCTTACTTTTGTCTCAAATGCTGATTTGTGCAAAATTAAGCAACATTTTAATTTCTGCTTTACTTTTAATTTTTGCCTTATGCTAAATTTACCAAGTGAATCCAGATGCAAATTTTCAAAAAGTTGCAAGTGTAGGTGCAGTTGCCCTTCTCATCTGCTGGCACAGGAAATACTTAGGAATCAGTTTTTCAAAAATTTGCGACTTCTTTGCTACTTTTCACCAACAAATCTCCAATCCAATCCAGACATTAACATCTCATATGTCAAATTTATCAAGCAGTCTAAGCCACTATAACAAATTTGACTTACAAAAAGCTTTAGCATCTTCCCCAACACCTTAATCAACTCAACAATTCATTGTACTTCAAACTCTAAGGGGAACATTTATTATTGTGGATATGTCAGATTTGGGTAGACATTAATCATAGCGTGTCTCAGGTTCACCTTTTTTTGCCCGGTTTGTTCCTTTTCTTTATGTAAGTTGTTTTCTTCCTTATTGAACACATTTTGAATTGTCACATGGCCAATTTATTTCAGCCTTATTTTGTGCCTAAATTGTCTCAACCTATTGCCCTACAAAGTAGACTTTTTATTTGCAAGTAATAAGGAAGCTATACTGAGAAAAGGTGACAGAACACTCCTAACTTGTACAATGGCGGGGCTACATATTGCTGTAAGTGCAGAGACTAAGGGGGACATTGATAATAGTTATTTGGACTGTTTGTTTTTCTTTCCTTGCACAATTTTTTGGCATGTTATTAAATTTGTCTCAACTTTTTTGGATGTAAGCAAAAGTCTGGCACTTAGTAGTTTTGAGTCTCTGCACCTTACCTGACATAGTGAATGGCTGTTATACAGATTTCTGCAGTGTATCTTTCACAATTTTGCACCAAAAAGTCACAAACATACACCTACAAGCACTTGAAAAAAACCCTCCCTTTTCATTACTGAACACAAAGGTCTTCGATTCCAGAGTTAAAAGTTTTAAAATGAAAAGTTTCTCAAGTAATGACTTCATCATTTTCTATAGAATCATCTCTGTGTGTGGGATTATTGTCAATCTTTATATGCAGATCTGAAAATATTACCAGACTCCATTTCCTCTATATTATAATAAAAAAGGCAAAGACTAATTTGAGCAAGAGTTTTTTTTTACATAATTGTAACTTTTAGTCTCTGTACTTACAACAAAAAAGTACTTTCTGTGCAAAAATGAAGCCCTGAATGTAATGTAATCTTTTTCAGTCTTGTTTCTTTATTGGTCACAAATGAGATCTACCTTGTAGGGTAATAAATTGATAGAAATTTGGTGAAGAATTAGGTGCAAATGAATGAGACATGCCACAATTCAAAAATTATTTACTAAGGCAAAACTAGATCGATCATAATCAATCATAAATCACAAGCAAAGAACAAACCAGGCACTAAAATAGGTGAACCTGAGATACACTGGGGCAGATTTACTTACCCGGTCCGTTCGCGATCCAGCGTCGCATTCTCTGCGGTTGTTTCGGGTTCGGCCGGGATTCATCAAGGTAGTTCCTCCGCCGTCCAGGTGGCGCTGCTGCGCTGAAAAGCATCCGGATGCCCTGAAATTCACCGACCCGGACCAAGTGAAGGTAAGCGCGTCCCAAGCGACACATTTTCCGTTTTTAAATGAGGCGGTTTTTCCGAATACATCGGGTTTTCGTTCGGCCACGCCCCCGATTTCCGTCGTGTGCATGCCAGCGCCAATGCGCCACAATCCGATCGCGTGCGCCAAAATCCCAGGGCAATAAAGGGAAAATCGGCGCAAATCGTAAATATTCGGGTAGCACGTCGGGAAAACGCGAATCGGGTCCTTAATAAATGACCCCATAAATGTTAAAGTAAGTTAAAGGAATGTAAAAAAAATTTTTTGCTCAAATGAGTATTTGCCTTTTTTTTAATTATAATGTATATGAAGTTGAACCTGCACATTAAGATTGTCGATAATCCGGGGGGCGTGGCCTGTACGAGCTCCAGTATGGACGTGCATTACTAGAGCTCCGTTCAAAGGTCTCCAAAAGCGACTTAAAAACGACTATCGGACCCCCGGATCCACAAAAAAGAACATCCCCGCACACAGGGATGGCCACCAGAAGAAAAGGTGTTAGAGCTGGCCCGAAAAAGATCAAAGAGCTAGCAGCGGATCGGGAGCCGCGGACCGCAGCCGCACACTCCAGTTCAGGAGGATCTTCACCAGCCAGTTTACAAGGAGCTCCCTCCCCGAAAAATAAAAGAAATTACCTGCAAAACCCAGGTAGGCAATCCTCTCCCAAATCATATGCAGAGGTTTTGCTAGCAGATGAGGGAACATCAGCAAGCACAGATACACTGACAGGATCCAAGATGGCGCCCGCCACGTGTAAATCCTCACTGCATACAGCTTCTCCTTCTAATAGCCCAGCAAAACAGAAAGCACGTATGTCTACATCAGCAGATTATATTACAGATTTACCTTCACTCCAGCTTACAGAAGACCCTATCACTGCTATTCCTTCCTCAAAACAGGCTGCTTCAGAGGATTTTATTAAAGAGATGATGGTAGCCCTGAGAGGCTCTCTACATAAAGATTTAACATATATAGCTCAGAGTTTGAGCAACAATGTAGAGGAACTAGGAGAAAGAGTGGGCCAAGTGGAATCCAAAATGGGAGAAATAACCGGATCGCACAACGATCTAATAGACGCACACTATGCCCTAGCAGATGATGTAACAGCTATTAAAGAAAAATTAGCAGACATAGAAGACAGAAGCCGCAGAAATAATGTCAAATTCAGAGGGATCCCAGAGACTATCGCAACGGCTGATTTAAGAGAATATCTCATCTCCCTAATCAAAACTCTGCTACCAGAGGCTCCAGAAGCAGAAATTATAATAGACAGGGCCCACAGGCTCCCAAGACCTAAATCTTTACCGGATGATGTCCCCAGAGACACTATATCTAGAATACATTTTTTCCACATAAAAGAAGCTTTAATGTACACTGCACGCAAGAAGAAAACGCTTCCTGCACCGTACGAGAATATTCAACTATACGCAGACCTGTCCCAAGCAACTCTCCAAGCTAGATGAGACTTTGCACCATTAACAGCTCTATTGAGGAATACAGGCATCGCATATAGATGGGGATTTCCCACAAAACTCCTGATCCAGAAAGACGGGAAGACCCTAACACTGAAAAAACCAGAAGAAGGGATCAAACTATTGAAATCCTTGGGTATACAGAACCTCCAAGATCTACAGCCTCTCTCCACCATACAAGAACAAGACTGACATCCGGAAGGTACAAATGTTACAGGAGGCCATAAGACCACCTGCAGGAGAACTTTTCCCCTGCAGCTCTGATAGAAGGGTTTACATTAAATAACACACCGGACATAGACCCATTGAGACTTTGGGATGCACACAAAATTTTTATTAGAGGCCGTCTTAGACAATTGGAAATTCGTAATTCTCCCTCTACCTCCCTACATGAGAAATTATTCTCATTACGACACTGCTTACATACTCTTCTTATGGAAGAACATGACAGACAAATGACTTCTTGGAAAATGTCACACTATATCTCAAATAACAAACCAAGTAGACTAATGGCTAAGAAAGTAAAAAAACAACAAAATAAAGTTAATGTACCCTACATTCTTTCACAAGATAATCCAAACACTAAGATTACTCACCCAGACCAAATCGCAAATTGCTTTAGCAAATTCTACGCAAAACTATATAATTTAAGGGACAATTTCACAATTCTTCAACCCTCTACAGAGGACATTAAGAAATTTTTGGAAAAAATTAAATTACCGTCACTAACGAACACACAACTATCCTCACTGAATGCCCCATTTACTGAAAAAGAGATACTTAAAGTAATAAAATCTTCTAAAAAACAAAAAGCCCCTGGTCCCGACGGGTTCGCAAATGAATATTATAAGTTATTTCATAAAATCCTAATTCCTTATATGACACCTGCTTTTAATCAAGCAGCCAACACAGGAGAACTACCATCAGAAATGCTTAGGGCAACAATAGTGGCTATCCCCAAGCCAGGTAAATCCACAACTTCACCAGCAAATTTCCGTCCTATCTCGCTGCTTAACTGCGACACAAAAATGTATTCTAAATTAATAGCCATAAGATTGATAGAGATCCTTCCCACATTAGTACACAATGATCAAGTGGGTTTTACAAAGGGCAGACAAGCCCCGGACGGAACTCGCAGAATTATAAACCTTATATCTAAAATTGAGGCCTCTCGGATGCCTTCTCTGCTTCTAACCTTGGATGCGGAGAAGGCATTCGACAGGATCAACTGGAACTTTGCTTTCGAGACCTTGAATAAATTTGGCTTTGAAGGCAGAATCTTTGAAGCAATAAAAGCACTATACTCTCGACCCTCGGCCTCCGTTCTAATTAACAATACCCTGTCGGAAACCTTCAAAATAACAAATGGGACCAGACAGGGATGCCCCCTGTCACCTTTGATCTTTACCTTAGTAATGGAACCACTAGCCGAACTAATAAGAACCTAATATCTAGGTATCAAAATCACCAACCCCCTAAGCAAAATGGCGATAACCAATCTAACAGAGCTAGCAATATCTTTGCAAGAGGAAATTGACAACATTAGTAAAACTATGTTAACATGGATGGGGAAAATATTTATCTATAAAACGATGATATTACCTAAAATACTATACTTCCTGAGAACAATTCCTATCCCAATCCCAAAATTTCTGTTAAATAAACTTCAGCGTCAAATGTTCAAATTTATATGGGAAAATAAAAAACCCAGAATAGCAGCAAACATCCTACATTCACATAAAAAACTAGGAGGAATGGGAGTACCAAATCTACACCATTATCACACAACTTTTCTCCTACAACAAATTAAAAGATGGTGGATATATTCACCAACAGTAAGCTGGCCAGAGATAGAAAAAGACTTAAACAAAAATCGCTCTTTATCCCAACTATTATTAGCACGTTCTATATGCACAAATCTCCCTCTTCCGAAATCCCCTACGCTAAAATCTACGATTAGGGCATGGAGAAATGTATTGGTTACATGCAAAAACCAAGAATCCAAGATTGTCAAAGACATTCCCATCCAGATACTTGAACTTCTCAACAACAAACTTCTTACAAAACCATTAACTGAGAGAGGGAAAATTAATATACAAGATCTCTTCCAAAATGAGGTAATCCTTTCAGTAGAGGAAATAATTGAACGATACAAGATACCACCACACCTATCCAAACAGCTAGCAATTCTGAGAGAAACTGTTATCTTACACAAGGTAGCGATACCCAAACTTCCCATTGTAGCGATACTACAACTTCTTGTATAATCCCAAAATTTGTCTCCTACCAAATTCCAGAGCGTTTTATGATTTACTAATAGAGGGAGGGCAAACTTCCAAGAAGGCGCACTTAATTAAATGGGAAAAAGACTTGGGGCAGGAATTTTCTATCTTACAATGGAAGGAGGCCAACTATTGGTCATCAAAAGCTTCTAAATGCTCAAATCTTATTGAAGTCCATCAAAAAGTGATATCTAGGTGGTACTTTACTCCTGCACAATTAGCCCGAATCTATCCAGGATCTTCTGATAGATGCTGGAGAAACTGTGGCCATAGAGGCACAATAATACATGTTTTTTGGGAATGCCCTATAATCAAACCCTTCTGGAGGGAAGTAGAAGATGTTATAATGTCCTGTAACAAAAGCAGGATAAATCTAGATCCAGCCCTTGCTCTGTTAGGTCTAGGCATCAATAAAATTCCAACAAAATCTAGAAAACTAACTGGACACATACTCCAGACCTCTAAACTATTGATCGCAAGATCTTGGAAGTCCCCAACCTCCCTCTCAATTCCAGAACTTTTTGCTTCTATAAACATACACTGCTTACTGGAAAAAACACACTCCCTTAGACAAGGCACTCAAAATGCATTTCATAACATGTGGGACCCTTGGATGGAAGTTTCTAACAAAAGAAATCCCTCCTTAGACATAATACCAAATGATTGAATGACTGAATACTCACTCATCTAAATTAAGATAACCTGGTATAACCCTTCCTTAATTACAACCCCTCCTCCTCCCATCCTCCCCTCTAATACCTTTACTATTTCACTATGTTTTAGAAACTATATTTACTGCATGTTAATTAAAACTAGATGTAAAAGCTAAAAATTATAAGAAAATAGAGACCATGATGATATTTTGTTGTATATGAGTTGTTATATATATATAATGTATACTGGATGGACTCAATAAAAAGATTTAAATATGAAAAGATTGTCGATAATCCCACTCAAAAATGTGACGTCGTATAGAAAATGATAAAGTTTTTTTTTGCATAAAGTTAATTTATAATGTTTGAAGTATTGCCCTTTGTTTCCAGTAATGAAAAGGGAGTTTTTCTTTAAGTGTATCTGCTCAGAGCAGGTTTATTTTTGCAACCTTTTTGCAACTTTTTTAGGTGATAGATTCAGTGTAGAGATGAGCGAGCACTAAAATGCTCGGGTACTCGTTATTCGAGACGAACTTTTCCCGATGCTCGAGTGCTCGTCTCGAATAACGAACCCCATTGAAGTCAATGGGAGACACGAGCATTTTTCAAGGGGACCAAGGGTCTGCACAGGGAAGCTTGGCCAAACACCTGGGAACCTCAGAAAAGGATGGAAACACCACGGAAATGGACAGGAAACAGCAGGGGCAGCATGCATGGATGCCTCTGAGGCTGCTTAATCGCACCATTATGCCAAAATTATGGGCAACAGCATGGCCATGACAGAGTGTCAGAATAAGGCTAGATAGCATCTAAAACATCCAATAATTGACCCTGACACTATAGGGGACTATGCAGAGGCAGTGGCAGCAGCGGCAGGCTAGAGAGTGTCATGGCGACATACCCTAAATGGACTCAGGTTTCACCAAAGGAGGCGAGCAAGAAGCGCTGAAATGATTTCCTATGTGAACAAAAGGTTGACGGTATATTTAGTCGATAACAAAGCATGGTGGCGACATAGTGACCAAGTTCCATAACGTATCTGGTGAAACACCCGAAAAATGAGCCTGACACAGCTCGTTTGATAAAGGGACGACATGGGGAGGCAGCCATGGAGACGACTTCCATGATTAGGAGTGACTACTGGGGCATCCATATTGCTTCTATGATTGAAACTTCAGGTCTCCAGCATGGTGACAGATGGGCCGAGTTCCACTATGTATCTGGTGAAACACCTGAAAATTCTGCCTGACACAGCTCGTTTGATAAGGGGATGATGTGCTGCATACCTCTCGTGCTCCAGCGTCTGGGGTATAGACAGTTGAAAGTTGCACATGGAGACATTGGTGGACGCTGTGGAGGATCGTGGAGGCGAAATGGACAGGAAACAGCAGGGGCAGCATGCATGGATGCCTCTGAGGCTGCCTAATCTCGGGATGGAGCTGGTGGTCCGCTGCCAGGCGAGCTTTCGCCTGTCCAAGCCCCTGTCTCTCGGCTCCTCCCCACCCAAAATGGGCCTGGGGGCCAGAAGCGTTTACTTTAAAAAAAATTATAATTTTCAAAGCAGGCCGGGTCATTTGAATATTTCATCTAGGAATAATGGAATAGCATAGTGGTTCTATTTTTAATTGTTTTTCGGAAATGGTTCCATGATTAAGAGCGACAGTATGGGGCATCCATATTGCGCTGCTATGATTGCAACTTCAGGTCGCCAGCATGGCGGCGACAGATGGGCCGAGTTCCACTATGTATCTGGTGAAACACCTGAAAATTCTGCCTGACACAGCTCGTTTGATAAGGGGACCATGTATGGAGGCAGTGAACTAGTAGTAGATTGAAGGTGCTACAGTTAAAACTATGTTAGTTGGATCTTGGGATGGAGCTGGCGCTCCGCTGACAGGCGAGCTTTCGCCAATCCAAGCCCCTGTCTCTAGGCTACTCCCCAAACAGCATTTCTAAGAACCTTTTGTATAAGATCAAGTGTAGTAGCGTTCTTATAAATTTGGGTTATGGCGGGTGAGGGGAATGTAAACAGATGCGCAAGAAGCGCTGAAATAATATCGGTAAATGATAAAGGTTTGCCAGTATATTTTGTGGATTACACAGCAGGGTGGCGACAAAGTTAACAAGTTTGATGTGGAAGCCATGAAAACAACCCAAAATTCTGCCTGACACAACTCGTTTGATAAGGGGACCATGTATGGAGGCAGTGAACTAGTAGTAGATTAAAGGTGCTGCAGTTAAAACTATGTTAGTTGGATCTTGGGATGGAGCTGGCGCTCCGCTGCCAGGCGAGCTTTTGCCAATCCAAGCCCCTGTCTCTAGGCTACTACCCAAACAGCACTTCTAAGAACCTTTTGTATAAGATCAAGTTTAGTAGCGTTCTTATAAGTTTGGGTTATGGCGGGTGAGGGGAATGTAAACAGATGTGCAAGAAGCGCTGAAATAATATCGGTAAATGATAAAAGTTTGCCAGTATATTTTGTGGATTACACAGCAGGGTGGAGACAAAGTTAACAAGTTTGATGTGGAAGCCATGAAAACAACCCAAAATTCTGCCTGACACAGTTCGTTTGATAAGGAGACCATGTATGGAGGCAGCTATATGGATGACTTTTGGAGGCAGCTATGGCGATGACGTGTGAAGGTAGCAATGGAGACAAGTTGTGGAGCCAGCTAAAAAGACGACATGTGGAGGCTGCTATGGAGACAATTTTATATGGATAGTGCCTGTATGTGGCAGTCCAAAAAAGTTTTCAAACCAGAGGAGCAGGTAGGTGGTCCTCCACAAAAAATTAAATAGATTGAGTGCCTGTATGTGGCACTCCCAAAAATTGCTTAAAACAGAGGACTGGGTAGGTGGCCCTCCAGAAAAATTAAATACATAGAGTGCTAAAGCAAGAGCCAGTTGGCCCTGGCAAAAAATAGTCAGTTTCCTCTGCTTTAGTGTACAAAGAGGAGGAGAAGGAGGACAATGAGGAGGAGGAGTGCATACATTATTCAGGTTGAGCTTCTTTCACCTGGTGGAGAATGAAAATCCGGAGAAATCCAGGCTTTATTCATCTTGATAAGCGTCAGCCTGTCAGCGCTGTCAGTCGGCAGGCGTGTACGCTTATCGGTGATGATGCCACCAGCTGCACTGAAAACCCGCTCGGACAACACGCTAGCGGCAGGGCAGGCAAGAATCTCCAAGGCGTACAGCGCCAGTTTGTGCCACATGTCCAGCTTTGAAACCCAGTAGTTGTAGGGAGCTGTGTGATCATTTAGGACGATGGTATGGTCAGCTACGTACTCCCTCACCATCTTTCTGTAAAGATCAGCCCTACTCTGCCGAGACTGGGGACAGGTGACAGTGTCTTGCTGGGGTGACATAAAACTGGCAAAGGCCTTGTAAAGCGTACCCCTGCCAGTGCTGGACAAGCTGCCTGCTCGCCTACTCTCCCTCGCTACTTGTCCCGCAGAAGTACGCCCTCTGCCGCTAGCGCTGTCAGAAGGGAAATACTGTTTCAGCTTGTGCACCAGGGCCTGCTGGTATTCATGCATTCTCACACTCCTTTCCTCTCCAGGGATGAGAGTGGAAAGATTTTGCTTGTACCGTGGGTCCAGGAGAGTGAACACCCAGTAATCGGTGCTGGAATAAATTCTTTGAACGCGAGGGTCACGGGATAGGCAGCCTAGCATGAAATCTGCCATATGCACCAGAGTACCAACGCGCAAAAATTCACTCCCCTCACTGGCCTGACTGCCCATTTCCTCCTCCTCCAACTCCTCCAACTCCTCTTCTTCTGCCCATACACGCTAAACAGTGAAGGACTGAACAACTCTTCTGTCTCGCCAACATTCTCCTCCTCTTCCTCCTCATCCTCCTCCACCTCCTCCGATATGCGCTGAGAAACAGACCTGAAGGTGCTTTGGCTATCAACAAGGGAATCTTCTTCCCGCGTCTCTTGTGACGAGTGCAAAGCTTCCGACTTCATGCTGACCAGAGAGTTTTTCAACAGACCAAGCAGCGGGATGGTGAGGCTGATGATGGCGGCATTGCCACTGACCATCTGTGTTGACTCCTCAAAGTTACTCAGCACCTGACAGATATCAAACATCCACGTCCACTCCTCATTGTAGACTTGAGGAAGCTGACTGACCTGACTACCAGTTCTGGTGGAAGTTGACATCTGGCAGTCTACAATCGCTCTGCGCTGCTGGTAAACTCTGGATAACATGGTTAATGTTGAATTCCACCTCGTGGGCACGTCGCACAACAGTCGGTGAGCGGGCAGTTGGAGGCGGCGCTGCGGCAGTTACGGCCGTTGTCACACACAACCATGCCTGGCTTCAGGTTCAGCGGTGCCAGCCAAAGATCAGTCTGCGTTGTGATGTCCTGTAATAGCTCTTGGGCTCAGCAGTTTGAGCACCACCTGCTGTCGCTTAGCGATGGCACTGCTGCTGTGCCTAGAGCTACCGATTAATGGCGCCATGCCCACGGATGGTAATTCGGAGGAGGAGGTGGAGGAGGGGTGGGAGGAGGAGGAGGCATAGTAGGCCTTTGAGACCTGGACCGAGGTAGGCCCCGCAATCCTACGCGTCGGCAGTTTATGAGCAGCCCCAGGGTCAGACTCGGTCCCAGCCTCCACCAAGTTAACCCAATGTGCCGTCAGCGATATATAGTGGCCCTGCCCGGCAGCACTCATCCACGTGTCGGTGGTCAGGTGGACCTTGTCAGAAACGGCGTTGGTCAGGGCACGGATGATGTTCTCTGACACGTGCTTGTGCAGGGCTGGGACGGCACATCGGGAAAAGTAGTGGCGGCTGGGGACCGAATACCGAGGGGCGGCCGCCGCCATGAGGTTTCGAAAAGCCTCGGTCTCTACCAGCCTATAGGGCAGCATCTCCAGGCTAAGCAACTTGGAGATGTGGACGTTGAGGGCTTGGGCGTGTGGGTGGGTTGCTCTATACTTCCTTTTGCGCTCCAGCGTCTGGGGTATGGAGAGCTGAACGCTGGTGGATGCTGTGGAGGATCATGGAGGCAAAGATGGAGTTTTCGCATGGGAGGTGTTTGGGCCGTGGTCCTGGGCAGGGGGCTGACTAGCAGATGACACAGGGGAAGGAGCAGTGGTGTTCCCGGTTGGAGGTGAACGGGCTTGGTGCCATTGAGTGGGGTGTTTACCATTTATATGCCTGCGCATACTGGTGGTAGTTAAGCTATTAGTTGTGGTACCCCTGCTGATCTTGGTTTGGCACAGGTTGCACACCACATTCCGTCGGTCATCCGGTGTTTCTTTAAAGAACCTCCAGACTTCTGAAAATCTAGTCCTCGCCACGGGAGCTTGACTACGGGAAACTTTTGGCGCTGATGCACCAGCTCTGGCCCTGCCTCTCCGTCTAACCTCACCACTGCCTCTTCCAACCTGTTCTGCTATAGGACTCGCCTCCGTCTCAGAAGCACTGTATTCACCCGGCCTATCAACCCAGCTTGGGTCTGTCACCTCATCATCCTCCGAACCCTCAGTGTGCTCCCCCCTCGGACTTCCTGCCCTGACAACAACTTCACCACTGTCTGACAACCGTGTCTCCTCATCGTCCGACACCTCTTTACACACTTCTTCCACTACGTCAATAATGTCATCATCACCCACAGACTACGACCGGTGGAAAACCTGTTCATCGGAAAATAGCTCAGCAGCAACCGGACAAGTGGTTTGTGACTGTGGGAAGGGTCCAGAAAACAGTTCCTCAGAGTATGCCGGTTCAAATGCCAAATTTTGCTGGGAGGGGGCAGACTGGGGGGAAGGAGGCTGAGGTGGAGGAGCTGGAGGACTGCTAATTTCGGTGACATGGGTGGACTGCGTGGAAGACTGACTGGTGGACAAATGGCTAGAAGCATTGTCCGCAATCCACGACATCACCTCTTCGCACTGTTCTGGCCTCAACAGTGCTCTACCATGAGTCCCAGTAACTTGAGACATGATGAACCTAGGGAGTGTAGCTCTGTGGCGTTCCCCTGCTCCCTCGTCAGCAGGTGGTGTCTCACCCCGCCCAGGACCACGGCCTCTGACCCCTGCAGTAGTTGGACGCCCACGTCCACGCCCTCGTCCTCTACCCCTAGCCCTCGGGTTAAACATTTTCAAAATTAAAGTGTAAACTTCAAATTTTTTTTTTTGTGTGTTTTTTTTTTAAACAAAACGATGATAACCTATTGCTATGGCTAGTTTCTAACCTACACTGACAGCACACAACTGGATTTTGTGCTGTGCCAGATGACTTTGAGTTATGAGAGAAGTAAACGTAAAAAATAAATAAATCAGCAGACTGTGCCTAATTCAAATCAAACCCCTAATAAATTGTCCCACTTCGGTGTTTGAGGTGGATATGTGTGTCACTAAGAGCTAAACACAACGGTCGCAAGTCTCCCTGCAAATTCCTCACAATATGGTACTAGCTGCACTACTAATGCCAGCAAGCCCAGCCACAAGCAAACCAAAAAAAAAAAGGAAAATATAACGCTATTGTAGGCCTATATAAGCCGTTGGGGTTCTCCTATGGCGATTTTCTAGCCCACACTCAAAGCACACTGCTTTGGCAGATTACTGTGAGTTCTAAAAAGAATTAAACGTAAAAAAAAAAATAAATCAACAGACTCTGCCTAATTCAAATCAAACCCCTAATAAATTGTCCCACTTCGGTGTTTGAGGTGGATATGTGTGTCACTAAGAGCTAAACACAAGTCTCCCTGCAAATTACTCACAATATGGTACTAGCTGCACTACTAATAGCAGCAAGCCCAGCCACAAGCAAACAAAAAAAAAAGAAAAGAAAACGTTATTGTAGCCCTAAGAAGGACTGTTGGGTTCTTGTAGAATCACTCCTGCCTAACACTATTCTAATAGAACACCCTAACGCTTTCCCTGACCAGCAGCAGCTCTCTCCCTAGTGGCATCCAGACAGAGAATGACGCGAGCAGCACGGGCAGGGGCTAGTCTATTCCAGGGTCACCTGATCTGGCCAGCCAACCACTGCTATCGACGTGTAAGGGTACCACGTCATGCTGGGTGGAGTGCAGAGTCTCCTCGCTTGTGATTGGCTCTGTTTCTGTCCGCCAAAAAGCAAAACGGCGGGAGATGCCATTTTCTCGAGCTGGCGAAATACTCTTCCGAGCAACGAGCAGTTTCGAGTACGCTAATGCTCGAACGAGCATCAAGCTCGGACGAGTACGTTCGCTCATCTCTAATTCAGTGCATACATCTGCCGAACACCTATTCACTATGTCAGATGAGGTGCAGATACTCAAAACCACTAAGTGCCAGATATTTGCTTGTACCCAAAAAAGTCTCAAATGATAGACACTGTAAACACTGTATAAAAAATTATGATCAATGTCTGAGAGCAGATTTATGTTTGTTTTTTGCAACTTTTTGTAGTGTTATTTGCTCAATTATGTGTTTTTTGAGACTTTTCAAATGTAAGCAGCATATGAATTTTAGCCAAGTACACCTTATTTATGTTTTTCTTAATTTATGATATGCAAAAGTCTAAAAAATGCTCTTTTACACAGTAGGCGTAGATGACAAAAAAAAACAATTAGAGGAGTTAAATGCATGGCTCAGATCCTGGTGTAGAGCAGAGGGATTTGGGTTCCTAGAGCATTGGGCTGACTTTTCACTGGGGTACAAGCTGTTTTCTGCAGATAACTTGCACCTAAGTGGAAGGGGGGCTGCTGTGCTGGGGGAGAAGATCCTAGCAGGGGTGGCGGAGTATTTAAACTAGGCTCGGGGGAGGAGGAAAAGGAAGACACTGAAGGGGTAGACAGGTCAGAGAGGGGGCAGGTTATGTTGGTGGGTGGTGATGTGGGCGGTGTATGGGGGCCTGAGGCAGTGGATAAGGAGATCCACAAGTTGCAGAACAGTGGTGAGGATATATGTGCCAGTAAAATTACTTTAAATCAGATAAATAACTGTGGAAAATTAAATTGTATGTTCACAAATGCCAGAAGTATCTCAGGCAAAAAGGGCGAGCTTGAGGCTCTGATATTAGAGGAACAGTTAGATGTTGTTGGTGTAGCAGAGACATGGCTCGATGCATCGCATGATTGGGTTGTTAATATTCAAGGTTTTACACTCTTTCGGAAAGACAGGGCAAATAGGAGGGGAGGTGGTGTATGTCTGTATGTCAGAAGAGACTTAAAAGCGATTGTGAATGAGTCAGTGGTCTCAGAGTGTCAGAAGGCAGAAACTTTGTGGGTTGAAATTCAAAGCCAAGAGAGCTTTGAGAAAATTATTTTTGGTGTAATTTATAGACCCCCTAACATCTCTGAGGAAATAGAGGGTCACCTATATAAACAGATGGAGCGGGCTGCACAGGAGGGGACCGTAGTGATAATGGGAGACTTTAACTTTCCAAATATAAATTGGGGTCAGGGCTCGTCTTCATCTATGAAGGGGAGACATTTTATCAACTTTCTGCAGGATAATTTTATGTTGCAGCTTGTAGAAGATCCCACAAGAGGTGACGCATTGTTGGACCTTGTGATTTCTAACAATGAGGAGATTGTCCAAAATGTCAGTATCAGGGAACCCCTTGGAAACAGCGATCATAATATAATTATTTTCCTCTTAAACTTTAAAAAGCAGAAACAGGTGGGAAAATCGAAAACTTTGAATTTTAAGAGGGCTAATTTCCAAAAATTCAGGGCTGCAATACAGGATATAGACTGGGATCAGATACTGTCACATGGTGATACTAATGTTAAATGGGAGAAATTCAAATCTATCCTGGGTTTTTATACTTCTAAATTTATTCCAATAGGTAACAAGTATAGACGGGCTAGATTACACCCCGCGTGGCTTACAGCTACAGTTAAAAGGGCAATTAATGAGAAAAAGAGGGCATTTAAAAAATATAAATCTGACGGGTCACCTGAGGCTTTCAATACTTACAAAAAACTTACCAAAATCTGTAAAAAAGAAATCAAATCAGCCAAAATACAAAATGAAAGACAGGTAGCTAAAGATAGCAAAACAAATCCCAAGAAATTTTTTAGGTATATCAATGCAAAAAAAAATGGGTCACAACAGGTTAGACCCCATTATTCTGAAAATGGGGCATCGGTGACTGGAGACCAGGAGAAGGCAGAGATACTTAATAGGTTTTTTAGCTCCGTTTATACAATAGAAGAGAGAACTTCTGACTTGGGTGGTGTCAGTGCGGGTCATGGATCCTGTGATATACTAGGCTGGCTAAATGTAGACATTATCCAATCTAAGCTCAATAAAATCAATGTGTACAAAGCTCCTGGACCAGATGGGTTACACCCCAGAGTTCTTAAAGAACTCAGTTCTGTTATTGCTGTACCGCTGGCTAAAATCTTCAGGGATTCTGTAATGTCTGGTGTGGTGCCAAGTGACTGGCGCAAGGCAAATGTAGTGCCAATATATAAAAAGGGCTCTAGAACTTCGCCTGGCAATTACAGGCCTGTAAGCTTAACTTCCATTGTGGGGAAAGTATTGGAAGGGTTAGTAAAAGACTACATACTGGAGTATGTGAAATCAAATAGTATAATAAGTGACAGCCAGCATGGGTTTACTAAGAATAGAAGTTGTCAAACTAACCTTATCTGCTTTTATGAAGAGGTTAGCAGATGCCTGGATGGAGGAGCAGCTGTGGATATTGTGTTCTTGGACTTTGCAAAGGCATTTGACACTGTCCCTCATAGACGCCTGATGGGTAAAATTAGGGCTATTGGTTTGGCAGAAATCATTTGCAATTGGATTGAAAACTGGCTGAAGGATCGTATCCAGAGAGTTGTGGTCAATGATTCCTACTCGGAATGGTCACCAGTTATGAGTGGTGTACCCCAGGGTTCTGTGCTTGGCCCACTACTATTTAATATATTTATTAATGATATAGAGGTAGGAATTAAAAGCACTGTGTCTATTTTTGCAGATGACACCAAACTGTGTAGTGTAATACAGTCTATGGAGGATGTTCATAGGCTGCAGGGTGACTTGGACAAACTGAATGTTTGGTCATCCACTTGGCAAATGAGGTTTAATGTGGATAAATGTAAGGTTATGCACCTGGGGGCCAATAATCCAAAGGCAAAATATGTCCTTGGGGGAGTAAATCTGGGTGAGTCCCTTGTTGAGAAGGACCTGGGGGTACTAGTAGATCATAAATTGAATAACAGCATGCAATGTCAATCAGCTGCCTCTAAAGCCAGTAGGATCTTGTCATGTATCAAAAGTGGTATGGACTCTCGTGATAGGGATGTAATATTACCACTATACAAGGCACTGGTTCGGCCACACCTGGAATATGCTGTCCAGTTCTGGGCACCGGTCCATAAAAAGGATGCCCTGGAGCTGGAGAGGGTTCAACGTAGAGCCACAAAAATGATAAGGGGTATGGAGGGTCTCAGTTATGAGGAAAGATTAAAACAACTAGATTTATTTAGTCTGGAAAAGAGACGACTACGAGGGGACATGATTAATTTATTTAAATATATGAATGGTCCATACAAAAAATATGGTGGGAAGTTGTTTCAGATTAGATCAAATCAAAAGACGAGGGGGCACTGTCTCCGTTTGGAGAAATCACGGTTTAATCACCGGAGGCGACAGGGCTTTTTTACTATGAGAACGGTCAATCTGTGGAATAGCCTGCCTCAGGCGCTGGTCACAGCAGGGACAGCGGATAGCTTCAAGAAGGGTCTAGATGCCTTTTTACACCTAAATAACATAGATGGTTATGTTATATAGAATTGTTTCCCCTAAATCCCTTCCTCATCCAATCCCTTCCCTTCCTTGGTTGAACTTGATGGACAAGTGTCTTTTTTCAACCGTAGAAACTATGAAACTATGAAACTTTCTTCTTTTTTTGGTTTTAAAATATAGGTAAAAAAAACTCCCTGTGTGTTAGGCTATTTGCACATGTTGTGGATTGTCATGCGTAAAATTCTCCTCCAATTCTCATCCGATATGGTATATAGGTAAAAAAAACTCCCTGTGTGTTAGGCTATTTGCACATGTTGTGGATTGTCATGCGTAAAATTCTCATCCAATATGTGCATTTTTAATATGCAGTTTTCTGCATGAAAACTGCACATTGATGCTGATTTTTATTCCCCTGTAGACTGCAATGTTAAAAAAAAGCATGCAAAAATTTGCAAGGCAGCAAAAGAAAAGTAATGATCACAATTTTATTTTCCGCACAACAATTTCTCTTAAGAAAAAAACACATTGGGGGTCATTTACTAAGGGCCCGATTCGCGTTTTCCCAACGTGTTACCCGAATATTTCCGATTTGCGTCGATTTTCCCTGTATTGCCCCGTGATTTTGGCGCACACGATCGGATTGTGGCGCATCGACGCCGGCATGCGCACGACAGAAATCGGGTGGCGTGGCCGAACTAAAACCTGACGTATTCGGAAAAACCGCCGCATTTAAAAACTGAAAATGTGTTGCGGAGCTTGCACTTACCTTCACTCAGCCGGCCTCGGTGTATTCAAGTGTGTTCCGATGCTTTTCAGCGCAGCAGCGCCACCTGGTGGATGGCGGAGGAACTGCCTTAGTGAATCCCGGCCGGACCCGAATCCACCACAGAGAAGGCGCCGCTGGATCGCGAATGGACCGGGTAAGTAAATCTGCCCCATTGTATACATGATTTTTTAATCCAGATATGGGACAATGAGGGCTTCTACTGTCCTTGGGCATTTCACCACTGGTGCCATTGCTTTTATAAAGATCTGAGCATCTGAAGATAGGCCATATGGCAAAGCAGTGAATTGTAAAGGAAACTCCTGTTCTTCTGGGTTCAATACTGAAAACTAAAGGTATTTTTGAGATTCTGGATGTATTGGTACACAGTAATAAGCATCTGTGAGATCCTGGATGCATAAAACCACTCTTATTGATCTAATTGTTGTTGTTGTTTTTATCGCCTCCATTTTGAACTTGTAGTAAACTACCTAAAGGTTTAAAAAAACTTTAAATGTATTATTAGTCTGTGAGTACCATTGGGTTCTTATGAGAAAAAGAGAAGAGTAATATCATGTACCTCTTTCTTCCTGAGGAACTGGACTCATGACATCCAGGTCCCTTAATTCTGTCACATTTTGCCATAGAAGGTTTTCCAAGGTGTCGGAGGATTGCCTGAATAAAATAAAATGATGATGAGGAGGAGACATAAATTTGATCCATTGTGAATTATAGACTTCACCCCCTGTTGTTCATGATCTTTACCCATTGGGGAAGAAAATTCTTTAATCTTCCCCCAACTCTGGCATCATTGTTTTTTCTCGGAATGATTTGAGGAGCTGTAGAGGAAGGTTTGTTCTTTCCACCTCTGTAATTGTTTCAGTATGCCTGTCTCCTGTCACGGTTACACCCGCGAACCTCGGTATGGATTGAGGGTGTACCCGTGCCTGCTGCCGCGGTCCCCGCTCCCCCAGCTCTCACTTACCTCTCCTGGCTCCAGCCTGCACTCTTGCTCCCAGCTTGTAGGCCACATGCTTCTTCCATGCAGTCGCGTGCTCCTGCCACTAGAGGGGGCGCGCGCGGACTTCTCCCAGCCTTAAAGGGCCAGCGTCCTCCTTATTGGCTCTGGCATTCCTGGCTCGGCTATATAGCCTGTCGACTCCCAGCATCCCCTGCCGGATCTTCATGTCCTGTTACTGAAGAGAAATCCCTCCCTTTTCCCGAGCATTTCCAGACGCCTCTGTGGATTCTGTGATTCCCATGTTCCGTGCTGTTCCTGTGTTCCTGTTATCCTGTGGCGGTCCTGGTATCCTGTGGCGGTCCTGGTATCCTGTGGCGCTCCGGTAATCCAGCAGCCTTCCCGCGGTCCTGCCTGCCTTCCCGTGGTCATGCCTGCCTGCCTGTGGTCCCCGTGTCCCTACTTTGGCTGCCACCATAGGCCTAGTCGCACCCGAGGAGCGACCTGGTTACTCCCGCCGCAGCAATACCATCCCGCTTTGCGGCGGGCTCTGGCGATCAGACCAGGAGATCACTTAGACTCCACTCCCGGGTGCCGCTAAGGTTGTTATCTCCCGCTGTGGTCCAGGGAGTCCACTGTTTATCCCCCGAGATTGTGAAATCTCCATGGTTGTTTTCCTTTAGGAATTTCCTAGTTTTGTCTAAAGCCAGTAAAAAGATGTTTTCAAGTTTTTTTTTTGATCCGAGAATCCTTTTTTTTTGTCTGCAGCCTTGTCTAGGGTTTTGTCCAACTCTATGCCAAATAAGAATTCTCCTGATAAAGAAGACTGCACAATTTTGATTCAGACCGTATGTCTCCACCATAGTGCTCTTCTGGTGGCGTTTGAGAGTGCTGCTTTTCTGGCTGCAAATTTAATGGTTTCTGCTAATACGTCAGCTAGGAAGGAAGTTAATTTTAATAGAGGAAAGGAGTCTAAGATTACCTCCTGGAGTGTACCTTCTTTAGGTGGTCTCCTAATTCGCCCAACCCAAATAGTAGGGTACAAGCTACTGAGGTGGCAATAAAAATTGTCTTTAGATTTGCCATAGATGTCTCCCATGCTTTTTTAAGTAGGCAGTCTGATTTTCTATCCATAGAGTTCTTAAGTAGAGTAGAATCCTCAAATGGAAAATCTGCCTTCTTTACCACTTTTGCTATGGGTATATCCACTTTTGGAGTATTATCCCAAATCTTTGTATCTTCAGGACTAAATTGAAGTCTATTCTTAAATTCTTTGGGTAAATTTAGGCTTCTCTCCGGGTCCCTCTGTTCATCCATATCCAGGCCCTTGAGATTTTCTACTATCAGAAAAACATTCTTCCTTTGTTGTCTTAGGCCTCCAAATAACTCATGAACTACACATTTTTCTTCTACCACCTCTTCAATGTTTAACATATCTCTTACAGCTTTAATAAAACCTTCTAAGTCATTGTTTGAAAACAAGAATTTTGGTTCACACATAGCCTGAGAATGTACAGAGATATCCTGATTCTCCATTTCTAAGTCATATGAACATGATGGCTGTTCTGTATCTGTTTCTTAATATACTAGGGAGGACCAGATTCTGGACCTTTAGAGGATTTCACATCCTCACAAATGACACTATGTAAATCATCCATTATAAGTAGGCCTTTCCTCTGTTAATACTTTGTCAATACAATCTTTGCATAGTGACTTTTTATACTATGCATCCATTTTTGTGTTACAAACTAGACAATGTTTGGATGGTGTTTTTTGGGTTTCTCTCTCTCAGTCTCCTTAACCTTTTCTTTCTTCTTTTCATAGTATCACAGTTTATATAGTTGAAAAAAAACACGTCCATCAAGTTCAACCAAGGAAGGGAAGGGATTGAATGAGAAAGGGATTTAGGGGAAACTATTCTATATAACAAAACTGTCTTTGTTATTAATGTGTAAAAAGCCATATAGACCCACTGGAAGCTCTCTGCTGTCCCCACTGTGACCAGAATCTAAGGCATGCTATTCCACAGATTGACAGTTCTCATAGTAAAAAAAAGCCCTGTCACCTCTCCAGTCATGTCACCTCTCCAGTCATGTCACCTCTTAGTTGTCTATTTTCCAGACTAAATAAATGAAGTCATTTTAATCTTTCCTCATAACTGAGACCCTCCATACCCCTTATCATTTTTGTGGCCCTTTGTTGTACCCTCTCCAGCTCCAGAGCATCCTTTTTGGACCGGTGCCCAGAACTGAATGGCATATTCCATGTGAGGCTGAACCATTCCCTTGTACAGTGGTAATATTACATCCCTATTCCTAGAGTCCATACCACTTTTGATACACGACAAAATCTTGCTGGCTTTAGAGGCAGCTGATTGACATTGCATTCTGTTATTTAATTTATGATCTACTAGTTCACTAAGGTCCTTCTCAACAAGGGACACTCCAAGATTTACTCCCCCAAGGGCATATGTTGTATGTAGATTATTATCCCCCAGGTGCATAACCTTACTTTTATCCACATTGAACCTCATTTGTCTAAGTCACCATTCAGCCTATGAACATCCTCCATAGACTGTATTACACTACATAGCTTGGCATCATCTGCAAAAATAAACAAATTATTATTAATTACTACCTCTATACCATTAATATATAAATTAAATAGTAGTGGGCCAAGCACATAACTGTGGCCTACACCACTTATAACTGGTGACCATTTTGAGTAGGAATCATTGACCACAACTCTCTGGATCTGATACTTCATCCAGTTTCCAATCCAATTGCAAATTATTCCTTACAAAACAATAGATCTTATTATAATCCTCAGGTGTCTTTGAGGGACAGTGTCAAAAGCCTTTGCAAATTGCAAGAACACAATATCCACAGCAGCTTCTCCATCCAGGCATCTTCTCACCTCTTCTTAGAAGCAGATCAGGTTAGTCTGACAACTTCTTTCCTTGGTAAACCCATGCTTACTGTTACTTATTATACCATGTGAAGTCACATACTACGGTATGTAGTCTTTTAGTAACCCTTCCAATATTTGCCCCACAATTGCATTGGGAGACTTTTTTTTTGGCAGGGTGAAGGGAAAGAAGTTGATAATAGTCTTAATTAATCCCCCAAGAACCACCATAGTAACTTAGTAACTTAAATATTTGAGATTTGTAAGATAGAATTTACAGAACCTCAGCAGACTGTGATGATCTACATTTAATACTTACCTTCTGGCGTCTGACAATATCTACGGCATTCTGCCTTCTGGACTGCGCCGCCTCCTGCCTACTAGGCAGTCCGTAACATCACTTCCAGTCTCACCGGAAGTGAGGCATTGCATGTGAGTCTGTAGCTGCTCCAGCTGTTGTAAGCCCTCAATGAGCCATATGGTAGCTGAAACTGCCTGAAATGGCAAAACCAGGCCCCAAAGGCCCCAGGTGGTACCCAGCAGGGCTTGAACAAGGAAAGGAGTGTTGAAGCAAGCCCTCAGAGAGATACCAGACTCCCGTACTACCCCCTTCCCCTTTGACAGAGCTGGAGAGAGATTTCTCTCTATGCTATCCTCTGTAGAGACAGAAAAAACACTGAGGGGAGGTTGAGGGAGGGGCTTTTTAATCCCTCTATTTCCTGTCCCTACAGAGGAAGAGGAAGGAACTTCCAAAGGGGACATCATGGGGGACAATATGGAAATATTAGTAGATAACATTAACCCAAAATGTGAAAGCCAAATTAACTTATTTTTTTCTAACTTATTTACTCTTTTGAATAATTTTGAATTTATTCAAGAACATCTAGGGGGACATTAAGCATAGTGTGTCTCATTTTTGCCTCCATTTTTGCCTGGTTTTATCCTTTTCCTGGCAGGAAGATACTGTAGGTTGTCTACTGACTGATTTTCTGCAAAGTACTATTTAAGTAGCTGCTGGCTGAGTCTTTCCATTGGTTTTAGGGTAAGATGCTAAAGAATAAGACAGTTGAGTTTAGTTAGTATAACAGCCTGTAAAGACAGAGCATGGAAAAAAAACCCAGATGCCTTCTGGCTTATTAGCATAATTGTAAAAGTTGATTTTAGAAGAAAGAAGGATGTTGATAACAAATATAAGAAGACTATCACAGTCATTGTGCCTGGATCTATGAGTAACTGCTCCTGGTTTGTCTTAATGGATTTTGATGGTAGATTTTCTTTAACAAATATTGCAATCATATTAGAACCTAGAACAAAACACTATGATCCTTAATTACAATACAAACATATTGTTTTGATGCAGCAAATGTAACAGCTGTAAATAATAGACCAAATGCCAAACAAGAGGTTTCTTCCAGTAAAGACCTATTTAGGTTTCTGGAGAGAACAATGAAAATATGAAGTCCCTTGCAACACAATATGAGATTGTCTGCGATTGCTCTGTCTCAAAAGCAAAAACCCACAAATGTAATATATACAGAACATTTCATCACAGCAATAGAATCCTCTAAAAGCCTTTATTCACTAATATTTCCTCAAGGAGTTCTTTTATGCCTGCTATAAAAGAAAGATGCTCTTGATGGCAGCAGTATTCTAATCATCATGTAAAATGTAAGATGCTTTGGCTCCCTTGGCTTTAAATCATGTTTATTCACAATGCAGCTACACAAACGCTGAAATCACAGTCTCAAGGTAGGAAATGCATTGTATTGTTATCTGACAATAAAATGAATATAGTTGAAGAAAATATTCCTCCTCAATGTAACTTTTTAGTTTAACTATACATAAACAAAATTATTAACTAGGAATGAATGCCAATTCAAGATGAAGAGAGCACTGCATTTTCGACAATATGAAAAAGCAGAATTAAAGGGTGGCTCTGGAAATGTGCTATATTTTTCAGTGTGACTTTGACTGTGGCGCAAGGGATTAATTATTTGGCGCACAAACCAAAAGATAAGGAACTGACTCAAAATTCAAGAAGGGGAAATAGAACCCCCTAGACTTGCTTTTAGCTGCTCTTTGTGCGCCAAAAATTACACCACAAAACCAGTCAGAAAAATAGAAGTGCTTGAAAAGTGTCGGATTCACAATCGGCGACACAATTTTGCACCCAAAAAACAAAACAACTCATGAGTGTCGGTAAACCTACAAAATTGTAGCGACAGCACTTTATAGAAAATCCCCAAGAGGCACAGCAAGGGAAAAAATTTTTTCTCAGTTTTCCATTTGAAAGGTTATGATAAATGAAAAAAGTTTTTTACTTCATTCACAATTTTGATGGCCTTTTTTTCCTGATGGGCCATTAATATCTCACTGGGAATTTTGACAATTGGGGTAGCCATCAACATTTTGAAGAGATTGGGGCAAATTTCCTTCCCCGGTCCATTCGCGATCCAGCGGCGAGTTCTTTGCGGTGGATTCGGGTCCGGCCGGGATTCACTAAGGCAGTTCCTCCGACGTCCACCAGGTGTCGCTGCTGCGCTGAAGTTCCCCGGAATGCACTGATCTTCACCAAGCCAGACCGAGTGAAGGTAAGCGCAGGTCCAGCGACACTTTTTTTAAAAGCGTTGGTTTTTCCGAATCCGTTGGGTTTTTTTTATGGCCACGCCCTCCCATTTCCGTCACGTGCTTGCCAGCGCCGATGTGCCACAATCCGACCGCGTGCACCAAAAACCCGGGGCAATACAGGGAAAATCGGCGCAAAGCGGAAATATTCGGGTATCACTTCGGGAAAACGCGAATCGGGCCCTTAGTAAATGACCCCCATTGTGTCACTTACTTTTGTCACTTCCTCATTTAACACTGCAGTTTGAATTCTCAAGTCCAGAAATATTTGAACAGTTTGAATAGCCATTGTAGCAAGAATGCGTCAATGTGCTGATAAGGAATATGTGGATAATATTAATGAATTTGTAGGGTGGACAAAGAGAACTAGGTTGCGTCAATGTAAATTTAAAAAAACACACATAAAAAGGTGATACGCAGTAGCAAAAAACACATACATTACTGTATGGATTCTTGAGTGATTCAAGTCACTCAGTACAAATATTTGGGAGTTTTTCTTGATGAACATATGGAGTGGAGGATAAATACTGATAAATTGTATGCAAAACGCCAGTCAAGATGGTTTTTCTTACGCAGACTTTGGTCCTTCAATGTCAGCAAGAAACCGTTGAAAACGTTTTATGATGCTGCTGCAGTTTGGAGGTTGTTTTATGGGATAACGTGTTTTGGTTCGGGCATGACAAAAGGGATTTAGGCAGGATTGATTTTGTTATAAAGGCCAGGGCAATTATTGGTGATGAGTTGGAGGGTTTTGCAGAGAAAGCAGACAGGAAAATTTTAAAAAAATTCAGGGCTATTTTAAACATAGAATCGCATCCTTTACATCAGCTCATTAAGGATAGATAAAGTGTTTTTAGCTGCGTTTTAGACAATTGAGGATGAGAATAATAAGTTAAAAAACAAATTGCTGTTAGTAGTAGGTAGCTTGGCCGGTGGTCACTGAAATAATACAGGAGGGGTGGTTATAATTGTTTGTTGAGGATGATATAAATTATTTTAAATATTGTGTTCTATGTGTATGTATAATTTTCCCCATACGGGATTATTAAAGTTTTATTCCTTCCTATCCTTTGGTCTAAAGCCTCTGCACTCCTTATAATGCAATGGATGGCATTCAGATACAGCTACTGAACCAATGTAAAGAATAAAGAGTCTGCAGTGGTTGCTAATGATCAACATTATGTTAACCGCCCACTAAATAGGTCTTATAAAGATAGAATGCAACCTATTTTTATTGATGGCTTATCCTGTGGATAATTCACCAATACTGTAAAGCAGGAGATCAAAGTTAAGGTTTTATGTGAGCCATGTGGAAAAATTCTGCATAGCAGTGCAAGAAGACCATATGGCACTCTCACACTGGTCCTATCATGGAGAAGCTTCCATGCATATGTAATCTGATTGACCGGGCCATATTTAAATTATGAAAAATCCTTCATATGATTCTGTCAGACAGTAGAGGAATACATTTACAGTAAATGTTTGTAAACCCTTAAAGATACTGTTCTTCTCAACCTTTAGAATAACAATACAGCCTTTACCTTTGGCCTTTGGAAAATATTGCAGATATACATGTATACTTATATATACATTGTAGGGATGAGAGAATTACACTCTCAGAAATCACATGCCCCCCTGAAATACTGTAACTGATCAAATTGCTTGGTTATAGAATAGGCCATTAATATCAAAGTCTTGTTTGGACTCTTTGAATCACAGCTCTAAAATACTAGTTCTTAAAAACAGCTCATTGTATTTGTTTTTCTTGATGACATTACACAGTACATACACTAATCAGTTAAAGATTATGCTTCAACGGGGCGTGGCCTGGCTACCGGTCTGCATGGACGCGTGAGCAACTAGCTCCCGCACGGACTTCAGCCTAAAGCGACTTTCACCGCATACTACCCGATAAAAAGCAGCTACGGAGGTACTATACCCTAGCGGGAACATGACAGAGAGGAGAAGAAACATCTCTAAACCCCGCAAACTTACAGAATTTTACTTCCCGGCTCCTCCGGACTCGATCCAAGATGGCGTCGACTGCATGCAAGTGGGTTCCCCGTGCACACACTGCCAGCAATTGGAAGAAGAGGGAGAGGGAGCTCCGAGCCATAACAGAAGATCCAGCTCAGCTCCGGTTTATCCGACCCCTGCAGAAAGAGAGGTGGAAGAGCCCGTTCCAGAGGTACGAGAGGGCCGAGGCCGAGACACATTGCGGCGCAGTAACTCTGCAATATGGCCGTCACTTCCCTCCCCCACCGTGACTACCGCTACTGCCCGGCTATCTAACCCAGAGCTGGCACAGAGCAGCCAGGCAATTGAAATAGACGGCTCCACCAGTCCACTATCCTCATCTCGGGACACCTTTGATCTACTTCCAACATCAGATAAGGTACATACGGAATCCATGATGAAAAACATGATGATAGCATGGAGACAAACCTTCCAAAGTGATATACATAACATGCTGACCCCTATCAAAACCGAAGTGCAGAAGTTGGGTCAGAGAACCCACCACACTGAGGAGAAGATGGGAGAGCTGGTTAAATCTCATAATGAGCTTATTGATGCCCACTATAGTTTGGAAGAAGAAGTAAATCGGCTACAAGCTAAAATGGCTGACCTGGAAGACTGGTCACGCCGGAATAACGTCAAATTCCGAGGTATCCCTGAACTGATCTCACAAAATGAGCTAACTCTTTATCTGAAAAAATTAATGCATGCTTTATTGCCTGATTGCAACGCACAAGAGCTTTGCATAGACCGGGCACACAGGTTACCCAGACCACAGCACTTAGAGGAGACGACTCCCCGAGATGTATTGGCCCGCATCCATTTTTACACGGTTAAAGAAAGTTTGATGATGGCAGCCAAAAAGAGAGGAACACTACCCCAGCCGTACCAAGATATAATCCTGTTTACGGACTTGTCGGCCTCTACGCTCAGGTTCAGAAAACAACTGCAACCCATAACAACCACCCTCAGAGAACGACAGATCATATACAAGTGGGGATTCCCTGCGAAACTGGTGATAAACCAAAACGGCACAACATCACTAGTTAGGTCCCTTGAGGAGGGAACTCGGCTGTTAGAAAATTGGGGAATCCCGATCACAGATGCTGTACAACAACAAAGAAATCTTCCAACGAGAATAGAAGAAGAATGGCGCACAGCAGGGTCCAGAGAAAATAAGAAAAGATGAAGATCCGATGCGGTCCTCATTCTCACTGTCCGTGCTAACTAACATCTGGGACTGGTAACTATTTACCCGAACTGTTGTTTTTCACCCCCTAAGTGTGCAGCAAATTAGCTGCAGAATTTCTTTTGTTTAGGTGGCAATGTTGTCTGCCAAGTTGTTATGTATTGTTGTTGCGGGCCCCATTATAAGACAGCTGGGTGGTGGAGGTTGTGAATGCCGAAAGCACAGAAGTACTATCCCATAACTAAAACAGCTTCTAGAACAGCGTTAATAAAAAAGAACATATGGGTATAAAGATTTTATCTATGAACACAAAGGGACTAAACAGTCCTTACAAAAGGTCCCAAAAATGGAGAGATGCATACAGCCAAGCCTGTGATGTACTTTACATTCAAAAGACACATCTAAAGGAAACAGACGCAGGGCACCTCAGGAACCCTAATTTTCCCCATATTTACCACTCCCATTTTCATACAAAAAGCAGAGGGGTTACAATAGCTATTAAGGCATCAGTAGCATTCCAGGAGATGAAAGTGTTGAGGGACTCAGCAGGTAGATATGTTCTAATCGTTTGCCTACTTAATAATGAATTGTACGCTCTAGTTTCAGTGTATGCACCTAATACACGTCAGATACACTTCTTACGTAAAATCATGAGGTTGATAAAAAAGCATGCGCAGGGAGAAATCATCTTAGGAGGGGACTTTAACATCACCCCTGACCCGGAGCTGGACTGTTCCTCAGCACCAATGAGGCGCCCACCTCAGTTGAGTAAAGAGTTATGGCAAGCAGACTTATATGACATATGGCGAGCGCAACATAGTACAGAGAGGGATTACACCTTTCACTCCAATGTCCACAACTCGTATTCAAGAATTGACCTGCTCCTTGTTAATAGATCCCTTCTTACAAAGGTAGTAGACTCATCCATAGACAATATCACGTGGTCAGATCACGCAGCTATAACAATCACTATCTCTGATGCTCATGACCAAATGCCCACGTATATTTGGAGATGTAACAATTACATATTGAGTCAACCCAAATACAAACACATATTTGAAAGGGATCTGAAGGAATACTTCAAGTTTAATCCCACCTCAGTTAGAGACCCCATTCTGCTGTGGAATGCCCATAAGACCTACATAAGAGGCACCTTTAGCAAACTGGGAATACAGGATAGGAAACAAAGAACTAGAGAGATTACTAACATCTTAGATGATATTGCCAAGTTAGATGAGGAAAATAAAAAGAACCCTTCTGCTGATATCGCAGCAGATCTACTCAGTAAACGAGAGTGCCTAAGACTCCTTTTAGTCCACATATATGACAAAAAGTTGCAAAAATCAGGGGCTTTGTACTATGCAGAGGGAGATAAAGCGGGTAAACTCTTAGCCAAAAGATTTAAGACAAAACAAATTAAGGCCAAAATCCCTTACCTATACACACCTGACAATAAAGGGAAACTTCTCACTCCCAGAGACATTGCCAATAGGTTCAAAGATTATTACTCAAATCTATATAATCTGAGGGATGACCCCTTTACCTACCAACCCTCCCATAGTGAGATTAAAACTTTCTTATAAAACCTAAAATTGAAAACCCTAACTGTGGAACAAACGGAGGAAATGCCGGTCCCAATAGCCACTGAGGAAGTAACCAGAGCTCTCAGGGAACTCCCTCCCCATAAGGCCCCGGGACCTGATAGAATTATAGGAGAATATTACAAGCTATGTAATAATATCCTCTCTGCCCCTATGGCCACTGCTTTTAACCAAATGATAGCAGAGGGAGAGATGCCCAGGGAAAATCAGGAAGCACTGATAGTTACGATCCCTAAACCTGGTAAGCCGGCGGACAATCCCCAGAACTTCAGGCCAATATCCCTATTAAACGCAGACACTAAGGTATATGCAAAAATTCTAGCGACTCGACTTATGAAATTCCTACCTGACCTGATTAGCGACAATCAAGTAGGTTTTATTAAAAACAGGCAGGCCTCAGATAATACCAGGAAAATCATAGACCTGGTCCAATTTTTAGAACACCAGCATATCCCCTCTGTGTTTCTAGCTTTGGACGCCGAGAAGGCGTTTGACCGAATACATTGGTCGTACGCCTCCTCGGCACTTGGGGAAATGGGTTTTGGGGGAAATATCATAAAGGCCATTAGGGCCCTGTATACCGCTCCATCGGCAAGAGTCCTTACTAATGGTACCCTATCGGACCCGTTCCACATCACAAATGGAACCCGACAGGGATGTCCCCTATCCCCGCTGATTTTTATATTATCCTTAGAGCCCCTAGCTTGGGCAATACAGAACTCTCCCTTTATAAATAGAGTGAATGTAGGAGAACAAGATCACATAATATCCCTATACGCGGATGATATCATCCTCTCCCTAACGCAACCAGTAAAATCACTACAGTCGGCTATGGACTTAATACGAGAATTTGGCAGGATATCATACTATAAGCTTAACACGTCCAAAACACAGGCATTACCAATGTCACTGAGACCTGAAACTCTTTATTTTATGCAAAATAAGTATCCATTCGATTGGAGAACACATAGCCTCCAATATTTGGGAATACAGGTAACATACCCGTCTTCGAAATTATATGCAGCGAATTACGAAACCCTACTAGAAGCTATACATAGGGAAGCAAAGTCGATGCTCAATATGGAAGTGTCATGGTTGGGTAGAGTGGCAGCGTACAAAATGCTTTTACTCCCAAGGCTACTTTATTTATTCCGCACTCTTCCAATCTCCCTACCGGAGAGGTTCTTCGCCAGAGCCCATAAAATAATGTCCTTTTATATTTGGAAGGGGAACAGACCACGATTAGCAAGAGCTATCCTGTCTAAAAATAAAAAGGTTGGAGGACTAGGAGTCCCAGACATCAAAGGGTATTACAGAGCCACGGTACTTCAGCAGGCGGCATGTTGGTTACAGGCCACAAAAAAAATGCCATGGATGCAAATCGAATCAACAGCCCTAGGTACAACACAGTTAAAAGCTGTACTACATGCAAGATTATGGAGGCAAAAACCATTAACACCCCCTCTACCAATAACACGCAACATGCTTGAAATCTGGATACAGGCACATGATTCAGTAATTACTAGAGATGAGCGAGCACTAAAATGCTCGGGTACTCGTTATTCGAGACAAACTTTTCCCGATGCTCGAGTGCTCGTCTCGAATAACGAGCCCCATTGAAGTCAATGGGAGACTCGAGCATTTTTCAAGGGGACCAAGGCTCTGCACAGGGAAGCTTGGCCAAACACCTGGGAACCTCAGAAAAGGATGGAAACACCACGGAAATGGACAGGAAACAGCAGGGGCAGCATGCATGGATGCCTCTGAGGCTGCTTAATCGCACCATTATGCCAAAATTATGGGCAACAGCATGGCCATGACAGATTGACAGAATGAAGCTAGATAGCATCTAAAACATCCAATAATTGACCCTGACACTATGGGGGACCGCATGCAGAGGCAGCGGCAGCAGCGGCAGGCTAGAGAGTGGCATGGCGACATACCCTAAATGGACTCAGGCTTCAAACCAATGGGTGGCAGAGAGGAACCAAAGGAGGTGAGCAAGAAGCGCTCAAATAATATGGGTACATGATAAAAGTTTGCCAGTATATTTTGTGGATTACACAGCAGGGTGGCGACAAAGTTAAAATGGAAGCCATGAAAACAACCCAAAATTCTGCCTGACACAGCTCGTTTGATAAGGGGACCATGTATGGAGGCAGTGAACTAGTAGTAGATTAAAGGTGCTGCAGTTAAAACTATAATAGTTGGATCTTGGCATGGAGCTGGCGCTCCGCTGCCAGGCAAGCTTTCGCCAATCCAAGCCCCTGTCTCTAGGCTACTCCCCAAACAGCACTTCTAAGAACCTTTTGTATAAGATCATGTGTAGTAGCGTTCTTATAAGTTTGGGATATGGCGAGTGAGGGGAATGTAAACAGATGCGCAAGAAGCGCTGAAATAATATCGGTAAATGATAAAAGTTTGCCAGTATATTTTGTGGATTACACAGCAGGGTGGCGACAAAGTTAACAAGTTTGATGTGGAATGCCCTGTAATAGCTCTTGGGCGGTGTGCCTTTTATCGCCTAGGCTCAGCAGTTTGAGCACCGCCTGCTGTCGCTTAGCGACGGCACTGCTGCTGTGCCTAGAGCTACCGACTGATGGCGCCATGGCCACGGATGGTAATTCGGAGGAGGAGGAGGTGGAGGAGGGGTGGGAGGAGGAGGAGGTATAGTAGGCCTTTGAGACCTGGACCGAGGTAGGCCCCGCAATCCTCTGCGTCGGCAGTATATGACCAGCCCCAGGGTCAGACTCGGTCCCAGCGTGCACCAAGGTAAGTGTAGTAGCGTTCTTATAAGTTTGGGATATGGCGGGTGAGGGGAATGTAAACAGATGCGCAAGAAGCGTTGAAATAATATCCCTAAATGGTAAAAGTTTGCCAGTATATTTTGTGGATAACACAGCAGGGTGGTGACAAAGTTAACAACTTTGATGTGGAATCCATGAAAACAACCCAAATTTCTGCCTGACACACCTCGTTTGATAAGGGGACGATGTATGGAGGCAGCTATATGGACGAGGTAGCAATGGAGACAACGTGTGGAGGCTGCTATGGAGACAATTTAATTTGGATAGTGCCTGTATGTGGCAGTCCAAAAAAGTTTTCAAACCAGAGGAGCAGGTAGGTGGCCCTCCAGAAAAATGAAATAGATTGAGTGCCTGTATGTGGCAGTCCAAAAAAGTTTTCAAACCAGAGGAGCAGGTAGGTGGCCCTCCAGAAAAATGGAATAGATTGAGTGCCTGTATGTGGCAGTCCAAAAAAGTTTTCAAACCAGAGGAGCAGGTAGGTGGCCCTCCAGAAAAATGAAATAGATTGAGTGCCTGTATGTGGCAGTCCAAAAAAGTTTTCAAACCAGAGGAGCAGGTAGGTGGCCCTCCAGAAAAATGAAATAGATTGAGTGCCTGTATGTGGCAGACCAAAAAAGTTTTCAAACCAGAGGAGCAGGTAGGTGGCCCTCCAGAAAAATGAAATAGATTGAGTGCCTGTATGTGGCAGACCAAAAAAGTTTTCAAACCAGAGGAGCAGGTAGGTGGCCCTCCAGAAAAATTGAATAGATTGAGTGCCTGTATGTGGCACTCCCAAAAATTGTTTAAAACAGAGGACCAGGTAGGTGGCCCTCCAGAAAAATTAAATGCATAAAGTACTATAGCTAGAGCCAGTGGGCCCTGTCAAAAAATAGCCAGTTTCCTCTGCTTTAGTGTACAAAGAGGAGGAGAAGGAGGAAAATGAGGAGGAGGAGGAGTGGATAAATTATTCAGGTTGAGCTTCCTTCACCTGGTGGAGATTGGAAATTATGAGAAATCCAGGCTTTATTCATCTTAATAAGCGTCAGCCTGTCAGCGCTGTCAGTCGACAGGCGTGTACGTTTATCGGTGATGATGCCACCAGCTGCACTGAAAACCCACTCGGACAAGACGCTAGCGGCAGGGCAGGCAAGAACCTCCAAGGCGTACAGCGCCAGTTCGTGCCACATGTCCAGCTTTGAAACCCAGTAGTTGTAGGGAGCTGTGTGATCATTTAGGACGATGGTATGGTCAGCTACGTACTCCCTCACCATCTTTCTGTAAAGATCAGCCCTACTCTGCCGAGACTGGGGACAGGTGACAGTGTCTTGCTGGGGTGACATAAAGCTGGCAAAAGCCTTGTAAAGCGTACCCTTGCCAGTGCTGGACAAGCTGCCTGCTCGCCTACTCTCCCTCGCTACTTGTCCCGCAGAACTACGCGCTCTGCCGCTAGCGCTGTCAGAAGAGAAATAGTGTTTCAGCTTGTGCACCAGGGCCTGCTGGTATTCATGCATTCTCACACTCCTTTCCTCTCCAGGGATGAGAGTGGAAAGATTTTGCTTGTACCGTGGGTCCAGGAGAGTGAATACCCAGTAATCGGTGCTGGAATAAATTCTTTGAACGCGAGGGTCACGGGATAGGCAGCATAGCATGAAATCTGCCATATGCGCCAGAGTACCAACGCGTAAGAATTCACTCCCCTCACTTGCCTCACTGTCCATTTCCTCCTCCTCCAACTCCTCCAACTCCTCTTCTTCTGCCCATACATGCTGAACAGTGAAGGACTCAACAATGGTCCCCTCTTGTGTCTCGCCAACATTCTCCTCCTCTTCCTCCTCATCCTTCTCCACCTCCTCCGATATATGCTGAGAAACAGACCTAAGGGTGCTTTGGCTATCAACAATGGAATCTTCTTCCCCCGTCTCTTGTGACGAGCGCAAAGCTTCCGACTTCATGCTGATCAGAGAGTTTTTCAACAGGCCAAGCAGCGGGATGGTGAGGCTGATGATGGCGGCATCGCCACTGACCATCTGTGTTGACTCCTCGAAGTTACTCAGCACCTGACAGATATCAGACATCCACGTCCACTCCTCATTGTAGACTTGAGGAAGCTGACTGACCTGACTACCAGTTCTGGTGGAAGTTGACATCTGGCAGTCTACAATCGCTCTGCGCTGCTGGTAAACTCTGGATAACATGGTTAATGTTGAATTCCACCTCGTGGGCACGTCGCACAACAGTCGGTGAGCGGGCAGTTGGAGGCGGTGCTGCGCTGCCCTGAGAGTGGCAGCATCTGTGCTGGACTTCCTGAAATGCGCACAGATGCGGCGCACCTTTGTGAGCAAATCAGACAGATTGGGGTATGTCTTGAGGAAACGCTGAACTATCAGATTTAACACATGGGCCAGGCATGGCACATGTGTCAGTCTGCCGAGTTGCAGAGCCGCCACCAGGTTACGGCCGTTGTCACACACAACCATGCCTGGCTTCAGGTTCAGCGGTGCCAGCCACAGATCAGTCTGCGCCGTGATGCCCTGTAATAGCTCTTGGGCGGTGTGCCTTTTATCGCCTAGGCTCAGCAGTTTGAGCACCGCCTGCTGTCGCTTAGCGACGGCACTGCTGCTGTGCCTAGAGCTAGCGACTGATGGCGCCATGCCCACGGATGGTCGTTCGGAGGAGGAGGTGGAGGAGGGGTGGGAGGAGGAGGAGGCATAGTAGGCCTGAAAGACCTGGACCGAGGTAGGCCCCGCAATCCTCTGCGTCGGCAGTATATGACCAGCCGCAGGGTCAGACTCGGTCCCAGCCTCCACCAAGTTAACCCAATGTGCCGTCAGCGATACATAGTGGCCCTGCCCGGCAGCACTCGTCCACGTGTCCGTGGTCAGGTGGACCTTGTCAGAAACGGCGTTGGTCAGGGCACGGATGATGTTATCTGACACGTGCTGGTGCAGGGCTGGGACGGCACATCGGGAAAAGTAGTGGCGGCTGGGGACCGAGTACCGAGGGGCGGCCGCCGCCATGAGGTTGCGAAAGGCCTCGGTCTCTACTAGCCTATAGGGCAGCATCTACAGGCTAAGCAATCTGGAGATGTGGACATTAAGGGCATGGGCGTGCGGGTGGGTTGCACTATATCTCCATTTCCGCTCCAGCGTCTGGGGTATGGAGAGCTGAACGCTGGTGGATGCTGTGGAGGATCGTGGAGGCGACGATGGGGTTTTTGTGCCAGGGTCCTGGGCAGGGGGCTGACTATCAGCTGATGCACCTGCTCTGGCCCTGCCTCTCCGTCTGGCCCCACCACTGCCTCTTCCAACCTGTTCTGGTCGAGGACTCTCCTCTGTCTCAGAAGCACTGTGTTCACCCGGCCTCTCAACCCAGCTTGGGTCTGTCACCTCATCATCCTCCGATCCCTCAGTCTGCTCCCCCCTCGGACTTCCTGCCCTGACAACAACTTCACCACTGTCTGACAACCGTATCTCCTCATCGTCGGACACCTCTTTACACACTTCTTCCACTACGTCAAGAAGGTCATCATCACCCACACACTGCGACTGGTGGAAAACCTGGGCATCGGAAAATTGCTCAGCAGCAACCTGACAAGTGGTTTGTGACTGTGGGAAGGGTCCAGAAAAAAGTTCCTCAGAGTATGCCGGTTCAAATGCCAAATTTTCCTGGGAGGGGGCAGACTGGGGGGGAGGAGGCTGAGGTGCAGGAGCTGGAGGAGTGCCGATTTCGGTGACATGGGTGGACTGCGTGGAAGACTGACTGGTGGACAAATTGCTCGAAGCATTGTCGGCAATCCACGACATCACCTGTTCGCACTGTTCTGGCCTCAACAGTGCTCTACCACGAGTCCCAGTAACTTCAGACATGAACCTAGGGAGTGTAGCTCTGCGGCGTTCCCCTGCTCCCTCATAAGCAGGTGGTGTCTCACCCCGCCCAGGACCACGGCCTCTGACCCCTGCAGTAGTTGGACGCCCACGTCCCCGCCCTCGTCCTCTACCCCTAGCCCTCGGGTTAAACATTTTGAAAATGAAAGTTATAACTTTAATTTTTTTTTTTACTTTTTTTTGTGTTTTTTTGCGTTTTTTAGTTTTTTTTTGTGTTTTTTAGTTTTTAAAACCAAACGATGCTATCCTATTGCTATGGCTATTTTCTAGCCAAGTATGAAAGCACACTGCTATGCCAGATGAGATGACGCTGAGTTATGAAAAAATAAACGTAAAATAAAAAGGAAATGGCAGACTGTGCCTAATTGAAATCCAACCCCTAATAAATTTTCCCACTTCGGTCTTTGCGATGGATATGTGCGTCACTAAGCGCTAAACACAGCGGTCGCAAGTCTCACTCCAAATTCCTCACAATTGGCTAGTAGATGCACTGCAGCAAGGACAGCCACCAGCAGATCAACCAGAAATAAAATATATATCACGCTTCTGTAGGCGTAAGTAAGCCGTTTGGATTCTCCTTTGGCTATTTTCTAGCCAAGTATGAAAGCACACTGATGACATGACGCTGAGTTATGAAAAAATAAACGTAAAATAAAAAGAATCTGCCAGACTGTGCCTAATTGAAATCCAACCCCTAATAAATTTTCCCACTTCGGTCTTTGCGATGGATATGTGCGTCACTAAGCGCTAAACACAGCGGTCGCAAGTCTCACTCCAAATTCCTCACAATTGGCTAGTAGATGCACTGCAGCAAGGACAGCCACCAGCAGATCAACCAGAAATAAAATATATATCACGCTATTGTATGCGTAAGTAAGCCGTTTGGATTCTCCTTTGGCTATTTTCTAGCCAAGTATGAAAGCACACTGATGACATGACGCTGAGTTATGAAAAAATAAACGTAAAATAAAAAGAAACTGCCAGACTGTGCCTAATTGAAATCCAACCCCTAATAAATTTTCCCACTTCGGTCTTTGCGATGGATATGTGCGTCACTAAGCGCTAAACACAGCGGTCGCAAGTCTCACTCCAAATTCCTCACAATTGGCTAGTAGATGCACTGCAGCAAGGACAGCCACCAGCAGATCAACCAGAAATAAAATATATATCATGCTATTGTAGGCGTAAGTAAGCCGTTTGGATTCTTCTTTGGCTATTTTCTAGCCAATTATGAAAGCACACAGCTATGCCAGATGAGATGACGCTGAGTTATGAAAAAATAAACGTAAAATAAAAAGTAAATGGCAGACTGTGCCTAATTGAAATCAAACCCCTAATAAATTTTCCCACTTTGGTGTTTGAGGTGGATATGTGTGTCACTAAGAGCTAAACACAACGGTAGCAAGTCCCCCTGCAAATTCCTCACAATATGGTACTAGCTGCACTACTAGTGCCAGCAAGCCCAGCCACAAGCAAACAAAAAAAAAAAAAGTAAAGCGTTATTGTAGCCCTAAGAAGGGCTGTTGGGTTCTTGTTGAATCACTCCTGCCTAACACTATTCTAATAGAACACCCTAACGCTTTCCCTGACCAGCAGCAGCTCTCTCCCTAGCGGCATCCAGACACAGAATGATCTGAGCAGCGCGGGCAGCGGCTAGTCTATCCCAGGGTCACCTGATCTGGCCAGGGTAAGGGTACCACGTCATGCTGGGTGGAGTGCAGAGTCTCCTGGCTTGTGATTGGCTCTGTTTCTGGCCGCCAAAAAGCAAAACGGCGGGAGCTGCCATTTTCTCGAGCGGGCGAAGTATTCGTCCGAGCAACGAGCAGTTTCGAGTACGCTAATGCTCGAACGAGCATCAAGCTCGGACGAGTATGTTTGCTCATCTCTAGTAATTACCAAAAAGTCAGAGTTGCAATTAGTGGATATGCCACTGGAGACGGTGGAATATTCCATAGCTGACATTGACCTCCAGGGGTGGAAAGATGCAGGAGTCAAAACGATTGGCCAAATGATGGAGGACAATCAATTACTAGACTTTAATGATATACAAAAAACATTTAAGCTGCCAGGCGCAGCTCTATTCACATATCTTAGGCTCAAACATTTTCTGGGCACAGTTAGAGAAACAAAGTATACTTTCGACAAACTGTTATGGAAAATGATTTAACTCCCCACAAATGGTCTTCGCACATTATATACACACTTAACAGCTAGCACCCAATTTCGCAATCATTATGCGTATAGATTGTGGGAGAGAGATTTGGGTCAGTCCATCGATCCAAGAAAGTGGTGCAAAGCAACCTCCCGAACACACAAAACCTTAAAGTGTACATCACACATGGAAAATGCAACCAAACTAACGCTGAGGTGGTACTACACCTCGGACAGAATACATATAGCTTATCCTAACATTCCCCCAATATGCTGGAGAGGATGTGGAGGTAAAGGTACACTAAAACATATTTTCTGGGACTGCCCCAGCATACGCCCCTTCTGGGACGTTATATTTGCGGTCCTAAACCAAATAATGGGACACACGATAGACAGAACACCTGGGCTTGCATTGCTGGGGCCTACATAACCTCCCCTGGGTACAAAGAATACTATTATGCAAGGTCTTTGCAATAACAAGAATTACGATTGCTAAATACTGGAAAACGCCAAACTCCCCATCACTGACGGAATGGCTCGCTAGAATAGATACAGTATACAAATATGAAAACGCACTTTGGGATTCATTGGGATTCCTAAAAAACCAACCTATCAAATTGATCTGGCACCCCTGGAAATCATATAGAAACCTCTAGTAGTAAAATTGGTGGAGCTCTGGCTCCACTCAACGGGGGACTCTTCACCTAGAGAGTACTCAATTATAGGAAAACTTCGCACTGGACACCACATAGATAAATGTCAACGTAGGAGGAATGGTGACCCGCTTGTTTATAAATGTTATTTGTTGGTTCTTGAATTGGTTAAATGTTATATTTTGTATTTACACGTACATAAATATATGCAGACCTCGAAAGAATATGTGTAACCTAAATAGTGTGAGTGAGTGGAGGCTCGGCAACGCATGGGTAATCCTATACAGATCCCTTGCTACATACAAGATGTATACCCTTGTTTAGATTGTAATATTCGTGTATGTCTTCTGTTCCTCTCTGTTCGACACTGAATAATATATCTCATCATTGTAATGCATAAAAATTTTCAATAAAAACTATTTAAACAAAAGATTATGCTTCAACAAAGGCTACATTCACACGAACCATCATAGGTTCACCGCGATGGAGAGGAGGAGTGGTGAAAAGTCCTATATTTCCCCTCTGTATGGAGCAATACGGTGCCACACGTGTGCAGCACTGTATCGCTCCATGCACCGGCCTAAGACCTTAACAACACTTTATGTAGAGTGAGATACAGCAAGCACCTTCTGCAAACACAGTAATTGATGCTGACACTGATTAAAAGGTGTTAACCATTTAAATGTCGTTGGCAAAGACCTCCACCATTTAAATGCTGTCGGTATTCTTGGCACAGATTTTCCTCCGTGGTATCATCAGGGTCTGTGATCTGTTACCATGTCATTCCCCTGGATCTGCCTCCAGAAGACCATTACAGATCAGCAGTATTTTCACCACATATGGCAATACAGCTGAACCCGTTCAAGACACAGCCAGTTTGTATGTTAAGGCTCGGCCTCTATTTTTGAAATTTTTGGGAAAATTTTTGTTATGGGTTTGAAAAATAAAATTATTAGAATCCCCCAATGATTTCCCCCATTCTCAAAAGTACACCCTTCAAACTATAAAAACAGCTTTTAGGAAGATTTGGATGATTAGGAAGATTTTTATCACACACAGTAATTAGAACTACTACTAGAACTATTAGTGGAGATGAAATTTAGAATGGTCTAATTTTTTCTGTTCCACTTTTCCTAAAGATGAAAAGAGAAAATCCATCTTAAAATTTGTTAGTGGATTAGTGGATTTAGGTTTGCTCATTGGCACCCTCTTGTTGGCTATAAAATTTTAGTTTTTCCATTGGTGGGGCCATGTTTGGGCAATTTTTTTGCCAAATGAGATTAATTTTCTGATGATACCATTTTGGGGATGTTGTTAAATACATTTTTTGGGGGGTTGGATAATATTTTTTCCTATGTTTTACTGAATTTCTCACACTAAAACCTTATTTGGGAAAATATCTATTGTTTTCAAACCTCTGTCTTCCAGATGGCATAACACTTATGTTTTTGTTTACGGAGTTGTTGGATGACTTAAAACTCAAGTATCGGACCAGCACAACTCCATAATAATAATATAATATAGTGACCATAGCATGCCAAGAAATTACCATGTAATAATGAAAAAAAGGGGACAGAAGCATGCAACAAGGTTAGAAAAATACAAGAACCTTTATTAATCAATTTACACCACAGGAAAAAAAGATAAAAACCTTTAAAAATATGAACAGATGTCACCAATGAATGAATCAATCCCCAGGACAAAGCTCAACACATGATAATGCTGGCTGTCCTGGTACTCCAGCTTCCCCTTCTGGCCAACCTCTGGTACAACAAGATAAGAGACACAATCAAAATGAGTTGTAAACATAGACCATTAAAGTGCCAACAATATTGCAGTAAGGGATTACCAATGGCATGATGCCTCAAAAAACGTCACTTAAACAATCCAAAAAATATGACAATAAAGTGCATGTATAACCTATAATGAAGGCCAAATAGAAGGGGGGCTGGGGATGAATGCCCCACGTGTATCACTACCTCACAGTAGCTTCCTCAGGGGTACCAGGGGTCAACACAGCCAATTTTGTGTTGTGGTTGCACTAAGCCTAATTCTGCACCAAAAGGGACTTTACAGTGCTGATTCGGACTGTGCGCCATGTTTAATATAGTGATTCAACAGAACTGTGTCACATGCTCAATGTTAAAGGTGCACCAAACAAAAACTGGTGCACACTTCTCGAGCAGTGCAGGGTGTGCCAGATTAATAAAGACGGTGCACAAATAATCTGTAGCACTGCACATATTTCAGTTTGCACTACTTTTGATAAAACTTGTGTACTCTTCAACTAAAGTTGTATTAACCTTATCTTAGCATCATCAAGACACCATAGGGGAGATTTTTTTTTTAACTTTTTCATTTTACTGTTAGTCTAGTTCCCTTATGTCTTGTTTCCTAGTCTAATTTGTTTTAGAGGACTTTCCTTGTGTTAAATTGCACCCATTTCTGTTAGTCTAACATTCTAACATGCTTGACTCTTTCTTTCAAATCTTATCCGGAAAACAAAATTTCCTAAATTACCTTCCGACTCCAAATCTTGTGCACTTAGAAAAGATGCATTGTCAGGATGGCACTACTGTTGGTGGCTGCCTGTGCATTGGCTCCGGCTTTTGACCCATCACCTCCACCCCCCTCAAACCACCCTGCGGCAATAACTTGGCCTCTCACTCCCACCAAGTTGATCAGCAGCAGCAGGGGTTCCATGTCACACAACTGGTTGCAACAGAGCACCGGTAATGGATCCTGGCAGCCAAGAGCATTGGAGCACCTGAAATGTAAGTGATCACAGCCAGAGCCTTATAGCAAGCCAGAAGGACACAGCACCATGGCTCCTGTGGCACCCAGGCAGCTTAAGCGCTGGTACTTGTCTAAAGTGGAGCTTCGGGCAGTGTCTCTTCTGCCAAACCAATACCTGCAGCAGCAGTACACCACTAGTTCATCACAACACTGTCAGCACCGCAACGGCACCCCTAGTGTAATATCCCATATACATATCTGTTTAGTCTGTCTATGTGTTATTGTGACTGGTATATTTTTTCTACCGCAATTGCTTCCCCATATGTAATGTAATGTGTCATGTAACCTGTATTGTGCTGTATCGCAACGCCCTGTAACTATGTTTGTATGCAACCAAGGAACTAGCAACATGTAAGAATGCGCCTCTCAAAGTACTTATGCATTTGTAGTATTAAACCTGTGCCTAACTGTGTAACAATTGCGGGACACTATGTACAAAATAATAGTTGTATTATATTGTATTGCTCCCTGGTTAATTGGGCGCAGAGAGTTGCAAAGTTGGTTGTCCTGCATCTTCCTGCCAAGTTCACCAATTGAGACCAGGTGAGCTTATGTGCTGTTTTTTTGTGACGTTTTCAAAAGTCACGGATGGCCAACACACAAGAAAGATACCAATATACAAGAAAGGATCAAAAAGCGATAGACATGTTAGTCTAATTTCTGTTGTGGGTAAAATATTTAAGGCGTTTGTTAGAGATGCTATCCTGGAGTATCTCACTATACATTATATATAACCCAGCATCAGCATGGGTTTATGAGAGATTGGTCCTGTCAGACTAATCTGATTGGCTTCTATGAAGAGGTAAATTTCACACTGGACCTGAGGGAGGCAGTGGATGTTGTATATCTGAATTTTTCCAAGGCATTTGACAGAGTGCCGCATAAATAGATGGTACATAAAATGAGACTGCTGGGGAAAATCTGAGAATTTACGTAAGTGATTGACTTAGAAAACAGAGGGTCATCATTAATAGCAGATAATAAGCTATAAAAAATAATTAATACAGAGGATGATAGTGTTGCATTACAGAGTGATTTGCAGCTTGAGGAGTAAGAGTATAAATGGTTGATGAGGTTTAATGTAGATAAATGTAAAGTTAGGCACATGGAATAGAAAGTACAATTATGTTCTAAACAGTCAATTATTTGGTAAAACTGCAGCTGAAAAAGACTTATTAGTGGATGGTAGACTTAATTTTTGTGACCAGAACTAGACAGCTGCTGCTCTAGCAAAATCAATTATAGGATCTATCTGGAGAGGAATAGATTCTCATGATAAAGACATAGTTTTGCCTTTATACAAATCACTGGTCAGACCACACATAGAGTATTATGTATAGTTTGGGCTACCACTGTATAAAAAGGACATATTAGAACTGGAACGGGTGCAGAGGAGAGCAACCAATATTATTAAGGGAATGGAGGGACTAGAATACAATGACAGATTACAAAATTTGGGAATATTCAGGTTTGAAAAAAGATGAGAGGAGACCTCATTATAATGTACAAATACCTGAATGAGCATTACAAGGATCTCTCCAAAGATCTATTTATACCTAAGCCTGTGATCATGACAAGGGCATATTTTCTACTCCTAGAGGAGAGGCGATTCTACCATCGCCATAGGCAACTTTACTTTACTGTAAGAGCAGTGAGACTATGGAACTCTCTGCCACAGGAGGTAGTTATGGCGGACTCCATGTACATACTCAAGGGAGGCCTGTATAGCAAAAATAACATGGGTCATGGGGAAAAAAACATTTGTTTGATTCTTTAAGGTTGGACTTGTTGGACATGTGTCCTTTTCCAGCCTCATGTGTCCTTTTCCTATGATACTATGAATACGAGTTATGGTACAAATTAGGAAAAGTAACAGTAAAAGTTGCAAGAAGCAAACTGTTCTAAATTCTATGACTCTTTGGAATAAAATTATAAGTAAAAAAATGAATCTCTCCCTATAGCTTTCTATCCAATATGATCTCATACAGATCATACCACCATATTATTAATGCACTTTCTTTTTCTCAAAACAGTTTCTTCCAGTTTTTTGGACTGCCATTGCTTCTTCTGATGCCTTTGTGTAAAAATTCTAGCAAGGATCCTCTACCACTCAGAAAAGACTGTTAGCTAAAATAAAAATCCCACAATGCAGGTTGCTTTTAAACAGTTTTTTTTTTTTTTTTTTTACCACAGGCTACCATTCATTTATCCATAGTCATATACCTTGTTGGTTCTTTGACATTACTTATACTCTCTTGGTGTTAAATGCTTGAAAGGGGTTGGATACCGTCCTAGGAGACCTAATAGTGTCAAGCTTGACTTTGTAGGTCAATGGGAACACTTTGGATTTAGAATGAAAATGACTTTGATGACTGAATTGTACGAAGCAGACCTTAAACAAAGCTTTGGAGTTTTACTAATCTTAACTTGGCAGTAAGGACATGAAAAAGCAGTTCAGTGATAGAACCTGACTAAAAAAGAAAACTGAAAAAGAGTGTAAATATTAGTAGTATTTTTAAAAATTGAATATATAAGGTTTATTTTTCACAGGATTCTTCTGCTGGTCTCATTACCTACAGTTTACTACAGATTTTATTATCTTTTAGAATTGCCTCCTGAAATTTACAAAAATGTAAAATTCACATATCCCATTTGTACAATGATATAATTAAATTCAAGTGTGTTATAGAAATTGGCAATAAATGAACTATGGCCTAATAAGTTACAGACAAATTAATGTGCACCTCGAGATGCAGAATGTGTAACAGCTCATCATTTATTGTCATTTTCTTGAATACATTCTCAATTAATTAAAGCAAGATTATCAAGAGATAACTAGCTTCATTAACATACATAATTAGGATTTTTTTCTGCTCCGAACAAAGTATATATAAAATAAACTCAGCTAATTGCTTTTTGGAAAATTGCATTACTACTTTAATAAACAGTATATCTAAAGCCTTTATGCTAATCATTTTCCTTAATGAAAGTGTTGTTGATTACTTTTCTATCTTTTTTGAAGATTTGATTTGACAATGATTGACTAGTTGAATTTACTTGTTCATGGATGTGGAAATATGTTCTTATGGTGGAAGTGTGGTGGAGTTAATTTGCTTAAAAATAAAATGATGTATGTATTTTTATAGGTATAGTAAGGGTATATATTTATATAGTCATGTTATATATATATATATATGTTCACATTACCTAGCATTTGATGAGTCCCCAGGGAGGGGAAGCTTCAGTCTGTGTCTTCTCTCCTCCTCACTCATACACCACCCTCACCCCTTCCCACTTCCTGTCATGTGCACTAAGAAGGCAGGGAGGGATGATGATGGTGTGAAGAAGAGGGAGAATCATAGGGAGACACAGACATAGTCAAACTGCAGCTTTCCCTTCCTTGGGACTCACCAAAGTCTGCCTGCAGGGAGCCATATACCTTAAATTAAACTTATATAAAGTATTATAATGATTCAAAATACTGACAAAAGCATTTTTTAAATCAGTATAGCATAGGCTATTGGAGCCTGTTACTAGCTAAAAACGACATACCTGGTGACTGGTTTGTTTTAAAGGCAATGCCAAGAGACTGAGTTAAAACCAAGATGGTGGTAAGGTACAAAAATCAGCAATCAAGAGTATAGTCAGGAAACCAGGTAACCAGAGGTATGAAGCAGAGTGTCTTATGTCAATATCAGGCCCTGAATGCACGGACTTAATGCAATATCTGGAAGTCACCTCTGCAGCTTATTGCTTTGGCCATCCATCACTCCAAAAGACACATATGACACAGGTAAGAGAGGCAGCAAGATGTCAACCCCATGAGTGGGGTCAGAAACCCAGAACACTTCAGATAAAGCCGTATTGAGATCTAAGGCATACAATGACCATCCTGCACCTCTTTTCCTCCCCTGTGGTTCATGTCTTAATAAAGGACAATTGAAGAAGACTATTATGGGTGAGTGCCATTTGTTCTACTCACCTTTTTTTATAGTTGTACACTTACTTTGTGGCTTGAGTTCTGTTTTGTCCTCTGCAGCAAATCTAGCTGCTTAAGTTTCCATCTGCATTGTAAGGATGGTAACAGAACCATCTACAGGTGGTTTAGCGCTTTTACTAGCTTGTATTTTTCAATGCATTTTGGGAAATGTCCTGAGGCATTGTGGGTATTTCTTGTTACTGTAGTTTGTATTAACAGCAGCCATCTTTCCTCATGTCTGACAGTGTGAGGAGACACTTTCATTACTTATTTTGTACTTCAAGTTCATTATAAACAGCCTGTTCCAGCATAGTTGGTGAGGGCATTATCCATGTATATGCTGACATGCTTTGTATGCTTTACTATGATTGAAATATTACCTCATGTTGTTGTGAAAGGCAGATTTTGTATTCCATGTACCTTATAATTTGATGTATTCTGAATGCCACTGTTATTCATCCTTTAGTTTCACCTTTTCCTGTCTACCATCAACAAGGAGAGGATTTACACAGTTAACACAGATTTGTCCACAGTCTTTTCTTAAAAAGCCAGGGAGGTTTAATTACCTGTCAGATTACACACCGTGCTAACGTATAAGAGAACAGCTTAAGTACCACCATACAGTAACAGGACCAGTGGCGTAATTTGAAGCTGATGGGCCCCAGGGCACCGACTATAATTTATGATTTATAGCCCTAGTCTTCTCATATGGGAAAGTGTTACCGTATGGGCCCCCTAAGCATCTTTGGCCTGGTTGCAACTGTACCCTCTGCACCCCTTCAGTTAGTCCTTCTCAGAATGTATTAGTCCTGACAGTTTTTTTGATTCTTAAAGTATATGACCATGCAGTGAGACCACGAAAAGATAAAATGTGCTCTATGCCGATTAAGTTGTAGATTTGATTATTCCTATATTTTCTACCACATTACATACAGTTTGTAAGCAGAATCTTTGTTTTCTCCAAGCATTGTCTATTGAAAACAAAGTATACATTTTTTCTCTTAACCTCAGGCACAATTAATAAAATAGAGTTAGAGTCAGTAGATGGAAAACTGCTAACAGTGCAGAATAAAGGTCAAATAAAAATTCACATACTTAACATATGGTTTGTATTGAAAAGTCATCAGAGTGTTTTGGCAATCTTTTAAAAGTACTGTTGAAATCCCAATAAGTTAAATTAAATATCTGACTCTAAACCCTCAAATTAATGGGATATCACTTAAACATACAACTTTGATGGCTGCATTATAGCAATATTATCTAATTTGTGTTATTTGTTAATAGTTAGAAAAAGACAATCAATAAGTGGTCACCCCCAAAATGTATCCCAAAATGACCTGTTAGTGCAATACTTCTGCCGTGCTTATTTGGAATTGTTTCTGTTTCTTCCATCTGTTTGCAGAATCTGGAAGCAGTGAAGTAAGCTAAAGAGGCAGAACATGTCTTAATCAATGCAGACCTTAAATAGCTTTCTATATTAATATTACATTTCCTTATTGAACATTCATGAAGTTAGCTTGTAGTTTTCATCTATTCTAATTAATATAAGTTTACAAGGGAAATAAAAATGGCCTCATGTATATTTTACACCATTGTACACTGTTCTCAAAGCACCAATGCATACTGTATAACAATAACCCATAAAATGTTGGAGGCTTGAATAATTAAACTTGCTATTTCTTTATGATACTATTCTAAAATAACATAAGATTTATGCAATTGACTTTATGTATATAGAAATCAGGAGCAGCAGACTACGTTACAGCTTGGTTATGGCATTTTTTTTTTAAATGTGACTTAAATTATGTTAGTTTACAGTACAAGATAGGTAGATGAACTATTTGTAGCTGAATAGTTACTTACAGGTTTTTAATGGTGCTTTTTAGCTTCACACCAAGGCTGGTTATACACATTGCAAAGAATATATTTAGTTGACACGTTCAGAAAGCCCCTATTGCATGTTGTTGACATCATTCAAAAGACTAAGAGTAAATTATGATGTCCCTAGACACAGGACCATAAGCAGAGTAGGCATTCTTTACAGGAGAGAGCTCGACTTCATTGCTGAACTCTCCACCTCCATGACCTATATCTTCTCTTTTCAAAGTTATCACCACACTGAGACAAGAAATAGTTGAGATCTGTAAGATGTTAAGCTGATTGACAACAAAGATTTGAACCAGTCAATAGTTGCCCAACCGAATTTGGAATGAACACACTGGGCTATTCGGTCACAAGTCACCATTCCAAGACAAAATGCTGGCCGAATTGGTGAAGGTCTATAATTAAAACTAAACTTAAAAGTTAAGTTTTAATTGTATATAGACATTTACCATTAATGTAAACTTATTGACAATATACTTGGTATTTTATATTAGGTCAATTTATGCTGACAGTTCCCTTGGTTATTTATCTTCTTTTCTTGTTATTTCCCATCTTTGTTCTGCTTTCCTACTGAAATCACAAAATTCCTCCTCTCTTCATCTCCTTCTCCACTGGTTCCTATTTACTGTCAGCAGTCCTGGTCATTTCTCATTTTCTCTAAATTCTGATGGATCATCATTTCTCCTGTCATCATTATTACATTTTTTCTCAACTCGCTATTTCTCTTCTAGTCCAATCACTCTCTTGTTCATACCATTTCCATGTTTTTTTGCTACGTTTTTGACTCTTCTTGGCCTCTGTATTGTGCATCCTTTCTTTTCCATCTTCCTTACACAGCTGAATCTGCACCTCTGTTTCATGTCATAACTGTTGAGTTCTAGTTATGGTATTCCTCATCTTGTTCATATCTATCCCATGTATAGATATAATGGGGCCCATTTACTAAGAGTAGTACAAACTGCAGTAAATGCACTTTGCCTGTGTGTAGTGCAGGGTGCACCAGATTCAAGATTTGTGGCGCATGCTATTCATGAAAATGGTGCCCCCTGCACTGCCTAAACTTAGTTCTTCAAATTCTTTTGGTGCAACTTTAACATGGGGCGTGCAACACGCAACACATTTCTGTCAGACTCTGCATGATAAATCTGGCACATGGTGCAACTGAGCACTGGAACGCCCCCTAATTTGTGTTGCATGATGCCTAGTGCAGCTGTGCCACAAAAGGGTTGTGTGTGGCACAATTGTGTTGCAAAGAAAGAAATATAAAAAGCAAGCTTTGTAATTTACCAGACGCTGGATATGGTGGTGCACGCAGCCCAAGATCCTGGTGTGTAGGGTCTGAGGAACAAACAAAAGAAGAGAAGGCCACAGCATTCAATGTGATGAAAAAGGTGAAAAACCTTTATTCACACAGGCAAGAAATATTCACTATGAATCTTTGTCACAATTGTGGTACAAACACTTCTTAAATACCTGTGCACGAAGTTTGTACCTAAAAGAATGTGCAAAGTCCGACAGAAAACTGGCACACAGTCCTTAGTAAATGTGCCCCAATATTTTGAACTATCACGCTTAACATGAAAGTATTTCATGTACATGAAAAAATGTACATCATTAAATAGACAACAGGTATTCAACTAGCACATTACTTTGCACCTGCATTGTGTTTGCTATAAATCCGAGGGTCCCCCTATCATTTGAAACAGATTTCCATGTAGGGCCTTCTGAGTATGCAGGAGGCACCCACCACTTCATAGAAATAGATTGAGCTGAGTACAGTAATTAGCATTCTTTTCAAAAGAAGGAAGCAACATTCTTTTGGTGATTCATATTGCAGACTTTTTGCAATTAAGGCCGCCTTGTAGATGTGTGGATACTAATAGCAATTGATGCTCCACTGGCAGATTCTGAGCTGTCTACAGTGGTGAATCTGTTGCTTATGAAATAGATATACTGGTTTGGTTTTAGTCCAGCACCATGTCATCAGGCTTCTTGAAAGTCATGCTTGATGTCAAAAATCTATTTGTAATGGTTACCTGGAATTAAAGATACCTTTCTATTTGTTATTATGATGCTTGTTCAGCCTCTATTCTGCTCCACACAGAAACAGATGTGGGAGGGGCCTAGCCAGGCACATGCACAGCACTGACAGCAGCAGTTATTGCACAACTCAGTGCTACAGAGCGCTCAGCCTTCATAGTCTCCTTCCACCTGCTGTGCTCAAATAGTCCCTGCATTACTGATCCCATAGAAGTCCAATTGAAATGTTTCATACGCCCCATGTTAAAAGTACACCAAAAAAAGTTGGTGCAGTCTGTCAAAGCAGTGCAGGGGGCACCAGATTCATGAAGAACGTGCGCCAGAAATCCTGAATCTGGCGCCCCCTGCACACTACACAGGACACTGCACATAGTACACATGTACTATGTATTCTCACAACATCATGGTCGGTCAGGCTGACATGCATGGATGCATAGATAAATAGGTGACAGCTTCTCACATGTTACTGATCTTTAGCTACTTCCCTGCTAGTCAGGGACAGGGGCCCCTTTGCAGGAGAGCAGAGTAGCATGGAGGGACAGTGAATGGCGGAGAGTACAGGAGGAGGACTGCATCAGGAGAGGTCAGAGCCAGGGGCGCACCTGCCATGAGGCGAGTTGAGATTCTCGCCTCAGGCGGCGCGCCTCCTGCTAGACGAGGGGGCGGCGTCGGGCTCCCGCCCGCTGGCAAGTGTTCCAGCCGGCACATCTTACCGCCCCCCAAACTCCCCCCCCCAACATTACCGCCGCCCATCATATTCACCCGCCGGCGGCCAGCACCGCAGGCCGACACTTCCCCCAGCGGCCCGCCTATAACATCCAAACACCCGGCACAGGTACAAATACGCGGGCAAATGCGCGGCCCGCCCATCCATTCAACACGTGCGCGGCCGGCACATGTACCTGTGCGCCGGCCGACGCTTCCACCCCCGAGGCCCGCTTACCACATCCAACCGCCTGGCACAGGTACCAGTCCCTGCCCCAGCCCAGTGTCCGCGCTGGTCGTCGTCGTTCCCCCTCCCCCCCCGGTCCGTTTCCGCCGCCCCCCCCCCCCGCTCTGACATCCCCGTACCCCCCTCCCCCACCCCGGCTGCGGTTCTCACCTCCCCGGCAACCCCCTCCCACCGGAGGACAAGGCCAACGAGAAAAGAAGAAAAGAGTGAAGGTAACTTCTATGTCTGTGTATATATATGTGTGTGTATGATTGTATCTATGCATAGATGTGTCTGTGTGTGTTTGTATGTGTGTAATATATAGATTCTGGATATGTATGTCTGTATATTTGCTGTATATACTGTTTATATATGTGTATGTATGTGTGTACATTCAGCGTGCCACCATGTAAAATATACTATATGGTGCCACGCTGTATGTATTATATGGTATATGGAGGCACACTGTATGTATTATATGGTATATGGCGGCACGCTGTATGTATTATATGGTATATGGAGGCACACTGTATGTAATATATGGTATATGGCGGCACTCTGTATGTATTATATGGTATATGGAGGCACACTGTATGTATTATATGGTATATGGCGGTACACTGTATGTATTATATGGTATATGGCGGCACGCTGTATGTATTATATGGTATATGGCGGCACGCTGTATGTATTATATGGTATATGGAGGCACGCTATATGTATTATATGGTATATGGTGGTATGCTGTATGTATTATATGGTATATGGAGGCACACTGTATGTATTATATGGTATATGGCGGCACTCTGTATGTATTATATGGTATATGGAGGCACACTGTATGTATTATATGGTATATGGCGGTACACTGTATGTATTATATGGTATATGGCGGCACTCTGTATGTATTATATGGTATATGGGGGCACGCTGTATGTATTATATGGTATATGGGGGCACGTTGTATGTATTATATGGTATATGGGGGCACGCTGTATGTATTATACGGTATATGGCGGCACGCTGTATGTATTATATGGTATATGGGGGCACGCTGTATGTATTATACGGTATATGGGGGCACGCTGTATGTATTATATGGTATATGGCGGCACGCTGTATGTATTATATGGTATATGGGGGCACGCTATATGTATTATACGGTATATGGGGGCACGCTGTATGTATTATATGGTATATGGGGGCACGCTGTATGTATTATATGGTATATGGGGGCATGCTGTATGTATTATATGGTATATGGGGGCACGCTGTATGTATTATATGGTATATGGAGGCACACTGTATGTATTATATGGTATATGGGGGCACGCTGTATGTATTATATGGTATATGGGGGCACACTGTATGTATTATATGGTATATGGCGGCACTCTGTATGTATTATATGGTATATGGGGGCACGCTGTATGTATTATATGGTATATGGCGGCACACTGTATGTATTATATGGTATATGGCGGCACACTGTATGTATTATATGGTACATGGCAGCACACTGTATGTATTATATGGTATATGGCGGCACGCTGTATGTATTATATGGTATATGGGGGCACACTGTATGTATTATATGGTATATGGGGGCACGCTGTATGTATTATACGGTATATGGCGGCACGCTGTATGTATTATATGGTATATGGCGGCACGCTGTATGTATTACATGGTATATGGCTGCATGCTGTATGTATTATATGATATATGGCGGCACGCTGTATGTATTATATGGTATATGGAGGCACACTGTATGTATTATATGATATATGGCGGCACGCTGTATGTATTATATGGTATATGGAGGCACACTGTATGTATTATATGGTATATGGTGGCATGCTGTATGTATTATATGGTATATGGCAGCACCCTGTATGTATTATATGGTATATGGCGGCACTCTGTATGTATTATATGGTATATGGGGGCACGCTGTATGTATTATATGGTATATGGGGGCACGCTGTATTGATTTTATATTGTATGGCGGATTGTTGTATGTATATGTCCTTTGTAGTAGCTCGCTGTGTTTATTCTATAGTACAAGGTGGGATGCTCTATGTATTTTGCATCTGGGTCTGGTCCTGACACTCCTTGATATATTACATATATGGAGTCAGGGGGGGGGGCGTCTTTTTATAGCTCGCCTCAGGCAGCAGAAAGGCTAGGTGCACCCCTGGTCAGAGCTCAGCTGTTACTTGTGTTATCTCTGAAGCCTCCTGTGTGACCTGACTAATGGTGGAGGGAGGAGAGGGCTGCTACATTGCTATGATCCATGTTAAGGGGGACTCCTCTGGGCAGCATATAGCCATGTATGTCTGCATTTACCTTGTATCTGCTGCTGGAAGCTCCCGTGGAGCAGTGGAAATCACCTCATTCACTGGTGTAGACGGCTGAGCTCTCTGCCCCCTGTCTCACTTCCTATTGGCTGCAGCGTGTCAGGTGATCTCTCAGTGTGGAGAGGAGCTGTGAGCCCGTGGAGTGATCTGTAGTGCAGAGCAGCTGGGGGAATCCCTGTGCGCAGACTCGGCCAGATCAGCTGTTGCTCAGGATGGGACACAGCTACCACTAGAGGGAGCCAGCAACCAGGACAAAAGGAGTTATCTCAGTAAGCCTGCATATTTTGTAATATGTGTAAATGGTGAAAGTACTTGTCACAATGCATTGGACCCAATTACAGCCATTTACTATGGTGACACAACCCCTTTAAGTTCATGGCTTCCAATACCATTCCAATGCAGATGACACACAGATCTATATTTCCGGTTCAGATATCTTCTCCCTTCTAGCTAGAATTCCAGAGTGTCTATTAGCCATAACCTCCCTTTTTCTCTTCCAGCTTGGAAACATGGAAAAAACAGAACTCATAATCTTTTCTCCACTAACCCATCCCTCCTACCAGGCTTAACCATTACAATTCATGGCTCCACATTCTCCCAGGTCCCTAAAGTCCGCTGCTTGGAGTCATCTTTGACTCTGCCTTATCCTTTAAGCCTCACATAAAGGCCCCTCCTACATCCTGCTTCCTCCATCTCAAGAACATATCTCGCATCCGATCCTTCCTCAATCCAGAGCCTACAAAATTACTAGTCCATGCCCTTATCATCTCCCACTTGGACTACTGCAACATTCTTCTCTGTGGTCTCCCAGCTAACTATCTAACTCCTCTCCAATCCATCATAAACTCTGCTACCTGGCTACTCTATCTGTCTCTTTGATTCTTCTCTGCCTCTCCTCTCTGCCAGTCTGTCCACTGGCTACCCATTGCACAGCAAATTTAATTTAAAATACCAACCATGACCTACAAAGCTGTCCACAACCTGTCCCCACCATATATCTCTGAACTCATCAGCCAATACCACCCCACATGTAATCTCCGTTCCTCACAGGACCTTTAGCTTCACTCTATTACCATCTGCTCTTCTCACATCCGTATCCAGGACTCCTCCCGTGCATTTCCTATATTCTGGAACTCTCTACCAAAATGGGGCACATTTACTTACCCATCCTTGTTGCGATCCCGATCCGGACTCTCCGACGATGATGCACTGTGCCGTGTATGTAGATCCTGTGCCAGATATCCTGCATGTGTCACTTTCCGCTCAGGTCCGCCGGAGTTGACCTTCTTCCCAGTGTATGTAAATACTTTGCTTGCGACACAAATTTAAATGTTAAATCCCGTGCTCAGTCCGAATCCATCAGATCATCCAACGGCCCACCCCCCTGATTTTTTGTGTGGCGCAATTACGACACAATTGGATCGTGTGCGACACAATTGGATTGCATGCAACACAATCCCTGGCGTGATCCATGAAAAGTCGGGAAACCTAATAAAAATGCGGCCGCGGGACCCTTAGTAAATATGCTCCGATGTGTCTGATTGTCCCTCACTTTCCAAACCTTCAAACGTAACCTGAAAATCCACCTGTTTAGACTGCACTGCTCTGCTCCCTCACCTCATGTCTCCTTCCCTTCCCCACCTATAGATTATGAGCCCTCACGGGAAGGGTCCTCGTCCAACTTGTCTTCTGATCATTGTAGTTTTGTATTTTGTTCTTGCATTTGTTTTTGTCTTAATGTAATGTATGTGAACCCGTTGGTGCTCTATACATAAATAATTATAATAGAGCCTGGAGCCTCTTCAGCTCACTTGCATAATTTTTAACACATTTTATTCTTAAAAATTGAAGAGGCACACACCTGTTTGCTTGTTTTACAATCCTTGATCCAGGTGGTAGATTTTTCTCTTAAGCATAGACTTTAATTAGACAAAACAACAGTACCAACATACATACATCTTTTGTGTTTCTGAAGTCCTTGAGGTACTGGAAACATTAAAACAATAAATAAATAACATTTTATTTACATTACTTTCCTATAGTATTTTCAAGGTGAAATGTGTGTTTTAGAACTATTTTTGTTTTTAATTTATTTTTATTTTAATTATTTTGTAATATTTTCCGGATTCCCTATATAAAGTTAAGTTTATAAAAGGCTTCTATTGAACGACTGTTGATGCTTCCAAGTGGTTCAAAAGCTCAAAAACATGTATAAAAAGTCTTTCTTGTTAGTGCTTAGTGGGACCATACCCCAAAATTCCGTGCTACATGCGCCACAATTCTGTAAAATGAACAAAGTGCACAAAATAAAATGGTGAATTCTGCAACAGCAGTGCATGGGGCACCAGATTCATGAAGAGTGTTCTCCATAATCCTTGAGTCTGTCACACACTGCACACTTTACAGGCAAACTGCACATAGGTTTTGATAAATGTGGGCTATTGTACTCAAGTTGTGAAAACCTCTTTTTATTAGTGCAAGAATATACAGTAGAATAGATATTCTTTTGGCCATGAGCCACTACTGCCTGGTCTTAGGAAAAAAGCTAAATTACTGCAATGAAGGAAACCAGGATGTGTTAAGCACTTCTACAAGCTACTCAGGTGCTTTCAACTGTTTAAAGCATTGTTTTACCTTGGGTGAACCTTCACATTTGTGCATTTATAGCAATTCCCTTACATATACTTCCTGGCTTAATCTTTCACTGCTTAGACAGGAGTTATTTGGCAAAAATAAAGCAGCCCCAGAAAGAGTAATGTATCTAAAGAAAGCAATGTATTATTTTAAAGAAGAACAGAGATAGGTGCACAGTTTTCTCTGGACAATACAAATAGTGTAGGCTTTCAATTCAGAAAGGCCTAAGGCGTGAAATGTACAGTATTCATATGAAATCTGTACAGACATTGATAATAAAGTTATTGTACTATAGTGATCATAAAAAATAACAGAAAAGTAATCTAATATATTGAATTTATCATAACGCTTTTATCATTAGGTAAATCTATTAAATGTACAGATGTAAACCATCTTTAATTTAAATCTGAACATGCTGTGATGCCACATTACAAAACTCGTGAAGATCAATAAAAAAATGTTAAGACTGACTACAATTGATACATTAAGTTGTCATTTTACTATTTTTTTCAATTATTAATTGTAAGCCAAAAACATAAGCGGGAGCATTTACTGCATGCAGATGGTTGCAAAACTATGTCAGTTCCGTCCAAATTAAAGTTTTCAAGTTTTTTTTCCCCTTCTTTATTAATCTCTTTATTTAGTTTTTTAAGTATTAACATGAAAATTTACAGATTTACAAGAACAATATGGCTTATACACCAATAATAGTAACCTTCAATACACCATTCAATATAGTTAAAGATCTTAATAAAGTGTAGCAGCCATTATTCCGTTTACCATTAAATGCATGTTCTTCCCATTCATTCACTAACCCCCCCCCCCCCACACTTTATGAACCAACTAGGGAGACTTAGGTATCTTCCTCACATAGCCATCTCCTTTTCCACACCATCTCTTTCTTTGCCTCTATATGTTTAATCCTTTCAAACATTTTGATTCTATTCAACCTATTGTACCACTCTTCAATTTCTAACGGTCTGGTGGATTTCCATCCATATATCAACATACCTCTGGCTATCTGTAAGGCCACCAATAACCATTGGACTTGATCTTTAGAGCCAGTTATATCGGCAGTATTTCCAAGGACCAAAACATCCGGTACCTTAGGAATATCTAATCCAGAGAATTTACACACCTCCGAGTGGATTCCCTCCCAGAATTCCAAAACCTGACGACAATTCCAAATCATATGCAGAAAATCTGCATTTAATTCTAGACATCTGAGGCACTTTTCTGTTCGTTTTTTCTTAAAGTAATTTATCATTTTGGGGGTATAATATAATCTATATATGATTTTAATCTGAATTAGTTTGAGGGGTTCGGGGGTGGACACGCTACCAACATTCTGATATATACTTGCCCATTGGTTTTCTGACAGGGTCCCAATATCCTCTTCCCACTTTCTTTTACTATTGTGCTGCAAATACTCATAAAAATTTACTAACATATATTTATAGATTTTAGATAGTGATTTTCTTTTCCCTTTTATATTCCCGAGGAATTCCACAACCTGATACCTATTTACCCTTAAATATTCTTCCTTACTTATACTTTTAGATCTGTGATACAGCTGAATATATTGAAAATAGTGTTTGTCCTCTAAATTGTAAAGATCTTTCAGCATATTGAAAGAGATTAATCTCCCATCCTTAAATATCTGTGATATTTGAGTGATACCCCTATCTTCCCAAAACTTGCGACCCTCAAAGTGCCACATCTCTTTCAAAAAATGATTATTCCATAATGGGGAGTATGTTGTACTCGTATTTAAGTCATAGTGCTTCCTAACCCACTCCCATACTTTCCTAAAACACCTACATGTAGTTTTCAAGTTTTTAAAAAGTATACAGGAGTGTTGTGAGAACACCTCGTGCCAACCTACCCCACAAGTGGCTTCACATCGCCTCTGCGCTCAGACTTGATTAGGAAAGGCACACCCCTGTCTATATATGACCACACCGCTCACAGTGAATTTCAGAGCACAAGAAAATAAGGAGGTCTAAGGAACTGTCCAGGGAAGCTCAGAATTGAGGCCACATTCTCTGCATTGAAAGAATTTTTTAACTTCAATTACAATAGAGAAGTAGATGACAGCACCCTACGGTGATCCTTTAGGGCCACCATTCGCGGCAATTTAATCAAACAAGCAGCTGGATAAATTGCATAGGCTTAATAAACAAAATGTTGACCCCAATAAGAACACCAAAATCTCAGGGAATTGAATACCCATAAGTCGGATTTTGCCCTCGTAAAATATTGGAATGGGTACCATGCTGGAGCTCTTCTGGCTAAATGCCCATTGCCTACATGTGTGACCCTCAGGGGTGCAGAATATTAGATACTCAAGGTATAAAGGATCTCTTTGCAGCTTACTAGTGATCTCTCTGCAATCTGAAAGATGATTGTAACACCTCGCAACCAGTAGAGCAAGAGGTATGCTCATACCTAGCCCAGTTACATCTCCCCCAGCTATCTTCTGCCCATGTAACTTCCTTAGCTTCCCCATTTACCTTGATGGAAATATTGAAAGTAATTTTTTCTCTCAAATCAAACAAATCCTCCATCCTTGACGAGATGTCCAATGAGTACGACAAGACCCATAATGACATCTCAGTAGCATTCGTAGTCCAAATCTATGACTTTATGCAAGTAGGTTCTCTTCCTCAAGATATTTTACGGACACTCATAGTAACCAACCCCCAGCCATGTAAAACCTCAGAAAACCCACCCAATTTTCTACTTATTTCCCTCCTCAATTGTGACCTGAAACTAGGTATTGGCAAACAGATTAGTTGATATTATCCCATCTTTAATTGCAGCAGACCAGGTGCCAGCAATGGATGGCAGGTGCAAGTTTCTAGACCTTGTGGCAACTATGGAGGCATGTCGGACACCTTCTCTGCTCCTCACACTGGACACAGAGAAGGTGTTTAACAGGGTTCACTGGGGTTACGTGAAATGCACTCTGGAGGCCTTTGGACTACAGGGCTCCTTTCTTAAAGCTGTGATGGCTCACTGTCCACTCAGGTCCTCAACTCAGGCACCCTTTCTAAAACTTTCAACATAACTAACGGAACAAGGCAAGTGTGCCCCCTGCCCCTGTTGGTGTTTACTTTAGTCATAGAGCCATTAGCTCAAGCTCTCCATCTCTCGACAGATCTTAGTGGGGTGGCAGTTGGGAAGCATCACATAGGCCTATTTGTCGTGTTGCTATGCCTTACAGACCCAGAGAGATCTCTGGCTGTGATCTTAAACCACTTTAAGCGTCTATAAACTCAATACATCCAAATCACTTATTTTGAATATGTGAATCACCCCTCCCCCTCCTCTGCAGACTTGCGTCCCAGATTCTTACCCTTTCCAGTGGCGAAGTTGTAGCAGTTGATGGCAACTCAGCGTCAAGCTCCTGTGGCTCCTCCCGCTACACTGGTTAGTTTACCTACCACTGAACCTTAGCTGAGACTATCCATGCTGTCTAAGTATGAATGGGATCCCAAGTTGTACAGGGGCTTCACCCAGTGCTCCCTGCACATTGAGCTTATGCCGACACAGTTAGTCATGGAATGGTCTAAGGTGGCATTCATCATCAGCCTCCTCTCCGGGAAAGCAATGGCATGGGCTACTCCCCTCTGGGATAGAAAAGGCCCCATTACAGCTGACATCACCTCCTTCTTCTCTGATTTCCGGTCCCTTTTTGAGGAACACGGGCATCTTCAGCTGAGACAGCACTGCTAAACCCGCGTCAAGGGGACTCTGTTGGTGACTATGCCATCCAGTTCTGTACTTTGACCTCTGAGTTAGCCTGGAATGATGGAGCCCTGATTGCGACCTTTAAAAAGGGACTTTCGGGACAAGTGAAAGACGCGCTGTCTGCACATGACCTGCCGTCTATTCTGAGCAATCTCATCTCTCTCATCTCTTTTTGATATCCGGTTTATGGAGCGCTCTGAGGAGTATGTCTGGGTCTGACATTTGCCTTGCTTGGCTCCTGCCTTCCAAAGACAGTTTCAGCCACATTCCGTTTCTGCTGCAGAGGTAGGTAGACAGAGCTAGCTGTTTTCCCAGAAACGTTTTCAGTGACGTCAGGAGAACCTCTGTTTCTATTGTGCCCGCCCGGAACACTTCCTTCAGACCACTCCGTCCTCAGTGCCCGGGAAATGCAGACACCTAGAGTTCTTTGGAGAAGCATCCCTAGGTGAGAACAGAGATTCTTTGTTTCCAGGCTCCACAACAATTAATGGGTGCTAGTAAAGATACATAGGCAGGGGTGCACAAAATATGAGGTGAGTTGAGCCTCTTGTCTCAGCTAGCACCACCTGCAGCAAGATAGTGGTCGGCATCAGGGGCACAGTTGTCTGTTACAAAACATGATCTGCCACTTAAAAGTAACGTCTCTTAATACCTGTAGTCAGCATTTGTGTGAGACACTGCATGGAGAACCCACTCACTGAAAAATAACCTGATACATTAAAATTGGATGGGACAGAGAGGGTGGCGTTCTTTAGCTGGCCTCAGGCAGCAGAAAGTTTAGGTTCACCTTTTCATATGGGATATCACAATATTGTGAACCAATGTTGAGGATAGCTAGTCATGTCCTGACACAGATATTGGTATTTAGACATATCCAGCTAAAAAGATACATCTGTGTTAACACAAAATTACTTACATCTATAGTCATGTCACAATGGTATCATTAAGAATTGTAAAATAATCATCAGATAAAAACGCCACAAGTAAATGTAAAAAAAAACTGTGATAAAATACAGAAAATGGATTAAATATTCCTTGCAGACATGAGCAATGCTTAATTTCTACATAGACTTTATGCACTCTTAAAATGTTGCCGTACTTGTAGCTATTTATTACATCAAAGGAACTGAAGCATAGCTTTTTATAATTAAGATTAATGCACGGTTATATGATCTTAGCTTGCAGGACTTTAATATCTATTAATTTCATGTTAGTTGAAATATAAGGATGAAACTCCTTAGTAGCATGAAAAATAAACTGCATTGTAACCTTCTGGTAGTCATTGCAATAGTAGTAATTTTAAACGGTATCATTATTCTTTATTATTACTGCTTCAAGGTGGTTGTCGGCAGTAGGGAGATTTCTTAGACGTTAACTTATAGTGTCTATTGACCATTAATAGTTAAACTTTAACCTAAAATAGAAAATGAAGATTTAAGCTAGCTTTAGGGATTTCCTGAGCTTGTCCTATTATTTGTTCCAAATTTCAATGTGACATTTTAAAATACATTTTTATGATTTATTAGCACTATGTTATACAATATTAAACTTGACTTTTGGTCTAAATATACTAATTATCTACAGAATCAGAGTCAACTGCAGGTTTCAGTAGGCCCCTGGCAACAGAACTTGAGTAGGCCCCTTTGCAGTGAATTCATGTGGCGGCATTAAAAATTCATAAACTAAAACTTATGTACAGCTTTATGTGGGTCCCCCAGCAGTTCTGGGACCCGGCACTTGCCCAGGTATGCCCAATGCTGGTGTCGGCTCTGTACAGAATAGGTCATAAGTATCAGACTGGCCAGGGTTTTATATCCAGCACTCCTACAGTTCAGCTAGGGAACAAAGAATTGGAGACAAAAAGAAGGCCATGTTCACACTACAATCAGGTTTTCTGTTTATTTATCTATGTTACAAAAAGATAATGAAAGGTAAATAAACACTTTACTTTCCCTTTACATACATTGATATATAACCTATCTATCTATCTATCTATCTATCTATCTATCTATCTATCTATCTATCTATCTATCTATCTATCTATCTATCCATACTTTCAAGAACAGGCAGCACTCCAAAATAGTGTCCAAAATAACGGAATGTTAAATAATGTCTTTATTCCATGTGCGACATTTCAGCTCACAAGAAGCCTTTCCCAAGCATCTATCTATCCATCTATCTATCCATGCCTCAAATCTATCTCTTAATTGAACTTTTTATCCCTCATAATAGATGTCATCTATAGATGTCTCATTTCTACCTACCTATCAATCTCGCTTTTCTATCTATTTACCTATCTATCGATCTCGAATTTCTATCAACCTATATACCTATTTATCGTTCATTTCTATCTGCCTACCTATATTTCTCTTTAGTGGTCAGAGTAGTTTACTCAGAGGTTTCAGGTCTGTCTTCTTTATATTCCATCCATTGGCTAAGGACAGCTGATATTTCAGGTGCTGAAAATCAATGGCTTTACAATGGCTTTAATTTTATAATGAAAAATAACCTAACATTAAAATGTATTTTTTGTTACTCCAAGACTTGTTTTTTTAATCAACTATTTATGCCATTTTATTCTACAATAAAAAAAATAAAGCGCCAAAATTATTCTGTATTTTAGCTTAACAAAGGAGGAAAAATTTTTCATGTTTTTTACAACTGTACTCTTGTGTTTTTTTGATATAAGATAATGTTTTAATTGATTGGTCCTATTTTGAGACACATCCAGATTTGCACAGTTAGAGGGGCTTATTTACTAAGCGCCCAAAGTCACACTTTCATAATTTTTTCCGACAGCTCTAAGATACAGGAGCTTATTTACTATGGGTCTGCGGCCGCACTTTCTCCGGGTTTTTCTGATGTTTTCGGGATTTGCGCCACTTGGACAGGTATTTAACTGGGGATTATGTCACACAAGATCGGATTTTGTCACAGCTGCGCTGGCTTTCATGCGACAGACATGGGGGGGGTGGACCGTTGACCGATCCAACTGATACGGACAGAGCTCGGGATTTAACTTGTTGCAAGATCAAGCACTTACATACACCAGGAAGAAGAAGGGTAACTCCGGCGGACCTCAGGGGGGAAGTGACACATGCAGGATATCGGATTTTTAGGAGTTTTTTATTTTTATCATTATTATTAATAATGACAATTATAATTTTTTCAATAAACCTTTACTTTTTTTTAATTCCTCTAGGGGGCTTGCACAAGTGATCTTGTGATTGCTATTGTAATAGACTGCAAATACCTCTGTACTGTGATGTTAAAGAAAAAAAGTGTTCTGAATGTTTTGTTCTCAGATACAGCAGGGTCAGGTTATATATTACAGCTGGTCTCCTGCTGTAGATCGCACAGGTAAACTGACAGTACCTGCATGAACTGCAGGGTGAGAATGCTGGTCCCAATATGTTAGGTCCTCTAATCAGTAATCAATCAATAAACTTACTATTTCTGCATTACCAAACAATTAAGCCTTGTTGTGTGTTAAAATAATAATGCCAGACTACAATGCTTCACAATTATTGCACTTTAAATACCTGACAAAATAGCAAGTAATACTTGTCACTGAAAACCATCGCAGGTGGTCATAAACACAGGACAGTTTCTTGGCCCAACGCATCAACGGATATCAAATAGGTATCAAATAGCAAGATGTCGCATTAAATAAAACTTAACTTTTAATCACTATTTACAAAAAAAAATAACAAAATTGCTTAAAATATTGCACAGACCGGTCAAAACTTTACCTAGTACTAAAGGCAATAAAAAATGTCAATCTCATAGCATGGCATAATAGCCCTTTTTATGTATCACAGGGAACAGATAGTACATTTGTATATAAGAAGAAATAAATGTTTTTGTCTCACCAATCTTCAAGGGGGAGTGTTCCAGGTATGGGAAGACCTCTCTTTCCCTATTAGTGCTCTGATTCCTACCCCGAGGTTAGTAGCTCCCAGCCCTTACAAGGGCGGTCCCAAGACTGTCCCTGTCCATACTAATATGCCCTATCTCAAGTCATATTTGTTAGTATTCCCTATGCGTTTTGTGCATCATTGGATGCACTCTTCAGGGGAAGCTGCAAAAAGTCAAAGAGTGACAATTTCCTGACAATAGCCCTCCTAGCTGGTAGCGAGGGGTTAAGTCAGGCTGGGATGAGGCCGGCAATGGCTTGCACCTCAGCATAACATAAGACGAGCAGTGGCTTGTCTTGTTTTGACCTGTGTTACTAGGCATCAGATGAGCGGCACCGGCCTCTATAAATACCTAATCGATCAGAATATCTCATAAAAGGGAATCTGAGTTTATAACTTTTTTTGTCATGGAAATATTAATCTGAAGTTTGTACAACTTGGTTGATGGGCAATTAGTATCTCTCAAAGGGTCCAGACAGCTTTTACAACATCTTGGAGTTCTTTACAGCTTGATAAGCTCTAACTAGAGATGAGCGAGCACTAAAATGCTCGGGTACTCGTTATTCGAGACGAACTTTTCCCGATGCTCGAGTGCTCGTTTCGAGTAACGAGCCCCATTGAAGTCAATGGGAGACTCGAGCATTTTTCAAGGGGACCAAGGCTCTGCACAGGGAAGCTTGGCCAAACACCTGGGAACCTCAGAAAAGGATGGAAACACCACGGAAATGGACAGGAAACAGCAGGGGCAGCATGCATGGATGCCTCTGAGGCTGCATAATCGCACCATTATGCCAAAATTATGGGCAACAGCATGGCCATGACAGAGTGACAGAATGAAGCTAGATAGCATCTAAAACATCCAATAATTGACCCTGACACTATAGGGGACGGCATGCAGAGGCAGCGGCAGCAGCGGAAGGCTAGAGAGTGGCATGGCGACATACCCTAAATGGACTCAGGCTTCAAACCAATGGGTAGCAGAGAGGAACCAAAGAAGGTGAGCAAGAAGCGCTCAAATAATATTGGTACATGATAAAAGTTTGCCAGTATATTTTGTGGATTACACAGCAGGGTGGCGACAAAGTTAACATGGAAGCCATGAAAACAATCCAAAATTCTGCCTGACACAGCTCGTTTGATAAGGGGACGATGTATGGAGGCAGTGAACTAGTAGTAGATTAAAGGTACTGCAGTTAAAACTATGTTAGTTGGTTCTTGGCATGGAGCTGGCGCTCCGCTGCCAGGCGAGCTTTCGCCAATCCAAGCCCCTGTCTCTAGGCTACTCCCCAAACAGCACTTCTAAGAACCTTTCGGATAAGATCAAGTGTAGTAGCGTTCTTATAAGTTTGGGATATGGCGGGTGAGGGGAATGTAAACATCTGCGCAAGAAGCGCTGAAATAATATCCGTAAATGAAAAAAGTTTTCCAGTATATTTTGTGGCTTACACAGCAGGGTGGCGACAAAGTTAACAAGTTTGATGTGGAATGCCCTGCAATAGCTCTTGGGCGGTGTGCCTTTTATCACCTAGGCTCAGCAGTTTGAGCACCGCCTGCTGTCGCTTAGCAACGGCACTGCTGCTGTGCCTAGAGCTACCGACTGATGGCGCCATGCCCACGGATGGTAATTCGGAGGAGGAGGAGGTGGAGGAGGGGTGGGAGGATTTGGAGGTATAGTAGGCCTTTGAGACCTGGACCGAGGTAGGCCCCGCAATCCTCTGCGTCGGCAGTATATGACCAGCCCCAGGGTCAGACTCGGTCCCAGCCTGCACCAAGTTAAGTGTAGTAGCGTTCTTATAAGTTTGGGATATGGCGGGTGAGGGGAATGTAAACAGATGCGCAAGAAGCGCATGATGCGCATGGAGCTGGCGCTCCGCTGCTAGGCGAGCTTTCGCCAATCCAAGCCCCTGTCTCTAGGCTACTCCCCAAACAGCACTTCTAAGAACCTTTTGTATAAGATCAAGTGTAGTAGCGTTCTTATAAGTTTAGGATATGGCGGGTGAGGGGAATGTAAACAGATGCGCAAGAAGCGCATGATGCGCATGGAGCTGGCGCTCCGCTGCTAGGCGAGCTTTCGCCAATCCAAGCCCCTGTCTCTAGGCTACTCCCCAAACAGCACTTCTAAGAACCTTTTGTATAAGATCAAGTGTAGTAGCGTTCTTATAAGTTTAGGATATGGCGGGTGAGGGGAATGTAAACAGATGCGCAAGAAGCGCATGATGCGCATGGAGCTGGCGCTCCGCTGCTAGGCGAGCTTTCGCCAATCCAAGCCCCTGTCTCTAGGCTACTCCCCAAACAGCACTTCTAAGAACCTTTTGTATAAGATCAAGTGTAGTAGCGTTCTTATAAGTTTAGGATATGGCGGGTGAGGGGAATGTAAACAGATGCGCAAGAAGCGCTGAAATAATATCCGTAAATGGTAAAAGTTTGCCAGTGTATTTTGTGGATAACACAGCAGGGTGGCGACAAAGTTAACAACTTTGATGTGGAATCCATGAAAACAACCCAAATTTCGGCCTGACAAACCTCGTTTGATAAAGGGACGATGTATGGAGGCAGCTATATGGACGACTTTTGGAGGTAGCAATGGAGACAACGTGTGGAGGCTGCTATGGAGACAATTCAATTTGGATAGTGCCTGTATGTGGCAGTCCAAAAAATTTTTCAAACCAGAGGAGCAGGTAGGTGGCCCTCCAGAAAAATGGAATAGATTGAGTGCCTGTATGTGGCAGTCCAAAAAATTTTTCAAACCAGAGGAGCAGGTAGGTGGCCCTCCAGAAAAATGGAATAGATTGAGTGCCTGTATGTGGCAGTCCAAAAAAGTTTTTAAACCAGAGGAGCAGGTAGGTGGCCCTCCAGAAAAATGGAATAGATTGAGTGCCTGTATGTGGCAGTCCAAAAAATTTTTCAAACCAGAGGAGCAGGTAGGTGGCCCTCCAGAAAAATGGAATAGATTGAGTGCCTGTATGTGGCAGTCCCAAAAAATTGTTTAAAACAGAGGACCGGAAAGGTGGCCCTCCAGAAAAATTGAATAGATTGAGTGCCTGTATGTGGCACTCCCAAAAATTGTTTAAAACAGAGGACCGTGTCGGTGGCCCTCCAGAAAAATTAAATGCATAAAGTACTATACCTAGAGCCAGTGGGCCCTGTCAAAAAACAGCCAGTTTCCTCTGCTTTACTGTAGAAAGAGGAGGAGAAGGAGGAAAATGAGGAGGAGGAGGAGTGGATAAATTATTCAGGTTGAGCTTCCTTCACCTGCTGGAGATTTGAAATTAGGAGAAATCCATGCTTTATTCATCTTGATAAGCGTCAGCCTGTCAGCGCTGTCAGTCGACAGGCGTGTACGCTTATCGGTGATGATGCCACCAGCTGCACTGAAAACCCGCTCTGACAAGACGCTAGCGGCAGGGCAGGCAAGAACCTCCAAGGCGTAGAGCACCAGTTCGTGCCACATGTCCAGCTTTGAAACCCAGTAGTTGTAGGGAGCTGTGTGATCATTTAGGACGATGGTATGGTCAGCTACGTACTCCCTCACCATCTTTCTGTAAAGATCAGCCCTACTCTGCCGAGACTGGGGACAGGTGACAGTGTCTTGCTGGGGTGACATAAAGCTGGCAAAAGCCTTGTAAAGTGTACCCTTGCCAGTGCTGGACAAGCTGCCTGCTCGCCTACTCTCCCTCGCTACTTGTCCCGCAGAACTACGCACTCTGCCGCTAGCGCTGTCAGAAGGGAAATACTGTTTCAGCTTGTGCACCAGGGCCTGCTGGTATTCATGCATTCTCACACTCCTTTCCTCTCCAGGGATGAGAGTGGAAAGATTTTGCTTGTACCGTGGGTCCAGGAGAGTGAACACCCAGTAATCGGTGCTGGAATAAATTCTTTGAACGCGAGGGTCACGGGATAGGCAGCCTAGCATGAAATCTGCCATATGCGCCAGAGTACCAACGCGTAAGAATTCACTCCCCTCACTGGCCTGACTGTCCATTTCCTCCTCCTCCAACTCCTCCAACTCCTCTTCTTCTGCCCATACACGCTCAACAGTGTAGGACTCAACAATGGTCCCCTCTTGTGTCTCGCCAACATTCTCCTCCTCTTCCTCCTCATCCTCCTCCACCTCCACCTCCTCCGATATGCGCTGAGAAACAGACCTAAGGGTGCTTTGGCTATCAACAAGGGAATCTTCTTCCCCTGTCTCTTGTGAGGAGCGCAAAGCTTCCGACTTCATGCTGACCAGAGAGTTTTTCAACAGGCCAAGCAGCGGGATGGTGAGGCTGATGATGACCATCTGTGTTGACTCCTCAAAGTTACTCAGCACCTGACAGATATCAGACATCCACGTCCACTCCTCATTGTAGACTTGAGGAAGCTGACTGACCTGACTACCAGTTCTGGTGGAAGTTGACATCTGGCAGTCTACAATCGCTCGGCGCTGCTGGTAAACTCTGGATAACATGGTCAGTGTTGAATTCCACCTCGTGGGCACGTCGCACAACAGTCGGTGAGCGGCTGGTTGGAGGCGGCGCTGCGCTGCCCTGAGAGTGGCAGCATCTGTGCTGGACTTCCTGAAATGCGCACAGATGCGGCGCACCTTCGTGAGCAAATCAGACAGATTGGGGTATGTCTTGAGGAAACGCTGAACTATCAGATTTAACACATGGGCCAGGCATGGCACATGTGTCAGTCTGCCGAGTTGCAGAGCCGCCACCAGGTTACGGCCGTTGTCACACACAACCATGCCTGGCTTCAGGTTCAGCGGTGCCAGCCACAGATCAGTCTGCGCCGTGATGCCCTGTAATAGTTCTTGGGCGGTGTGCCTTTTATCGCCTAGGCTCAGCAGTTTGAGCACCGCCTGCTGTCGCTTAGCGACGGCACTGCTGCTGTGCCTAGAGCTACCGACTGATGGCGCCATGCCCACGGATGGTCGTTCGGAGGAGGAGGTGGAGGAGGGGTGGGAGGAGGAGGAGGCATAGTAGGCCTCAAACACCTGGACCGAGGTAGGCCCCGCAATCCTCGGCGTCGGCAGTATATGACCAGCCGCAGGGTCACACTCGGTCCCAGCCTCCACCAAGTTAACCCAATGTGCCGTCAGAGATATATAGTGGCCCTGCCCGGCAGCACTCGTCCACGTGTCCGTGGTCAGGTGGACCTTGTCAGAAACGGCGTTGGTCAGGGCACGGATTATGTTGTCTGACACGTGCTGGTGCAGGGCTGGGACGGCACATCGGGAAAAGTAGTGGCGGCTGGGGACCGAATACCGAGGGGCGGCCGCCGCCATGAGGCTGCGAAAGGCCTCGGTCTCTACTAGCCTATAGGGCAGCATCTCCAGGCTTAGCAATCTGGAGATGTGCACATTAAGGGCTTGGGCGTGCGGGTGGGTTGCACTATATTTGCGTTTCCGCTCCAGCGTCTGGGGTATGGAGAGCTGAACGCTGGTGGATGCTGTGGAGGATCGTGGAGGTGACGATGGGGTTTTTGTGGCAGGGTCCTGGGCAGGGGGCTGACTATCAGCTGACACAGGGGAAGGAGCAGTGGTGTGCACGGCCGGAGGTGAACGCGCTTGTTGCCACTGAGTGGGGTGTTTAGCATTCATATGCCTGCGCATACTGGTGGTAGTTAAGCTAGTAGTGGTGGAACCCCTGCTGATCCTGGTTTGGCAAATGTGGCACACCACAGTCCGTCGGTCATCCGGTGTTTCCTTAAAGAACCTCCAGACTTCTGAAAATCTAGCCCTCGCCGCAGGAGCCCTCGCCACGGGAGCTTCACTAGTTGACACATTTGGCGCTGATGCACCAGCTCTGGCCTTCCTCTCCGTCTGGCCCCACCACTGCCTCTTCCAACCTGTTCTGGTCGAGGACTCTCCTCCGTCTCAGAAGCACTGTGTTCACCCGGCCTCTCAACCCAGCTTGGGTCTGTCACCTCATCATCCTCCGATCCCTCAGTCTGCTCCCCCCTCGGACTTCCTGCCCTGACAACAACTTCCCCACTGTCTGACAACCGTGTCTCCTCATCGTCGGACACCTCTTTACACACTTCTTCCACTACGTCAACAAGGTCATCATCACCCACAGACTGCGACTGGTGGAAAACCTGGGCATCGGAAAATTGCTCATCAGCAACCGGACAAGTGGTTTGTGACTGTGGGAAGGGTCCAGAAAACAGTTCCTCAGAGTATGCCGGTTCAAATGGCAAATTTTGCTGGGAGGGGGCAGACTGGGGGGGAGGAGGCTGAGGTGCAGGAGCTGGAGGAGTGCCGATTTCGGTGACATGGGTGGACTGCGTGGAAGACTGACTGGTGGACAAATTGCTCGAAGCATTGTCGGCAATCCACGACATCACCTGTTCGCACTGTTCTGGCCTCAACAGTGCTCTACCACGATTCCCAGTAACTTCAGACATGAACCTAGGGAGTGTAGCTCTGCGGCGTTCCCCTGCTCCCTCATAAGCAGGTGGTGTCTCACCCCGCCCAGGACCACGGCCTCTGACCCCTGCAGTAGTTGGACGCCCACGTCCCCGCCCTCGTCCTCTACCCCTAGCCCTCGGGTTAAACATTTTGAAAATGAGAGTTATAACTTGTATTTTTTTTTTAACTTTTTTTTTTTGTTTTGTTTTTTTTTTGTGTTTTTTAGTTTTTAAAACCAAACGATGCTATCCTATTGCTATGGCTATTTTCTAGCCAAGTATTACAGCACACTACTATGTCAGATGAGATGACGCTGAGTTATGAAAAAAATAAACGTAAAATAAAAAAGGAAATGGCAGACTGTGCCTAATTGAAATACAACCCCGGGCCCTAATAAATTTTCCCACTTCGGTCTTTGCGATGGATATGTGCGTCACTAAAACACAGTGGTCGCAAGTCTGACTCCAAATTGCTCCCAATTTGATAGTAGATGCACTGCAGCAAGTACAGCTACCAGCAGATCAACCAGAAATCAAATATATATAACGCTACTGTAGGCGTAAGTAAGCCGTTTGTATTCTCCTATGGCTATTTTCTAGCCAAGTATTACAGCACACTACTATGCCAGATGAGATGACGCTGAGTTATGAAAAAAATAAACGTAAAATAAAAAGAAACTGGCAGACTGTGCCTAATTGAAATACAACCCCGGGCCCTAATAAATTTTCCCACTTCGGTCTTTGCGATGGATATGTGCGTCACTAAAACACAGTGGTCGCAAGTCTGACTCCAAATTGCTCCCAATTTGATAGTAGATGCACTGCAGCAAGTACAGCCACCAGCAGATCAACCAGAAATCAAATATATATAACGCTACTGTAGGCGTAATTAAGACGTTTGTATTCTCCTATGGCTATTTTCTAGCCAAGTATTACAGCACACTACTATGCCAGATGAGATGACGCTGAGTTATGAAAAAAATAAACGTAAAATAAAAAGAAACTGGCAGACTGTGCCTAATTGAAATACAACCCCGGGCCCTAATAAATTTTCCCACTTCGGTCTTTGCGATGGATATGTGCGTCACTAAAACACAGTGGTCGCAAGTCTGACTCCAAATTGCTCCCAATTTGATAGTAGATGCACTGCTGCAAGTACAGCCACCAGCAGATCAACCAGAAATCAAATATATATAACGCTACTGTAGGCGTAATTAAGACGTTTGTATTCTCCTATGGCTATTTTCTAGCCAAGTATTACAGCACACTACTATGCCAGATGAGATGACGCTGAGTTATGAAAAAAATAAACGTAAAATAAAAAGAAACTGGCAGACTGTGCCTAATTCTACTCAAACCCCTAATAAATTTTCCCACTTTGGTGTTTGAGGTGGATATGTGTGTCACTAAGAGCTAAACACAACGGTAGCAAGTCCCCCTGCTAATTCCTCACAATATGGTACTAGCTGCAAATAAAAAAAAAAAAAATATATAACGTTTAGAGATGAGCGAACACTAAAATGCTCGGGTACTCGTTATTCGAGACGAACTTTTCCCGATGCTCGAGTGCTCGTCTCGAATAACGAACCCCATTGAAGTCAATGGGAGACTCGAGCATTTTTCAAGGGGACCAAGGCTCTGCACAGGGAAGCTTGGCCAAACACCTGGGAACCTCAGAAAAGGATGGAAACACCACGGAAATGGACAGGAAACAGCAGGGGCAGCATGCATGGATGCCTCTGAGGCTGCATAATCGCACCATTATGCCAAAATTATGGGCAACAGCATGGCCATGACAGAGTGACAGAATGAAGCTAGATAGCATCTAAAACATCCAATAATTGACCCTGACACTATAGGGGACTTCATGCAGAGGCAGCGGCAGCAGGCTAGAGAGTGTCATGGCGACATACCCTAAATGGACTCAGGCTTCAAACCAATGGGTGGCAGAGAGGAACCAAAGGAGGTGAGCAAGAAGCGCTCAAATAATATCGGTACATGATAAAAGTTTGCCAGTATATTTTGTGGATTACACAGCAGGGTGGCGACAAAGTTAACATGGAAGCCATGAAAACAACCCAAAATTCTGCCTGACACAGCTCGTTTGATAAGGGGACGATGTATGGAGGCAGTGAACTAGTAGTAGATTAAAGGTGCTGCAGTTAAAACTATGTTAGTTGGATCTTGGCATGGAGCTGGCGCTCCGCTGCCAGGCGAGCTTTCGCCAATCCAAGCCCCTGTCTCTAGGCTACTCCCCAAACAGCACTTCTAAGAACCTTTTGTATAAGATCAAGTGTAGTAGCGTTCTTATAAGTTTAGGATATGCCGGGTGAGGGGAATGTAAACAGATGCGCAAGAAGCGCTGAAATAATATCCCTAAATGGTAAAAGTTTGCAAGTATATTTTGGGGATTACACAGCAGGGTGGCGACAAAGTTAACAACTTTGATGTGGAATGCCCTGTAATAGCTCTTGGGCGGTGTGCCTTTTATCGCCTAGGCTCAGCAGTTTCAGCACCGCCTGCTGTCGCTTAGCGACGGCACTGCTGCTGTGCCTAGAGCTACCGACTGATGGCGCCATGCCCACGGATGGTAATTCGGAGGAGGAGGAGGTGGAGGAGGGGTGGGAGGAGGTATAGTAGGCCTTTGAGACCTGGACCGAGGTAGGCCCCGCAATTCTCTGCGTCGGCAGTATATGACCAGCCCCAGGGTCAGACTCGGTCCCAGCCTGCACCAAGTTAAGTGTAGTAGCGTTCTTATAAGTTTGGGATATGGCGGGTGAGGGGAATGTAAACAGATGCGCAAGAAGCGCATGATGCGCATGGAGCTGGCGTTCCGCTGCCAGGCGAGCTTTCGCCAATCCAAGCCCCTGTCTCTAGGCTACTCCCCAAACAGCACTTCTAAGAACCTTTTGTATAAGATCAAGTGTAGTAGCGTTCTTATAAGTTTAGGATATGCCGGGTGAGGGGAATGTAAACAGATGCGCAAGAAGCGCTGAAATAATATCCCTAAATGGTAAAAGTTTGCAAGTATATTTTGGGGATTACACAGCAGGGTGGCGACAAAGTTAACAACTTTGATGTGGAATGCCCTGTAATAGCTCTTGGGCGGTGTGCCTTTTATCGCCTAGGCTCAGCAGTTTCAGCACCGCCTGCTGTCGCTTAGCGACGGCACTGCTGCTGTGCCTAGAGCTACCGACTGATGGCGCCATGCCCACGGATGGTAATTCGGAGGAGGAGGAGGTGGAGGAGGGGTGGGAGGAGGTATAGTAGGCCTTTGAGACCTGGACCGAGGTAGGCCCCGCAATTCTCTGCGTCGGCAGTATATGACCAGCCCCAGGGTCAGACTCGGTCCCAGCCTGCACCAAGTTAAGTGTAGTAGCGTTCTTATAAGTTTGGGATATGGCGGGTGAGGGGAATGTAAACAGATGCGCAAGAAGCGCATGATGCGCATGGAGCTGGCGTTCCGCTGCCAGGCGAGCTTTCGCCAATCCAAGCCCCTGTCTCTAGGCTACTCCCCAAACAGCACTTCTAAGAACCTTTTGTATAAGATCAAGTGTAGTAGCGTTCTTATAAGTTTAGGATATGCCGGGTGAGGGGAATGTAAACAGATGCGCAAGAAGCGCTGAAATAATATCCCTAAATGGTAAAAGTTTGCCAGTATATTTTGGGGATTACACAGCAGGGTGGCGACAAAGTTAACAACTTTGATGTGGAATCCATGAAAACAACCCAAATTTCTGCCTGACACACCTCGTTTGATAAAGGGACGATGTATGGAGGCAGCTATATGGACGACTTTTGGAGGTAGCAATGGAGACAACGTGTGGAGGCTGCTATGGAGACAATTTAATTTGGATAGTGCCTGTATGTGGCAGTCCCAAAAATTTTTTAAAACAGAGGACCGGGTAGGTGGCCCTCCAGAAAAATGGAATAGATTGAGTGCCTGTATGTGGCACTCACAAAAATTGTTTCAAACAGAGGACCGGGTAGGTGGCCCTCCAGAAAAATTAAATGCATAAAGTACTATAGGTAGAGCCAGTGGGCCCTGTCAAAAAATAGCCAGTTTCCTCTGCTTTACTGTACAAAGAGCAGGAGAAGGAGGAAAATGAGGAGGAGGAGGAGGAGTGGATAAATTATTCAGGTTGAGCTTCCTTCACCTGCTGGAGATTGGAAATTAGGAGAAATCCATGCTTTATTCATCTTGATAAGCGTCAGCCTGTCAGCGCTGTCAGTCGACAGGCGTGTACGCTTATCGGTGATGATGCCACCAGCTGCACTGAAAACCCGCTCGGACAAGACGCTAGCGGCAGGGCAGGCAAGAACCTCCAAGGCGTAGAGCGCCAGTTCGTGCCACATGTCCAGCTTTGAAACCCAGTAGTTGTAGGGAGCTGTGTGATCATTTAGGACGATGGTATGGTCAGCTACGTACTCCCTCACCATCTTTCTGTAAAGATCAGCCCTACTCTGCCGAGACTGGGGACAGGTGACAGTGTCTTGCTGGGGTGACATAAAGCTGGCAAAAGCCTTGTAAAGCGTACCCTTGCCAGTGCTGGACAAGCTGCCTGCTCGCCTACTCTCCCTCGCTACTTGTCCCGCAGAACTACGCACTCTGCCGCTAGCGCTGTCAGAAGGGAAATACTGTTTCAGCTTGTGCACCAGGGCCTGCTGGTATTCATGCATTCTCACACTCCTTTCCTCTCCAGGGATGAGAGTGGGAAGATTTTGCTTGTACCGTGGGTCCAGGAGAGTGAACACCCAGTAATCGGTGCTGGAATAAATTCTTTGAACGCGAGGGTCACGGGATAGGCAGCCTAGCATGAAATCTGCCATATGCGCCAGAGTACCAACGCGTAAGAATTCACTCCCCTCACTGGCCTGACTGTCCATTTCCTCCTCCTCCAACTCCTCCAACTCCTCTTCTTCTGCCCATACACGCTGAACAGTGAAGGACTCAACAATGGTCCCCTCTTGTGTCTCGCCAACATTCTCCTCCTCTTCCTCCTCATCCTCCTCCACCTCCACCTCCTCCGATATGCGCTGAGAAACAGACCTCAGGGTGCTTTGGCTATCAACAAGGGAATATTCTTCCCCCGTCTCTTGTGACGAGCGCAAAGCTTCCGACTTCATGCTGACCAGAGAGTTTTTCAACAGGCCAAGCAGCGGGATGGTGAGGCTGATGATGGCGGCATCGCCACTGACCATCTGTGTTGACTCCTCAAAGTTACTCAGCACCTGACAGATATCAGACATCCACGTCCACTCCTCATTGTAGACTTGAGGAAGCTGACTGACCTGACTACCAGTTCTGGTGGAAGTTGACATCTGGCAGTCTACAATCGCTCTGCGCTGCTGGTAAACTCTGGATAACATGGTCAGTGTTGAATTCCACCTCGTGGGCACGTCGCACAACAGTCGGTGAGCGGGCAGTTGGAGGCGGCGCTGCGCTGCCCTGAGAGTGGCAGCATCTGGGCTGGACTTCCTGAAATGCGCACAGATGCGGCGCACCTTCGTGAGCAAATCAGACAGATTGGGGTATGTCTTGAGGAAACGCTGCACTATCAGATTTAACACATGGGCCAGGCATGGCACATGTGTCAGTCTGCCGAGTTGCAGAGCCGCCACCAGGTTACGGCCGTTGTCACACACAACCATTCCCGGCTTGAGGTTCAGCGGTGCCAGCCACAGATCAGTCTGCGCCGTGATGCCCTGTAATAGCTCTTGGGCGGTGTGCCTTTTATCGCCTAGGCTCAGCAGTTTGAGCACCGCCTGCTGTCGCTTAGCGACGGCACTGCTGCTGTGCCTAGAGCTAGCGACTGATGGCGCCATGCCCACGGATGGTCGTTCGGAGGAGGAGGTGGAGGAGGGGTGGGAGGAGGAGGAGGCATAGTAGGCCTGAAAGACCTGGACCGAGGTAGGCCCCGCAATCCTCTGCGTCGGCAGTATATGACCAGCCGCAGGGTCAGACTCGGTCCCAGCCTCCACCAAGTTAACCCAATGTGCCGTCAGCGATACATAGTGGCCCTGCCCGGCAGCACTCGTCCACGTGTCCGTGGTCAGGTGGACCTTGTCAGAAACGGCGTTGGTCAGGGCACGGATGATGTTGTCTGACACGTGCTGGTGCAGGTCTGGGACGGCACATCGGGAAAAGTAGTGGCGGCTGGGGACCGAATACCGAGGGGCGGCCGCCGCCATGAGGTTGCGAAAGGCCTCGGTCTCTACTAGCCTATAGGGCAGCATCTCCAGGCTAAGCAATCTGGAGATGTGCACATTAAGGGCTTGGGCGTGCGGGTGGGTTGCACTATATTTGCGTTTCCGCTCCAGCGTCTGGGGTATGGAGAGCTGAACGCTGGTGGATGCTGTGGAGGATCGTGGAGGCGACGATGGGGTTTTTGTGGCAGGGTCCTGGGCAGGGGGCTGACTAGCAGCTGACACAGGGGAAGGAGCAGTGGTGTGCACGGCCGGAGGTGAACGGGCTTGTTGCCACTGAGTGGGGTGCTTAGCATTCATATGCCTGCGCATACTGGTGGTAGTTAAGCTAGTAGTGGTGGAACCCCTGCTGAGCCTGGTTTGGCAAATGTTGCACACCACAGTCCGTCGGTCATCCGGTGTTTCCTTAAAGAACCTCCACACTTCTGAAGATCTAGCCCTCGCCGCAAGAGCCCTCACCACGGGAGCTTCACTAGTTGACAGTGGCGCTGATGCACCAGCTCTGGCCCTGCCTCTCCGTCTGGCCCCACCACTGCCTCTTCCAACCTGTTCAGGTCGAGGACTCTCCTCCGTCTCAGAAGCACTGTGTTCACCCGGCCTCTCAACCCAGCTTGGGTCTGTCACCTCATCATCCTCCGATCCCTCAGTCTGCTCCCCCCTCGGACTTCCTGCCCTGACAACAACTTCCCCACTGTCTGACAACCGTGTCTCCTCATCGTCGGACACCTCTTTACACACTTCCACTACGTCAAGAAGGTCATCATCACCCACAGACTGTGACTGGTGGAAAACCTGGGCATCGGAAAATTGCTCAGCAGCAACCGGACAAGTGGTTTGTGACTGTGGGAAGGGTCCAGAAAACAGTTCCTCAGAGTATGCCGGTTCAAATGCCAAATTTTCCTGGGAGGGGGCAGACTGGGGGGGAGGAGGCTGAGGTGCAGGAGCTGGAGGAGTGGCGATTTCGGTGACATGGGTGGACTGCGTGGAAGACTGACTGGTGGTGGACAAATTGCTCGAAGCATTGTCAGCAATCCACGACATCACCTGTTCGCACTGTTCTGGCCTCAACAGTGCTCTACCACGAGTCCCAGTAACTTCAGACATGAACCTAGGGAGTGTAGCTCTGCGGCGTTCCCCTGCTCCCTCATCAGCAGGTGGTGTCTCACCCCGCCCAGGACCACGGCCTCTGACCCCTGCAGTAGTTGGACGCCCACGTCCCCGCCCTCGTCCTCTACCCCTAGCCCTCGGGTTAAACATTTTTAAAATGAGAGTTATAACTTTATTTTTTTTTTTACTTTTTTTTGTTTTTTTTTGTGTTTTTTTTTTTTTTTTGAGTTTTTAAAACCAAACAATGCTATCCTATTGCTATGGCTATTTTCTAGCCAAGTATCAAAGGAAGCACAGTACTATGCCAGATGAGATGACACTGAGTTATTGCCTAATAGAAATCCAACCCCTACTGAATTTTGCCACTTCGGCCTTTGCTATGGATATGTGCGCCACTAAGCGCAGAACACAGCGGTCGCAAGTCCCACTACAAATTGCTCAGAATTGGCAAGTACATGCACTGCAGAAACTACAGCCACCAGCAGATCAACCAGAAATCAAATATATAGAACGCTACTGTAGGCTTCAAGAAGCTGTTTGTATTCTCCTATGGCTATTTTCTAGCCAAGTATCAAAGGAAGCACAGTACTATGCCAGATGAGATGACACTGAGTTATTGCCTAATAGAAATCCAACCCCTACTGAATTTTGCCACTTCGGCCTTTGCTATGGATATGTGCGCCACTAAGCGCAGAACACAGCGGTCGCAAGTCTCACTACAAATTGCTCAGAATTGGCAAGTACATGCACTGCAGAAACTACAGCCACCAGCAGATCAACCAGAAATCAAATATATAGAACGCTACTGTAGGCTTCAAGAAGCTGTTTGTATTCTCCTATGGCTATTTTCTAGCCAAGTATCAAAGGAAGCACAGTACTATGCCAGATGAGATGACACTGAGTTATTGCCTAATAGAAATCCAACCCCTACTGAATTTTGCCACTTCAGCCTTTGCTATGGATATGTGCGCCACTAAGCGCAGAACACAGCGGTCGCAAGTCTCACTACAAATTGCTCAGAATTGGCAAGTACATGCACTGCAGAAACTACAGCCACCAGCAGATCAACCAGAAATCAAATATATAGAACGCTACTGTAGGCTTCAAGAAGCTGTTTGTATTCTCCTATGGCTATTTTCTAGCCAAGTATCAAAGGAAGCACAGTACTATGCCAGATGAGATGACACTGAGTTATTGCCTAATAGAAATCCAACCCCTACTGAATTTTGCCACTTCAGCCTTTGCTATGGATATGTGCGCCACTAAGCGCAGAACACAGCGGTCGCAAGTCTCACTACAAATTGCTCAGAATTGGCAAGTACATGCACTGCAGAAACTACAGCCACCAGCAGATCAACCAGAAATCAAATATATAGAACGCTACTGTAGGCTTCAAGAAGCTGTTTGTATTCTCCTATGGCTATTTTCTAGCCAAGTATCAAAGGAAGCACAGTACTATGCCAGATGAGATGACACTGAGTTATTGCCTAATAGAAATCCAACCCCTACTGAATTTTGCCACTTCAGCCTTTGCTATGGATATGTGCGCCACTAAGCGCAGAACACAGCGGTCGCAAGTCTCACTACAAATTGCTCAGAATTGGCAAGTACATGCACTGCAGAAACTACAGCCACCAGCAGATCAACCAGAAATCAAATATATAGAACGCTACTGTAGGCTTCAAGAAGCTGTTTGTATTCTCCTATGGCTATTTTCTAGCCAAGTATCAAAGGAAGCACAGTACTATGCCAGATGAGATGACACTGAGTTATTGCCTAATAGAAATCCAACCCCTACTGAATTTTGCCACTTCAGCCTTTGCTATGGATATGTGCGCCACTAAGCGCAGAACACAGCGGTCGCAAGTCTCACTACAAATTGCTCAGAATTGGCAAGTACATGCACTGCAGAAACTACAGCCACCAGCAGATCAACCAGAAATCAAATATATAGAACGCTACTGTAGGCTTCAAGAAGCTGTTTGTATTCTCCTATGGCTATTTTCTAGCCAAGTATCAAAGGAAGCACAGTACTATGCCAGATGAGATGACACTGAGTTATTGCCTAATAGAAATCCAACCCCTACTGAATTTTGCCACTTCAGCCTTTGCTATGGATATGTGCGCCACTAAGCGCAGAACACAGCGATCGCAAGTCCCACTACAAATTGCTCAGAATTGGCAAGTACATGCACTGCAGAAACTACAGCCACCAGCAGATCAACCAGAAATCAAATATATAGAACGCTACTGTAGGCTTCAAGAAGCTGTTTGTATTCTCCTATGGCTATTTTCTAGCCAAGTATCAAAGGAAGCACAGTACTATGCCAGATGAGATGACACTGAGTTATTGCCTAATAGAAATCCAACCCCTACTGAATTTTGCCACTTCAGCCTTTGCTATGGATATGTGCGCCACTAAGCGCAGAACACAGCGGTCGCAAGTCTCACTACAAATTGCTCAGAATTGGCAAGTACATGCACTGCAGAAACTACAGCCACCAGCAGATCAACCAGAAATCAAATATATAGAACGCTACTGTAGGCTTCAAGAAGCTGTTTGTATTCTCCTATGGCTATTTTCTAGCCAAGTATCAAAGGAAGCACAGTACTATGCCAGATGAGATGACACTGAGTTATTGCCTAATAGAAATCCAACCCCTACTGAATTTTCCCACTTCGGTCTTTGCTATGGATATGTGTGCCACTAAGAGCTAAACACAACGGTAGCAAGTCCCCCTGCTAATTCCTCACAAAATGGTAAAAGATGCAAATTAAAATAAAAAAAGTAGAACGTTATTGTAGCCCTAAGAAGGGCTGTTGGGTTCTTTGAGAATCACTCCTGCCTAACAGTAAGCTAATAGAACACCCTAACGCTTTCCCTGAGCAGCAGCAGCTCTCTCCCTAGCGGCATCCAGAGACAGAATGATCCGAGCAGCGCGGCCAGCGGCTAGTCTATCCCAGGGTCACCTGATCTGGCCAGCCAACCACTGCTATCGACGTGTAAGGGTACCACGTCATGCTGGGTGGAGTGCAGAGTCTCCTGGCTTGTGATTGGCTCTGTTTCTGGCCGCCAAAAAGCAAAACGGCGGGAGCTGCCATTTTCTCGAGCGGGCGAAGTATTCGTCCGAGTAACGAGCAGTTTCGAGTACCCTAATGCTCGACCGAGCATCAAGCTCGGACGAGCATGTTCGCTCATCTCTAATAACGTTATTGTAGCCCTAAGAAGGGCTGTTGGGTTCTTTTAGAATCACTCCTGCCTAACAGTAAGCTAATAGAACACCCTAACGCTTTCCCTGAGCAGCAGCAGCTCTCTCCCTAGCGGCATCCAGACAGAGAATGATCCGAGCAGCGCGGGCAGCGGCTAGTCTATCCCAGGGTCACCTGATCTGGCCAGCCAACCACTGCTATCTACGTGTAAGGGTACCACGTCATGCTGGGTGGAGTGCAGAGTCTCCTGGCTTGTGATTGGCTCTGTTTCTGGCCGCCAAAAAGCAAAACGGCGGGAGCTGCCATTTTCTCGAGCGGGCGAAATACTCGTCCGAGCAACGAGCAGTTACGAGTACGCTAATGCTCGATCGAGCATCAAGCTCGGACGAGTATGTTTGCTCATCTCTAGCTCTAACCTAAAGACTATTCTATGCAGAGTTCAAAACTAATCCTCCTTCACAAAGAAACTGTTTAACCCCTTACTATTATGGAAAGCGTTGGGTGCTGGTGCATGGAGAGGGCTCACGGGCTGAGCCCTTTCCATAGTCCGTAAGTCTTTGCTGTATATTTCAGCAAAGACTCACCAATAACACCAGTGATTGGTGCTAGCAAAGCTTCATAAAGATGGAGGCACATAGGCGCCGTCATCTTGGTGACGATCGTCGCTCCCTGTGACGTCATCAGGGAGCGGCGATCGGGTGCCATGACAGCAACCCTAGGAAGTCTTGTTTTAATCCATTCATTAAAATGTGCCATTTGCACATTGCAATGAATGAGGAGGAAAATCCCCACATGGTAGTATCGATCAGACAACCTAGGATTAAAGTACCCTAGGGGGTTTAATAGTGAAAGTAAAAAAATGTTAAATAAAATTATTATAAAAAAACATAAAAACTCAAATTACCCCCCTTTCCCTAAAAATGATATAAATAAACAGTAAAAATCATGAACACATTAGGTATCGCTGCATCTGAAAATGCCCTATCTATCAAAATATAATAACGTTTTTTTAACTGTGTTTAACCACGTATCGGAAAATAGCACTTTTTTGCCATTCAATTAAGAGTGATCAAAAGATTGTACAGTCCTAAAAGTTATAGCATTGAAAATGTCATCAAAAGTCACACAAAATGACACCACCCACAGCTCCGCACATCGAAGTATGAATAAGTTATTAGCGAGAGAATATGGCAAAATAAAAAAAAATTGTACAGAAGATTTTAATTTCTTTTTAAATCTATGAAAACATTATAAAACCTATACAAATTTGGTATCCCGGTGATCGTAACAACCCAAAAAATAAAGAAGACATGTCATTTGGGGTGCACAGCGAAAGCCGTAAAATCCAAGCCCACAAGAAAACAGCCCAAATTCTTTTTTTTCACCATTTTTACTGCATTTGGACTTTTTTTTACCGCTTCCCAGTCGATGTCATGGAATAATAAATACAATAACTATGAAGTACAATTTATTACACAGAAAAAAAGCCATCACAGAGCTCTTTATGTGTAAAAATAAAAACGTTATAGATTTTTGAAGATAGGGAGTGAAAAATGGAAATAAAAAAACAAAAAGGGGCGGATGTTAGTGGGTTAAATATTCCCTGACTCGCCCCCTAATTAACACTTTACTCGATTATGAGAAACAATTTTAACTACCGTATATACTCGAGTATAAGCTGACCCGAGTATAAGCCGAGACCAACAAAAACTGGGAAAAACTACTGACTCGAGTATAAGCCGAGGGTGGGAAATGCATTGGTCAACCTCCCCCCAATAGTATACATCCTGTCAGCCCCCAGTAGTATACAGCCTGTCATCCCCCAGTATAATATAATTATAATAGACTTGTGTATAAACCGAGGGGACGTTTTTCAGCACATTTTTTGTGCTGAAAAACTCGGCTTATACACGAGTATATACGGTAATTAAATAATGGGAGGTTCTGAAACCTGAATCGAATAGAAAATGTTTAAAACAAATGAAGGTTAAAGGCTGCCGTAACAAGCTGGGGTGTTTCACCAACAGGAAATCAAAATTACTTTAAATTGTAATTTTCTGTTATATTTTTTTTAAGTGTATTTTATAGTGCCATTTCTATTTGTAATCCTTTTATTTTAACATCTCTTTGGAAGCATTAAATGTCTTTTGTATTAAAGTTTCCACTTTAATTTTGGTCCGTATATGCTTTGTGAACTCATAGCATTGTAATGTGTGATTATCTGTGTGATTTGCTAGAGTGCAGAAAATGCATGTCTAGTGGTGTGACAAGGTGTCTACTTGAGAGGCAAGAATGGATGCAGAGTGGGATACTTATTGGTCTCAGTGTAAATTCAATAAGTGGTGGCAGTGATTTCATAATTGGAGTGTGGGACTGTATGGGGTGTGATTTATGCTCTATTTGTGTCCTGAGTGAAGGGGGGTGCAAGGTTGAGTGGGTTAAATAAAGTAACCTGTACAGTTGTACCCCAAGTCACGTGACAAGGCAGCATGTGACAATTTGTATGACATATCCCCCAATTTAATGTTAATTCCATGAAGCTCCATTAAATCCTTTCCAAAGCCCATAATATTAAAATATCTTTAACTGGAAAGACTTAAGCGTAAATGAAACAAGTTAAGTCAAAAGAGGATTTTAGTCAAAAGAACAGTATCCCATATGTTAAGTCAACAGCATCCCAATGGAGACTTAAAGTGACAACAGATGTTGGGGTCGGGTAGTAACAATAATGTTTTTTGATCGGGGTGATTTTTTTATTTAAAGATTTACCGGGTAACTTTAGTGGACATGCTTAGTTGAGGATCAGAGTTATGGGCTTGTATCTTTGTATTTAAAACTCAAGACTGCAGGAGTGAGACAAAAATGTCAAAACTGCCCCATGCCCATGCAATCTTTCATCTACCACAGAATGTTTACATATAGATTTGCAAGAATCAAGTTGCAGGAAATGACAGAAATTATAATAATACACTGGGGGTAAATAGGGATTAGTGAGCTTGATTGTGGTAGGACCTAGTTAATGTATTACAGTAATAATCAATAGTAACACATTTTACAATCACTGTCTATGGCATAAATGCAGTAAGTAAATGCATTTGTTTATACTGTGGGATTGTCAGTGCTCAAATTCATACATATTCAGCATCATTTGCCTCTTCAAATAATACATTGTTTGTGACATTTTATGGAATCGACCTTTAGAACTGATTTTCCTAATTATTCTGTATGATTACGTTTGCTAATGTATAATAGATTAAAATTTCTGGATTTTATTATTACTTTGCTTTTAGCAACAAACATTATTGTAGTGAGTGGGAATTATGTATAAAACTTTTGGCTTGCCTTTATCTTTAATTTTGGAGACTTGTCATGGTGCTTGTGCTATTTGCGACTTTATTTGCAACTTAGACAACCTCCCTTCAAAGTTGGCCATTGTCTAGTTTTCTGCAGTGTTCCCTGAGATATCACTTGAATGCAGATGTGATAATTGAGACTTTTTTATAAAGTCGTTAATTTTGGCACAAATCTAAGGCTGCACCTGACCAGGCATTAAAATAAGCTTAGAATTGATTGCAACTTTTGGATACTTTTGTTCTAAAAGTTTCAAATTCATTTAACACCAAACACCTTATTTTTCAATAAAGAAAAACTTCTATGATACATCTGACCAGCAAACAAGCTAAGAAAAAAAACAGACAAATAAAGCCAGACTACTAATACATTTACCCAAATGTATTTACAAAAGGATTCTTACAGTTGTTTAGGGCCTAACAAATTGTGAAATGATTTTGTTGTACCACCACCTTTGTAAGAGGTATAGAGGTTACTACCACAAACCACCACCATTAGAATTTACCACTTGAATACAAATTCAACTTTAAGGGAACATATCAGCAGAAATTGATCTAATAAATCACTACCAGTATGTTGTCAAGCAGCGGAGCAACTTCCAGATCATGTTTCCTTTGTGGCCCAGTGTGGCGGCAGCATCCAGAAAATCTACTTTGAAGTGAGATGTAAGTTGTCTGTATGAAGTCAAGAAGGTGGAGATTTTAACACTGAAGCCAAGTTTTCTCTTGCTCAGAAAGAACCCTTCACTGTAATTGATGGTCCTGCATCCAGAGACATCACTGCAGTCCAATGCATGATTTCAATCGAAGAGGAGGAGGATTTCAGAGCTCCTCACCTTGACTTTAGTGTTTAATTCTCCTCCTCCTTCACTTTAAACAAACCAATTTACATCTCACTTCATAGAAACAAAAACTAGAAGGTGTAACGCTGCTTGACAATATTCTGATGACAGGTTTCCTTTACGAACAAACCCAAAGAACCTATAATGTACGGAACCTGACAACTGTCTGTAATGTGAAAATACATACTTAGGAATTGTCATCACTTTCTTTGACCAAAATAAATTTATTTTACTAATAAAAGGGTCAAATTTTTAGGGTTCATTCAAAACGACTTGTTATTATTGAAAATGTCTTATCTGGTAAATTAGTAATTTTATCAGGAATTTCCATATTTACAAAAACAAATCAAAGTCAATTGCTGCTTTAATAGAGTCATCAACTCATCACTGTCTTTGTCTAGACATATTATTGCCTTTAAAGATACAACCATTAGACTTTAATTATTATTATGACCCTGTCACATTAAATACTTCAAAGTTAATGGTCTAGAATTATTAAATTTTATTCATCTTCCTGTTCAATTATTGCTACCTAACCCATGCTATGAACAAAGCCAGAAAGCTACAGTTCTGTGGAACAAGGAACTTTCATATTATAAGAATATTAACTTTTTTTTGTATTTATTGGCAGTTGATATTTTGACAAAAAAAAAACATTAAAAGGTTAATTTCTCAATTATTGGTATTTGAGATAATTTTGGGATACATACTTTTGTAACCATAGTAACAGATTGCTCATTTTTCAAAATGATTTCTCACATTGCTTGTGGCATACATATATAGTTAAAAACTTTTTGTATAGATGTTAAGTAGAAAAAATATTATCAATAATAGAGAACAAACTGTACTGAGGATTTTAACAATGTATGCGAAATTCCAAGAAGCCCTTCTCTTAATATGCTATATTGATCGTATATCAAAAGAAACTGACAAATTTTGAATACTGACATATTTATATACTGTATGACTCAAGAGATCAATCATTACACCATCCTCCATCAATGATGTGCCCGCAATAGAGGACAAATAATGTTATTTCATAACTTTATATTTTTTTAAATAAACTTTTGCTTACATTGAATAGAAAACCAATGTGAATGTAGAAATACTGATTCACCCCCCCCCCACCTAATTTGCATGACAATGGCGTTCTCCACCAAAAACATATGTCACCTTAAATCCTATCTCTAACTGTAATTGAACAGTCCTTTTTTGTAAGATTAATGTTTTTATTTAATAATATTTTTGTTACCTTGAAAAGTAGATCCAAATCTTTTACCAAATAAGATACATTTTGTAGCATTGTATTTTAGTAAACTCCTATGGGGCAAATTTACCTACCTGGTACTGTCGCGATCCCCAATCCGGACTGTCCGACGAGGATGGAGTCCAGTGCGATTCACCAAGATCGTGCGCCTAATATCCTCCATGTGTCGCTTCCCCGCTCAGGTCCACCGGAGTTCACCTTCTTCTTCCCGGTGTATGTGAGTGTATGTCTTGCAACACAATCTGAATTTTAAATCTAACAGCCACGCCCCCGATTCCTGTCACATGAAAGTCGGCACAATTGCGCCAAAATCCGATCGCGTGCGCCAAAAACCCAAAAAATGGAAATAGTCAGTAAACCCGATGGAAATGCGGTCCACGGACCCTTAGTGAATGTTCCCCTATGAGTTGAGCCCCCATTTTGTCATTTTGTCTGTGTTTTACAATAGAAACTTTTCATTAATATTCAATTTTTGTTTATGAATGTGATTTACCACATAAATGGAGGAATATGTTGATATTTTATAACAAAACATGCTCATTATTTTTTTGCATGTAGATCCATTTTATAACCATTAAGCCAGATACTGTACATTTTTTTCTTTTTAGTCTTATACTTTAGACTGATTTATTTTGTACATCTTATAACCATCTTATACAAGGTAACCAAGCATGTTCTCTCATGACTGACACTATACAGTAAAGGTTGCTATTCATAACTCCATGTCAAAACAGAAGAGAAGTTAAAAAGCATCTGAGATGTGGGAACTTTTCTTAGCTTCCCCACAGTTTATGCTTACAGCGTAATACTTGAAAGCAGAACATCCCTGCGTTGGAATTGAAGTCTGTACATTGAACACCATCTGCAAGAACATAAGAAAATATATCTTTCTAAAGAAAAATAATTTGTAAGTAAATGGGATCCTATATCTTAGGTTTTCCTTTTTCACTTACCGTATTTTCCGGACTATAAGGCGCACTTAAAAGCCTTGGATTTCCTTGGAAATCCAAAGTGCACCTTATAGTCCGGTGCGCCCTATGTATGGCACAGGGCAGTGGACCATACTTACATAGGTCCCCGCTACCGGAGACCGGAGACAGCAGATCTCCAGCGGGAACTGCAGACCACGCGGCACGAACAACTTCTGCCGCGTGGTCTGCAGTTCCCGCTGGAGATCTGCTGTCTCCGGTAGCGGGGACCTATGTAAGTATGGTCCGCTGCCCTCCTCCACCTCCCCCTCACCTTCCCCACTCACCTTCCCCGCGTCGCCGCGTCTCTTCTCGGCGTCGCGTCCCGTCGGGTCTCTGCTCCGCCCCCGAACCTCCGCCACGCCCCCGACCCTGCGCCTTATAGTCCGATGCGCCTTATATATGGAATTATTACATATATAAGGTGCATCGGACTAATGCGCCTTATATTCCGGTGCGCCTAATGGTCTGGAAAATACGGTACTTTTATATATTTGAATATTTTAACAAAATTTGCACCATTTTCAACCGCCCAGCAGAATTTGCTGCAACCATTTCTTTCAGTGTAACGCCTAATATATCTTTAAACACAAATGTGGACATTTAAAAAAGTTGCAAATATTTGCCGAATTATATTAAAAAGGTTGCAGATGTAAGCAATAGCAACTTGCAATAAACCATCTTCCCGTGCATAAGATAGACAATGTAGGCAGGAAGCATTGGCAAATCATCCAGGATGCCTATCCACTAGAGATGGGCGAATTGATTCTAACAAAGTGAAATTCGGTCCGAATTTCAGGAAAATTTTGATTTGTCACAAATCCGAAGTTTACGGTGATTAGTGGGAACAAAGTTTTTTTCCCCTCCTTTATTACCAAAATGGGCGCGAGCACGACGTGTTACATGGGGCTGAGAGCTCTGGGAAGGAGAAAGGAACACCTTCAATGTGTGCAGACCTGTAAGCCAATGAGCAACCCGCAGGCTTATGTGATGTCACACAGCCCTATAAAAACAGGCAGCCATTTTCAAGCTTGGCATTTCACATTTCATGTGCTGTCTGTAGCATCCAGCTGCTTGTACTGTACTGTAGTGATTTTTGCTCCAAGGGTTCTTTTTTGTTGCTGAAGTGAATAGGAAGAAATCAGTGTAAAATTTTGGGGGATGTGTATACCCCAAATTGCAGCTATTTTTTGATGCTGAAGTTAATAGCAAGAAATCGGTGTAAAATCCACATAGTTCCTGGAGTGATTCTTGCTCCAAGTCCAGGGTGTTCATTTTGGGGTAGCTGTACACCCCAAATTACAGTTATTTTTTGGGAAAATTTTAATGAATGATGCATGTGGCGTCTTAAATCTTCAAATTTAAATTTAAAATTTCAAATGCCGAATTAATTTCAAACTTCGAATTCATTTCAAAATTCAAATTCTGTCACTGTTAAAGTGAACACTATTTCCTCCATATCACAATGCTTTATACATTTACTATTTGGTTCAGGTCTCAGAGCCTCCCATTGATTAATTAGTCCACAGGGTCATTCAGGATTGGACAAAGTGTTATTGAGGGGGAGAGTCCAGGAATATTTAAACAGTTCTTTGCTTCCAAGTCCTGAAGCAGGGATAGGGGTAGGTGTGGAGAAGAGATGACCAAATGTCTTTTGAAGTCATGACTCTTCAGCTCACAGTTTATGAAGCTGTAAAGATCTCCAAGATGTTGTAAAAGCTGCCTGGACGCTTCAAGAGATACTAATTGTTATATAGTGCAACAATTCTACACACTAAATATAAGTCCTTCCCTGACAATGTGCCTTAACTTGAATCTTTATTTTTATTACACAGGTTTTTTTTTTTTTTTACGAATGCAGCAATACTTAGCCTTTTTTATGTTTACTCAGCAAAATAAAAAGTACATAATAATTAAAAACAATAAAGGGAACCCCATACCAATTTGAAATGTTTATTATTCATCACACAAAAAATTATTTTAAATACAATCAAATAGCTTTATAAACTACAAGCTTTACACATTTACACATTTTTTGACAGAGAATTTGAAGTTGTGGTTCCTACTGTAGAAGGTGTTGATACATATTGTCCCACAAAAAAAACAAAAATCAGATCCCATAAAACAATAGTGAAAGAAAATTAAAGGACATCTACCACCAGGATAAAGGATTATAAACCAAGCGCACAGACATACTGGTGTGTGCCCCCTCTGGCGGGATCTGCTCTTCTTTTATCTTTTTAAGAAAAAAAGGTTTTCAAATTTATGCAAATGAGATGTAGGGGCCCTTAAGTCCATAGCCCTTAAGCTAAAAGAAGAGCAGATCTTTGTAGAGGGGGCACTACCGGCATGTCAGTGTGCTTGGTTTACAATCCTTTATCCTAGTGGTAGATTTCCTTTAAAAAATGGATAGCTTGTAGAAGGCATTGCAGGAAAAAAATGGAGAAATAGCCAGGTCATTAGAATGGAAAATGGGCGTGGAATTAAAGGGTTAAAGCTCATTTTATAAATTATTATTCCAATTTTTTGCATCATTATTTTTATGTGTGGAATGTCAACATGCTTTACACCTCTTTGCAATTTTTTTTTTCATTGTAGCTTTTAAACCCTCCTCATTCTATATGATTGTAAAAGTCACTTGAACATGCTATTAAAATCATATGTAATTTTACAGAGTATTATCAGGGGAGAATAAATTTAATTATGAACTGAAAATGTCTATAATACATGTACAATGCTGCAGGCATACAAGCAAGTATGTCTATTTAGGACATTTTTTTCTTTAAATAATTTATTGGCATGAGCTGAGCCTGAGATCTTAGGAACAATATAGATAGAAAGGGATTCTGCAGCACTTTGAAATTCAATATATTTCTGGATACAGCACAGTGTTGAAGAGTATGAGTATTTGACAGTATCAGCTAAAGTATTGCTGCTTTGTTAACACTTTATAAAATAAAAGCAAGACCTATGCAAAATTCTAAAGTTATTTTCAATTGTTAGCAATTATTTTATCCACTAAATAAGCCATGACATAATTTCCAATCACTTAAAACTGATTGCTCCATTTTAGTAGTGGCTAATATGTCCGGGTCGCGCTGGATGTACCCGAACTTGAGTCCACTCATTTCTATCAATAATCGAATAGATAAATAATAAAAGGGTTGTCCACTTTCAGCAAATATTTGATATGATTTGTGTAAGGAAAAGTTATACAATTTTCCAATTAACTTTCTGTATCAATTCCTCGCGATTTTCTAGATCTCTGCTTGCTGTTATTCTATAAAAGCTTCTATTTTACTTCAAGTGGATAGAAAATGTCCAAGTGATGTGGTGGACATGCAGGTCCACGAGCCATTCGTATCACACAACTCCTATTGATCTCTGTGATAGTAACAGTTTGTGCACATGCATGTCCGTCACATCACATGGTCAAATTTCACTGCACTGGAATTAATGAAGCTTTCTATAGAAGGATAGCAAGCAGAGATCTAGAAAACTGTGAGGAATTGATACAGAAAGTATATTGGAAAATTGTATAACTATTCCTTACACAAACCATATCAAATATTTGCTGAAAGTGGACAACCCCTTTAACTTCCCTACTGATCAATCTTTATGGCACTATAGTCCAAATAGAAACAAATAACTCCATTAATCAATATGTTTGCCCTTGCATAATACACCATTTGTTGGCTGTATTCTTGTAAATTTCCTCAAGAATGGGTTTGCATTTTCTCAATTTATGTTACGTGGAAACTACTATAATGCCAAATGCCCATTTTTAACATAGCAAAGTGCACACCATTGTGCTTTTTAACATCAGTAAGCGCGATGAATGCAGTGTTTCTTACATTTAAAAGGAATCCTAAAGTAGTAATGGCGATGTATAGTGAATAAAGGGGCATCAAATTAAATGTCATCTGTGGGGCACATTTACTTAGCCGGTCTGCCGAGTTCCTCGAAAGTGCATTGTCTGACCGGAATGCACTCTCCCGTGATTCACTAAGATCGTGGGCCCGATATCCTGCATGTGTCGCTTCCCCGCTCAGGTCCACCGGAGTTTACCTTCTGCTTTTGGGTGCTTGTAAGTGCTTGATCTCGCGACACAATTTTAAAGTTAAATGCTACGCTCTGTCCGAAACAGTCGGTCACAATTATGATTACTGCTTGACATAACATGATATTGTCATGGCTGTATATGGAGCCTGCTATGAAATATTTTTCTACTTAGGGAGTGTCTTCTACTATGACTTTTAATTGATCTGTATTTTATTTGAATAAGGCGTAGAATATAATTTTATTCTATTATTGTTTATGGATTAACAAAAAACCTAACAAATTTAGGCTACTTATATTGGCTTTTTACACATACAATTCAATATACTGTTTCTAATCACTATCTTCAGTCATATTTGTTTATTTAAATAATTAAAAAGGACAGCAAACCCCAAATACTTGTCCAGCTTCAAGGTTCCTTACAAAGATAAATCAATGATTTCCATCACACAAAGATTATAGATCAAACTGAGCTTAAAGGGGTTATCCGGGTATAAAAAATTACTTAGGGCCGGGCTGAGATGGGCTATTTAAAAATAATATACGTGTACTTACCTCGACTGCTGATGTCCCACGCCGAGGTCCGTCTCATCTGTGCGCTGGTTTGCATACAGGGGTGCACAGGGAGCTTCCTGCTGGCCGGAAGCTCCCATCTGACACCATCTCCCAGCGCTTACAACGCTGAGAGATAGGGACGGATGGGAGGAGCCGGCCACATTATGGACCGGAAGCTCCCTGTGCGCGGCTTCTGTGCCCCTGTAAACAAACAGGGGCACAGATCAAATGGACCGCGGCGCGGAACATCAGCAGCGCCGGAGGAGGTAAATACACGTTTATTATTTATCAAGAGCCTAAACAAAAATGCAGAAATATCACTTAAATGTCTTTTGTACATTTTTTGTATCATAAGTACATAGTAAATACTGATGCTCACTGAAATTATTGAATCAAGCTAGGACCTTGGAAAATAGCAAAGCACTCTTAAGGCTCATGTACACTTGCTGTCCTTGACTGGCACAGACATTGATGCAGACACCAAATATGAAATAAGCAGCAAACAGAAAAGTGACTCAAACTGAATCATGAGCAAGTGAATAACTTCAGAAATGACAATAAGAATAATGACATTTATAGTTCGGGAGATATGACAGAGTTAGGATGAGGTAAAAGTGGTTGTGACATTTCCAGTGCTGACAGAAACATGAAAAGTTTGAAATAAGGCAAAAGAACATTGTACAGCAAAGAACTATGTGTATATGGAGCTTTTCTCTACAAATGCATTGGCCAGACACACAAACATTGAATTTTTTTTTCTAATTATCTAGTATATTTTGTGCCTATAAAATGTTGCTATTCATACCAGAAAATCATTCACAAGCCCTTGTTTTATGAAAACATATAATTACAGGAAAAATTATTTTCATTACACTAGAGTTGATTAAATCTATTTGTTGGTTCATAGATTTTCTACAAATGTGCCATTTTTTAAGCACCAAAGGAAGTCTTTTCTCCAGTCTGTTCAGACAAATCTTGTAAAATGGTGGCTAGTTCCTGCAGTCATTCATCACTGAGCTTACAGAGGGGGAATGGAAAAATGAAAAAAATAACGATATTAACAAAATGAGATAGGAGCTTTTCATGACACTAAATCGATTTGGACCCTGTGATAATAATGCACCAACTGAACATTTTATTCTTTATTGTGTCTTGTTAAATTTATTACTGACTGAAAGAGCAAATGTTAATTACTTTCACAACTGGCAGGAAGGAATGGGCTAGTTGGAACCTGACACTCTATGGGGTCCGTTTGTGATCAAAGATTAGGAAGAAGCTAGTGTAAATTAGAAAGAAGCTAGTGTAAATTAGGAAGAACCTAGTGTAAAAATTCACACCTATGCTAGCTCATCTTTGGGAAAGGAGAGATCAAAGGAGTAGTGAACCTGTGTGTTGCTTTCCTGCAGAGACAAAGAGATATCATGGCCATTCATAACTGTGACATAATTCATAATTATGGGTCTCCGGTTACAAGGGAGAAGTACCGGGTCAAGATACCCTCACGGCCTGAGTATCAAAAGCCTAGCTGCATGGGAACCCATCCAAGTGCAGAACACCCCTAAGGTTAGGCCTAGACACCCCAAGCTTGGTATGGGGTGAAAGGTAGCGAGGTACCCTGGTGATTGGCAACCATGACATGGTTGTGCCATCTTCCAATCCAAAGTTCTGGGGTTTTAATAAAACTCCAGACTCGGCCATTACCTCTCTGGTGGGAGGAGAAAGATGCAGACGTCCCCCTCACAGTGACATGATGGCCAGATGTCCTAATTCAAACAACATAATGTATGTGACTAGCTAACATACTGGTGAGGTTTCCTTACTTTTGTATTATAGTATTCTACTGCAGTCAGCATTACCTGTCAGATTGTAGTTTACAATATATAGAGCAAATAAGTAGTTCTTGTGTTTGACTTAGTTTAAAGTTGATTAAGGATTTTAATTCTTTCATGAAATGAATCCCTGGTAGACTATTATGGCCCCACATACAGTAGATGGAAATATGAGCACAAATTTTACAAAGAATTGTAAAATATATAATTGTCTTGGAAGTTGCATATCTTATGATGAGCACATCTGATGTTGGCATTGTATACCTCCCATTATCTTCTATCTAGATGGACCAGGTTGGCCCTAAGCTGACCTGGAGGATCAGACAGAAGCAGTTTATTCTAGGCTTTCTCTATGGGAACTAAGGGAATTATTCTGATCATTAAGGTTTATATTTAATAATTATCAATACTGAGGTTACTCAGTAAATCAAGTGTTGAATTGATGATCTGCATTAGCCAATAATTGGCTGAGCACCAATTTAAAGGGGTTCTCTGAGAGAAGCAAAAAATTAAGGAAGGACTGGAGCGGGCTTTTTAAAAAAAAAAATAAACGTGTACGGACTTCATCCGAGCCATGGAAGCTGCGCTCGGGAGCTTCCGGGCTGTCAGAGGTGGCTGGCCACTCCCATTTGTCCCTATCTCTGAGCATTGTAGGCGCTGCGATATGGCGATGGATGGGAGTGGCAGTCCGGCCTGAAGCTCCCCGAGTGCAGCTTCCATGCAAACAAACAGGGGCACAGATCAGATGGACCGCGGCGTGGGACATCCGGAGGAGGAGGTGACTGAGCATTTTTTTTCCTTCAAAAAACCCAGTCAGGGTACTAATTTGTTAAAGGATGACCCCTTTAAGTGAAATGTACAATCCTGGTCTTTATCAAGAGTTATATTTATTGGATTTCACTGAACCATGTTCTTAAAATGTAATAAATGATCCAATACGTTAATTTATTACAAAATATTTTTAACATATATTTAATGTTTTGCAATTTTTGAAATGTATATAATTAAGAAAATATGCCATAATGTAAGACCATTTTAGCACACATAAGCAGGTGCTATTTCTGAAATATTAATGAAAAATGTCCCATTATATACAGTTTGTTGCTTAATTAGCATTTATGCTGAAGGTGGTGGTATGTAGTACTTTTATGTTCCCAGGGGACATTTTCTACTTTGGAGAAACTGCCAACAATAAACCTGGCATAGATGACAGGAGATAAAAGAAATCAGGGCTTGTCATTCTGATTGCTGTCTTTTCACTTTCTTCATCACAATTTGGGCTGCCTCCAACTCACTGAAGCATCAAGTTAACCAAGTAGAATTAACTTTCTAGAAACCACAATACTTCACATTCACAAGAAAAATCTTCTCAATGAAAAACTACCTATAGTCGTAGTAAATATTAAGATATTTAGTTTATATGATTGGCTATATACATTGTCTATCTATAATAAATACATGTTAACCACATATACAGGAATGCTGACATCTTTATATGGGGATCACAATGGCTTAGTGATGCAGTGCTGGGGTTCAAAGTTTAGTTACATCCAAGGCCAAAATCCCTATGTTTTTTTTATCCTCCCACATTAAATAAATTTTATTTTCACACTGTAAGGCTTCTTTCACACACACGTATGCTCTCCCAGCCATAGCCCAGAAGAGCATACAGCAGCGTGCTGGAGAGGAATAGGGGTGAGACCCCAGTTATTTTTAGCTTCTCCAAATGTGAATGAAGATAATTTGTCTACTGTGCTATAAAATATGACAAAGGGATTGTGTGACAAAAATTATTGCATAAACAGCTTATTGTGTAATAAACACTTTTCTTACGTAATATAATTAAAAAGTTTATTATACATGTAGGAAGACATCTAGCAGGTATTGTGTGCAGTTTTTGGGGAGGGGACCCTGGTAACAGGTTTGATTTAAAGGTAATTAAAAAAAACAACCTCACTGGTTGACATTTATCAATGCTATAATTTTTTTCTTGATAGTGTACTGTGTGTTTATTATATGATTAGGAATAGGCCTTGTCATAAAGTAAGTGGAAAACTCTCTGTAACTGACTCCAGTAAGGGACTGGACATAATTTTAATGAGCTGTCATGCTCAAAACCTGGTGTGAAAATTAATAAATAGGACAGACCATGTTGCCTCCACCTTTGCACTACCATGCCTCCTTTCCAGGAACTGGCTAGGGCACCTACAAAGTCCATTCTTTTTGCACAAATGGATTAAAGATACACAAACTCAGCGTTTGCACCTTGCACTCCAAATAAGTGCTAATAAATGGCCCCTATTGAGTCTACTAGTCTTATATTCTTCATTCAAGGCCCAAACAAACGAAAGTACAAGCGTGTTACGAGTCTCAATCACTTAGGGAAATGACCCTGGTGTCCCAAAACGATGAACAATAAAGATATCTGAACTAACCCATTCGAAGTTTGGAGTGCGCCAATTCCATCAACCCTCCCTTCTCCTCACGAGTCTCCTGTGTATACATATATTAAAGAAGCTGTGCTGCTCCCTATTTTTAAGATTGTCAGGTACTCTGGATAGTGTCTCAATCCATTAGAGCAGTGATAGCGAACCTTTTAGAGACCGAGGGCCCAAACTACAACCAAAATCCACTTATTTACTGTGAAGTGCCAACCTGGAATTTTAAGCATTAACTTACTGCTACCTGTTCTTTCACATCTTTCTATTGTATTGGCCGTCTGAGGCCACCAATAAAGTTGAAAGAAGCTGGGCAAATGCAGACCATCATTGTCGCTTCTCTCCAGGTTCTCTCTGTATAGGAAGAATGGTAGGTCCAGCAGGATGACCTCCAAAGATAATGCACTTTTTTAACACCTTCTCAAGCAGTTCCAAACTGTTAATGAAGTGTCTCTGTAAAATAGCGCTGAGAGCAACATCTCAGCAAGTTGCCTAGGGCTGCAGGAAGATTTGATGGATCTGGTCCTGTTTGGAGAACTCTGTCCTGGGGTGAAGGCCTGAGTGCCCACAGAAAGGGCCCTGAGTGTCACCATTGGCACCCGTGCCATAGGTTTGCCACCACTGCCAAAGAGTATTAATTGTAAGTTAGATTAATCTATATCTATATATCTAATCTATCTATCTATCTATAATATATATATATATATATATATATATATATATATATATATATATATACACACACACATATACATATATATATATATATATATATATATATATATTTGTTCTTTATTTTTTTAAAGATATAACAGACACATATTTTATCATTTAAATGTAGACGACTTAGCAAAAATAAGATTGAATATTCAATACTTTTTACATATAGGTTTAATTCACTTTATCAAAGTTTTAGTGTTTGATTGTTATTCATTTATGTACCATACACAAAAGAAAAATAGTGTCTAGCACCGGATGGTCTCACTTTCATTATCCAAATTATAAATATCATTTGACTTTTCTAATATATCAATATGCCAAGAGTAGACTACATCTGTCCGTGTAATGCATATAAGCCAGTCTTTATTGGTACCAAGCTGCTTCTCTGTGTTTCAACACTATTTCTTCATCTGACCTTTGGAGTAGTAATCCATAAACAATCTGGTATTAGCTGACATTACTTATAGGCATTAAATAATGCTGCATCAGTGTTACCTAATCTGGCCTTTCATGTGAGCGCAGGCATTTTAACAACTTTGGCAAGTTTGAATCAAGAAGAGGTGATCTTTTGCCACTCTACATAATGAAATGTCAATACATGTAACAAAGCCACAGCCTCAGGACAGTTTCCAGAAAGTCAAAGATGATTCTTCAGTTTGAGGAAGGAGCGTTTGTCTGAATGTGCTGGTCTAGAACACTGTGACATTGACATACGTGACATTTAAAAACTATGTTATTTGCAGATCACAGAATCTTTGTCTTTTTATGTTTAATATTGATGAAACAATATCTGTAATAATAGTTCATCAAATCATAACCATGTACGATGGATCAGTAATAAAAAGTAGATGTAGGTGGAGTTCAAAGAATAAACAACAATCAAGGATGATTAGGAGTTAAAGGAAAGCTAAAGATCATGAATTTTGTATTACTTTTATTAAAGGAAAAAAATGTCTTTATTAGTTTAAAATATCAGCAATCAAGGTGGAGTCACGCAAAACTTTTCAGCATTGTCTGTATAGATGGCAGAGCAGGTTTTGTAAGTAGTTAAGGATGTGGTAGTTCATTGCTTGTACTCATAGTACTACACTTGTAATCTACACTATGTAAGGCAAATAAATAAAAATTATTACAATCACAATCCACAAATCCCCACATCCGTGTCTCGGGTTATATTCATGCTACCCTTGCGTTTAATTTGGTCTTATATAAAATAAGAAATTGTTGGTTGCTTACTGTATAGATAAGTCTATGTTTCACTAAGGCTAATGAAAGGGAACTTTCAGCATGCAGGGGGTGTCTATAATAAAACAATAATTAATTGACCTTGTGTACCCCTCGGGTTAAAGAAATGTATTTGCAATTTTACTTATTATGCAGGGTCATGGAACAGAACGGTGAAACAAACAAATAAAGTGAATAAGCCCCCTTCCAAGCTGTCTCAATCCCAGAAGCAGTAGGAGGGAACTGGTCTACTTTCCTTTCCTGCAAAGGGCAAACACAAAGATGAACACAAGACAGTATAAACAGAAAAGATTTATCTAAAAATATGAGTCAGAGGGCAATGCAGTACAAAATCACTAGGCAAATGGATATTCAAAGAATCATGTAAAGGATCAAATATACCAAAATACAGAAGACAGAATTAACACTACAAGCATGAAAACTCAAAAAAGTACTGGTAACCCTCAAATCACACTTTCTAGATCTGAATAAATGAAATATTCTCATTCAATACTTGATGTTCTGTATAAAGTTGAATGTGCTGACAACAAAATCACAAAAAAATCATAAATGGAAATCAAATGTATTTACCAGTAGAGGTAGTGCTCCTCTTGGCAGTGCTCCTCCTGTTTCTCTTTGCACAAAAAAGGAGGTGGCAGTCTGGGTTGTTGCCCTCATATAGCCCACTCCTTATCTCCTGCTGTACTGGCTTGTCTCCTGATAGCGTCTCTAGCCACTGTAAACTGTGCTACAAGACACAGCAAACCTTCTGGCCACAGCTCGCATTAATGTGACATCTTGGATGAGCTGCAATACCTGAGCCATTTGTCCAAGTTGTAGAGTACGCCTCATGCGATCACGAGTGTGAAAGCACCACCACCATTCCAAAATTAATCAAAACATCAGCCAGAAAGCATAGGTGCTGATAAATGGTCTGTGGTCCCCACCTGTAGAACTACTCCTTTGTTGAGTGTGTCTTGCTAACTGCCAATAATTGCCACCTGTTGTCTATTCCATTTGTACAATAGCATGTGAAATTGATTTTCTATCAGTGTTGCTTCCTAAATGGAAAGTTTGATTTCGCAGAGGTTTGATTCACTTGGAGTTATATTGTGTTGTTAATTGTTCCATTTATTTTTTGAGCAGTTTATATAACAAGAGAAATAGTCCACAAAATATTTTAAAAGATGCCAGAGCCCTGGGGCAACGGGTTATTGGATCAGTTCTCTGACATCAGACAAGGCAGTAATGAGAATAGAGAGATATTCTGTCTAATACAGTGGAATAACTGTTAGTAAACCAATACGGAGTTCACAGTAGACAGATGGTTGATATTACTACAGTTACGGTAACAGTGTATAGGAGTAAGTGCCCCTAGTTTATCATGCTTGATTATTATGGTAGATTTCCTTGAAGCATGATGAAATGAGAACTCTTGACTGGGCAGATAAGACAGTGAGCCCTAAACTGAGCCCCTCAAACTGTCACCTGCCTACTTACTGGGTCCAACCTAAAGTATGAGGTAACTGATAATATATTCCTGCGACAATATTTTCCTGCACAAAAGTGAGGATACAAAACAAGACTCACAAACAAATAACACAGAAGAATAATGAGCAGTTTGGATCATAGAAGACATGGCAAATGAGGCACAACATTACAGATACAAAGGGATAGTGTCAGAACAATAGCCAAAAATCGAAAAACAAAAAGTACAGAAGAATAGAAAGAGCAGCATGGACAAAAGCCAGGCAGAAAATGTAACCAGTAAAAAACTAGTTGTGAAAAGGATCTACATAGATGTCCAGAGATAGCGATAGCAACGTAGATTGTGAGGGAAAACCAGTGGCACTCCATTTTAAGGAGAAACATAACTCAGATCCAAACCTTCTGAAGGTACGTGGCATTGAAAAAGTGGACCTCGGTATCAGAGGAGGTCCGATTCAGAAAATATTAGCACAGCATGAAACTAGATGGATCTGGACCCTGAACACTCTAAAACCAAGATATCTCAATGAGACCCTTAGTTTCGCTCCATTTCTCCAATAAGCACACACCCCCAAATTTTCTCAATCGTTTAATCTTTTACTTTTGTAATATCGCTGGGTTCATGTTATGCATGCACACACTGGCGTCTCAGTACACCAGATTTTAATTGTTTTTAATCGCTTCTAACTCTATATTTTTGTGTTTCAGCAATTTCTCTTATAGTTTCTGATATATATATATGTCATCAACGACAATGAGCTTTCACGATTTCGCCGGCGAGTGATGAGGAACAAATAGGACTGCACCTTAAAATACATTTAATTCCGCCGACGACATCATGTATGATGTAGTATAATAACTACCATATGGTAATTTTATTTTATTGCTGTTTTATAGGTCCTGCAGTGTGTAATATAGTGTTGAAGACTTATTAAGCTTTATATTAATATATATTTTCTTCACACCATCCCTCACATCCCTCCTTCACTTTTTCACCTCACACACCCCCCTCCCTCACTTTATCTCCCAGCACTTACCCTACCACACCATTGTAATTATTGTAATGTAAAAATGTGGTATTCACACTTAGTAATTATTTCAATATGTCTACCTATATGTTAACCAACTATTCTTTTAATCTTAGTTGTGCATTTAAGCCCCTAGCACGTATATATTGGCATTGCAATTTTTTTTATTTACCTTTATTTTCCATGCACAGGTCACTTTATTCTAACAGGGTGCACATATGTTTTATGGTACCTGTTATATAAGACACTCTATAATAATTTATTGTTACACTAAGTAATGGTTCTTAGGCATTCAGTGACAACTGTCTTGACTGTCATTTAAATAAGTTGGTAATTTATCATCTACAGGTATCCTGTATATCTATAAGACGCATGTATCTGTATGTCATTGTTTCCACGCAATATTCCTATATTTGCATTCTCTATACCTAACTTAGCAGTACCGTAGCCAGATGTTTCTCTCCTGTGGGGCGCCCTTCACACATGCGCTCCGTAGCGCTCTATCTGGGTATCTTGATCTACGCCATGAACAGGTGCCGCGGTCTCGTGTTCCGGCAGGCCGCGACTCCCGTGTTCTCTCGGGACTCCGTCACGTGACCCGGGAGTACTTGGTAATATGAATCTCTATTCACATGCTCATTGGCTCGCCTTTTCATTATATATTATCCGTGTACCGGGTAGACGCCACGCCCCAGACGAAGGCTCATCCCGAGCCGAAACGCGCGTCGGGGACGCGGTCTATCCTGGGCAGAGGAGCACTACTACCCCCTTTAATCTGGTAAGAGCTGGCACTTATTCTCCAATATCTACTTAACAAAATTACTCCCCCTCTTAGGTGTTGGTTGTAACTGTTTCCATATACAAGATCCATGGAGATATCCTGTATCTAACATACATTTTCTGCCCAGCTCTATTTGATCATACAGTATACACTATCTACCCTCCTCTTTTGTCTGGGTTGGTCCGCTTTTATATCTGTGCCAAACCACTCGGTTTTCATTGTATGCTACACTTCTCATCCATATGTTAGTGTCAGCTTTGTTGGCACTTGTCTTTTTTGTATCTGTATATGTTCAGCATTAATAAAGATTTAAATTTTATCATCACCTTATCGGTTTCTGTCCATTTTCCCCTGCAAGTAAGGGGTACCCTTGTTGTCAATTTAGCTATTTCGGACTAAATGCGCAACCAGATTGGGCCACTGAATAAAGGACCACACTAGGTCACTACTTACATAGAGAGATTGTTGCAATACGGCCATGCAGCGGCCCCTTTTCTGCATCCAATTTGTTTTTTAATAGATGACCAGAGAGCCTCAACCACAGTTGATTGGAGCAGAAGACAGGGTGTGGTAATACATTACAGTTACAACTGCATCACAATCAGTTTTGAGGTGGTTTTAGATGCAGTTTTGTTAATTTAACAGGTAAAAGACATGAACTGAACGGGTGAATTTGATTTTGAAGGGGAAACCTGTACAACAAATGTCATTCACCTGTTAATTTAACAAAACTGCACCTAAAACCACCTTAAAGCTGATTGTAATGCAGTTTTAACTGGAACGTGTGACTGCACCCACAAAAGAAAAAGGGTGCAGTACAATTAGGTGCATTACAACCAATAACATAAACCACAGTTCACACTAGGAATGTCAAGCAAAACAAAAAGTGAAAATCAACGTATCCTAAGCTTTATCCTTTGTACAGAAGAAGACGCTGGCATGGATGTTAGTCAAGAAACAGTTTACCTTCACAGAATTTGCCATCCTTGGAACCATTATGCTGTGACACCTTCCATTGTGGATGGTGCCTTTTATGACCAAGAGTTTCTGAACTTTTACCAACGTTAGATTACAGGTGATATACTGTGATGTCTAGGGAGCAGGAAAATTCATTGATCACCTATTTTTTTTTTGCAAGTGTTAATTGCTGTTCCTATTGGTTTTTTTTTATCCAGACCAAAATAATATACACTAAATAATAATAAAAATTGGGGTACTATCATTAGACTATTGGTTGAATGTCAAACTGGGGTCTAGATTAATAAGTAGAGCTTATTCATCACATGCACAGATTGTGGGGAGCTGATAACTGGCCTCTACACTGAGGCCAGTGGCATTATATATTAACTGTCTCTAACTTATTTTTAATGGATAGATGATACATATGACTGTAGTGTAGGCTTCTAGCTGCTACAGGGACATGGACCCAACAGCTTCTGGCTCTGTTTGCTCTGTTAATGTGGCATCAAACAGCTGATTGGCATGTGGGCAAGGTGTTGGTTTCCCACAGCTATTGATAGGACACCAAAATAAATTACATTATGTGATATAATTAATAGTCTAGAGTAATGTCCTTTGAGTGACGCAATGTGTAGAGCCTTACTTTACAAGGGAAAACACTGTCAGTGTAATCTGCGATCCGAACATAAGATTAAGCGAGCATTTCCTAACAAGTCCATTTCCAAATATTCACTAAATCACCGAGAACATTCCTTTCCTCTACCACCGGTACAACAATTTTTTACAGTTTCATCAAGGTCGTTCAGCCAGCAAGTACTAATGTGACTTCACTTTTATTGCTTGTTTTGTTTCACAACTTTTAAGTGGATGAATATGTTTATTGTTCTATTTCCATTTACAAACTATGAAACACAATGTTATTCTGTCAAGTCTATAGAGGCAAACAAACATCTCATCTACAAAGACAACAGTTTAATTTTATACAGCTAATAATATCGGCTGGCTGAACATTTTTAATGTAGCCCTTTAAAAGGTTACAATAATGCAACAACAAAAATAAACTATTCATGTAAATTAGAAATTCTTACAATTTATAAGATAAATTGATATAATAAAGACCATAACAACCAACACTTAAAGAAAGAAATGTGTTAACAGCTTTATTTAAACATGTAATGCTACAGTGCTGACAACATGTCTCAGCAAAAGGGGGCCACAGATAAAGCACTTTAATTATTTCCTTATAATGCTCAGCCATTGCTATCTGTTCTGGCAATTAACATGACATCTGGCAAAGTACAGGGTCTCAGCATTGATTATTCCATTGCTGCTCATTAGTAATCATTAATAAGACATGAACAATCCAACCAATCATCAATTTGATTCTAGCATAGACATTTAGCTTTTATATCACACAGGAACATTCTATAAAATATTTGTTTAATAGATTTTTAATACAGCAGATTCAGATGCACAAAATAGATGCAATTTTATTAAGTATTAAAGTCAAATTCATGAAAGAATTATTTCTAAAATATTTCCTTCTTCAAAAAAACAACAGTGTACAAACTCATGTGAATGTAGTCATAAAAATACAATCTGAGCCTATGAGTGTCCCCTAGAGCAAATACAGTGCTGCTGGTTGGAAGCTTTTTCTCTATTAGGTTTGCATCAGAGAAGGGACTCCAAGTATCATAGTTATATATGAAACCGCAGAACAACCTCAACTTACTGTAATTCCTTGCTTTGGGAAGTGTTCGATCCATGAAATGTGGATACCACTCATGGAATAGTTAATAATGGTTTAGAATTTCATGTATTTGTACATAATCTTTCTGAATTTGGGTCAGAGGACAGAAATCATCTGATTAACATTTCCAGCCTGATGTGCATCCATAACTTTACATATAGCTTTTATTAAAATTCCCTTTCTTCATGGCATGATACATGTTGTCCATGTGTTACTTTTTCTGACAGATAGAGAAATTCTGCTCGTCACCATCAGTGCTTCTCAGGTGTCCCCCTAATGCATGCATTTGTTAACAGGATTGGTAAACCCTGCCCTTGGTTATAAAATGCATCTTCCTACATAGAAAGATGTGTGATATAATGATGCCAAAGCTCCTCTAGCCTACAATTAGTCCTTGATTTTCTTTCCAGTTCTGCCAACTTCTGGGACAGATGACATCAGCGTATTTTGTCTTTGATCCTTTGCCTAACTCCCTGATGATTCTTGTACTTGAATGCTGGAGTTTGGATCGTTTTCAAGCCTTGGTTTGATGGTTCCCACACAGCCCTCCTTGCATCAACCTTATTACACTCCGGTGATTAAGGAGTTGAGCACAACTTTTTTCTTTTCTTTGAATGATTCTTGAAGTACCTAGTTTAGTGGTCACCTATACCAGAACTATTAGGAAAGATCGAGACTTAATGATCCCATTGCAACAACATCCAGATCCCTGTATAAGGATTAGCCGAAAAACGGTGAAAATAGTGGGGTCACTGACACAACTTTCTTGGAAATAGCCCAAAGTCACATGGGTTAGATGTCATGGATGGGCTATGCCTCTTGATGTATCTGCCTTGATGGAGGAATGAGGGGTGTGATGGGTGTGGTATTTATCATATGATAAATTCCCTACCATACATTTATGTTAGTCCTTTACTCTGTATATTTTTTTTATAGAGGTAGCCTGCCCAACATGAAAAGAAGTGCATTAGCTAATAAGTTGCCAACATCTGTAGCTGATGCAACAATATCTCCCATTTCAACTTCATCCGAGCATCACAGATATTCTTTATCAAAAAGAGTCTATTTTTATTGCAAATTTTATTAAGTTCATTCAAAAACTAGCTCAGTCTGAAAAAAAAATAAGTATATATAAAAAAGAGCACAGTATGTTCTAGCTTTATTACTACATGAAATCTTTTGAAAACGTTGATGTTGTGGAAATTAAATTCTGAGTTGTTTATGAGGTTAAACCAAAAACGGTGTAGAGCTAAAATCGAGAAGAAAAAACAACAACATTATAACAAGCATGAATTGCGGACACTCTGCAACATCAATGTTTAACTAAACCAATACAGAAATAATTCAAAGTGATATTATGTAAGCAGTTCCCTTACGATAGTTTGCTTTTTGATGAATAATGCATAGCTCACTGAATACCAAAAGGCACTAGGGACTTCTATAATCAAGGACATTTGATTTATCTTTTCTTTGTTTATAATTATTTTATTTTCAAATATTCCTACATGAAAATGAAAAATTATACTTGTAATATTAAGAATGTCAGATAGATCTCATACAATGGATCATTTGGTTTAATTAGCTTCTGTACAGAATAATTCAAAGAAAGGACTGATGCATAGTTGTTATGTTGGATGGCTTGAACATTGCTGTAAATCAGAGGGGAATAAGTTGGTTAACTTCACCTAAATTAGAAAAGGGAAAGTCACTCCTTTTAACTACATAAGCCACATTGTGTTCTAAATTAAGGATCTTTTCTTTTTTTTGCGTTCTGATTTGTTATAATGAAAAATAGCGCTGCTGACTTTATAAGCAGGATTAGTATTAGAGAGATACAATTCATTTGCATATAAATACTTATAAGAGTTTGTGTTGACATAATGAGATTCCTAATACATGTCCCCACATATGCCCCCCCCCCCAGTATTTATTGAGTCCCCACACATGCCCCCAGTATATGTTGATTCCCCATATATGCCCCCAGGATCTATGCAGCACAGCAAAATAAAAAAAATGTATACTTACCAACCAAACAGACGCCACCACCTCCTCGTCATTCCCGCACTCATCCTGAATTCCATAGAGAGGAGAGGAAGCACATCTGCTCTTCTCTATAACCCACAGGTGGCACCTGGGTCTCACAAAGGACTCAGGCAAGGGTAGACCCCTAGCAGTTTGTCTACCCCTCGTCCCGGCCCTGTGTCCAGTAAAAATTATGTCCAACCAGTGCTTCATCAAAATAGGAGAACCAGAATCCCCCTTCTTGATAGGGATGCTATCATATTGCCTTCATGTATATATTTAACATTCTCCTTAAACTCATATTTTTTTTTACAGGAGTTTGAATGCAAATCAATTAATAATTGTAACACGTATATTTGAACACAGTTATTGTCATGTGTTTGTGCTAAGTCAATAACCTTCCCTAAATATAGACAATGTACAAGTCTGTTAGCTTGGACTCTAAGCAAGACATTCCCTCTTGCTTGACTATTTTCATCAGTATTAAGTAAAAGACTAATTTGGCAACATGTGTACTGATATGTCATCTGTTATGTTTTAGTCTTCAAGGGGCAGTCCCAGGATTTCACTATAAATAAAGTGACCTGGATGCTCTCAGAGAAAGGAGAGCAGCAAGATAACACATGTCACCTGTGTATCTACCCCTATACATTTCCCCAGGGTGTGTGGGGTGGGGGGGGGGGGCAAGATGGGTGGTCGGCTCACATCCACAGATAACCGGGGGTTCAAAAATAAAAAGCATATTTTTTGTTTGTTTGGCTTCTATGTCTAACTCCTATTGCAATAGTTTTTCTTCCCTCATATTTTTAGATTATCAATCAAGATTATCAAAACAGAAGATGAATTATTCATGGAAAATAGAAGTGTGATTCTAACACATTGAAAAGAAAGTAGAATTAGTAAAAACTGTAAAAGATTCTGAACTGTAATGAAAAACATTTAAAAATGAATATAAATCAGATGTCATAGCACTTACCTCAATACTACCTCAAAACATATTTGTTATACATTTCGCATGTTTCAGAGGAGTCCTTGAGAGATGCAATTACAATGGCGTGCCAATGCTCTGTAAAGTGACATCCTACTGTGATATGGAAATGTGTTTTCTGGAAGGGTTCACTGAGTGATTCTTTTCCAAGTCAACGTTATATCCATTGAAAAGTTCCTGTTCCTATAAGTAGGAAATTGTGTGAGTTTTGATAACTCAATATTGGAAAATTCTGTCAAAATAAGAAACAAAAACTAAGGTTGAATTTAGTAATCAGAAGATGAAAAATTATTATAAAACAGATCAGGCAGGACTATGAAGGAGGTTGCTCGTGTTAAGATCTTATGATAATAGAAGTTATACTTCACTGACAATTTACAATGTATATTACAGTCTTTTATTGCTTGCCATAAATTTATAGATACAGTTGCATAAGTTCACAAAGTTTGGGATTCATAAATAACCGTAGTGAGCATATCCTCTGCGAGATGCTTGGATTTATGGCCATTGTTCAATTTTACATATTTTTGTGGGAGAGACATTAGCATTGGCAGCGATAAGGATATGCAGTAAATACGCTAAATTACTGTAGATAAGTCTGATTCTCAGCATTCATTTTACTGCCTATTCACCCTAATTGGTATAGTTCTTACAGATTTTAATTCCAGGCTAGATTACATTTAACAAATCTCTCCCAATGGCTTCATTTCTGCCACATGCCTATTTCCACCATTTACCATATTATTGAGTAGGTGTGGAGAAGATTGATAGAAAAAGAGAGAATGGTAATTATATTATTCATTATTTGGCTGAATATTTTTTGTTGTGTATCCAAAAGGTCTAGGGCTATTTGATGGTATTCATTATATGTTGCTGTGGAGTTCAGGAAATTGCTGGCATTAAGTGAAGTAATCCTTCTGTTAAAAATAGATAAATTCATGGCATGGAAATGTTTGTAAATGTAATGTTTGTACATAATCACAATAAAAAGATAGAAATAACAAGTTATGAATATAATTACTGGGCAATGGTTTTTGTTGAAAATAAAAGGATATCTTTGAATATCTGTACATATTTAAGTAAATGCTGAAACCTATTGCTTTACCTACCTTATTTGCCTGGTTTGGAGTCTGGTTTAGGTGAAATACTGAGGGCAAAGGACTTGTAAACATTTAAGCATTGGGGTAGAGCTTTTCTTTAGTTTAGCATCTCTGTAGGGTTTCTGATTTGGCTTAATTCTATTTAATCTTCCTAAACAATGAGGGCTCAATGAGTTTGGCCAAACATCTGGAAAAAAAATGGTTCGGGACCCGGACTTGAACACAAACAGGAACCCCATTGCAATCAATGGGCAAGAGAAAGCACTACATGCATATTCCCATATAATAACATGGAAAAAAAATATACACAGAAATAATAAAAAATAAATAGATAAAAACCAAATAAAAAGCTGTTAATGTCACTGCTCTTGAAGATGGTAGGGAGTGATAAGTGGACCCTTACTGCTCTCTTCACGGAGTTTGCTGAGGAGACTGCTAGAACAACAGTGAGGTGCAGCTAGAAATGATAAATAATAGGCCTTTTCAAGACTGCATGTATATTTGGATACATTATTACCAGGGCCGGATTAAGGTTGGTGGGGCCCCTGGGCGTAAAATCTGGTTGAGGCCCCCACTGAGTGTAGCGTACACACGTCTTCCTGCTTCCTTTCCACTATCCTAGCAGTAACACAGCTACATACAGCCATCTCCCCCCCCCCCCAGTAACACAGCTACATACAGCCGCCTCGCCCCCAGTAACACAGCTACATACAGCTGCTTCGCCCCCAGTAACACAGGTACATACAGCTGCCTCGCTCCCAGTAACACAGCTACATACAGCCGCCTCGCCCCCAGTAACACAGCTACATACAGCCGTCTCCCCCCCAGTAACACAGCAACATACAGCCGCCTCGCCCCCAGTAACACAGCTACATACAGCTGCCTCGCCCCCAGTAACACAGCTACATACAGCCGTCTCCCCCCCCAGTAACACAGCTACATACAGCCGCCTTGCCCCCAGTAACACATCAACATACAGCCGCCTCGCCCCCAGTAACACAGCTACATACAGCCGCCTCCCCCCCAGTAACACAGCTAGATACAGCCGCCTCGCCCCCAGTAACACAGCTACATACAGCTGCCTCGCCCCCAGTAACACAGCTACATACAGCTGCCTCGCCCCCAGTAACACAGCTACATACAGCCGCCTCGCCCCCAGTAACACAGCTACATACAGCCATGCTTCCTCCCAGTAACACAACTACATACAGCCGCCTCACCCCCAGTAACACATCAACATACAGCCGCCTCGCCCCCAGTAACACAGCTACATACAGCCGCCTCCCCCCGAGTAACACAGCTACATACAGCTGCCTCATCCCCAGTAACACAGCTACATACAGCTGCCTCGCCCCCAGTAACACAGCTATATACAGCCTCCTCACCCCTAGTAACAAAGCTACATACAGCCGCCTCGCTCCCAGTAACACAGCTACATACAGCCACCTCACCCCTAGTAACACAGCTACATACAGCTGCCTCCCCCCAGTAACACCGCTGACTATAGCCTGGCAGGCACACGTCTGGCATGCTGGAGAGGAGGAGAGGTGATCGCAGCTCCCCCCTCCCATCTCCAAAGAGAATAGAGCTGCGTGGTTGCTCTTACAGCCATAGATAGAGCGCGCTCTATCTCTTTTGCGGCCACAGCACGAAACAGTGAGTTTTCGTTGTGCTCACCATACCGAAGCACTATAGATGCCTATGAGGGAAGTATATCAGGTAGCAAATTTGTGGCCAGATAAACGTCCCCCATACATGTTCCGTTATACTGACATGTTTATACAATTACACACTGATATATACACACCTTTATATACTTATATACACACAAATAAAGTTCTACACTCGTATACTTGCACCCATATATACACACAAGTATACACTTATACACACACATTTATGCACTCATATACATTTATACACTCATACACAGAGTATATATAAACTCATAAAGTATATACACACATACAGAAAATACACGTACATTCAGTATATGCAGCATATACACACATATGGGAAACACACACACACAAATTCAGTATATAGAGCATATACATACCATATACCCAGAATATATATATATATATATATATATATATATATATATATATATATATATATATTATATACATCTATACACGGTAGATGCATATATACCCATATACACAGTATATACATCTATACATGGTAGATGCATATATACTATTCACTGAGCAAAGTACAAAAATCTTTTAATAAAATCTAGAGGAGAGCTTATGGGGGGTAGAGAATTATCTATTGCTGTACACTCCACAGGCTAAAAATAGCAACAGACTGACAAGTGTTACAGTACTCTACCCGGCTATCCCAATATCACCAAACCTCACTAGTAATATTTACGGACCTCAGTCCTCTATCAGAGTGCATCTCTCTGCTGTCTGAGGTCACTAGTACTGTCCTTTGTTTTATCAACACTTTTAGGTGTAGGGATTACACTGTGGGTTCACAGTTTGTGCATTTTTCCAGATGTTGTTGGAAATTTTAATAGAACATTAAAGGTTAAGTTTTACCACTATATACTCCCTTGTACTTTGCTCAGTGAATAGTGTCCTTTTAATAGGGAGGCGAACAATCCTATATCTGAATTTCAGTGAATGATAGATGCGTATATACCCATATACACAGTATATACATCTATACACGGTAGATGCATATATACCCATATACATAGTATATACATCTATACACAGTAGATGCATATATACCCATTTACACAGTATATACACCTATACACAGTAGATGCATATATACGCTGTACATACATATATATACAGTATATATATATATTCACAGTAAATGCATATTTACCCATATACACAGTATATACATCTATACACGGTAGATGCATATATACTAGAGATGAGCGAACATGCTCGTCCGAGCTTGATGCTCGGTCGAGCATTAGGGTACTCGAAACTGCTCGTTACTCGGACGAATACTTCGCCCGCTCGAGAAAATGGCAGCTCCCGCCGTTTTGCTTTTTGGCGGCCAGAAACAGAGCCAATCACAAGCCAGGAGACTCTGCACTCCACCCAGCATGACGTGGTACCCTTACACGTCGATAGCAGTGGTTGGCTGGCCAGATCAGGTGACCCTGGGATAGACTAGCCGCTGGCCGCGCTGCTCGGATCATTCTGTCTCTGGATGCCGCTAGGGAGAGAGCTGCTGCTGCTCAGGGAAAGCGTTAGGGTGTTCTATTAGCTTACTGTTAGGCAGGAGTGATTCTCAAAGAACCCAACAGCCCTTCTTAGGGCTACAATAACGTTCTACTTTTTTTATTTTAATTTGCATCTTTTACCATTTTGTGAGGAATTAGCAGGGGGACTTGCTACCGTTGTGTTTAGCTCTTAGTGGCACACATATCCATAGCAAAGACCGAAGTGGGAAAATTCAGTAGGGGTTGGATTTCTATTAGGCAATAACTCAGTGTCATCTCATCTGGCATAGTACTGTGCTTCCTTTGATACTTGGCTAGAAAATAGCCATAGGAGAATACAAACAGCTTCTTGAAGCCTACAGTAGCGTTCTATATATTTGATTTCTGGTTGATCTGCTGGTGGCTGTAGTTTCTGCAGTGCATGTACTTGCCAATTCTGAGCAATTTGTAGTGAGACTTGCGACCGCTGTGTTCTGCGCTTAGTGGCGCACATATCCATAGCAAAGGCTGAAGTGGCAAAATTCAGTAGGGGTTGGATTTCTATTAGGCAATAACTCAGTGTCATCTCATCTGGCATAGTACTGTGCTTCCTTTGATACTTGGCTAGAAAATAGCCATAGGAGAATACAAACAGCTTCTTGAAGCCTACAGTAGCGTTCTATATATTTGATTTCTGGTTGATCTGCTGGTGGCTGTAGTTTCTGCAGTGCATGTACTTGCCAATTCTGAGCAATTTGTAGTGAGACTTGCGACCGCTGTGTTCTGCGCTTAGTGGCGCACATATCCATAGCAAAGGCTGAAGTGGCAAAATTAAGTAGGGGTTGGATTTCTATTAGGCAATAACTCAGTGTCATCTCATCTGGCATAGTACTGTGCTTCCTTTGATACTTGGCTAGAAAATAGCCATAGGAGAATACAAACAGCTTCTTGAAGCCTACAGTAGCGTTCTATATATTTGATTTCTGGTTGATCTGCTGGTGGCTGTAGTTTCTGCAGTGCATGTACTTGCCAATTCTGAGCAATTTGTAGTGAGACTTGCGACCGCTGTGTTCTGCGCTTAGTGGCGCACATATCCATAGCAAAGGCCGAAGTGGCAAAATTCAGTAGGGGTTGGATTTCTATTAGGCAATAACTCAGTGTCATCTCATCTGGCATAGTACTGTGCTTCCTTTGATACTTGGCTAGAAAATAGCCATAGGAGAATACAAACAGCTTCTTGAAGCCTACAGTAGCGTTCTATATATTTGATTTCTGGTTGATCTGCTGGTGGCTGTAGTTTCTGCAGTGCATGTACTTGCCAATTCTGAGCAATTTGTAGTGGGACTTGCGACCGCTGTGTTCTGCGCTTAGTGGCGCACATATCCATAGCAAAGGCTGAAGTGGCAAAATTCAGTAGGGGTTGGATTTCTATTAGGCAATAACTCAGTGTCATCTCATCTGGCATAGTACTGTGCTTCCTTTGATACTTGGCTAGAAAATAGCCATAGGAGAATACAAACAGCTTCTTGAAGCCTACAGTAGCGTTCTATATATTTGATTTCTGGTTGATCTGCTGGTGGCTGTAGTTTCTGCAGTGCATGTACTTGCCAATTCTGAGCAATTTGTAGTGAGACTTGCGACCGCTGTGTTCTGCGCTTAGTGGCGCACATATCCATAGCAAAGGCTGAAGTGGCAAAATTCAGTAGGGGTTGGATTTCTATTAGGCAATAACTCAGTGTCATCTCATCTGGCATAGTACTGTGCTTCCTTTGATACTTGGCTAGAAAATAGCCATAGGAGAATACAAACAGCTTCTTGAAGCCTACAGTAGCGTTCTATATATTTGATTTCTGGTTGATCTGCTGGTGGCTGTAGTTTCTGCAGTGCATGTACTTGCCAATTCTGAGCAATTTGTAGTGAGACTTGCGACCGCTGTGTTCTGCGCTTAGTGGCGCACATATCCATAGCAAAGGCTGAAGTGGCAAAATTCAGTAGGGGTTGGATTTCTATTAGGCAATAACTCAGTGTCATCTCATCTGGCATAGTACTGTGCTTCCTTTGATACTTGGCTAGAAAATAGCCATAGGAGAATACAAACAGCTTCTTGAAGCCTACAGTAGCGTTCTATATATTTGATTTCTGGTTGATCTGCTGGTGGCTGTAGTTTCTGCAGTGCATGTACTTGCCAATTCTGAGCAATTTGTAGTGAGACTTGCGACCGCTGTGTTCTGCGCTTAGTGGCGCACATATCCATAGCAAAGGCCGAAGTGGCAAAATTCAGTAGGGGTTGGATTTCTATTAGGCAATAACTCAGTGTCATCTCATCTGGCATAGTACTGTGCTTCCTTTGATACTTGGCTAGAAAATAGCCATAGGAGAATACAAACAGCTTCTTGAAGCCTACAGTAGCGTTCTATATATTTGATTTCTGGTTGATCTGCTGGTGGCTGTAGTTTCTGCAGTGCATGTACTTGCCAATTCTGAGCAATTTGTAGTGGGACTTGCGACCGCTGTGTTCTGCGCTTAGTGGCGCACATATCCATAGCAAAGGCCGAAGTGGCAAAATTCAGTAGGGGTTGGATTTCTATTAGGCAATAACTCAGTGTCATCTCATCTGGCATAGTACTGTGCTTCCTTTGATACTTGGCTAGAAAATAGCCATAGCAATAGGATAGCATTGTTTGGTTTTAAAAACTCAAAAAAAAAAAAAAAACACAAAAAAAAAAAAAAACACAAAAAAAACCAAAAAAAAGTAAAAAAAAAAATAAAGTTATAACTCTCATTTTAAAAATGTTTAACCCGAGGGCTAGGGGTAGAGGACGAGGGCGGGGACATGGGCGTCCAACTACTGCAGGGGTCAGAGGCCGTGGTCCTGGGCGGGGTGAGACACCACCTGCTGATGAGGGAGCAGGGGAACGCCGCAGAGCTACACTCCCTAGGTTCATGTCTGAAGTTACTGGGACTCGTGGTAGAGCACTGTTGAGGCCAGAACAGTGCGAACAGGTGATGTCGTGGATTGCTGACAATGCTTCGAGCAATTTGTCCACCACCAGTCAGTCTTCCACGCAGTCCACCCATGTCACCGAAATCGCCACTCCTCCAGCTCCTGCACCTCAGCCTCCTCCCCCCCAGTCTGCCCCCTCCCAGGAAAATTTGGCATTTGAACCGGCATACTCTGAGGAACTGTTTTCTGGACCCTTCCCACAGTCACAAACCACTTGTCCGGTTGCTGCTGAGCAATTTTCCGATGCCCAGGTTTTCCACCAGTCACAGTCTGTGGGTGATGATGACCTTCTTGACGTAGTGGAAGTGTGTAAAGAGGTGTCCGACGATGAGGAGACACGGTTGTCAGACAGTGGGGAAGTTGTTGTCAGGGCAGGAAGTCCGAGGGGGGAGCAGACTGAGGGATCGGAGGATGATGAGGTGACAGACCCAAGCTGGGTTGAGAGGCCGGGTGAACACAGTGCTTCTGAGACGGAGGAGAGTCCTCGACCTGAACAGGTTGGAAGAGGCAGTGGTGGGGCCAGACGGAGAGGCAGGGCCAGAGCTGGTGCATCAGCGCCACTGTCAACTAGTGAAGCTCCCGTGGTGAGGGCTCTTGCGGCGAGGGCTAGATCTTCAGAAGTGTGGAGGTTCTTTACGGAAACACCGGATGACCGACGGACTGTGGTGTGCAACATTTGCCAAACCAGGCTCAGCAGGGGTTCCACCACTACTAGCTTAACTACCACCAGTATGCGCAGGCATATGAATGCTAAGCACCCCACTCAGTGGCAACAAGCCCGTTCACCTCCGGCCGTGCACACCACTGCTCCTTCCCCTGTGTCAGCTGCTAGTCAGCCCCCTGCCCAGGACCCTGCCACAAAAACCCCATCGTCGCCTCCACGATCCTCCACAGCATCCACCAGCGTTCAGCTCTCCATACCCCAGACGCTGGAGCGGAAACGCAAATATAGTGCAACCCACCCGCACGCCCAAGCCCTTAATGTGCACATCTCCAGATTGCTTAGCCTGGAGATGCTGCCCTATAGGCTAGTAGAGACCGAGGCCTTTCGCAACCTCATGGCGGCGGCCGCCCCTCGGTATTCGGTCCCCAGCCGCCACTACTTTTCCCGATGTGCCGTCCCAGCCCTGCACCAGCACGTGTCAGACAACATCATCCGTGCCCTGACCAACGCCGTTTCTGACAAGGTCCACCTGACCACGGACACGTGGACGAGTGCTGCCGGGCAGGGCCACTATATATCGCTGACGGCACATTGGGTTAACTTGGTGGAGGCTGGGACCGAGTCTGACCCTGGGGCTGCTCATATACTGCCGACGCCGAGGATTGCGGGGCCTACCTCGGTCCAGGTGTTTCAGGCCTACTATGCCTCCTCCTCCTCCCACCCCTCCTCCACCTCCTCCTCCGAACTACCATCCGTGGGCACGGCGCCATCAGTCGGTAGCTCTAGGCACAGCAGCAGTGCCGTCGCTAAGCGACAGCAGGCGGTGCTCAAACTGCTGAGCCTAGGCGACAAAAGGCACACCGCCCAAGAGCTATTACAGGGCATCACGGCGCAGACTGATCTGTGGCTGGCACCGCTGAACCTCAAGCCGGGAATGGTTGTGTGTGACAACGGCCGTAACCTGGTGGCGGCTCTGCAACTCGGCAGACTGACACATGTGCCATGCCTGGCCCATGTGTTAAATCTGATAGTGCAGCGTTTCCTCAAGACATACCCCAATCTGTCTGATTTGCTCACGAAGGTGCGCCGCATCTGTGCGCATTTCAGGAAGTCCAGCCCAGATGCTGCCACTCTCAGGGCAGCGCAGCGCCGCCTCCAACTGCCCGCTCACCGACTGTTGTGCGACGTGCCCACGAGGTGGAATTCAACACTGACCATGTTATCCAGAGTTTACCAGCAGCGCAGAGCGATTGTAGACTGCCAGATGTCAACTTCCACCAGAACTGGTAGTCAGGTCAGTCAGCTTCCTCAAGTCTACAATGAGGAGTGGACGTGGATGTCTGATATCTGTCAGGTGCTGAGTAACTTTGAGGAGTCAACACAGATGGTCAGTGGCGATGCCGCCATCATCAGCCTCACCATCCCGCTGCTTGGCCTGTTGAAAAACTCTCTGGTCAGCATGAAGTCGGAAGCTTTGCGCTCGTCACAAGAGACGGGGGAAGAATATTCCCTTGTTGATAGCCAAAGCACCCTGAGGTCTGTTTCTCAGCGCATATCGGAGGAGGTGGAGGTGGAGGAGGATGAGGAGGAAGAGGAGGAGAATGTTGGCGAGACACAAGAGGGGACCATTGTTGAGTCCTTCACTGTTCAGCGTGTATGGGCAGAAGAAGAGGAGTTGGAGGAGTTGGAGGAGGAGGAAATGGACAGTCAGGCCAGTGAGGGGAGTGAATTCTTACGCGTTGGTACTCTGGCGCATATGGCAGATTTCATGCTAGGCTGCCTATCCCGTGACCCTCGCGTTCAAAGAATTTATTCCAGCACCGATTACTGGGTGTTCACTCTCCTGGACCCACGGTACAAGCAAAATCTTCCCACTCTCATCCCTGGAGAGGAAAGGAGTGTGAGAATGCATGAATACCAGCAGGCCCTGGTGCACAAGCTGAAACAGTATTTCCCTTCTGACAGCGCTAGCGGCAGAGTGCGTAGTTCTGCGGGACAAGTAGCGAGGGAGAGTAGGCGAGCAGGCAGCTTGTCCAGCACTGGCAAGGGTACGCTTTACAAGGCTTTTGCCAGCTTTATGTCACCCCAGCAAGACACTGTCACCTGTCCCCAGTCTCGGCAGAGTAGGGCTGATCTTTACAGAAAGATGGTGAGGGAGTACGTAGCTGACCATACCATCGTCCTAAATGATCACACAGCTCCCTACAACTACTGGGTTTCAAAGCTGGACATGTGGCACGAACTGGCGCTCTACGCCTTGGAGGTTCTTGCCTGCCCTGCCGCTAGCGTCTTGTCCGAGCGGGTTTTCAGTGCAGCTGGTGGCATCATCACCGATAAGCGTACACGCCTGTCGACTGACAGCGCTGACAGGCTGACGCTTATCAAGATGAATAAAGCATGGATTTCTCCTAATTTCCAATCTCCAGCAGGTGAAGGAAGCTCAACCTGAATAATTTATCCACTCCTCCTCCTCATTTTCCTCCTTCTCCTGCTCTTTGTACAGTAAAGCAGAGGAAACTGGCTATTTTTTGACAGGGCCCACTGGCTCTACCTATAGTACTTTATGCATTTAATTTTTCTGGAGGGCCACCTACCCGGTCCTCTGTTTGAAACAATTTTTGTGAGTGCCACATACAGGCACTCAATCTATTCCATTTTTCTGGAGGGCCACCTACCCGGTCCTCTGTTTTAAAAAATTTTTGGGACTGCCACATACAGGCACTATCCAAATTAAATTGTCTCCATAGCAGCCTCCACACGTTGTCTCCATTGCTACCTCCAAAAGTCGTCCATATAGCTGCCTCCATACATCGTCCCTTTATCAAACGAGGTGTGTCAGGCAGAAATTTGGGTTGTTTTCATGGATTCCACATCAAAGTTGTTAACTTTGTCGCCACCCTGCTGTGTAATCCCCAAAATGTACTGGCAAACTTTTACCATTTAGGGATATTATTTCAGCGCTTCTTGCGCATCTGTTTACATTCCCCTCACCCGGCATATCCTAAACTTATAAGAACGCTACTACACTTGATCTTATACAAAAGGTTCTTAGAAGTGCTGTTTGGGGAGTAGCCTAGAGACAGGGGCTTGGATTGGCGAAAGCTCGCCTGGCAGCGGAACGCCAGCTCCATGCGCATCATGCGCTTCTTGCGCATCTGTTTACATTCCCCTCACCCGCCATATCCCAAACTTATAAGAACGCTACTACACTTAACTTGGTGCAGGCTGGGACCGAGTCTGACCCTGGGGCTGGTCATATACTGCCGACGCAGAGAATTGCGGGGCCTACCTCGGTCCAGGTCTCAAAGGCCTACTATACCTCCTCCCACCCCTCCTCCACCTCCTCCTCCTCCGAATTACCATCCGTGGGCATGGCGCCATCAGTCGGTAGCTCTAGGCACAGCAGCAGTGCCGTCGCTAAGCGACAGCAGGCGGTGCTGAAACTGCTGAGCCTAGGCGATAAAAGGCACACCGCCCAAGAGCTATTACAGGGCATTCCACATCAAAGTTGTTAACTTTGTCGCCACCCTGCTGTGTAATCCCCAAAATATACTTGCAAACTTTTACCATTTAGGGATATTATTTCAGCGCTTCTTGCGCATCTGTTTACATTCCCCTCACCCGGCATATCCTAAACTTATAAGAACGCTACTACACTTGATCTTATACAAAAGGTTCTTAGAAGTGCTGTTTGGGGAGTAGCCTAGAGACAGGGGCATGGATTGGCGAAAGCTCGCCTGGCAGCGGAACGCCAGCTCCATGCGCATCATGCGCTTCTTGCGCATCTGTTTACATTCCCCTCACCCGCCATATCCCAAACTTATAAGAACGCTACTACACTTAACTTGGTGCAGGCTGGGACCGAGTCTGACCCTGGGGCTGGTCATATACTGCCGACGCAGAGAATTGCGGGGCCTACCTCGGTCCAGGTCTCAAAGGCCTACTATACCTCCTCCCACCCCTCCTCCACCTCCTCCTCCTCCGAATTACCATCCGTGGGCATGGCGCCATCAGTCGGTAGCTCTAGGCACAGCAGCAGTGCCGTCGCTAAGCGACAGCAGGCGGTGCTGAAACTGCTGAGCCTAGGCGATAAAAGGCACACCGCCCAAGAGCTATTACAGGGCATTCCACATCAAAGTTGTTAACTTTGTCGCCACCCTGCTGTGTAATCCCCAAAATATACTTGCAAACTTTTACCATTTAGGGATATTATTTCAGCGCTTCTTGCGCATCTGTTTACATTCCCCTCACCCGGCATATCCTAAACTTATAAGAACGCTACTACACTTGATCTTATACAAAAGGTTCTTAGAAGTGCTGTTTGGGGAGTAGCCTAGAGACAGGGGCTTGGATTGGCGAAAGCTCGCCTGGCAGCGGAGCGCCAGCTCCATGCCAAGATCCAACTAACATAGTTTTAACTGCAGCACCTTTAATCTACTACTAGTTCACTGCCTCCATACATCGTCCCCTTATCAAACGAGCTGTGTCAGGCAGAATTTTGGGTTGTTTTCATGGCTTCCATGTTAACTTTGTCGCCACCCTGCTGTGTAATCCACAAAATATACTGGCAAACTTTTATCATGTACCGATATTATTTGAGCGCTTCTTGCTCACCTCCTTTGGTTCCTCTCTGCCACCCATTGGTTTGAAGCCTGAGTCCATTTAGGGTATGTCGCCATGACACTCTCTAGCCTGCTGCCGCTGCCTCTGCATGAAGTCCCCTATAGTGTCAGGGTCAATTATTGGATGTTTTAGATGCTATCTAGCTTCATTCTGTCACTCTGTCATGGCCATGCTGTTGCCCATAATTTTGGCATAATGGTGCGATTATGCAGCCTCAGAGGCATCCATGCATGCTGCCCCTGCTGTTTCCTGTCCATTTCCGTGGTGTTTCCATCCTTTTCTGAGGTTCCCAGGTGTTTGGCCAAGCTTCCCTGTGCAGAGCCTTGGTCCCCTTGAAAAATGCTCGAGTCTCCCATTGACTTCAATGGGGTTCGTTATTCGAGACGAGCACTCGAGCATCGGGAAAAGTTCGTCTCGAATAACGAGTACCCGAGCATTTTAGTGTTCGCTCATCTCTAATATATACCCATTTACACAGTATATACACCTATACATGGTAGATGCATATATACCCATATACACAGTATATACATCTATACACGGTAGATGCATATATACCCATTTACGCAGTATATACACTTATACACAGTAGATGCATATATACACTGTACATACATATATAGACAGTATATACATATATACACATACACAGTAGATACAAATATCCACAGTATATACATATATACCCATACACAGTAGACGCATATATACACAGTATATACATATATATACACACTTGATGCATATATACACAGTATATACATATATACAAAGTGGCTTCAGGCGGGCGTTCAGGCAGGTGCTTGTTCGTGCGGGGGGTGGGTCTTTCGGTTTCTTGTTCAGCCGGGGAGGGAGTCGGTCGGGGTGTCGGTGGGTGCTTGTTTGGCGGAGGGGGGGGTCGCATGTCCGGCCGGGGAGTGGGAGGGGAAGGGGGGCGGCGGGTGCTTGTTCTAGCGGGGAGCGGAGGGGGGGTTGCATGTCCGGCCAGGGAGGGGCGCGGCGGGTGCTTGTTCTAGCGGGGGGGGGGATGTGTCGAGCAGGGTTTCTTGTTTGGGAGGCGGTCACCAGTACTGGGAGGGCGGGCGGAGAGGCGAGCGCAGTGTCACCTGTGTCAGGGCGGGAGGCGGTGGGACCTGTGCCAGGGCGGGCGGGGAGGCGGCGTCAACCGTGCCAGGAGGGTGGGGGGGTGGCATGGGTTGTGGCGGAGTTAGTGTCACCCGTGCCAAGGGGGGCCGGCGGCTCCTCCATGCAGCGCGATGCAGCGGGCATCTCAGAAGAAGGGGATCGGGCGCGCAGGGGGTGTGATCTGTTGGGGGCCCCAAAGGCTTGAGCCCCGGGAGCCCCGCCTATAATTCGTCTCTGATTATTACAGTGCAGTGACAAATACTTTGTGTGTACTGTATATTCTTACTGTCTTATATCACAGTGACAAGAACTGCAAGTGTGGTACAATGAAGAAAGCAGCAAATAAGCGTATGGTATGTGACCATGGTGCTGCTGCTGGTTATAGAGCTGGTACTGCAGGGAGAGGACATGTTAAATTCGAAGCAGGAAAAATATCCTCTGGTGCATTCTGGCACCAGAGTAGTGTATTTTTGAAGGCCACATAGCACATAGAATGGAAAAGCCACATTAAGTTGAGGCATTGATTAATTACATTTCAAAGAGTACCTCAAGCTCCATTGGATTGTCTGAAACCTACTCCATCTCTGGTGACAGTGCACAGCTTTCCACCTCATCCCATTCAAAACAGCAAGGACGCTTAAGCCAAAGGTCAAGGAGCAGTTGATAATGCTCTAAGATAACTCCCCTATTCTACAGGTCATCCACCTGTCCCTACCCGAGTTGGCACCTGCCCGAGTTGCAGACATAGGGGCAGATTTACTTACCCGGTCCCGTCGCAATCCCACGGTGCGTTGTCCGATGAGGATTCAGGTCCGGCGCGATTCACTAACATCATGCATCCGAGTTCCTGCATGTGTCACTGCTGCGCCAGGGTGCACCGGAGTTCACCTTCTTCTTCCTGGTGAATGTGAGTGCTTGATCTTGCGACACAGATTTTTAAATTAGGCGGTTTGTCAGAATCCGTCGGGTTGTCCGACGGCCCACCCCCCCCTCCCCGATTTATGCCGTGTGCAAGCTGCCGCTGATGCGCCAAAATCCGAGGGGCAATTTGCCACAAAACGGAAATATGCTGGAAACCCGATGAAAGTGCGGCATTTGGACCCTTAGTAAATGAGCCCCATAGAGTTTACAAATGCCCAACAACTTGTGTTGAAGAATGAGGATGTGGACAGTGGACCATCACAGACATAAACCATGATGAGGATGAAACCAAAGTGTCAACTGCTTCAGCTTTCTGAAATGTAAAGTATGACATGGAGGACAGGAGAGATCTGACAGCAGATGAAAATATTGTAGACCAAACATGGATGAAAGGCAATGATAGCTTTAGGGGAAAATATGGTAGTCACAAAGCCCCCGGTAGCCAGAAGAAGATGAGGGACCAATAAAAGGCACTTTAGGCAGCCCATAGCAACAACATCACCTTCCACTGCCCACTGTGCCCTGGAACTGATTGCACAATAGAGGATCCAGATGATCTCCATGACAGGGTATATTTTAAAGCAATGTGCAAAAGACAAAATACGGGTCATTTACATGCTGTGCTGCCAGTCCCTGGAGGGAGCAACATGTATGACCAGGCCTCTGGCAAGCAAAGCATGGTCTGCAGTGAATGACACACCAAAAAAACATGGATTCACCTGTGGCTCCCTTTGCTTCTTTGATAGACTAAGCCTCTGCTAACGCCATCCAAGTGTCAAAGCCACCTGTCTCTCGGCAGAGGGAGGATGTGACAATACCACATTCACCACAAACTTTACAGAAAAACAGAAACTATTTGCAAAAGGTTTTGTTCCCATACAGAGGAGGATGAGGTGTCTGGGCAGCCTACACATGACTCACAGGGTGGAATCCTAGCCCAACATCAGCTTGGTTCACCATTGCCAAATGAGGGGAAAATTTTGGAGGAAGAGGAGGAGTAGGTTTTTTTTTCTCACAGCAAAGTGACATTCAGCGCAGATCACAGGTGTCACTAGAGAGTGGCAAGGGAAGAGGCAAAAGAGGAGGAGACAGCTCCAACCAAGGATAAATTGTTCTGCCAACGGGCACACTGGGTCACATAAGCTCCGGTTAGCAATGAACGCCAAGTTGCCTGTATAGTCATCAGTGTAGAATTACAGGATGGCCACCCTGCCGGATAACATGGTATACTAGCTCACCCTAGTGACGGCAGGTAACTACTGGCCAAGTTCCTATCCAAATTTGAGGGCTTAGTGGCAGCTTGAGGCAGAAGAGGAGGAAGTTGCCATGGCAGCAGGGGCAACAGTATCATCTGGTGAGGAGGGTTACCATGGCCATATGTTTATTTCTCCACAACATCTTCCAGTGTCACCATTGGATATCGCCCATAGTACCAGAAGAGTAAGTGGTTAAACTGTTGGCTACTTACTCCTCCATCTATTCCACTTAAACCAGATCCGCCTCCAACTCCTTCTCCCTCTGACACTTGTTTGATATTATTATTTTGTTTTATTTACTTTAGTTTTTTTTTATTTCTTTATTGTTTAGGTTATTATTTTAATAATAATCTGGAATATACAGATTTAGAAAACTGCAGCACTGCTATTTTGAAAAGAATTAATGCAGTGAGTACAGACACTGCAATTTAAGAATATTCAGATTTAACAAATAGCACCATTACTATTTTGAAACAAATGGATGCAGTGAAGATTCTGCAATTAAGGAATGTACAGATTTAGCAAACAGTACCACTGCTATTTTGAAAAAAAACCAAAAAAAAAAAAACGATGCAGTGAATACAGACTCTGAAATTTATTAATATAGAGATTTAGTAAACCATATCTTAAGTATTTAAAAAAAAACTGATGCAGTGAAAATGCAATTTATGCAATATGCAATTTAGGAATGCACAGATTTAGAAAACACTGTCATTGTTATTTCGGAAAAAATGAATGCAGTGAGTACAGACTTTACAATTTAGGGGATGTACTGTTGCAGTAAGAGTGCTGCTTTTTATCCCACTAACAGACTTCTTCACACTGCCCTGAAAATGGCAATTATTTCTATCTCTCACTCACAGCCTTCTCTTCCCGTTTGGCCTCAAAATTGGGAAACTCAATTCTTCCCCCACTGTCTGTGCAGCTCCAGTCTCTCCCTCTCTGTCTCCTCTCTGTAATGGTACCAGGACATTTCTGCCTCTTATATAGCAGGGTCACATGCCCTGCCTGGCCAATTACAGCCATGATCATACAGGGAATGCCTGTGGTTGATGTTCGGCTGAAGGCTCAGCTCAGCTTGTTAACTCTCTGCTGAACACAATAGTTAAGTATGGTCTCGGGTTAGTGTTTGATGAATATAATAATTTTTTGTGAGAAAAAGCAGTGAATGAATGATCAAATACATAACACTTCTGCAACATTTCAAATAATTATCACTTGCCAATATAAGACAACAAAATTATAGGGAACCAGTCCCAATGCTCCAGATCATGGTGTGCAGTTGTACGAATAAAACAGAACTTTTACAAAATACACAGATAAACTGGACCACTTCAAGTCAATTTTACACAATAAGGATAAGAACTGTACTGAAATGCTCTTTCAGACTCTAAAAACTCCCGATTTGCCAAGAGCAGTATCAGCACTGTCTCTATTTGGCAGGATAGTATGCCCTACAGATCTTAGAAGACCACACTAACGTGTTTCTGGAAACGTATATATTTACACTTTTGTCCAGGGGTATTGTGCCAAGCTTCTAGCCTACAGGTGGCTACCGATTAGTACATATGTAACCGTGGTCTCGTACCACAGGGTAACAAGACTACCGTCTGTGTTATACTCTTGGTGCCAAAGTACCTTGCAAAATATAAGACCTTGGGCACATAATTTTTGGTCTGTGAGCTAGCTGCAAATACAGCAGTTTAGCGACAGTCCCATTGACTTCTATTGTGCACCATGGCTGAGCATTATTAATGGCCATAGGTGGGTTCAGCAACACATGGCCCATTGTTTGTGGCTTATAATCTGTACACAGTTGTGTGCTTGAAGCCCTAAATTGACCGGCAAAATATTAGGTTGATTTGACCTACAAGTCATCACATTGCCATAGTGTTTTTAGAGACCAGAAGTCTGCCATGAGTCCCATCCATTTGTCAAATTACTTAGCTGCTAGGGGATAAAAATAACTTTGTTGTTGCAGTGGGATGAAGGCTGTATATTACAGCCAGAACCCACTACTGATGCATGGACTCCTCTCACTTGACATTCTATTATATCATATTGCAGTCACAACACCAATATAAGTATGCAATGATAAACCCAAGTATGGACATGTCTATTGCTATTCTTATTGTTGTCTATATAGATGCAAAGTATGGTTCAAATAAGACATATGTGCATTAAGTTCAACCAAGGAAGGCAAAGGAATGGTTTAAGGGAAAACTCAAGTATATATTATAATATTTAGCCCAAATTTTAGCACAAAATTAATTGGATATATGTTTATCTTTTAGCCTTTGTGCATTGTGAAACTTTCATCACTACTGTTTAATTTTAGTGGTTATGACATGGTTTTAATTTAGTGCATTTAGTTTAAGAGTGTTATTACCATCTGGATCTAAATTATGCTAATATGGTTTTAGATGTGTGAATGTTTAGCATCTGTTGCAAACATATTAAGTGAGTCTTTGAGATAGTTAATTAAGTTTATAACTTTTGTGCACATTAATACTGTCATGTTCCTTTTTAGCATAACATATTTTATATGACCGCTGTGTGTAACAAATCTGCATTTGTTGAACATAAACTATTGAAAATGACAAAACAGTAGCAGTTAGAAACATGGGAAAGTTGCTGGATTTGTCTAATATAGAATTTCTTTGCTGTAGAACTTTGAAAAAAATGTTCTATATCAGCATATAAATTAATCAATTCTCAAAAAAGAAAACAGAATTTCCTAAACCAAAAAATAGCATTCAAGTCCCCATTTGTCCACAATAAAGGAAATTTCCAAGAACATAGCTACATCTGTCTAAAGTTTATGCGTTTCATTAAACTTCAGCACTATACGCTTTAGTTACTACCGGACACAACCATTTGAAGTGTGACACTGTTTCGGCATGTAAGCATTCATGTTTTTCCAACTCAATCCAGTATAATAACATTAAATTATGGATCTAAATTATGGATATTTAGATTATGGAATAGATTGAATTCCCACGAGTGAGTAGATAAACCAGCTGATTTCTACAAACTAATCTACTGGTTCAACTTGTGGTACTTCACTAATGAAAATCATCTGCGATTAATTCTCCCATGAGACATGGAGTAGCATGATGGAGCTGTCTGAGGATATCAGAACTGCTATTATTAGCAAAACCAAAACTTTTACAGGGTAAAGGAACACTTCCAAATAGCTTGGTATCCCATTATTAACAGTGCCCATTGTTATTAAGAAGTTTGCCAAGCATGGAATTGTCAAGAACCTCGCTTGATATGGGCAAAGAGGAAAATCGACAAGAGATGTCTTTGAAGGTTGGTACAAAAACACCATGTCAAATATCTTAAGACCTGAAGGCCAACCTGGAACTGTATGGGTCAACAAGTACCATATGCCACACACTAAACCAAGCAGAACTTTAAGTTTGAAGGCCAAAAAAGAAACCAGTGCTGAAGAAAAGACATCAAATGGTATGACTAATCTTTGCCAAAGAAAACCTGGACAAACCACAATCCTTCTGAAAAGATGTTCTGTGGACAGATGAAACAAGAATGGAGCTTTTTGGTAATGAAAAGCAACAGGTTGTTTAAAGACAACACAATGAAGCTTATAAAGAAAAGAACAACCTACCAATAGTAAAGCATGGTGGAGGATCCATTATGCTATGGGGTTGCTTTGCAGCACCTGGTACTAGAGTGCTTTAACGTATTACAGAAATAACGAAATCAGAGAATTATCAAGAGATTTTAGATAAAATGTCCAGTGTAAGAAAATTTGGCTTGAGTGTAAGATCATGGGTGATCCACCAAGACAGTGACCCAAATCACACATCCAAAAGTACACAGGAAAGGTTGAAAAAGAGAAAAATGGACTGTATTAAAGTGGCCGACAATGACTCCTGACCTCAGTCCCATTGAAATTTTGTGTAAAGGTGAAATCTGCCATTGGGGAAAAAGAAACCAGCAAACATTCAACAGCTTGAACAAAATTAATTTGGGGCCTCTATTGCTGTACATTCTGGGCCACATTTATTGTTAAATGCAGTTTACATGCAGTTTACCTCACTATTGTTCTGACTGCACCAGATTTCATTAATCTGCCACACCCTGCACCAGTTTTCTTTCTATTGCTCTCAGTTTAACGTGCGTGCGCCACAATTATGTCAGACTTCCGACATAAATGTGGTGGCCATTGCGAATGTGGACCAAAATGTCCCTTTATGTGCACAGTATTGTGTCGAGGCATGCATAGTGCATCTGCGACACACTACTGGCGGAAACACTTATTTAATATGTGTCAGCAGTTTACACTTGTATTTATGTGAAATCTACCCTAGAATACTGGGAAGAAAGCTTTATAAATGTGGCCCAATGTTTATTCTGTTGAAATTAATACATGTATGTTGGAAAACAATGCTTAATTGTTGTGTTACTTTGGAGCACAAATTAGAAAATCCTGATGATATATCTTTGGTGCATTTATATTTATTTCTAAGTATATTGGACCACATTTATCAAAAACAATACAATGCCTGTAAAATGTGCAGGGTGTGGCAGAGTCATGACTTGTGTTGCACGTTCTTCATGATTCTGGCGCCCCCTAGACTGCTCCGACAGAGTGCACCAACTTTGGTGCATCTTTAACATAGGCCATGCAACACAATTCTGTCAGACACCACATAATAAATGTGGATCATGGTCCGACTGTGCAGCAAAACGCCTCCTTTAGTGAATATGTGTCGCAGACACTTTATAAATACATGTACAATCAATTTGCACTGAAAAGAACATACAAAGTCATGCAGAAAATGGATACAGGGGCTTTAATAAATGTGGGCCAATGTCTATGAAAAAATTAAGGGTTCCAATAATGGGGAGCAGTACTATATACAGTCAGTCTTTATTAATCCAGCATTAAAAAAAGATCTACAGGAAAATGTATTGACAATGTTTTTGACATTTCTGTGAACCTACGCTGCTGTGCTATTATTTCATTTCATTTTTTAATTTTATATTTTTTCCGGTCCAGTGGTAAAATACGTACACTGACAAAGTTTTTGAAACACACATTTCCAATTAAATTACCATGAAAATATCCTATGAAAGAAAACATGAAGGTGAAGTAGACCACTAGCTTCTCTTCTCATATATGAACTCATTGCTGTATGGTGGAGGATACTCCATTACTTCATGCTAAAACACTGGCCTGGAATAAATGAAACAGCAGTGCAGCCATTGCAAAACCATGATGACAGAATAAACCAGCATAAAAAGAAAAGAACAAATTTGAAAAATATCACGAGACATTAAGACTTAAAAAATGTATATGCATGTCAAAATGATAACGTAAATATAGAGCTTATAAATAAAAAGTTGGAAATATCAGCAGGAAAATAGGAAAATTACCCAATTCTACCAGCCATGTTTACATCTGTATAAATTCTAAAAACATTTAAAAGCATCTACTTAGTATACCAATGACATGGTAGTCTGAGATCTATCCATCATTCCTACGTCAGGCCACCATGCAAAACGGTGGGGAGCACAATACACTTTGCACTTCCATGATCAGAAGTCTTCAGAGATCCCAGCACTCAAAAGAGCCCCATACACCCCCATTCCAAAGCACGTGTTTGTTGCATAGAATTAGCGCTGACTATTTTTCATTCACTTGAGTGATGGTCAGATTTTATTGTTTCTGAACACAAAGTGTACTCTGTAGTAGCCGACCTACAGTCTTCGCCAAGTTACCATACAGTTCAAGCTAATTGATAAAACATGCATTTTGACACTGCTAGGCCTAGTAGTTGTGCAGAAGATGTCAACATGAATATATAATACTGCCAATAAGATTCTGTTGTCACCTATTTACTTTTATTTGGGAAGGAATCTATCTGATGAGACAGTGCTTCATTATATGCAGCAGATTGTAGTTTAGGCTAAGGTAAAGGTTGGTATTACCGGCGTTTAAGAGCAGGTATGGCTACTCAAGACTCACACTCTGTCTTCTATCACCATAGTTGTTTGTTTTCTTGTCTTGTCATTTCATGGGTTAAGTGGTAATTACAATAAGTGCATAGAAAACGTAAAGAAGGTATTACATTTTTCTACAGCACCAATAAATAAGAAATTAAATATGGTCCGCATCCCTCAAGTTATGTATAAATATTTCCAATCCTTTATAGAAATCTATGTCCCTTACTTGCCAGTTAGTTTTACTCATTGGTTATTTGGCAGAAAGAAGAAGGACGAATTCAGCGCACCATAGTAATTAGTTAGATGAACATCAGCCACAGTAAGGTCAGACACTCAGCAGGTAGAGGGCACTAAGCCGCTTCAGGTAAGGAAAGTAGCATATGAAAGAGTCTACTAATGTGACTAGTTAAGCCATAATACATTTTTATTCCATGCAATTAAAATCAGAAAATAACAAAGGGGACATTGTTGATGCGTTTCACATGTATATTGTAACATTTCAACAATGACAAAGACAAACGCTTATATTACACAAGTGTGGCTTCACAGCACATCCCACAATCAAGCAAGGTAAGATACATACAAAAGCATAAGAAAATTCACAAAACTGCATAGTATACAAAGGGAATGAAAAGCAAAAGATAATTAGTAAAAATATAATAGAATGGTCTTCAAATGTAACCCTTTAGGAGAACTAGTATTAAGGGTTGCAAACCCTACACATGCATAGGTTACTCAGGGGATGAGGATAATGGTTAATTGGCCATACTTTGTAATTCTAGTGTATTACTCTTGTTTAGAGAGGACTTATTGGGGCAGATTTATCAAGCTGTCTGAATTTCAGAATATTTCTAGTTGCCCATGGCAACCAATCAAAGCTCCCCTTTAAAATATTCATGAGCACTGGTAAAATGAAAGCTGAGCTGTGATTGGTTGCCATGGGCAACTAGAAATATTCTGAAATTCAGACAGCTTGATAAATCTGCCCCATTGGCTGAACAGCCAATATGGCAAATTGACTTGCCCAACAGCTAGCCATGGCTATGATTGGTCAGGGGTTGCACGGCCGTGGCCTAAACATGAATGTGAAGTTAGGTCTGCTCATCTGTCAAAATCACAATCACTCCCCCACATACTTGGTGTCGCTGCACCTAAACCAATCTCTACAATACATCTAAAGCATTATTGGACTTGCACAATGAAGAATGTATTGGACATGCACAATGAACAAAAAATTTTTTAAAAAATTGATCAAAAAAGGAATGTCCCCAAAAAAGGAAATACTTCAATAAAGATCAACTGCTTGAGAATGCGCTAGGAAGCACAAAACGGCCCGTCGCCAGGTCCCTCTCTTTCACCATACATTACCTCAATAAAGGATCTTTGCATGTTTTGTTGAGTGCCGCTTACTTCTTTCATCTTACTATGACTTTATGGACTATATGCTACTGCTGAGCACCACCATTTGTGCTGTTTTGAGAAGAGGCTGATGGTGCCAAGAGCTCTATCCTCACTGTGTACTACCTCCATAAAGAATAAAGAATAGTTCTTCTCAAGAAAAAGTATATCCTCAACCGGCTGTGTTAACTGAATAATATTTAGCAGTTTACCTCCATATATGGGATATTAACATACATAGCAAGGATTGTTTTGTATCTTTGCTATTCTGTCATGTAATCTATTGTGAAGGTGTACTTTTCTTGGAAAATAAATTCATTTATCCAAAACAATTTCTAAACCTCGTAACTGGAAGAACCGCTACGACGGAAAACGGTTTGTTGTCCTGCACATTCCTCCTTCCGAATATTATAATTATAATGTTATGTACAATAAAGAAGAACCCTGCTCAGGTGACATCCTTCAGTAAGTTTTGTTCTATTTCTTCTTGGATACTTTGTTGTAGTACAAGAACAGAGCACAACTACGGAGCACAAGAGCACAAGTACGGACATGAAGAACAATTACCACTTCTAAATCTTGAGTTTAACAGAAATGATTATCCATATTAATGGCGTAAATCAGTGACCATTAATACACTTTTCATATTCTTGCAATTTTTTGAAGGGCTTGGCCGCTTTAAATAAGTTATTGTCTGGGGCAGGAAAACAAATAATATTGTAACTTACCTTTCAATAGAATTCACCAGCATTGTCCCGATCCATCTGGGTGGTCCGGCAGACTCTTCTTTCTATTTTCTTTTCACTGCATTTCTGCAGGGAAACGTAACATTCCTTCTGTCCAGGGCAGCCTCATGCGTCGAAGTCGATCCTGTGCTGTGAGTGTTCACAGCTGTGTGTCCACTCATTGAGTAGAGGCACAGCTTTGTAACACTGCACATGGACAGAGAAGAAGATGGAGCACACCGACCCCATCCAGTCAGGGACCCAGGCAGGGGAAAATGGAGAGAACAGGGACAACAGCAAGAATATAAGTAATTATCCTTAATTCATTGACAGTAGGACTGGGGGATTAAAATTTAGATTTTGGTCAAGTGGCCATTATTTTTTAATTTTTATCTTGAGGGTGGCCCACCCCTTTAACTATCTGCGATTGATGGATGATGTGACAGAATTTGCACACCAAAATTCAATAAAACAGAAAAAATGTTTAACAATAGAGTGAAAATAAATGTATTATTATTTTGTATTCACATAAAGAAACTGACAAATGATAATTTGCCTTTTGTATAGCAAGTGGAGCTTTACCTTTAGCAGTGAGTTTTGGATGGAAAACATAATAGTTTAATTATAAAATTTGATAGCTGAATAGGATATGGAGAAAATCTAGAAATTCGAATAACATTTTAACAAATTCAGTAAACAATAACCACCTGTTCTACAAATGTATTACGGGTCATTAACGTGGTTGATTAGTAACCTCTTTTCAGATAAACACTGACATTTTTTTCGTTACCGGAACCTGACAAAAACTAGAATGACTGCTTGCCAAAGCCATAATAGTAACTAATAAATGTCACACTGTCAATGCTATAAATGTCTTTCTGGTAATAAGCTGTGAAGTAAAAAGGCTGATCACACTGTTTTAGAGTTTGTCATATAGCCTTCAAATCGTCTAAAATATTGATTTCATTTACTATAACCATATTCAGCAGTATACTGAAAACTATGCTAGAAAGCAAAAGCTCTTAATAATTAATAATTATCATGTTTTTTGACATTAAAAATGTATCTTATGTGCCTCAATGTGTTTTATGTTCAAATGTTAAGAATATTTATTCCAGTCAAGTAAAATAATGTAATATCATCAATGTAAAGCCTTAAAGAATACAGATCCCAATTTTATTCTTCCTCAAAAGTGGCAAAGACACAAAGGCAATATTTAAAGCCCTGCCACAATTTATGCACCAGAAAAAGAAAATATTGCAACTTTTTTTTTAAAGTCACAAATTTTAGTTTTAGAGTCCTTCTCTCATAATTTAGATCTTATCACCACAGCTTACTCAAGGGATAAGTGTTAAAGGGGTATTCCAGGAATATGAATGTCTGACACAAAAACCCATGATGATATAAAAACATGAATACAACAATACTCAATGTCATTTGTCACAAAACGGAGCTTAAATAGTTTGATTTTATGATTCACAACATTTTATGTCCTCTCTAAAGTAGGTGGAGTTATCACCAAGATGGCCGCCACTGGAAAATACAAGTCCCATGATCCTTTAGTTCTCAGTAACTCCTCCTCCCTCTTATGCTCTGCTCCCAGTGATGATGTAACAGGTTTTCTTGCTCTGTTAACATAGTAATGATGTGTAACAGCCATCACCAAAACACTTTTCATACTGGATGCACTGCAACCAACTGACTACAGCCAAACATAGTGGTGATCACATGACCTGCCCAGGCAGGTACAGGACATGTGATGTGGACATGTGACCAGCAGCCATCTTCTGTTCTGTGACGGACCGTGCAGAGGAAATTAACGGACTGATTAAAGGGCCAGTAGCATTTTAATTCTTCATTACACTGTATGTCAGCAGCATTTTCTGCTAAGGGGAGCAAAATTTTAAATAACAACTAATTACACATTAGCTTATATTTTGAGTATGCATTTGCATATGAATTATGCTGATTCCTGGAATACCCCTTTAACGGTAACTCTATTTGATTCTTATTTCATATTTGTGTATTGATATATGTTTACTTTATTGGATGATATTTCCATCAGGTACTGAAGCACATTTAGTGTATAGTGCAGAGTGCGCAGATTCAGGATTTGTTGCACACTTTCTGTATGAATCTGGTGCTCCCTGCACTGCACAGAGTGCACCAGCACTATTTTTTGGTGCACCTTTAACATAGGGTGTGCAACACATTTCTGTCGGACTTTGCATGTTTAATGTGGTGCACGGTCTGACTGAGCACCGGTATGCCCCCTTCAGTGCAGAAATTTGTATCCAATGAAGACTAGTGTAGTTGCGCCACAAAAGAATTGCCTACATAAATACCTGTGCAAGCAGTTTGCACCTAAAATAATGTGCAAATTCTGACAGAAAACTGGTGCACAGCCCTTAGATAATGTGCCCCAATGTATAAATGCCAAAAATTTATACATTTAAATGTTGTGGTTTATATTTAGTATATTAGTATAATTTTTATATTTTAATATATATATATAAAGTTTCTTTCCACATCCTGATATTGTTTCGGTTCTGAGGCATGATACAGGTGGTCCCCTACTTAATAACAACTTACAGATGACCCCTAGTTACAAAGGACCTTTGGATGTTGGTAATTTAGTATATTTTAGCCCTAGGCTACAATGATCAGCTGTAACAGTTATCAAAGGTGTCTGCAATTAAGATTTATTGTTAATTCTGGTTCTTGTAATAATCTAAAATGTTTAAATCCAATTGTCATAGGGATTACTATTATAAAATATACAGTTTCGACTTACATACAAATCCGAACCTGGAGGCTGCCTGTATACAGCTGTGTTTTTAATTGATTTTTGTACTCCATTGGCACATGTCTTTTCCTTATTTAACATGTAGACTGTCTTATAACATGAACTAAAACATTGATACAATTCCATCAGCTTTTGGAGTCCCCACTGAAGTACTCACAATATCCGTAGTCACACTTGATATTGCCCTACTCCAAATAAGCAAGTAGACAGAACTGTCAATGCATATTATATTTTTTGTTTATGTTTTTAATGCTTAGCTATTTTTATACACATAAAGTGCATAAATGGTTATGTAATAAAGTGCATAAGTAATGTAAAGTGCATAACTATGTAGTCATGTACCCCATGGATGGAGATCCCTTTGAAAACATACATATTGCACTTTATGTTCCTTTCACCCCCCGTGTCCGGTCGCGTAATGCGAGTGCGCATGCGCGGACACGGAGACTTGCGTCACCGGAAGTGACGTCACTAGGTCACGTGATTTTGTCGATCACGTGACCGCATGGGCGCCGCCATGACGCTCGGGCCACACACCGGCAGTGTGGGATGTCATCGCTACACCAGGTATTTAAACACAGACGCCACCTCATTTGGGCACCCCTGAGGAAGCCGCGATTCGCGGCGATACGCGTGGGGCATTGCCTGGGCTCCCTTGGACCACCTCCACACACTTGGTAATATTCTGCCTCAGCTTTATCCATAGCCATCTGGGTCTTTTATTGGTTTTGTTCATTCTTTTATTGGATTTGGTTATTTTGAGTGATTTTTCACTCTGCGGACCATACATTACACCGTCAGGGCCGACCGTTTTTTTGCCCTGGTGGCGTTATATGGAGTTGACTCACACCTGGTCCTCTCCCGCTTAGACCTCTACACTGTGTAGTACATTCCTTGTTATAGCTTGAGTGCAGCATGTGGTATTAGGTTGTTTCATCCTTTGGTGTGTTCTGGGGGGCCCTGTTGCAGGTGGTTTGCCACTATTGCATGGCATCACCTGCTATGTGCAGTCACGAAGGCAGTTGACCTGCATTTTCGTGTTTTAAATGTTTTTATATTTTTGTCCTTTTGAGTTTTCCGTGTATATTTGTACTTCAATATAATAAAATATTGTTAATCATATCTTTTTTTGGCTGCTTGACATATGTTCCTCGTGCTTTTCTAATTTGTCATTTGCATATGTGCAGCATACAGATCCCTCCTCTTATATCTTCCAGAGGTAGATTCCATTTCTGTATTAATGTTACATTTTCAGCATTTGCAAAATAAGACATCGGTGAAGCAATTAATCACCGATAAAAAGAATGGTAATAAAATGCATGGCCTGGAATAATATGTGCTAATCTAAACATCATAATGCTTCAGCAAGTGAGGATTGAATTGATTTATAAAAGACAATGAGGCATCAGAAAGATGGTTGCCTATAAATTTCCACCAATGTCCTACAAATGTCAGTTCTCCGGAAATGCCAGATTTCTGAATGAATGTTCTACTGCTCAGAAATTGATATGCACAGCACTAATGTATTCATGGAGGCTAATTTTCATGTCACTGAGTGCATCTTTGCTCTGCCCTGCATTGAGGTACAAGCTTTCTCCCACCCTCATTAAAGGCAGCAGTGATAATTTTTGGCAACTTCCTAGTAATTACATGACCCTCAAAGTGCTCCTGTGTAGGATACAAGGATAATCCTCTCAGCTTGAGTGTGAATCTTGTCTCATTGATGGTTGGCACATAGTTATTAGCGTTTCCCAAGGATGACAGATGCAGTGGGCGACAAAAACAGAAGGGTAGTGTGAGGAAATATATAAACTTACAGCTACACACAAAATGACATGGAATTGAAAAGAAAATACATTGTGTGTTCCGAGCTCCAAGTAATTAACGCTGAAGAATTGTATTTAGATGTTCTTTGTTTTGTTTTTCTTAAATTGTGAGTAATGGATGTATTTAAAGGGAACGTGTGAGTAGCTTTTTTTAGTCATGTAGCCACCATGCTAAATATCACCCTGTGAGATGTGACTGACACGTCCCTCGCTTACATCAGCTTGACGCTTCCCGAACTGCTAAACAAATTCCATCTGATTTAACCTGATGACTGCATAACTATATGAATCTTCTCCAAGCCCCATTGACTAATTAAAGTGAATTTACATCTGACGATCTAAGATTTTAAAAACTGATAACTTGACTTTGCAACAGGCAGTGAAACATGAATGAAAAAGTCTGATCAAAATGTAAGAGACCGTCTGTCATGACAATGTGACCACTTAGAAATGGTTCTTACATACGTGCTGCTCCAAAAAGTGGTAACCCAATATTCTAATAACCGATAATTACATACTATCGAACACAAAACACCCCCAATACGTTAAACTGTAATAAGACATTACGGTTGTTCTTTTTTGCGTAATTGCAATTTTTAATAAGTTTTGACCAACATAGTCTATCTAAGGCCGGTTTTCTTACCTAATAACCTCTCCCCGCGCTCCAATAATCCTATTCATATTTACAAACTAACTGATTTCTTACCTCAAAACAAAATGGCTTTGTCATTGTAATTGGCCTCCCTAAATGTGAAGGGCCTTAACCAACCCGAAAAAAGATCCAAAATCCTCTACACTATGCATAGGCAAAAAGTTCATATCCTGTGCATGCAGGAAACACATTTCAAATCGAATCACACTCCAGACATCAAAAATAAGTACTTCCCAACAGCCATTCATTGCACCAAATCGGAAGGGAAAACTAAGGGAGTCTCAATATGCATTCACAAAAGTATACAATGTAAAATACAAGAAACCAAAATGGACAACCATGCGAGATATCTTTTTTGTAAATGTGACTCACAAGGCTCGCTCTTCACAATTGCTAATATTTACGCACCAAACACAGACCAAACCAACTTCTTACACAAATTTTAGATGATCTCTGTGTATTTGCTGAATGCTCACTCATTCTCGCAGGAGACTTCAATGTAGCCCTTAACCCAGTTATAGACACCTCTACTGGGAAATCGCCCTTCCCATTTAATAAAGTTAATAGAATCAGAAAGTCACGTCACAATATGCAGCTCCGCGATTCCTGGAGACTTCAAAATCCAGATATTAAGGATTTCACTTTCTACTCAACAGTCCACAATACCTATAGTCAAATAGAGAGGGCATTTGATTGGGTGGACTGGGGATTCCTGGAATTTACCTTAACACCCTAACAAAGCCCAAATTACTCCTCTCCGTTTACAATAAGCAATGGCACTAGACAAGGATGCCCCCTTTCCCCACTGCTCAACCATTGAGCATCTCCTAATAGCCATAAGAAAACACCCAGAGATCAAAGGAATTCAAATAGGAAACACCTCTTATGCTTGCTCAGCATTTGCGAATGACGTTCTAATCTATCTCTCCAATCCGGAGAAATCGCTTCCATACTTAATGGAAAGTTCTACAAACCTTTGGTTACTTTAGCAATCATAAAATGAACTTAACTAAATGCACAGCTATGGGATTCGGTCTAAGTGAAACATTGACAAACTCACTAAAAAACACATACCCATTCACTTGGAAGAAAGATGCCGTCCCATACTTGGGAATACAGATCACCTCAACCATAGACTCCATCTATGCTCATAACTACAAGAACTTTCTCATATCTCTCGAAAATGATCTCACGAAATGAGGAAACAACAAAAAAGATATCTTGGATCAGGAGAATAAACTGTATATAAATGACAGTTCTACCAAAACTGCTGTACCTATTTCAAACAATCCCCATCTCCCTTCCAAAAATGTTCTTTAACAAACTCTCAACTTTGACCAACCGATTCATCTGGTCATCTTCCTCCCTTAGATTAGCAAGAGCCTTACTCAGGTAGGAGGATCACATGTAACTGTCCCAATCTAACATTGTGCCTACCTTGCGCCTAAACTGCACCTAAATTGTGCCTAAAGTAAAGTGAATAATAAAAGGCAGGAATTCAATTCATCACAGATGGTTGTAGCTTGTGATTATTCTGGTACAAAAATGCGCCAGAATATAGGCGCTTAAGCACAGAAAAGTGATACATCTGGCCCAATGTCTCTTACATTTAGATCATTTATTGAGATAATTTCTTTGGAATGTTGTGACAATTCTCTACATCTGTACAAATGATACTGGATCAAGGTTTTGCTGTGTGTACCTCCAGTGTTTGTATCTATCTATGTATGAAACAGCAAATGAAAAAGTCTCATCAAAATGCAAGAGATCATCTGTCATGACAAGGTGACTATACACAGTGGGGGTCATTTATTAAGGGCCCGATTCGCGTTTTCCCGACGTGTTACCCGAATATTTCCGTTTTGCGCCGCTTGTACTTAAATTGCCCCGGGATTTTGGCGCACGCGATCGGATTGTGGCGCATCGGCGCTGGCATGCGCGCGACGGAAATCGGGGGGCGTGGCCGAACGAAAACCCGACGTATTCGGAAAAACCGCCGCATTTAAAAACCGAAAATGTGTCGCATAAGGACCGCTTACCTTCACCTGGTCCAGCTCGGTGCATTCCGGCGCGATGAGTTTACTTTCAGCGCAGCAGCGCCACCTGGTGGACGGCGGAAGAACTACCTTATTAAATCCCGGCCGGACCCGAATCCAGAGCGGAGAAGCCGCCGCTGGAACGCGAATGGACCGGGTAAGTAAATTTGCCCCAATATGTCTCATCATAGGGGAAATCATAGAGAACCAAAATGGCAACTAATCCTTTGACTTACAGGTCATTACAGAAGCAGCAATACCATATATGTAAGGTTTGTAAATTTTTTAAAACTTTTTTATTTGTCTCACTATGGGACATAAACAAGCAATCATTTGAATGTTTGTTTGTTATAATACCCTAAAATACTGATTACAGGGTACTATCACTGTCTGCCTATCCAATCACATAGGCTGACACACTTCCGGTAAGGTCATGTCTGTGACAGGATCTTACAGGCATTTACTATGGACACCTCTTGGGTCTTAGATCAGATTCCGCTGCTGCCATAGCAACGGTCAGAACCCCCTTCCCGCTGAGACCGCTGCAGAGGGCACCAATAGTGGGGAAAATCCCCCTGCATGCATTTAACGGATTTACACCCATGATCGGAGCCCTGATAATGGGGGGGGGGGTTATCTTCTATAAGAAACAGCTAACACTCTTTGTTTCCCAATGGAACAAGTTAAAAGAAATCTGCCATTATAATTGTATATGGGCGGGTTTTCAAGAATTTTATTTAAAAATTTGATTCATGTTAAAAAAACAGGTATTTCTTGGCTGCTTAAATATGCATTGGGAAAGTGGATGGTCTTCAAGCAATGCTGTGTTTTAGTATGACATGCACATGACAGCCGTCGCTCTTAGAATCGCTTCACTCTTCAATTCCATGGGCACCTACAGGGGCCAACTTGATCAAATAAGTGAAGAGGGAACACAGCCTTACAAGATAACGTCTGAGCCAGCTCGAAAGGACTGAGCTGAGGGCCAAGATCTCACTATAACATTAAAGAGTGCCCTCTTTTTACACTGACATCAGATGATTCCATAGATTACCAGAACCTGTTCTGTTATACACTGATACATGTAGAAAGAGGGTGTCGGCAGTAATTTTGCATTGACGTCAATGATCATTTTGCCCTTCTTTTCATCCATCAGTGTCCGCTTTCAATCGGTCAATAATCCATCATTTTTGCTAAAGCCAAAAACAAACAAGATCCAAAACCAGATGACCAGTAAATGGGATATTTGCATGTCCTCTGTGTTCTGTGCCCACTCCTGCTTTTGGTTATCAATCCAGAAGCTTTTCATTCCTTCTGAAAGATGAAATGAAGGGGTAAACCAAACATAGTGGCAACATCATAGAGTGGTGGATGGTGAAAACAGCAGTATGGAAATCACAGGGTTATCCAGGGAGACAGTGGGCAGTTGGCAGCAGCATGAGTAGGCAGCAGAGTGGCACAATGACAAATTATGGAGGTGGCAGCAACATATTATGCCACAGAGTGACACAATGACAAAGTATGGAGGTGGCAGCAGAAGCAGGAGGTCAGAGAGTGGCACAATCACAGTGTGTGTAGGTGGGTGGCAGCAGTAGCAGTAGCATGAGGCCAGAAAGTAGCACAGTGATAAATTCTGGTGGTGGCAGCAACATGGTAGGCCACAGTGTGGCACAATGACAGAGTGTAGAGGTGCCAGCAGGAGGAGGCCAGAAAGTGGCACAAGTGTGGAGGTGGGTGACAATTCCAGTCCCTGGTAAAGATTGTGGGAGGTAGATATAGCAACTGGCAGCAGATGTGTGGCATCAGGCGGGTGGAAGTATCAGAATAGTGGCTGAGGCAGGTAGTTAAAATCCAGACTCATTTCTCAACGTTTGAGGAAAGGCTGATTTAATCTGATGCATAAGGCATAGGTGTGTTGAAATCCTGGCCGATCCACTCCTGATTCATCTTGACAAAGGTCAGTCTCTCCACATTATGGGTGGACAAGTGGGTTCTCCTTGGAATAATTATGGCACCCGCTGCACTGAACACCTGCTCTGATGCCACACTACTGGCTGGGCAGGACAGCTTCTCTGTTGCAAACTCTTCAAGTTGTGGCCACACATCAAGTTTGGCTGCCCAGTAGTCTACTCTACCTGGGGTGATAGGGTGCTGTCCAAGTAGGCCACTACCACAGGGTCTGCTCCATGACTCCAGACTTAAGCTGCTGCTGATGGAGCTGCTGCTGCTCCTACCCCCCCCCCCATCTCCCCACAGCAGCCGTGGCAATAATGTGGCCACAGTAAAATGGCATTGTAAAGTGTCCGCTAAGCCCAGACCTAGTAGATCTCTGGCTGAGGGAAATGAACAGGACACAGGCTGGTTGAGGACAGGTGAGGGCCGCTGACCTGCTCCTGGGTCATGCCAACTAAGGGTTGTTTCTGACGAACCCATGGACTCTTGGCTGGGGTTATCAGACGTCATTTGGGAGGAAGTAAGAATCGAGAATCTTTTGGTTGTTAATCAACACACTGCCACTAGATGACACCGGCAGTTCTGGCCTCATTGAGTCACCCCTGCTACGACGCCCCCTTACTGTGCTACGACCTGTGCCTGCTCCACCTGCCACCTCTCTGTCTGACATATTGGTTAAATCCTTAAGGAGGCAGCCAGTTCATAGCTTAAAAATACCTTGCAACAGCTCTGGCTGAGCTGATGCCGGAGCATATCTTGACTATTTGCATAAACCGCTGTAGTCCGTGTAAAACATTTTTAATATATTTTATATTTAAACCCCCCTTCGGCGCACCACTATATAGCTGGGCGCATCATGCTCAAAGCCAGCCACAATAAAAATTTGATTTTGCATAGGCGCGAGTGTGCCTGAGAGCTCGGTGATGTCACCAGCTCTCCGGCACCTCATAATAAGGCGCATGAACGGTCGCACGCATGGTGCGGACAGCTATATAGTGGTGCGCTGAAGGGTGCTTTAAATATAAATGTTTTACACGGACTACGGCGGTTTATGCAAATAGTCAAGATATACTCCGGTATCCGCTCACCCGGAGCTGTTGCAAGGTATTTTTGGCTTATAAATGTCATTTTAAAATGGTAGGTTTCCTTTAAGGCTCAGCCCCATTTTTTGGATTCTGACATATGTTGCTTTATATGGTTAAAACTTTTGAACACTGTTACTCATCAAATTGATTCTTAGATTGTTTTTTCCTCACATGTTGTACTTTACAAAAAAAAAAGAAAAAATGATGAATTTTTGAAAAATCTACCATTTTCAAAATTCAAAATTATCTTGTTTTCAGGCAGATAGATTTACAACCTAAATAAGTAGCCTAATATTTCTCAAATGTCTACTTTACAATTTCATAATTTTTTAAATGTCTGGATAATTTGTTTTGATGTTGCGTGGCTTAGAAATCGAATATTGATTTTCTGTATTTTCAGAATTGACTATTTTGGGGATAAATACTGTTTTGTTTAAATTTTACATATTTTACATTGGAACCCCCTATGTAATCAACCCATTTTCAAATCTTCACCCCTCAAACTATCAGAAACATATTTTAGGATGATTGTTAACCCCTTGAGATCTTAGTAATTAAATCAAAATGGAGGTGAAATTTAGAATGGTCAAATTGTGTGGGTTATATGTTCATTTAGGCCTAAAATTTACACATTTCCAAAAGATAAAAATAGAAATACCATTTGTTTTTTGTGGGACATGTTTGTACTTTGCAACAGTATTATTGTGGGATACATATGTTTTTTTTTATCACTATTTATTGCATTTTTGTGGGATTCAATAGTAAAAAAAAGAAAAATCATTATTTTTGACAGGTTTTTAACAGTTTTTTTTACGGCGCTCATCGTGCAGGTACTTTTACTCTACGGGTTGTTACGGACACGGTGATACTATATATGTGGAGTTTGTGTTATGATTTAGACTTTTTTGTTATATGTCTCTTTAAATGTTATAGGGCTTATGGGCATTTTTATTGATTTATTGCTTTATTTTCTATTGAAAAACATTTTATTTTTACTTTTTTCACAATTTTCACCATGGGACATGAACAAGCAGTCATCTGTTTGCTTGTTCATGATAATACTTTGCAATACTGATTTATGGCAGGGTATTAGCAGTGTCAGCCTATGCACATGCCATCTTTCAGGCAGTGCCTACAGGCAGCTTTGGGTCCTGATCTGACCCCAGGGCTGCCATAGCAATGATTGGCGCCCCCCGAAAATGGTGCGGGGGGGGGGGGGCGATCGTGGGGGAAAGACCCCCCCCAAAGGCAGGTTAAATGCTGCGGTCACGCTGACCCCGGCATTTAAAGGGTTAAACACCCGCGATCAGAGCCCACTCCAACCGCGGGTGTTACACTGGGGTGTTGGCTATTAGTTACAGCGGGCATCCCGTGTATGTCGATGCCGGTTCGGCTCAGCAAAAATCACTCCATCAACTATGTTGATTTGACATGGATTTCTTGATATCTACTTTAGCAACAAAAAAGAATTGAAATTTGGGGTATTCAGATCCCCCAAAATGGACACCCTGGACAAGCAGCTAGACGCTAGAGACAGCACATGCAGTTTGAAATGACAGGATTGAAAATGGCCATCTGTTTTTATAGGGCTTTGACATCGAATAAGCCTGCTGGTCACTGATTGGTCTACATGTCTGCACATGTGATCAAGGGTGTTCCTGTCTTCTTCCCAGAGTTCTCTGCCCCATGAAACACGTTGTGCTAATTATTTCTCCTAAAAATAGGGCTTTTTAGGAGATAATAGATACAGTTTCTCAAAGAAGAAGATGAAATGAACTGGTAAGTGAAAATAGCATTAGTGATTCTACCATTAGTGATTCTGATTACCTTTAAAGTACAATGCAAATTTTATTATAGTAATTTGTTAATGGTCATATTTTATGTTATCTGGCGGTTTCCTGCCACCCCAGCATCCAGCCCTGTTTGTGCTCTAACCCCCTGCTCCTCAGCTACGCTTTTTTTCAGGTCAGCAACATGTTGATGTAATTGACTCTTATACCTACAGGACATCTGAAGATGACAACGACCACATGGTGCTGGCATCGCACGTCCTGCAGATCCAGGAGTAATTTATTTCTACATGTAGAAATAATAGTTTAACCAGGCCTGAAAGTCTTATTATGATATCATCATAGAACCTACAGCCACAGGAAATGACCACAGCCCACAGCCCTAGGAAGGTGCCTACCCTTGCCTGTCCCTCATTCCAGCCCTTTGTTTTATCAATACTGTGTAGGGAGTGCTTACTGTGAGGCCGGGGGGAGGATGGGGGGGTCCTACCGTCTAATGATATCACTGTTTTACGTATATCCAGTGAGAAAATTAAACAGCTAGTGTAGCCTCTGCAGTTTTGTAGGTGAACTACCAAAAGCATTGAGGGTCATTTTTATATTAGATGAAGGCATGGAGGGAAAAGTGCTCTAGGATTATCTATATTAGCTGTATACAGTACCAATTATTATGAGTATATGATAGTCTGATGCTTGAATTGCATTACAAATGCTTCAAACATTTGAAAAAAAGTTTCCAAAATGTCTTCCAATGTAATGCAACTCTCCTTATTTTAAGCACAAATCTTTGATAACAGCCAGTTGGTTGGTTTGATATAATCTAGCGGTTGTCCTTTAAATCCAGCCCATCATTTGGCAGCATGTTTTAATCATGTGGCAGTCATTCATAATTCAACAGATGTACCTTCTACATGAGTAAATGTGATAGAACAGGTGGCTGGATGCCATCACATCATGTACAGTCATTTACATATCATGATTTTGTTTTATGCACAAATTCCTGACAGTCTTCAGATTTTGTGAGTGAGTGAACATACAATTGTGACATCAAAGTAATAATTCAATCACAGGAGCATCTAGGAATGTATCAGTTTTTTTTTATTTTTAATTACGTTTATATTGCAAAGACATTCTCTATTCTCTGAGAAATTGAAGAAATTGAATCAAAGCCAATGGAGAATGTAAAAGACCATAGGAAGACAGAGGTTGCTTTCATGTCGGAATCTTCTCGTTGCTCATTATCAGTAAAACGTCAAAAGGATTTTATTCCAGAGATTTTCAACAAAGTTGTCAGCAAAAGTAGCAGAATATTGTCATAGCTTAGCATTTCCATGCTAGTGCCTGTATCATTTTGTTGCCATCTGCAACACAAGAAATTCATTGAACCCTTATCTCCGCACCTGTTTTCCATGTTAATTTCCAGGCCATTTTTCAGTATTTTACGTCAATGCCTTTTACAAGCTATAAATTTTTATTTTTATGGCAGTATAGTTAAATGTTTTTTTTCAAGAAAAATGTAGTTTTTAATAGCACAATTGTAGGGCTCACATATCCTACAAGCGAACTTTTAATAACCCTTTCTTAAAAATAGAACACAATCTGCCGTTGTTTTTTCTACTAAAGTTTTTCTGCCTTTATCGTCAACCTAAATAACATTAAAAAAATTCTCTAAAACAAAAATGATCTTTCTTTGCATAAAAACTGCTTGTGTCGCCACCCTTGAAGGCTGTGACTGTGGTAATCTTTTTATAGTTGTTATCAGTGTCCCCTTCCTTCCAAGAATCTTAAATCATGCAAATGAGCTTGAAAGAGCTCACAGATAACAAATATAAAAAGATTGCAACAGTCACAGTGCCTGGATCTATGAGTAAGTGTCCTGGTTTATACATGCCTAATTTTGATGGTAGATTTCCTTTAAAGGGAACCTGTCATTAGAATTTCACATTTTGACCCATTAACAGGTTCTCATGGGCTGTTTAATATTAATTACAAATCTTCTCTTATAATAAACATTCTTAATGCCATTCAGGATCACAAGTATATAAAAGTATAATTGGCTCCCTGCCAGCGAAGAGGATTAAGATGTGGATATGTCTGTGTAAGGCTGCAGTCCCTGTGTCATCACTGCTCTCCTAGCTCTCCCACCATGCTTTCAACTCCTGTGATGTGAGCTGAATGAGATTTTCTTGCAGTACAAGATCAACTCATGTCTTATAAGGGAGGAGGGAGCAGGAGGGAGAGAAAGAGCAAGTACAGCTAGGAAAGCAGGGATGACACAGGGACTACAAACTTGTATGGGCGCCCCCCTGACTTGCTGATAGGGAGCCAGGTACACGCTTCCATACTTTTAAAAGTGAAAAAAAACTTACTATTTTAAACTAAGATAAACTAAGATTGACAATTAGTATCTATGGTTATAAGATTAAAATGGAAATTCCTGAAGACAGATTCCCTTCAACCTATGCAATTTCAGTAAAAACAAGGATTAAACTAAATATATAAGCATACATACACAGCAAACTTTCATTTTGAGGAGTGTTAAACATATTACACTGGACTCAGACGCCATTTTACATATTGTCGGACATTTTAAAGACTCAGCATTCATTTCATATAACTTTGTGTAGTGATAACTAAAGTTTGGGTGTGCCCCTCAGCACACAAAGACTTAGCGCTCGCTAGCACCACCTAGTGGAAGGTATCCAGGTGAACATCTGGACATTTGGTTTATGTGAAGACAGCCAATGGTTCTACATTCCTTTGTGTGCTTACATCCAATAGTGTTACATTTCCTGGGTGAGAACACCCAATTATAGTTGCTGCTTTCCTAATTACACGCCTTATGTAAAGTGCCTTATGGTTTTCTATAAATGTCGGTCCCTCAATAAACTTATCAGTCTTGTTGTTTGCTGACTTCCTGCAAGGACAGGTTTCGTCTTTTCTTTCAAGTTAGTCAAATTCCAGCGCTGGACACAGACTCATTTAATTTAAAAGTCACCTTACAATGATTAGGGGTTTGAGCCCCAAGATAAAAATCTATAAGAATTGGCGTCCTGTGGGTGGCCATACTTTTATGGACATCTGACCATCGAGGTGACCTCCGCAAGAGTCCAGGCGGCCAGTGACCAGAACTGACAATGAGCGCTCGTCGGGGTAAGTCAAGTCTATTTTTGTCTACCTTGACTGTAGTTCTGTTTACTTGGCTGAAAGGGACTGGGTAAGGTCATCCCCTTGTGTGATATTATGTACTTTGCCTTACATGTCCATATATAATAGTATGTTCACTTTAATTGTAGCAAGGATCTCTTGTAAGGTGACTGACAGAGACTGGACGTAGACAGAGACTGTATGTTGTAGAAAAAGGTCTGCAGTGCCGTCTTGTGAATTGTTGATGTAGTTCAGAAAGTTTGTGATGGTGTTGAGATTTTTGTTCATGTAAGCGCGGATAGAATCTGGAAGTGTGCAGAGACAAATTCTGGCCAAATTTACGTATCTTTCCTTCGGGATTGGGATCAGCCCCGTGATGCATTAAGGACAGTAGAGACAAGAGGGACACTGACGGGAATTTTACAGTTGAGTGTTCTCCTTGATTTCTGAAATATTGTGTGAAGGTCTCTAATTTGTACTTAGTGATAGTTAGCGGGGTAGTCTGGATCTGTATTCACGGAGGATATCTATAGCCCTTGAACAAAATCAGGTTCACAGATTCCACAAAATGGGTAGTGAGCAAAGTAAGACTGTAACTGGACACTGCAGACCTAAAAAGGCAACTGACATAGTGTCACCCAGGAAAGGTAAAGAGTGGGTAAAAGGAAGTTATGAGGCATTGAAGTTTTAGGGTATGTTAGATGATCCCCTGAGTGTGCAAAGGTGGGAGACAGCACTTGATGAAAATGGTGGCTGGCTCAAAGACAAAAAGTGGCACACCCAGGCAGAAGGTTGTTTTGATGTAAGTAGAGAGTTAACGACAAAGGAAAGTGGATGGGGTTGATTACTGGAGACTTAGTGACTATGGACGGACCAGGACAGAGGGACAGGAATCCTAGAGAGTGCTCATTAAAAAAAAAAAAAAAGAAAAGAAAATCTTTTGGAATGCAGACCAGCACCCTCTTAGACTCCACCCCGGTATCTGGGGGTTAGAGAAGATGACATGCCCTACCATTTTTTTTCAGTGGCGACCATCTTAAGACAGTATATTCTTTTCAAGTCCCTGAAAGTTAATTGCCTATGACTCTACTGTGTTGGTTGTAGGAAAGCAGCTTCACCCTTAAAGCGTCCTGGTGGGTGTTTGAGATAAAATGCCGGCAGGTGAATATTTTCACCAATTTCAAACATTTGCTAAGGGTCTTGAGTGTGCAACGCTGTTTGTTTATTTTTTTTTACTTTAAAACTTATTTGATCCTGACAATTGCAGAAAAATTACTAGAAAAAGTGTTGCAATGTCTCTGGTACCTGCTTTCTGGAGTTGAAAGAGTTAATCAGGGTCAGATCTGTGGGCAGCTGTGCAGCTGGGCTTTGCCTTATCTGTGTCTGTGAGAAGTGGCCTTGAAGCACACAGAAAGCATCTGTGTTGTGTGGGGGAGACAGAGCTGACAATCTAAAAGCCTTAAAGGAATTTGCTTGTGAATTACATTACTGAAGTGACTTCCCACACTCTAGGAAACGTAGACGGTCCCAACAGGGCGGGACAAGGGGGGTGGTAATGGACAAGGATTTCAGCAAGAACAGTCCCCCTCTTCTGAAAGCCCCCCCCCAAATAGAGTTAGTGCCTTTCATTGTAGGACTCTTCCCTGTTGGCAAATGTTTCCCTCTCTGTGCCCCTACATGAGGATTACCAGTACCTATTTGCCTTTACCAGTTCAGTATTCCAGTATATCTGATGCAGTTTCCCACAAGGGGGGTAAAACTCCCCCAGCCAGTACTACACGGCCCTATGGGGAGTAGACTGGCAGACTAGCCCCTTACTGGATGTTCTCCTTTTCAGTATGCGGAGGACCTACTGTTTTTGTTTGCCAGGATGCATTTATTGACCTTATGTGTTTTCTGTTCCAGAAGGGTTGCAAAATTTCCTGAGACAAGCTCCAGTACTGCCAGGAGAAGGTGGTCTTCCTAGGCCACTGCTTCTCAGCCACAGGCAGATACCTGGCAGAGGGAAGAAAGCTGGCAGTCCAGAATGTGCCCCTCCCCCCGAGGTCCTAAGCCTCTTTACATGTTTCTAGGACTGGCCAGCTCCTGCAGCCTGGGATAAGGTCTGCTGCCTCCAGCCTGATGTTGCCCCTTTCTGACTGCATTGCCTCTTCCCCATTTGCCCTTAGTCAGGAGGCAATTGATGCATTCTATAGCCTTAAGCTGGCAAATCCTGTCTACCCTGGCCCTAGGCACATCCCACGGGATAAAACTTTTGTTTTATTTTGCACTGAGTATCTAGGCCACGCCACAGGTGTCGAGTCCAGGAACGTGGTGGCCTCCCCAGTGGCCCACTATTAGGCCAGGTTAGCCTCAGTCATGAGGGGAGCCCCTCATGTGTCAGTAGCTGCAGCCAGCAATCTGCTCAGCAAGGCCAGTGAGTTATCCTAAGAGACCCTAGATCACTCAGTTACTGTGCAAACCCCACATACCTTGCATAGTGTCCTCACCCAAGTACAGCCCAAGCATCTGAGCAAAAGCCAGACAGCTCAGACTCCAGTGTGCACTCCTGATGCCCCAGGAGACACTGATAAGGTGCACAGCTCTGAATCCTTCATTCTGTCGCCAGTCTTCCAGGATTCAGAGAGGGGGGAGAGAAGGGTGATTAACGCAGATGTTGAGTTTTTTCTCATAGGTGGCTCCAGGTCTGCAAGAGAAGACAGACGGTTCTACACTGGATATACAGTCGTCACTGGTGCACATTAGGTAGTACAAGCAGAACCACTCCCTCCACACAGGTCAGCGCAGGAGGTGAAGTGACGGCACTCAGGGAAGCGCTACAGCTGGTGGAAGGTAAAAGGGCAAACATCTATACTCAAGGTATAATTCTAGGGTCTAAACACGACTATGAACCCATATGGAAGGCTACAGATTTCCTCACCTCTGCAGGGAACCCCCTTTAAGCATGGCACGCTGGTTAAAGAGCTCATGGATGCTCTCTTACTTCCACAAGAGGTGGGGATAGTAAAAGTAAAAGCACACACAATTTGGTAACAAGCCAAGGGCAAGTATGCGGCTGACGGGATGTGAAGGCGGCTGCACAGATGGAGCCCAGAGACTGTCCTGAAGTCTCAGCGGTGAGTTCTGAGCTAAAAGTTTGATCCACAGGTGTTCCAGTCCCTGGTGGCCCGAGAGTCATAGGGAAAGCATGGCACGAGTGCTTTCCTGCTGCCCACCATTCAGTTAGGACCACCCTTAACAGAAAGATGGGATTGTCCCCTTTTGAAGTTTTTTTTGGCTATGCACCCAGACTAGGCCCCTACTTCCCACAGACCCTATAGTTGATGGCAGGAAACCAGGTGGAACATGCCACACAGTTGAGCCAGGTCTTGGAAAAGGTCCACAAAGTGTTTCTGATTCCTTTTTCAGATCCAGACAGAGACCTCAGGACGCATACCTGAAGCCTGGAGACTACATGGTGGTAAAGAGACACCAGAGAGAGAGTCTGGAGCCTCGCTAAGATGGTCCTTTCCAAGTCCTGCTGACCAGTGCCACGTCTGTGAAGCTAGAGGGAAGTCAGCACGCTTCCCACACTTACTGTTGCAAACTTACTTATTCTTCTTGTTAGCTGGTCTCTTCTGACTGACTGTATGCTCAGGGACACCCCAACCATGACTATCACTGTATCTATAGGGGTGACCAGGATGCCCCCAGGGTAGGAGACTTTACCTACGGTTGGTGCAACAAGACAATACCTTCTTTAACATTGACAGCACAGGTAACCCTGTATTAGCAGTGTCTGATGTGTACTGGATTTGTGGGGATAGGAGAGTCAGGTCAGGCCTAGAGACTGGGAAGGTGAGTGTACTGCGATAACACTTGTGCATTCCTTCCTTGTGATCCCCAGGGATAAGTTTGATAGGACACATAAAGTAAAGGTAGAGAATCCTAAAGGATTCTGGAGGTCTGAGAGAAGCACCTAGATGACAACGTTTATATAGATACAGTGGGAGCACCAAGGGGGGGTCCCAGATGAGTACAAGGCCCACAATCAGATATGGGCAGGTCTAGAGTCCATTATTCCCCAGAGAGCTATGAGTAAAGATGTTGGTTGGGTTAACTGGTTGTATTGTAATCAACAGAGATTTATGAATTATATCCGAGATGCTTCCCAGAATCGCATGGCTTTGGACATGATCCTTGCTGAGAAGGGAGGAGTCTGTAAGATGGTGGGAGTGGCTTGTCGCATATACATCCCGGATGGCATCGTCCCCTATGGATCCATTACCCATGCTCGTGAAAAGATTGAAGGACTGTCCAGGGAACTCAAGAGAAACTCTGGGGTGGACATTTTGTCCTTCACTTTGTAGTTGGGGGATTGAAAGGGTTTCCTTTAAGTGGGGGTGATATTGGGGATTGTGATTTTGCTCTCATCACTTGTTGCGCGTTGTGTGATCCCCCTCATCAAGTTCACCATGTCCCAGATGGCCGTCCAGGTGGTAGGAACCATGACAGGAGAAGTCCCGGTGTGGAGGATACCGTCTTGTTGAAGAACCAGCCTGTTAATAAACCCATAATCTATGGAAACACAATTATGTAATTTGAGTATTCAGGCCTGTAACCCCCGAGTGACTGGCCTCCAGGGGATCTGGTGAAGAGTTAACAAGTCCAGCAGGTAAGGGCTTAGCCTACCTGTGGGTACCTGGAGTTTGAGGAGGTCACTCTGGACAAAAGTTACAGGCCATGCAAAGCTCAAAAGGGGGGAAATGTTAAAGATATTACACTGGACTCAGACGCCATTTTACATATTGTCGGACATTTTAAAGACTCAGCATTCATTTCATATAACTTTGTGTAGTGATAACTAAAGTTTGGGTGTGCCCCTCAGCACACAAAGACTTAGCGCTCGCTAGCACCACCTAGTGGAAGGTATCCAGGTGAACATCTGGACATTTGGTTTATGTGAAGACAGCCAATGGTTCTACATTCCTTTGTGTGCTTACATCCAATAGTGTTACATTTCCTGGGTGAGAACACCCAACTATAGTTGCTGCTTTCCTAATTACACGCCTTATGTAAAGTGCCTTATGGTTTTCTATAAATGTCGGTCCCTCAATAAACTTATCAGTCTTGTTGTTTGCTAACTTCCTGCAAGGACAGGTTTTGTCTTTTCTTTCAAGTTAGTCAAATTCCAGCGCTGGACACAGACTCATTTAATTTGAAAGTCACCTTACAATGATTAGGGGTTTGAGCCCCAAGATAAAAATCTATAAGAGGAGCATTTTGTTATGCAGCTATTATACATTGTGGCCATATAACTTCTGCATTGAATGTTACAAAAGCAGAAATCACCATTAAACATGCAGTGTTAGAGGAAGACAGCTGAATTCTTGCACATAAATAAGCATGCACTGTGCATCCACTAATATATAACCCTTCATTCCTGCCACCGTGTGCTTCTCAGCTGTTTGCTTTTAACTTGATGTTAAACTATCAGTTTGCATTCTCAGAACTAGTAGACAGAGAACTGCAGTATGACATATTGCAGCAAAGGCTTTCACCGTGATCGCCGCCGGCAATGCTGCCAGAGGCTTCAAAAAGATGGCGCCACGGGGAGCGGTGATCCGTTGCCATGACAGCATCGGGTCTCACGAAGGCCCGAAGCTGTCTCGTTTTAACCCATTCATTACAAGGTGCTATCAGCACATTGTAATGAATGAGGAGTAAAATCCCCATATACTGCCATATTTCAGTATGGCAGTATATGTTAGGATCGATCAGACAACCTAGGGTTAAAGTACCCTAGGGAGTCTGAAAAATAGTTAAAGTAAAAAAAGTTTTAAAAAAAAAATTATATTAAAAAAACCTAAAAATTCAAATCACCCCCCTTTCCCTAGAACTGATATTAATATTAATAAACAGTAAAAATCATAAACACATTAGGTATCACCACGTCCGAAAATGTCCGATCTATCAAAATATAATAACGTTTTTTCACTGCGTTTAACCCCGTAACGGAAAATAGCGCCCGAAGTCAAAAATTACATTTTTTTGCCATTTTGGAAAATATAAAAAAATTCATCAAAAGTGATCAAAAGGTTGCAGAGTTCTAACAATGATAGCAATGAAAACACCATCAAAATTCGCAAAAAATGACACCACCCACAGCTCCGTACACCAAAGTATGAAAAAGTTATTAGCGCCAGAAGATGGCAAAATCAAAAAAAAATTTGTACAGGAGGTTTTAATTTTTTCAAATGTATGAAAACATTATAAAACCTGTACAAATGTGGTATCCCTGTGATCGTAGCAACCCAAAGAATAAAGTAGACATGTCATTTGGGGCACACAGTGAAAGCTGTAAAATCCAAGCCCACAAGAAAACGTCGCAAATGTGTTTTTTCACCATTTTCACTGCATTTGGAATTTTTTTCCCGCTTCCCAGTACGCGCCATGGAATATTAAATACCGTCACTACGAAGTGCAATTTGTTACGCAGAAAATAAGCCATGACAGAGCTCTTTATGTGGAAAAATAAAAAAGTTATAGATTTTTGAAGGTGGGGTGTGAAAAATGGAAGTGAAAAAACTAAAAAAGGCCAAGTCGTTAAGGGGTTAAAAGGCTCACAGGTATATGTTACCAAATGCAGTGCTGTGATGTAGAGCAAGAATCTCTTACTTAGAATCAAACACTCCAGGGTCAAAGTGGTAGACATTTTTCTTATTATTTCAACAACTCTGGTGTATTGTATTTTTTTACTTACATTTTGAACTGTGGAAATATCTTATCAGTGGGTGAATCATCTCCTAACAGTCTACCTAAAAAACAACATATTAGTTAGTTAGTGAGATGAGCTGGTCGGTTGAAATTCAGATTCGATATGTTTGTACAAATTTTGCTTTAATTGGTACGGGGTACAGAGTTCGGGCAGAACTTTGATCCAAACCTGAAACCAATTAAAGTCAATGGGGACCTGGATCTAAAAATGGCTGTAAAATGGGGGTAGTAAGGACTAGAGAGCTGAAAAATGGTGAAAATAACAAGGCATTTGGTTTTTTAAAAAAAAATGGTTATGGAAAGTACTTGAAATAATAACATTACCTTAAAACAAAAATAAACAAAGAAATAAAAATCAAAAAATAATTCTAAAAAAAACATGTCATAGTGGTTATAGGTGCTCTAGGTGTTCAAACCCAGTTATTTACATAGAGGATTAAAGAATCAATTGAAAAAAAACACACCCTTCCTCTCACTGGTTAATGGCTCTCTGCAGTAAAAGAAGCATTGGGAAACCCACAAACACTTAGCACTGTGGTTGAATATGGTCTGGGTGTTTAGGCCCAGTTATTTTCTCTGTGGTAAAATAAGCAATAAGAAGAAACTCAAATACTTTCTCTCACTGTGGTAAAATGTGCTCTGGAAGTTTAGGGAATGTGTAATTTGAAAAATTTTGAGTTGAAGCTCCTCGAATGAGGAATTTAAAAATATTTAATTTATGTGGCCATTAAAGCTGTCCATCTCCACTAGGCTGATTGGGAGCATTTCAAAACCCAGCACCTAGTCAGGACTAGAACTTGTGCATGTGATGGGCAAAACTTGAGCTTTCTCTCCATGATTTGGGGGATGGAGAGCTTAATGGATGGTGTGGACAGACTTGGTAATGGGTGGGTGCTGGCAGTAGTAAATGTGGTGGTAGTGTTACATACTAACTTTGTAGAGTGACAGCTGTCCTTGGGAGGTGGTGGAACAGGTTGGGCCAACTGAAGCAGCAGGAGAAGCATAAGGTGCTTTCAGGCTCTTTTGGTGTCTCAGTCACTTCAGCTCATATTTACTCTGAAGCTACCTGGTCATAGATGAGGTGCTCATGTTATGTGGCTATTGGCTGACCACTGTGCCTTTCCCCCCTTTTGCTACCTCTGCCGGCTGCTTTTTGCTTTCTGGCCACCACCTTTTTGTTCAAAATATAAGCTGCCTTCTACCCAGGTCAGGAGCTCATCATCACCACTCCCTTCTTCTACCACCTTCTCCACCTGCACATCGCAGAAAGCCAGAACCATTAGCAGTTTTGGTGTTTCATTGGCATCATAGGTAAGAGCACCTCCAGCTCAGGTTTAAAAAGGTTTTAGTGCTTACCAAACAGCAATTGCCTTCAAAATACTAGTTATTAAAATGCCAATTGTAACACTGACTATGCTCCCGGCTTGTAAGAGATACCAGTGAAATACACTCCACTAGATATAGGTGAAAATCTCACCTGATAGAGAGTAGCTCTTATTGTGTGCTAGTAGTAAACTGATGCAATAGGAGTGTAGGAGTAGAAGTGCTGATGGCTCAACACCATGACACTGGAAACAAACCTGTTTCACAATAGCTCTAGGTGTTTTGCAGAGAATACTCCCTGTTATCTCCTACATGTATCTGTACATTCTTGTTTCCTTAATTCCCCATTAAAATGGGGGGAATATTATATTCCGATTAATTACTTCCTGTGAATTAACTATTAAATGCAAAGGAAGCTTGTAGGGTCTACCTTAGATAGGTCCTAATGGGAAATACAGGCTTAGGGTCTTTGTTAGTCTGTAACTAGTGTTTGTAACAACTGCAATCAGGTGTAAGGTTTGTGGCACTAGATGAGATGTATAGATGTATAGATATTTGAATTTTTATCACTGAGCAGGAGGAGGCTAAAGTACATAGCAAGAAAACTTGACTGATATCAGTGACCATTAGAGTAATACCACATGGAGTGGTTAGAATGTAAGTTCCCGTGGAGTTTTAATTGTTGGGTGGTTTCATTTTAATTGGTAATGTGTTAATATGTTTGCAGGTACAATGCAGTTTTATCTGCAGAACCACATTAATAAATAATATAAAATCCCACTAACATAGAATTATCCATTTCACAGCCACCACATGCACACTCCAAGTGGTTTTACCTTTAGAATTGTTTATATTTAACTTTTAGATGAATTTAGGAATTATAATTAGGTACTGTAAATGGCATCCTGAATAACAAGTAGTAATTATTCTCTATATATTCATAATATGATCATTTCTTCATTACTTGTCTTGTCCTACTATAGACTTAAGTTGAGCACCATTTTCCACAAGTGCAAAAATCAACACAATATTTCTTTTCTAAAAATCAATAATTCCTTTAGGATATAAATTGTAGTTGTTTTGTGAAACACTGTAAGCTACACCTTCAGCATTTTTGTGGAAAATAGAAATTCCCTGGATAGCTTTTGCTTATGCCTGTTTAAAATAATCTCTCTTCAGGGATGTTACCGGGGTGTACTTTAACCAGCACCCTGCTCTGCTCATTATCAAAATAATACTCTCATCTGTTTTGACAGGAAGTACTCATCTGCATTCTCAGCCAGAGGCAAAGGGCTGCCAGTTGGGCAATTAGAAATAATTGAATGCAATAAAGCCGAAAAGAATCCTTGTTGAAATAGAATGCAAAAGGCAATGCCTAACATGTTCATAACTGTTATTACAAAAATGTACTTGGGGAACAGATTCTAGCTTTCTCTAACTGATAGAATTAAACTGATAGCTACCCGAAAAACTAAATTTAGAAATGTAAAGACCTAACTATGTATATAATTATGAAGGATATATATACAGACTGTCTCCTTCTACCAAGAGAGTACGAAACTAAACACGTGTATTGACAGTGCAGTTGGCTTGACAAAAATATCCCTTAAAAACACAGAAGCCAAAACTTATCTTATGCTTCAGACTTTTTTTTTTAGACTTAGTATTTGATTGACATTTTAGTGGAAGTGACCTCAGCAAAAAATAGTAGAGTTCAAGAATCAGATTTTGCTCAATGAAAATATGTGCTTTCTTTTTTCTTTAACTTTACATGTACAAAATATGTTGAAAAGTCCTGAAAATCCATTTTATGTTCTAAACTGTAAATGTAATATTCTGTTACTTTTTTATTGATCACAACTCTTTAAGATTGCTGATCAATATTTTCAAAACCTGTCAACCTTGCTGATCAAAAGTTTGAAGCACTTTCTTCTGCTTCATATCCTTTCATTTTTCCCTTCAAAGCAGTTGGCCGCCGCCATTTACTCTAGGATCATTGCTCCCCGAGGTCACAGAGAGCGACAACCTTCAGTAAAATGGTGGGAAAATGTCAGGAAAAGAAAAACATGTTTGATTAGTGCTAGAATTTTGCGGTGCAGGTTAGGCTGAGCTTGGTTGAACCTGATTCTGAACCGCACTTATCTGAACACGACAGTCTAACTACTGTCAGAAAGAACTAAACGTTTTATTAAGTTCTATTAAGTTTTATTAAGTGTGTCTTTGTAATCTAGTTTTAATGGATTAACAAAATTGGAGAAATTGTAACCTACTCTGGAGTGCTAGAGAAACCACTTTGGTTTTTGGATTACTGTACTTTTTGGACTCTAAGGCGCACTGGATTATAATGCGCACCATCAATAAATGCCTGCTAAAACATCTAGGTTCATATATAAGGCGCACCGGATTATAAGGCGCACCGGATTATAAGGATGAAAGGATTTTTTGTGCGCCTTGTAGTCCGAAAAATACGGTATATCTTCACTGGAAACTACATGACTTTCTGGGATTTTCCTCCCCTTCTCCTTTGCATCCGTGGAATTCGAAGACAACTTGAAACGTGAACTCAAGTGAGCTGACCTCTATTATAGATCCTCCATAGGTATTGTTAATAAAAGTTTTAAAGGCAAAAATACACAACCTTTATCAGTTTGTGAATCAAAGATCATGTGGTGGCTGAATTTTACAGATCTAACACTGTGCCAGAGGTAGTGCTGTATGATGCAAGTTTTTGTGGCAGAAAAGCCATCCAAACAAACAATAGCACTCTAGAAAGCAAGGTTTCCTATAATAGATTTACTAAATAGAGAATCCAAATACCCATTACCCCCCAAAAGAACCAAAAGCAGAATACACTGAAAATTTTATAAAATAAAAATTGACCTGTTACCCATTAATTATAAATGAACTATTGTAAGTGTATTTCAAGAAGACCAAGTTTAAGGAGAATCTGTCAGCAATTTTGGCCATGCAACATTTCATACAGTGTTAGGCAGCAGTACTGTTGAATCATACCTTTGTGTATGTAGCAGGACCACAATTAGACTCCAGGATTGCAGCTGGATTTGGTGCTTTTGTCTGAGATCTCTTTACCAAACACAGTACAGCCCCTCTCCCTGAGTCACTGCTGTAGTAATCAAACAAAACCTGCTAAAGCACTGACCCATACAAGAGGGGAGAGGCTGTTCTGTGTTAAGTGAAGAACTATTCTTTGTATGTTTCAGTTTACATTTCTTAGACTTACAATATCCATGTTTGGGATACAGCATAATACCCTCAATTATGGATCAAAACTTTTGCATATTGATTATCCAGAATTGTTCCTTTACTCAAAATATGTAGCTACCCTATATCTTACCCTTTGTTCTTTAATGTTTGTCTACTAGAATCACCATGGTAGTTTAAAGGTATAATTAAAGCATACTTAACTTTTCAAGAAAATTTTAATACATCAGCATCCCATGTTTTTACATGAAGAATAACACTGCTATAACCTTCTCATTGTTACACAAAGGGGATTATTTATCATTAGGCAGGCTCCTTTGGACAGTTCTATGTGTAATTTTGGAGCTCTTCTGCCCATCAGCTTCATTACAGCGGCTTTGGCACTTTAATAAATGTTTTCATGGTCTATTTTCTGTCTGGGATTGTCTTAAAAAAGTCCCAAAAAGTCTCAAAATGCATAAAAAGTCATGAATCTGGCTTTGCACGGTGTTGCACTAGCAGTAGTTCTATATTTACGCCAGATTAATGAAGATGTGTATATAGTACTGTGACACTTTTTAGCAGTGAAAAGTCTCAAAAAGCCTCAATGTGACTACTTTGAGACTTTTTTACGCCAAAAAGCCCAGGAAAACCAATGATAAATAACCTCCAAAGTGTCTATGTTTTATCAAGCTATGTTGTCAAGCTGTTGTCCATCTTCGTAGCAAGACAGAATTAATCAGAAATGCTAGTGGAAAACACATCAAGGAGGAACTTTGTAAGTGCCATCTTTTATGCATAATGAGGGAAGTGGCTTTAAGAAGGACAAACAAGACTGTGAGCCATAAACTCAAGCCGCCCAAAGGCCCAACCTGTTTCACTCAGCGTATCCTAGGTGATAGTGCCTAAGCCAAAGGGGAACATGAAACAGGAAAGACAAACACCAAATAAGATAGTTCACAGCTAGTAAAATGATGATTTGACCTCCTTGACCTCCTTAACCTCCTTAACCGTTAAAAGGTGCCAGGTGATATGTGAGAGAGCACAGAGGAGTGTGTTGCTGTCAATCATCAATGGATCCCTACTGCCGAAACAAGTCAAGCAGCAGGACAAAAAAAAGTGAGGTGCTGAATCTATCAAAGCAGCACAACAAGCAAACACTTGTCACACTACAGGAAACTAGCAAGACAAAGAGATAAAATCAACACCTCCTCAGCCACAAGTTATGAATCGAGTATGACTTTAACACTGATTTTACAGTATGCTTTCCCAAAATACATGTATTAAAACAGAATGCTCAGATGAGTTTTCTTATGGAGATGTGTGTAGCACATCATTTAGTGGCAATGATGGGCACCTACTTACTGGACCCAAGGCCAGATTATCATAGGCGCTATTGGAGCACCACTGCCAGGCCCTGCAATCTGGATTATTTTGTGAGGGGCCCTCAATGGTGCCGATGATTACATTAGGCACGCAGGGCCCCCAATCTACGAGCTTGTTCCCATACTTTACAGGTCAGCATTCTGCTGCATGCAGACTGACCTGAATACCTAGCACTGATTGACTGAGCTGGCTTCCAACCAAAACATAGCCAATCACTGGGCCTCTGTGACCTGACATCAGTCTGTAATCGACCCCTGTTCTGTGACATCACTGTGTATAAACCTCCTGTACTGTGACATCACTGTGTGTTTTAACGGCCTGTGCTGTAACATCACCGTATATAGTAACATATGTGTATAGTTACTTATATATATATAGTGTGGTAAGTTATTGGTATGTGGTTTATATATGAAATAAATTGGTGCACAGTGGAGTCAGTTGGGGGGTGAAGAGTATATATGATATAAATGGGGCACCATGTGATCAGTTACAGTGTGAGGGGTAAATATGATAAATGAGGATACAGTGTGGTCAGTTGTGGTGTGAGTGGTACATATGATACATGCAATGTCATCAAGTGGTTAGTTGTGGTGTGAGGGGTAGGATATATGTAGAAGTCAGGAGTGAGGAGTATATTACCTTGTTTGTTTTATAAACCCTCAGAAATGCGTGGTGGCTGGAAGAAGTCACCATAAATATCAGACCAAAAGGGAGAGACAACATCAGGGACATCACCTGTAAGTGATTAGATTGCACTGAAGCCTCTGTGCAGGACTGGTATCTACTACTTTATGGTCCCTATATGATGGTAAATACTGGTCTGTGTGTATAGGTTAACATTAAGTTATTATGAAATGGTAAAGGTCATGGTTTAGTGTATTTGGGCCTTGTACATAGTTATTATTAGTGTTATTGTACCTTGGTGGTGTTTGTATAATAATAATGGGGCTCATTTATTAATGGTCGCACTGTGCACTTTTGTCGGACTGTGCACATTCTTTACGGCTAAAACGGCTTGCACATGTATTTTAGATGTGTCTGTGCTGGGATTGTGTTGCACATGATCCTTTTGTTGTGCAGCTGTGCTGGCTACCCTGCAACACAAATTAGGGGGCGTACTGTCGGATGGTCTGACTGATTCGAACTGAGAGCTGTATTTAACTTTTAAATTGTGTCGCAAGCACTAGCCCTAAGATGCACCACAAAAAAAGTTTGGTGAACTCTGTCGGACCTTTGAAGAAACACATTCATGATTTCTGCCGCACGATCTTAGTGAAAAGCCGCACGCTGCATTATAGATGAACAATGCACTTTCAGTGAACTTGATTAATCGGGTAAGTAAATGTGCTCCAATCGTTGTGAATATAAATATCATACAAAATTCATATAGGAATAAAACTGAGTATAAAAAATTCCAGGTATATTGATACAATAGTAGAAAAGAGACTTCAATTACAGAGAATTCGTGGAAGCAACATGTTATCTCTCTACTAATGGCAAAGCACAAAACTCAGGTAAGATATTACTATCAACTATTAAAGTACAATCTAGTTGAAACAAAATTCTGTCAGCTTGGATATGAACCAGTTAATAAAAATATGACAAGTTGGTTCTAAAATTTAAACCAGAGGGATATCGTGTGTCTTGCCTAAAGATCCAAAAAACTTCTCTTTGTAATAAGATCTTCCTTTTGTTACCTCCTCCTTTTGGGGGGGAGAATTTTTTCGATCCCAAAAAAACTAAAAGTGGACGTTTTCCCAAGGGGTGCACTAGCAAAGTGTATGGATGCACCTGACATATTACACAATAGATTTTTCGTGCTGTCTCTCAGGTGCTCAGCTATTCTGGTTTTCAGTTTGCGAGTAGTGGAACCCACATAGAAAACTTTACATTTGGTGCACTCTATAATGTACACCACAAAGGTTGTATCGCAATTAATAAAAGTTTTTATTGGATATCTGTTTGTGCCATCAGTTGTATAGAAATGATCTGAACGTTTAGAATAAGTGCAAACATTGCATCGTGACGTGCCACAGCGAAAAAATCCCTTAGTATCCAACCAAGTCTGTCCACCTAAATTCTCACTAGTGAACAAACTCGGGGAAAGTATGGATCCCAAAGTTTGTCCCCTCCTTGACACAAAGTTGCAACCACCTTTCAAGATGACATTGAGTTTGTCATCTTGATAGAGTATCGGAAGATTTTTCTTGAGTATATTTACCTCTTGATCAAAATCAATACTGTATTGGGTCGCAAAAGTTACCATAAAATTGTTAAGACTATTTGGTTTAGTTTTAGTTTTTTTTTTTATCAGCAGGGCAGCAGGGCAGAGCGATTTTTACGGTTCCCTATCTCAAAGCCTCTTTTCACCTTTCATCTAGAATAATTCCGGGTAAATAATCTATTACTTAAAGGAAACCTACCACTTGTAGTGGCAGGTTTCCGATGGAAATACCGGGCACTAGCTCAGGGTGAGCTGGTGCCGGAGCTTATTTTAGTTAGTGTTTTAAACCGCGGTATCGCGGTTTAAAACACTTTTTAAACGTTATAGCCGGCGCAGGCAGGTACGCGCTCGGCGCTTATCGTGCACGCGGCTCTCATTCACTTCCTATGTAGCCGCGTGCACGCTAAGCGCCGAGCGCGTACCTGCCTGCGCCGGCTATAAAGTTGTACAAGTGGTAGGTTTCCTTTAATGAATTTGCTTGGTGCAAGAAGTCCTTCTGATCTGAACAGTCTGGTGAACGCCCCTAAAGGGATGGTTTTGACTGTATGTGCCGGATGGTTAATAAACGCATTATGGATAGTGTTCCCTGCTGATGTTTTCCAATAGAGAGTAGACAATACCTTGAAGCTTTATTAGGGATACATTAAAACATAGCAGTATGGGACGGATTACCGCCTACGCGTTTCGAGCAGTCTCCTGCTCTTAGTCATGGCATGGTAATAATGAAATCAAGTAAAACTTTAAAGGAAAGTAACCGGCTTTTTTTGACATTTCCGGTCCGAGGACGCCTCCCCAAGGCAACACGCTCACACCAGTCGATGCAGGTACACGCCCTATTAAGAGCACATTGGTGGATGTTTCCTTTAAAGTTTTACTTGATTTCATTATTACCATGCCATGACTAAGAGCAGGAGACTGCTCGAAACGCGTAGGCGGTAATCCGTCCCATACTGCTATGTTTTAATGTATCCCTAATAAAGCTTCAAGTTTTTACGGATGTGCTGCGTTACAAGTTCTCTTCGATTCCCACATACCACACCTGCAAGTCTGGCAGGCAACGCGACTGCACTCCCACCGCGCTGGATTCGCAGAATTCTTTGCTTCATGTCTCCATCAAACTTGTGAAACATCCAAGACCTTGGAAGGGGTGAGCTGCACATGCTTTTCTACTTTATCAAACTGTTACTGTACCAGAACTTTTTGTGTGCGTGCTCCCCAAGAATATTTATGTCTTATATACATCATCTTCCCACGGGGTCACAGGATAACAAGTAAAACGAGACAAAAATACCATTGAATCTGGCGTACCGGTGTCAAACCTATTGTTAACCATGGAATCAGCTGTGAATTACACCACCCGTGTTACACACCAGGTGCTTGATGAAAGAAACCGCAAACTTGCAGAAATATTCAGCGTCAATATGGTTACTATGTCTAAGGATGTAGAGCTAAAAGACATTTTTCACAAATTGGATAAACTCCTCTTGCAGGAACTGAAAACGTGGTGGGACCATAATTCCCTGAGCTCATATATAACAAAAAACATGATCCCTAGAGGACTCCGCATTAGAAAAAGACCCACTACAGTCTACAATGATGATTTCCTACAAAAATGGGACAAAACCCTCTCTGATTGCTCACTAGCTTTAATGAAATTAATTGTGGAGGAGGAAGCCAAGAAGCTGGTTACCCTCAGACAAGAAATTGACAATGTGGAGCAGTCCTTGGGAGAATTCACCATTACAGCAGAACGTCAAACACAGTTGGACGCTATTCACACTGGTGTCTCCAAAACTGAGGAATCTATAATGGAGGTAAAAAAGAAAAAATTCCTAAGGGATTCAGAAGACTATTCCACAGGTCATATCTATACTAAAAGACCGATAGAATCAGAAACCCCTCGCTCTATTTTGAGAAAAAGAAATAAGAGAAGATATAGAAACAAATCATATGTAAGAAAAGTGTCTTTCAGTTCATCTGAACCAGACTCTGATCTGATCGTGACGGACTCTGATTCATCCAATTCTGGGAAAACACCTAGTACAACAGGTCCCAACAACATCAAAAACAAAAATCGAAACTATAATTCCAATAAGAAAATTGACAATGTATCTGAACCCTCAAAAAACGAAGACGGAGGGGGGGCAGGAGACACAGGCGGTACCGCTTCAGCAGACAAGAATTATACAACTCGCAGCAAGAAGAAACATCCCCACTGAATGAAATCTCTAATGATAATGAAGACAGTAGTTTTCTAAATCTGTCTGCATGTGTGTTCTCTTCTGATCAAATCGAAGTCTTGGAAAAAGGACTTAATTTTGTACCCACTGAACGTTTTGATTTATTTAATACTATACTCGACGTTAATCGTTTTATTAGGTCTCTAACTCTGAAACGTCATTTCTTTGAATGCAGCAATGATACAGAAAATGTTTATAAATTTGATTTACATGATGAAAATGAATTTAAAGATTTAAACTTCAGGGACCAGTGCGTTTTGCTCAATCTAAAAAGCATGAGGGACAGGTCAGATATAGAGAAATACATACATACGGTCCCAGTGCACACCTCTAACAAAGGTTTCTATCCATTTAATTCTAGAGTACCGGCCATGGACCAGTTCCAGTCCTCGGTGGAGCGTGACCTGATTAAACTCTTTGACTTACAGTCATCCTGTCGGGGCAACAACCTCCCCCCCAATCTTCGATCCGCTTTATATAGCCTGAAAAACAATGACAATATTATCATAAGGATGGCGGACAAAGGGGGCAAGGTTGTTGCTCTTGACAGAGATCTTTATAGGACCATGGCCATGAACATCCTATCTGACAATAACACTTACAGAATGTTAAAATCTGACCCTACCACGATTTTTGAAAAACAAATCAGGTCCATAATACAGGAAGGCATTGATTTGGGCATTATATTGGAAAAACATCGGGATTACTTATGTCCCTCCAATCCCATCATACCCATATTTCATGGATTACCCAAAATCCATAAGGATAGCTTTCCTCCCCCATTGAGACCCATTATATCGGGTATAGGATCGTTAAATGAAAAATTATGCGAATGGGTTGATGGCTTACTTCAACCTTTAGTTACAACCATACCAGGTTATCTTAAGGACAGTAAGGAAGTACTCCGATTTTTCGAATCATTTGTTTGGCACAGTCACTACACGTGGATCACGTGTGATGTCAATGCCCTCTATAGTTCCATCCCCCATGATTTGGCCATAGTAGCCCTAGCACATCACCTGTACAAATCCAGCAATTATACAGAAGAATTGTGTGAGTTTATCATTGATACAGTTAAATTTTTACTCTCACACAATTATTTCTCGTTTGATGACATGTTTTTCTTACAGACAAGGGGTTCGCCAATGGGGGCCCGTTTCTCGCCCTCATTGGCGAACCTTTTTATGTCTTGGTGGGAGGAAGAATACATTTATTCAGATCGGAATCGTTTTGGGGATGGCATCGTCTGGTACGGGCGGTACATCGACGACATACTGATTGTGTGGTCGGGAGATGTGCCGTCCGTGCCAGACTTTGTCACCTACCTTAATGATAATAACCTTAATTTAGGCTTTACTTACAGTGTGGAAAAAATTAAAATTTCATTTCTTGATATAACACTAGAAGCCTGCCCTACTGACAAAAGGGTTTTCACGGATTTATATAGGAAGCCCACAGCAGGGAACACCATTTTGGATGCCCGAAGTAGTCATCCCCTACACACAATCAAATCAATCCCTGTGGGTGAACACACCCGACTTAAGAGAGCGTGCTCCAAAGAGGATACTTATTTACAACAAACCAAAACTTTGAATTCTAGACTTTCTGTCCGTAATTATCCCAATTGGATGTTAACCAGAGCTTTGAAAATTAACGAAAAGAAGGATCGACGTGACCTTCTTTCGTCTAACAAAATATCTTCAAGTAGTTCCAATAGTAGATCCCCAAGGGAAAATAAGGTTACCTTCTCGACACGTTACAGTACAGATTATGATCAGGTTGTAAAAATTCTAAAGAAAAATTTGCCTATACTTTATCAGGACGAAAAACTCTATGCTATCCTAAAAAAGGGATGCAATTTTATATCTAAGAAAGGCAAATCCCTGGGCTCCATACTTTCACCCAGCCTTTTTAGGAGAGGAAAAGTTAACAACTACAATAATAAAACTTGGCTAAGTACAAAAGGCTTTCATTGTTGTGGTTCGTCCCGATGCAATGTATGTGTATATACTAAACACACAGATTCTGTACACACAGCAGATGCCTCCAGAAAATTTAGCATCAAATCTTTCATCAACTGTGATTCCGTATTCATAGTTTATGTCATAGAATGCATTAGCTGCAATGTTCTATATGTAGGATGCACAACTAGAAAATTGAAAACTAGGATTGCCGAACATTTAAGAGATAGTACAAAAGATCCCCTACACAACATGTCAGGTGCATCTAGACATTTTTCTAGTGTACACTCAGGGGACCTGTCTTCTTTTAAATTCTACGGCATAGAGAAAATTTTTCCACCCAAAAGGGGGGGCGATATAAGAAAAATCCTCTTACAAAGAGAAGCCCTGTGGATTTTTCGTTTGGGCACACGGATACCGATTGGTCTAAATGCTAAAACAGATCTTTCCTATTTTTACTAAAATTAAGAAAAATATTTTTCTCGTTAATCGATGCTGTTTTTTCTTCTGTTATTATTCTCTTTTTCTTATACATATGTCAATCTTTCTTTTTGTGCATGGTCATTCATCTCTATCAAGATTAGACCCAGCTGTTTTCCTCAACATGCACTTACCATTGCATCGCAGATTATGTTTGCTAACTCTTGTCGTAAATCATGTTTTCTAATGTTTATCATGTTTTTACTACTCCACGATAATTGTTATAACATGCGCTTCCCACAAGCAGAGTGGTTTTAAATCTCAGCTCCATGTTTACAATATTGGTTTACAGCCCCGTTATGTATTTTTGTTAACTAAGAAGTATGTTTCGAAACAAGGGGATTTTTGATTTGTATTAAATCTAGTGTTACATGCATTTTCCAGGTGTTCGCGTGCCCCTCTAGAGGTGTCCTTTCGTTCTGTATATAATTTTTTTTCATTACTATTTTTTCATTTCTTTATTTTGTAACCGGCTTTTTTTGACATTTCCGGTCCGAGGACGCCTCCCCAAGGCAACACGCTCACACCAGTCGATGCAGGTACACGCCCTATTAAGAGCACATTGGTGGATGTTTCCTTTAAAGTTTTACTTGATTTCATTATTACCATGCCATGACTAAGAGCAGGAGACTGCTCGAAACGCGTAGGCGGTAATCCGTCCCATACTGCTATGTTTTAATGTATCCCTAATAAAGCTTCAAGTTTTTACGGATGTGCTGCGTTACAAGTTCTCTTCGATTCCCACATACCACACCTGCAAGTCTGGCAGGCAACGCGACTGCACTCCCACCGCGCTGGATTCGCAGAATTCTTTGCTTCATGTCTCCATCAAACTTGTGAAACATCCAAGACCTTGGAAGGGGTGAGCTGCACATGCTTTTCTACTTTATCAAACTAGACAATACCTTGCCTTGTGACGGGCAACCTTTCAACAAAAGATTGAGGTATGCAACAAAGTCTGGTATCGACGGCACATCACCTGACCACACAATTAGTAGGTCATCGATGTAACAACCATACCAGACGATGCTGCACCCAAAAATGTTCCGGTCTGAGTAGATAAATTACTCTTCCCACCATGACATGAAGAGATTTGCCAATGAGGGTGAAAAACGTGTCCCCGTTGGCGACCCCCTCGTTTGGAAGAAAAAGGTTCCATCAAAGGTAAAATAATTGTGGGAAAGCAAAAACTTTGTGGCATCAATAATGAATTCACACAGCTCAACAGAGTACGAGCTATATTTGTACAGATAATGTGCAAACGCAATGATAGCCAGATCATGTGGTATTGAGCTGTACAAGGCATTGACATCGCATGATACCCAAATATAGTTATCTTTCCAAATGAATTTTTCTAATGTTCTTAGTACCTCCTTGCTGTCTCCCAGATAACCCGGAAGTGTCATAAACAAAGGTTGTAGCAAATTATCTACCTATTCACAAAGTCTCTCATTAACAGATCCGATTCCGGAAATAATCGGTCTGGACGCTTCCTCCTGAATGATAAGTTTCATCAGTGCAAATGAGCACTCTGATAATATTTTGTCCCATTTGGACAGGAAATCCTCATTATAGACTGTGGTGGGTCTTTTGTTGATACGAAGACCCCTAGGTATCATTTGTTTTGCAAGGTAGGAATACAATGAGTTTTGATCCCACCAGGTCTTCAATGCTTGCAGCAACAGTCCTTCTAATAAATGAAATTTATTTTTTAAATCCACATCTTTGGCCAGGGTGTCTGAATTGACACTAAAGACTTCCGCTAGCTTGCGGTTTCGTTCATCCAGTACTGAATTGGTGATTCACACTTCGTGGCTTCCACCTGGCTCCATGTTGAGCCTTGCAGTCAATTAACTAAAGTCAAGACAACAGGAGAAGTCTTAGATCCTCCGATTCGTGCCCTAGACCAAACAAATTTTCATAGCTGGGGAGCTCGCACTAAGTCCATTTGCAAACGTAGCGATAATACAAGAAAAAGTTACGTGCAGCTCACCCTTTCGCAGGTCTTAATAAAACCAGGCAAATGAAGTAAAATCAGCCGTGTGAATCCAGCACACCAGGAGTGCAATTGCGATGTCTGTTAGGACTGCAGACATAGCATAGGGATTGAAGAGAAAAAATTCCAGCTACAAACGGTGTCCACGTGCGGTTAAAACACTGTTGTCTTTATTCAAAAAGTGTAAAAGCAAAAAATATAATTAAGGCAAACAGCCTATAGGTATGGTAAACACTGGCATCGGGTAGTGAGGGGACGGGTAGCAGCCTACGCGTTTCAGAGAATCATCTCCTCAGCCATGACTAATAAACTGACTACCTCCAATAAACTGCTTGTAATTTCAAGTAGGATATGAAATTACCTTTTTTTTAAATGAAGTCTCACATGTGTATGTACAGTATATATCTGTATATTGCAGTACATTGTATCATTGATCAGAGCCTACAGGGTTAAAAAAGTAAAAATTTAATTCACCCCTCTTTCCATAGAACATATATAAAAATAAAAAATAAAAATCACAAACATGTTCGGTATCCCCACTTCCCAAAATGCCCATTCTATCAAAATATGAACAAAATTATTCCCGTCCGTGAACAACATAACGGAAAATAGCGCCCAAATGTCCAAATCAACAATTTTTCGGCATTATTTTTTCTCTAGCAGATCAAATTTTAAGGCACAAACTTACCCCAATGTATGACCCTTTTATTGGATTTCCAATTAGATCATTTTGTTTCTTTCTAATGTGTTATGTGAATTTAATGAAAGTATAAACATAGCAGCTTAGTTCTTAGTTAGTGAATGAAAGAAAAGGTCAGCCCCAAGGTGTTCTGTATTGATGGAACCATGGGGACTTACAATAAATGAAATCACTGACAGTGCGTCTGCCTGATCGACAGTGATAAAAGTCACATCGGTGCTATTGTCATATTAGTGTATTCAATCTAACAGCATGAGTGTTGGTCTATACAAATTGTCTTATACAGAATATATGATTCTAATATTTTTGACTCAATGTCCTTCAAAATATTTAAAACAAAATGTATCTTATCTAAACCTTACACTACAATGAGATGATTGTTGTTTATAAACAATGCTGTACAAAATGTACTTAAGAGTGTTCTGTACATCATTGACTATGGATTGGTAAGTAATGCACTTTCTAGCTAATATGAGTCTTTGAACTACAAATGTAAAAATTGCCTAATTATTACAATACATAAGATTTAAAGTCAAAGCTGTTAAACTATTTTGACCTTTGTCTAGTCTAAAGAAACTGGAAAATTGAGTATTATTTTATATTCTCTATGTTTAGGAAAGTGACCTTGTACTACTCAATAGGGGGAATCTGGAGTTGAGTTGCTATACTGGGCCCAGTAACATTATATTGTACAAAGGGGGGATTACAATGCATACGTGTAATGGGGGCACTATACTGCATATGGAGCAGGGGAGCTTTTCTATTGTAGTGGGACATGGAGGGTTTAAAACTTTAAGAGGATGGGAGGCATTATACTGTATAGGGGGTGTGGGTAGTATATTGCATTGGGGATGTAAGGGCCATAGGTCATTCTACTAAATAAAGTGCATAAGGGCCTGAATGGGCTTATACTGTGTAAGCAAGATATTCTATCATGGACAAAATTTAACTATTGGATGATATACTTTGCAGGGATCCAATGTGGCAACAAGGGGATACTTGGGCATTACACATGTGGGGTCAAAAATGAAAATTTTATCATGTAGGAGTACTGTGGAGAGTGGCCACTAATGTGGCAATATACTGTGTTAAGGGTACAATGGGAAATTCCCCTGTATGGGAGAACTATAGGAAGGGAGGCACTCTTATTAAGGGACCTAGTGTGATCTGAGGGGATCTTGAAGGATTTTGGTGGAGATTTATGACAAATGTTTCTAGCTGCCAATGGCAACCATTCAGAGCTCAGCTTTCTTTTTTCCACTGCTGTTTATAAAATGAAAGCTAATTGGTTTTGATAAATGAGGCCCAATATCTTTTCTTAGTTAATAATATTTCTATAAGACAATTTCTGACAGTTAGTCAGAATGTTACCACCTAGTTAGATACGACCATCACTGATACATAGTTAAATGATATAGCCACATCTACATGTAGCTGCAGGTTGTCAGAATTAATGGGAGGATTTAATGTGGCTTCACTAGGGATATAAATAGCCATCCCGGAGTGGGGAGATGGACAGGCATAGGCGGTAAGGGGTAAGAATTGCCCGGCCTGCCATATTTACAATAGTCTCTGCTGGAAAACTGGGAGAGACTATAGTTGAAATCTCTACCAGGTTTGATCTCGCTAAGAATGCATTCTGGTGGTGGTGCAAGCCTCCGGATATACTTAGAGGACAGATCCTGTTTCTACATCAGGTGTGCGGTGCTTCGGAGGAGGGAGGTTAAGACTTTTAATCGCATGCCCTATTATTACAGCATAGTAGTCATAAAAGTGTCTAAAACTGTTTATACCCCATAAATGTTAGTCCAAGGTATTTTAGACAGTTTTGTAGATTGATAAAGGCATTTTAGACAGTTTTGTAGATTGATAAACCTGTCCTAACCCTTGTAGCATCTCTGCTGAAGCTTACAGTTGAGAGTTGAGGGGGATCACCACAGTAGATTATCTAAAAAAATAGACCACCTTTATTTGAGTCGATGAAAATAATTTAGTTCATTTTATTATTTATAAAAAAAGTTGGTTTGTTCATTCATTAAATATATATAGTATTATATTATCATCGACTTTCAAACTAGAGTTTGAAATACCTTTTCCAGCTCTGTATCTTTGCATTACTTAAAAATTGTAATTACACCAGGACATAATAAATGCAACCTGACAAATTAAACTTCATTTACTTCCCCAAATCAGCTGGTTACAGAAGTATGATCTTGTAACTTCTTGGAAGCCGAATGACATTTCAATCTGTTTATAGCTGTCAAATGAGTCAATCTCACTGTGCATGCTAAAAGAATACATTGGCTCAAATATATGAAAACTGGATCAATCTGCCTTCGTGCAGTTTGCTTCACTAATGTGCAGTTTGTTGCACACTCTTAGTAAATCTGATCTGTTTTCAGGATGTGCACACAGTTGCACCCTTTTCTTGGTGCACTTTGCTTCATGCTTTGTGACGCAATTGTGGCGAAGCAAAGTAATAAATGTGCCGTATCTAAGCACTACCATACCCCGTTAGGTGCAGAGTTTTCTATCATGTCTGTCATAGTGCAACAACGAAACAAAAGTGGTACAAACACTTCATAAATAGTGCAAGTTCATAGCACCCTATTTTTGGTGCAAACTAAGTGTTACGTCCGTGCCAAAACGCTGCACCATCCGTAGGTGGCGTTAATATCTGTGTGAACTGTGCCTTAATGTTTGTGTTTATGTCTGCCACACCCATCAGATTCTGTCTTGCAAGAGTTAATACTCTGGACCTGTAATTGCTTGCTCCTTCCACCTGAAACAGTGCCTAGTTCCCAGTGTAGCCTGGTCTCCTTGCTGGTTTATTTTTTTGTCTCCTGTGATCTCTGGATCTTTAGTCCCCTGTGATATCTAGTTCAGTCTTAACCGTTTATCTAGTGGTGGTGGTTAGGCAGTTGCTGGGCAGGTGCTGACACTAAGATAAAAAATTGGCACAGACACAGTGATATGTCTAGGTCAGTGTGTAAAAATTTGCCGATATGCCAACTTTTTAGTTTCATTATTATGGTAATAAGTAGAGGAATGGAGATCAACTGAAAGAATATGGGGAAATAACAAAGGTTTATCAAGAGTTTTAACACTTTTCCACTAGCGACATGTCATTACATGGCGTGCATAAATTTAGGTGATAAACATAGCTTACAAAGGCTGAAAAACAAAACAAAAAAAATTGCTAACTTGTATGTGTATCAGCCTGAAGTCATCTTAACTGAGACAAAAAGTCCTGCTAAACTCGGATCATTTTATCCATAAAGGAAACCATCGATTAGATATCTACCTATTTAGCTAGGTCTGATGGTGGGTAGCTAGTAACATGCTAAACCCTAATCTATTTTTACTTAATCATAGAATACTTTCTAAACTAAACAACACTTTATTGCTAATATGACTATTTTTGGCAGAGGCTTCTATATAGTAGAGTAGACTTTCTGCGCAGTGGGAGCAAAGCCTACTCCATGCCCCAGTAGCTTCTGCAATCACACCTACCTGCACATCATAAGTGCCCCCCCTCACACTTCTGTAGTGGTCTGGCTCCGGCTTCTATAGCCGTGGCTCCAGCTTCAGAATGGATGTGCATAGCAGCGCTCCTGTTGGCTTTGAAGGTAAAAATAGATTAGGGTTAAGAACGTTTCTAGAGACCTACCATCAGATCTGCCTTAATAGGTAGGTTTCCTTTCATCATACTGTTAAACCCAGCAGATATACAGACGTGGTACTTTCATTTTAGCTTCTCCTTATCACATACGTGTGTATGCATGCATGTTGGTTTTACGCATCTATTTCACATAAATATATGGATTCTCGATTGATTTGAAGTCTGAGGAGCGGCAAAGGGTCTGTCAGACCCCTCGGTCTCGGGATCTGCGGGGGTCTCAGGACTGAAACCCACCACTGATCAGCAAGTTAGGCCCTATCCTGTGGATAGGATTTCACTTGCCTTTGTGGGAAAACCCCTTTAATGCTTAATAATAAGCCAGAATATTTAACACATTGGGGCTCATTTACCCTTACACTTACCCAGTCCAGTTGCGATCCTGCAGCGCGTTGTCTGATGAGGATTCGGGTTCTGCCGGGATTCACTAAGGTTGTACGCCCGATATCCACCAGGTGTCGCTGCTGCGCCTAGGTCCGCCGGAGTTCACTTGGTTCTTCCAGGTGCATGTGAGTGCTTGATCTTGCGACACATTACGTTTTTTAAAATCTGTGGTTTTTCTGAATCCGTCGGGTTGTCAGACGGCCATGCCCCCCAAATTTCTGACATGTGAAAGCCGGCGCGATTGAGCCAAAATCCGATCGTGTGCGCCAAAATCCTGGCAGAATTCGTTGAAAAACTGAAAAATTCAGGAAACACTGAGCCCTTAGTAAATGAGCCCCATTGAGGCTGCAGGCTTGTTTGACTTTTCAGGAAAAAGCATTTTTTTCCATCATGAACTGCCAAGAAATTACCTTTTAAAATTTTTCTTGTGACGTAGACATTTGAGTTGAATTTTCCAATGGCTTGAAGAGGAATGGAATAAAAGGACTTTTCCAACACTTGTTTTTACTTAAAACTTTTAGAAAGTTACGCTCATCTCAACTCTTCATACTTCCCATCTCTATAGGGGCCTGGCGGTTGTACCGTATGTTGGGGCAGGTATAGGAACTGCTCTATAATTTGCAGTGCAGGTACCCTTCTCGGTCACGGTGCAGTGAGGCTCATGTGCTCACTGTACTGTGACTCTGCATAATGACACAGTCAATGACAACCACTAACTGGCTGCAGTTTATCTGACCAGTTCACTTTCACCATATACGGTTGTCTCCGTGAGGCCTTTATATTTTATTTTAATCAAAAAATTGTACAAATCACATAGGGGCACATTTACTAAGGGCTGTGCACCAGTTTTAAGTTGGACTTTGCACGTCATTTCTAGTGCAAACTGCTTGCACAGGTATTGAAGAAGTGTCCGTGCCACAATTGTGACACACAATTGGCTGCACTAGGCATCACTCAACAAAAATTAGGTGTGTTCCAGAGCTCAGTCGGACGTGCACCAGATTTATCATCTATACCTATAGTTGACCACTGGATAGAGGTGGAGCCGGTTGCAAAATGTATACCTTAGTTAGTACAACATAATAACCTCTAAAGTCATGTACACCACCAAAGCCTAGGGCTAAGAATAATACATGTAAGCCTATTTTGTCGACCCGAAGAGGGGACGGGCCCAGGATATAAAACACATAATTCTGATATAGTAAAATCGTACTTTATTAAATTCAACATACAAAAAACATGAAAGAATTTTAATTGATATAAGTTAAAAGTGTACAGCCACAGATGGTGGTACGCAGACAAAGGAGTAACACCACTTAGACACAAAGGGAAAAACCATGCATTATATATTATCTAAGACTCGAGTAAATTTGAGAGATGTGCCGATATAGACATATTGTAGTGTTAATGCATATATAAAGTCATATTGCACTTGTGCCGAGAATTTTAAAATAAACAAGTTTTCTTACCCATAATCAGATAGCAGGTTCCCAGGTCCAGGGCGACTCCAGCCCCCACGCGCGTTTCGGCTCAAATGAGCCTTCGTCTGGAGGTGGCGTCATCCATGTCAAGGCAACCCTATAAACAGAAGGTGGGCCAATCAATTTGTAGCGCTATGGCACGTGGTGCCTGTATGTAATGGTTACATGGGGAATTGCGAGTATGCGCAGTGGAGAGAGTAAAACAAAACCTCCACGCACAGGCGCATCCCCGCCGCCGTATCACATGATTGCTAAGGTATTTGGGAGCATGCGTAATGGAAGGAAAATAAAGTAGTTCCCATACGCAGGCGCATCCCAGCGGCTATGTCAATTACAGGCGCATCCCAGCGGCTATGTCAATTGCCGATGCCAAGTCCGTCTAAGGAGGGAAGCGGCTTAAGAAGGTACCAGGTGAATACAATATGGGTTATAGCAATACTGGAAGTATAATTGGGGGGAAGGAGAAAGAAAAATAAATAAACCGCAGGGAGAAATTACTTGCATGATTGTATATATATATAGCCTATTCATATTAACCTCAATACAGGATAAAGAGAAAGGAAAAAGAACATTATGTACATTATATACATTATAATAACATTATATAAAAAGATGTTAAGTGGCATGATAGAGTATAATATTAAAAACATTCATTTAAGTGCAAGATGCGAGGGTTATACAACATATTTATATTCGTGAGTAACCATGATGCTACATAATGCATATGCATCAATAATCTTATAATAACTGTTTATCCATATTAGCATCTGAAGAAAGAACAATTAAATAGTAATAAGTGGCACAGCATTATATAAAAGGTATTATTTTTGGTGCAAAGTACAAAAGTTGCATAATATAATAAACACTAATAATGAAGATCAGATGGTCCTCGCGGAGCTATCGATTTTGTCCCATATCTGATTATGGGTAAGAAAACCCGTTTATTTTAAAATTCTCGGCACAAGTGCAATATGACTTTATATATGCATTAACACTACAATATGTCTATATCGGCACATCTCTCAAATTTACCCGAGTCTTAGATAATATATAATGCATGGTTTATCTCCTGGGCCGGTCCCCTCTTTGGGTCGACAAAATAGGCTTATATGTATTATTCTTAGCCCTAGGCTTTGATGGTGGACATGACTTTAGAGGTTATTATGTTGTACTAACTAAGGTATACATTTTGCAACCGGCTCCACCTCTATCCAGTGGTCAACTATAGGTATAGACTTTAACTTTGCTGTGGTTTGTTTCACAGATATTGGCACTACTGACACCATGAACTATCTGTCCAGGGAACATACCTGGCGGACACAATTAAACCTTGTTTTTAATGATGCGGCGACAGGTGGTGGCGCAGAAGGTGGTAGGGATGTAGGCATGGCTCAGAGAACTTTAAAGAACCTTCTCCACAAACAAATGAAGATCTGGTGGAATGGAGCGTTTTTAAAAAAATTTGTCGAACACAAATTAATACCGCGGGGACTTCGAATTCAGGTATTCCCAGCATTTCCTATAGAGGATGAGACATTTATTTCCCAATGGGAAGACATTTGCTCTACTTGTTCCATCAAATTTATGGAAATGCGGATTGAAAACAATAAAAAAATCTTGGAAACCATGGCTGTAGAAATTGAACAGATACGCACAACATTGAAATCTGCATCAACAGAGGAATCCATGAAAGTATTTGAAGAGTCCCTAGAAGCAGATTTTGGCAAGTGGGAGAAAGAGATCTGTGATGCAAAAGCAAAGAAATTTCAACGGGACCTCAATGATTTTGCTTCTAAACATACATTTAAGTGGAAACGCCTGGTAGGAGCAGACTAAAGGTAATTAATCTCTCTAATAGATCACTCACTAGGGATGAAGTTAATGTGTTGGAGAAAGGTTTAACATTCTCCCCAAGTACTAAATTTGATGTCTTCACAGCAGTGAAGGACCTTCACATGTTTGGCAGGTCCTTGGTTTTTAAAAAATGGTTCCACACTATCGAACCAGAGCAAATATTTGACACAACAGCAGAAATTGAGGCAGTGAGGATCTTGGAGGAACTTCAAGAGGAACATGCCGTGGACAATCAAATTCCTCAATGTATAAAGAAAAAATCCACAAAATTTGTCGATCTGCCCAGCGGTGGACCAGTTTGTCAAAGAGGTAACCCAGGAATTCTCACGGATGCAACAACAGGTCAGTCAATTTGTCCAATAAAGAGAGAGTCCAAGTGGTGGTGATCTATGATCACACATTTAAACAGACCTGCTCTACTCCCGGTGCGTGAACCTGCAGGAACGCCTTTCTTCTCTTGCCGGATGATGTATTGCGGCAACTTCTACAAGGAGGCTTTTCTTTCTCCACCAGAAAAGCCCCCACTATAGGTAGTATATTGTCTCCGAGTGACACCAATAGAAACATTCACACAAGGTCTTGGCTGAACACGAAAGGATTTTATAAATGTGGGGCTAAAATTTTTAAAAGTTGTAAATATGCACGTAATTGCAAAACAACGTTAGACAAAAATAAAAACACTGAAATAACTATACGAGATTTTATAAATTGTAATACCAAAAACGTTGTATACTGCATTACATGTATTTTTTGCAACAAAGATTATATAGGTTGTACGAGCAGAGCATTAAAAGAACGTATAAGAGAACACCTTAATGGTGTCACCAATTTTGTTTATAACAATCCGTCCAACGCCGCAAGACATTTTATCAACTATCATGATAGAGATCTATCAGGCTTTACTTTCTGTGGCTTGGAAAGGGTTAAACAAAATAAAAGGGGTGGTGACCTGAGAAGAAAACTTCTAAATCGGGAGGGATTTTGGATCCTTACTAAGGATTGCATATATCCTAAAGGATTCAACGTGAGAAATGACCTATTGGTAAATTATTAAATCCCATACCTCTGGTTAGGTTATTTTGCGTTATTTTATGTATTACGATGTCTTGTTATACATTATGATGTTTTTATTGTAAATATATGTACAAACACAGAGTGTTGGAGGTGCGATTGAGACACACACACCTGGTTAATCACCTTACCATTTCCGGTATCTAGAGTATAAGTGTCTCTCACACCACATTCACTTTTATCTATGACTAAGGACCGAGAAGGTCAGAAACGCGTCAGATTTTATTCTTCTTTGTAATCGCTGTACCCATGTACGAATAAAGTTCAGCCTCACCGAAAATGTGAGTAGATTCATCGACCACTATCTCAAGAAAATAGTTGAAACTCTACCCTCTTACACACGGGATACATCCGACTTACTACGCAAAATTGATGGCCTACATATTACAGATGACATGCTCCTGGTAACTTGTGATGTTGAATCACTGTATACCAGTATTCGACACCAGGATGGGCTCAGCGCAGTAAAATTCTTCCTGTCTATGGAAAACTTCGACCATGCATTTACTTCCTTTCTACTTCAATTGTTGGAATTTGTGTTATTCCATAACTTTTTCGTCTTCAACGGGTCCTTCTACCTGCAGCTCCAGGGTACAGCAATGGGGGCGTCCTGTGCGCCCTCATATGTGAATTTGTTCCTGGGGCTGTGGGAGAGGGACCTGTTGGGAGACGATCGTGATGTCACTATGGACCGGGTCACATTTTGGGCCCGGTACATAGATGACATCCTGATAGTCTGGAGGGGAGATCTTTGTAAACTACAACAATTTGTCGAGAGATTGAACCACAATCATCTCAATATAAAACTCACATATAATGCTGACAAACAGATGGTTTCTTTCCTGGATATACTCTTATTTAAAGATACAAATGGCTTTTTACAGACCAATGTGTACAGAAAGGAAACTGTGGTCAATGCATTACTTCATGCTACATCTTCACATCCCCCACAGACAATTGATGCGGTACCCATTGGTCAATTCCTTCGTATCAAAAGAATTTGCTCTACTGATCAAGCATTCGAATCTCAAGCAAGGGCAACAGGGCCATCAAGAAAGCCTACTGGCGGGCAAAATGTACACCTCGACAGCAACTATTGATACCACAGATCAAAGAAAAAGCCTCCCCCCAGGTGAGATACATCACGAATTATCATTCACAGTGGAATGAAATGCGCAATGTCCTTAGGAGATACTGGCCGATATTGCATTCTGACCCCATCATAGGGAAATACATTGCCCCTTATCCCACCACAACCGCACGTCGAGCAAAGAATCTCAGTGATCACCTGGTAAGGAGTCATTATACTCCCGACAATCCCAAAACGATCTTTGGCGCCAACCTGCCATGTTGGGGATGTAAGCCATGTGCCAAGTGCATAGCTTGCCCGAATGTAGAAACATGTGATACCTTCTGTAACTCTGCTGGCACAAAAATCTTTAAAATCACTGAAAGCATTACATGCAGTACCCAAGCAGTGATCTACTATGCGACATGCCCCTGTAAGAGATGCTAATTTCAATACAGAGAGCAAACCAATTGCACAACACTTCAGAGAGAGACATCACTCGAGCCCCAGTGTCTTGAAAGTTCGAGGTATTGATAAGATTTCCCTAGGTATTAGAGGCGGCCCTATACAGAAAAGGCTAGCACAACAGGAATCAAGATGGATTTGGACGCTTAACACCATCTACCCAAATGGACTTAATGAATCACTCAGCTTCCCAAATGGACTTAATGAATCACTTCCCCGATTGTAAGACACCCCCGAAAGTAGGACGTAGTGGGGGTGTAAGGGGGGACGTCTAATGTAAGACGTACCCCGAAAGTTAGACGTACCGGAGGCAAATTATATGGTACCTGCTTCAGGACCATGGACAGCAGGGGGAGCCGGGAGCGGAGGGGGGATTGGTAGCTGCTGGCGGCAGTCAGAAGTCGGCCGGCAGGGGCGGGAGTACGATGCAGCTTCCGGGAGCGGAGGGGTGGAAAGCGGAGGTACTGTATGTGGGGGTCAGGTTGGAGCCGGCCAAAGGGTGGGCGGGAGCTTGATGCCGGCGGAAGCTGGAGATCGCGGGACCGGGGCATACAGAAACACGCAGCCTCCGTGCCCTCATGTGCAGCCTCTGATTGGACCAGCGGCTCCTTCACGAGGAAGATGAAGCTACACCTCTACCCAGCACTACAGAGGAATTGATCCCATCGCCATTACGGTACCAGGTACTGTAACCCTATGGGAGACAGTGTGTGGGATACTGTATGGGGCTGTAACCCTATGGGAGACTGTGTGGGATACTGTTTGGGGCTGTAACCCTATGGGAGACTGTGTGGGATACTGTATGGGGCTGTAACCCTAAGGGAGATGTGTGGGATACTGTATGGGGCTGTAACCCTATGGGAGATGTGTGGGATACTGTATGGGGCTGTAACCCTAAGGGAGATGTGTGGGATATCGAAATTTTTTTCCAATATAAGACATACCCCGAAAGTAAGACATAGTGGGACTTTTGAGGGTAAAAAGAATGTAAGACACTGTCTTTCGGGGAAACACGGTATGCGCCCTTCCTTTGATTCCTTTCCCGGCTCCATAATTATCGCTCTAGTTTGTGGGGAGGGTTCTTTCTGAAGTCCATGTTACATCCATCCACCTGCGTCATCATGTATGATAACAACGCGTTTTTTAAAAAAAATAAGTTTTTAATTTAACATGTTTTTATGTGTTTGAGTCATAGGTACCTGACTTTCTCCCTGGTCGGCCACCTCAGCATTAGTGTGAAGGAATAGCACTTATCCGGACAAAATCGATAGCTCCACAAGGACCATCTGATCTTCATTCCACTTCATAGCCTCTACGATAAATATGATGACTATAACGTTCATAATTACTTACCTCTTGATTCCCTATGTTCTTTAATAGTACAGCCCACTATTTTGATTCCATACCTGCACATTTCATGTAATGCAGTTTTACGATTGAGGTTATGACCTTTAGATCTGTTCATATTGGATATGTACTAGTAAGTGTCCTTCCATAGGGATTTATGCATTTCACCTAACCTCCATATTTGTTGGTATATATAACGGAGCCACCCAGGCATGTAAACAACTATAAAACAGCATATTAACCACTGTTTTTCTTTTCCAGGCACTTATTATATGGTTCTTCATGAAATCTCATCATTCACTGCTCCCCATCCTCACAAGTCCTCACTTCCTTCACCTTGCACCCCACACCCCCCCCCCTTCTCCTTCACTTCCCACCACATTCACTATTATAGTGTTTATTATATTATGCAACTTTTGTACTTTGCACCAAAAATAATACCTTTTATATAATGCTGTGCCACTTATTACTATTTAATTGTTCTTTCTTCAGATGCTAATATGGATAAGCAGTTATTATAAGATTATTGATGCATATGCATTATGTAGCATCATGGTTACTCACGAATATAAATATGTTGTATAACCCTCGCATCTTGCACTTAAATGAATGTTTTTAATATTATACTCTATCATGCCACTTAACATCTTTTTATATAATGTTATTATAATGTATATAATGTACATAATGTTCTTTTTCCTTTCTCTTTATCCTGTATTGAGGTTAATATGAATAGGCTATATATATATACAATCATGCAAGTAATTTCTCCCGGCAGTTTATTTATTTTTCTTTCTCCTTCCCCCCAATTATACTTCCAGTATTGCTATAACCCATATTGTATTCACCTGGTACCTTCTTAAGCCGCTTCCCTCCTTAGACGGACTTGGCATCGGCAATTGACATAGCCGCTGGGATGCGCCTGTAATTGACATAGCCGCTGGGATGCGCCTGCGTATGGGAACTACATTCTTTTCTTTCCATTACGCATGCTCCCAAATACCTTAGCAATCATGTGATACGGCGGCGGGATGCGCCTGCGCGTGGAGGTTTTGTTTTACTCTCTCCACTGCGCATACTTGTAATTCCCCATGTAACCATTACGTACAGGCACCACGTGCCATAGCGCTGCAAATTGATTGGCCCACCATCTGTTTATAGGCTCAGACGAAGGCTCATTTGAGCCGAAACGCGCGTCGGGGCGTCACCCTGGACCTGGGAACCTGCTATCTGATTATGGGTAAGAAAACCCGTCTATTTTAAAATTCTCGGCACAAGTACAATATGACTTTATATATGCATTAACACTACAATGGGGCACATTTACTAAGGGTCCGCAGCCGCGAATCCGTCTGGCTTTTCCTGAATATTTCCGCTTTGCGCTGTATTTCACAGGATTGTGGCACACGTGATCGATTTTTGGCGCAATCGCGCCGACTTTCACGCAACAGAAATCGGGGCCGTGGCCACCAAACAACCCGAAGGATTCGGAAAAACCGCGGAATTTAAAAAGCCATTTGTGTCACAAGATCAATCACTCACATACACCAGAAAAAAGCAGGTGAACTACGACAGACCTGGTGAATATCGGCGCACGGACCTTAGTGAATCCCGGCAGAACCCAAATCAGCGTCGGAGAACCCGCTGCTGGATCGCGACTGGACCGGTTAAGTAAATGTGCCCCAATATGTCTATATTGGCACATCTCTCAAATTTTCCCGAGTCTTAGATAACATATCACGCATGGTTTTTCCCTTTGTGTCTAATTGGTGTTACTCCCTTGTCTGCGTACCACCATCTGTGGCTGTACACTTTTAACTTATATCAATTAAAATTCTTTCATGTTTTTTGTATGTTGAATTTAATAAAGTACTATTTTACTATATCAGAATTATGTGTTTTATATCCTCGGCCCGTCCCCTCTTCGGGTCGACAAAATAGGCTTATATAACCAGATTTATCATGCAAAGTCTGTGGCATGCCCTATGTTAAAGGTGCACCCAAAAAAGTGGGTACACTCTGTTGGGGTAGTGCAGGGAAGTGACAGATTCATGATTTCTGGTGCCAATTGTTCTTGAATTTAGCGCACCCTGCACTATATACAGGCTAACTGCATTTAGTGAAGTTTGCACTACTCTTAATAAATGTGACCCCATAGTGTATGGAAATACAGTTTTTCCCCTCATTTACACATATAAATATTTATTTAACACACATGAGTATACAATATCCCCCACCGGGGCCTAGCCTTTTCTTGTGGGCCTGGAGGCTGCCGGGGCCAAGAATACTGGAGTGGCTTACTATTGCGGCCTAGGGCAAGTTGTGGTCACGGTGCTCAGTAATGGGACTGGAGGGCTGACCTACAGCCTGGCAGGTCTCCAGCAGGCGGTGTGTGCAAGAAATAAGGAGGGAAAGGCTGATGTACTTTTTTCTCTCTGGTGCAACCCCTGAGTGTCTACAGGATGAGTCCCTGGGCAATGGATGGAGAAGCCCGTGGTGGTAGACAGCCATATCCAGGGATCAGACGGAGGCAAAGTGTTGCAAATCAACTTAAAGTTCTTTATTGAACAGCATATAGCAAGCAACGGGCAAAAACAGTCAAACAGCATATTCTGATTCTGGTTACTGGAGCGGTCATGGAGAGTAGTCCGCATGAATGGTGCATCGGCCTGATAGTAGATGCAGGCTGGGATAGTTGAGATGGAGCTGTGTCCAAATTGTGGAACCTGCAGCTCTGGGTTTAGAGTTTCCTAACTCACTTCCTGGGTTTGATATCTGTGACAGCACTGAAGGTGTTTACTGTTCACTCTGACTCTGCAGACTGGACCATGTGCTCCCACTGCACAGGGGTTTTATCCTCCCCCTGGTCAGGGGGTAGCACCTCTCCAATCACACTCCAATTTACAATACAGCCAAATAATTGGATAACATCTTAATCCCATTTAACTATTGCCTTTCCAGGCAGAGCTGCAAGTTACCTAAGTTCTCCTGGCATTATTGATAGTTCTCCTGATAATATTGCAGGCTCACCAGATGGATCCTAACAGGAAGAGGGCACTGTTGGCAACTACCACCTTGCCTATAAGTTGGCAGGGGTGTTGTAAGTACATGACAAAAATTACTAATTGGGGGCCAAACATACAAAGCACACAACAATCATCCATGTGAGAATGTGTTTTTATTTTTTTTTTTTAAAGCCAGTGACCATCTGATAACAAGTTCAATAGATAATAGATAAGTTCAACAAGATAATAGAACACAAACACTCAAGCTTCATTCATTTTAATATATAACTATGTTTTATAAAACAAATCACTGAAATTCACTTTACCATATTATTTTGTAATGAGAATCTCTTGAGTTTAACGACCTTTAGAAGTAAGCTGGCTACATTGAGGCTCCTAGGTTGCTGTCTTGAAAAAACACTGTGCAATAAAGTTGTCTTTAATATCCTTTCTAAATGGTCTGCAAAATGTTTAGCAAAAGTGCATTTCTTATGTTTTATTTACGTGTGCTATAATTCCGATGCGGTAAAGGTCATAGTCACTATTACAAATTATTTTAGCAGCAAGGTATTATTTTGTTAATATGTACAATGAGGTCAAACTGTAAAACAAATTAAATAGTGTATTAAAGCTTTACAGCAGCCTGTGAGACTTAGTGATAAAGGTGTCATATCTATACTATATAATAGAAAACTATATGTTATTCCTATAATGCTATAAATGTGAAGGACAGACCTCTCACTGAACAAAGCATGATTGTTAATATTGCTCTGCCATATGTCCTCTTCACACAATGTAAAAGAACTTAACATAGAAATACTTATGTCAAAATTGAATTGAAATTAAAAAAAAATAAATCAGTTTTATAAGTTTTATAAACCAAATACTACCTGTAATCTATCTTTATATGTATCTATTTAGTATTTGGCACAGAGTACAGGTAGATACATCAAACAAGTTTTTGTGGAACATATACTTTAGGTATGGAAAGTATTCAGACACCAGATTGGCAAAAATATTCCCGGGTATTTCGGGGAGATGTTGGAGAGATTGTGGTGAGGAAGATTCATTATCTCATGTATTCTGGGGGTGTCCAAAACTTTATGGACCAAGGTCTTTGAAATATACCATTAAGTAGGTGAGAAAGGATGAAGCCCTGGCTCTGGTGGGGATAAAGAGGGTACTAGAGATGAGCGAACATACTCGTCCGAGCTTGATGCTCGTTCGAGCATTAGCGTACTCGAAACTGCTCGTTGCTCGGACGAATACTTCGCCCGCTCGAGAAAATGGCAGCTCCCGCCGTTTTGCTTTTTGGCGGCCAGAAACAGAGCCAATCACAAGCCAGGAGACTCTGCACTCCACCCAGCATGACGTGGTACCCTTACACGTCGATAGCAGTGGTTGGCTGGCCAGATCAGGTGACCCTGGGATAGACTAGCCGCTGCCCGCGCTGCTCGGATCATTCTGTGTCTGGATGCCGCTAGGGAGAGAGCTGCTGCTGGTCAGGGAAAGCGTTAGGGTGTTCTATTAGAATAGTGTTAGGCAGGAGTGATTCTACAAGAACCCAACAGCCCTTCTTAGGGCTACAATAACGTTATACTTTTTTTTTTTTTGTTTGCTTGTGGCTGGGCTTGCTGGCAGCTAGTACCATATTGTGAGGAATTTGCAGGGGGACTTGCTACCGTTGTGTTTAGCTCTTAGTGACACACATATCCACCTCAAACACCAAAGTGGGAAAATTTATTAGGGGTTTGATTTCAATTAGGCACAGTCTGGCAGTTTCTTTTTATTTTACGTTTATTTTTTCATAACTCAGCGTCATCTCATCAGTGTGCTTTCATACTTGGCTAGAAAATAGCCATAGGAGAATCCAAACGGCTTACTTACGCCTACAGTAGCGTTATATATATTTGATTTCTGGTTGATCTGCTGGTGGCTGTCCTTGCTGCAGTGCATCTACTAGCAAATTGTGAGCAATTTGTAGTGAGACTTGCGACCGCTGTGTTTTGCGCTTAGTGACGCACATATCCATCGCAAAGACCGAAGTGGGAAAATTTATTAGGGGTTGGATTTCAATTAGGCACAGTCTGCCATTTCCTTTTTTATTTTACGTTTATTGTTTTAATAACTCAGCGTCATCTCATCTGGCATAGCAGTGTGCTTTCATACTTGGCTAGAAAATAGCCATAGGAGAATCCAAACGGCCTACTTACGCCTACAGTAGCGTTATATATATTTGATTTCTGGTTGATCTGCTGGTGGCTGTCCTTGCTGCAGTGCATCTACTAGCAAATTGTGAGCAATTTGTAGTGAGACTTGCGACCGCTGTGTTTTGCGCTTAGTGACGCACATATCCATCGCAAAGACCGAAGTGGGAAAATTTATTAGGGGTTGGATTTCAATTAGGCACAGTCTGCCATTTCCTTTTTTATTTTACGTTTATTTTTTTAATAACTCAGCGTCATCTCATCTGGCATAGCAGTGTGCTTTCATACTTGGCTAGAAAATAGCCATAGGAGAATCCAAACGGCCTACTTACGCCTACAGTAGCGTTATATATATTTGATTTCTGGTTGATCTGCTGGTGGCTGTCCTTGCTGCAGTGCATCTACTAGCAAATTGTGAGCAATTTGTAGTGAGACTTGCGACCGCTGTGTTTTGCGCTTAGTGACGCACATATCCATCGCAAAGACCGAAGTGGGAAAATTTATTAGGGGTTGGATTTCAATTAGGCACAGTCTGCCATTTCCTTTTTTATTTTACGTTTATTTTTTTAATAACTCAGCGTCATCTCATCTGGCATAGCAGTGTGCTTTCATACTTGGCTAGAAAATAGCCATAGCAATAGGATAGCATCGTTTGGTTTTAAAAACTAAAAAACATAAAAAAAAACTAAAAAACACAAAAAAACACAAAAAAAAGTTAAAAAAAAATTAAAGTTATAACTTTTATTTTCAAAATGTTTAACCCGAGGGCTAGGGGTAGAGGACGAGGGCGGGGACGTGGGCGTCCAACTACTGCAGGGGTCAGAGGCCGTGGTCCTGGGCGGGGTGAGACACCACCTGCTTATGAGGGAGCAGGGGAACGCCGCAGAGCTACACTCCCTAGGTTCATGTCTGAAGTTACTGGGACTCGTGGTAGAGCACTGTTGAGGCCAGAACAGTGCGAACAGGTGATGTCGTGGATTGCCGACAATGCTTCGAGCAATTTCCACCAGTCAGTCTTCCACGCAGTCCACCCATGTCACCGAAATCGGCACTCCTCCAGCTCCTGCACCTCAGCCTCCTCCCCCCCAGTCTGCCCCCTCCCAGGAAAATTTGGCATTTGAAACAGCATACTCTGAGGAACTGTTTTCTGGACCCTTCCCACAGTCACAAACCACTTGTCTGGTTGCTGCTGAGCAATTTTCCGATGCCCAGGTTTTCCACCAGTCGCAGTCTGTGGGTGATGATGACCTTCTTGACGTAGTGGAAGAAGTGTGTAAAGAGGTGTCCGACGATGAGGAGACACGGTTGTCAGACAGTGGGGAAGTTGTTGTCAGGGCAGGAAGTCCGAGGGGGGAGCAGACTGAGGGATCGGAGGATGATGAGGTGACAGACCCAAGCTGGGTTGATAGGCCGGGTGAACACAGTGCTTCTGAGACGGAGGAGAGTCCTCGACCAGAACAGGTTGGAAGAGGCAGTGGTGGGGCCAGACGGAGAGGCAAGGCCAGACCTGGTGCATCAGCGCCAAATGTGTCAACTAGTGAAGCTCCCATGGCGAGGGCTCCTGCGGCGAGGGCTAGATTTTCAGAAGTCTGGAGGTTCTTTAAGGAAACACCGGATGACCGACGGACTGTGGTGTGCAACATTTGCCAAACCAGGATCAGCAGGGGTTCCACCACTAATAGCTTAACTACCACCAGTATGCGCAGGCATATGAATGCTAAACACCCCACTCAGTGGCAACAAGCCCGTTCACCTCCGGCCGTGCACACCACTGCTCCTTCCCCTGTGTCAGCTAATAGTCAGCCCCCTGCCCAGGACCCTGCCACAAAAACCCCATCGTCGCCTCCACGATCCTCCACAGCATCCACCAGCGTTCAGCTCTCCATACCCCAGACGCTGGAGCGGAAACGCAAATATAATGCAACCCACCCGCACGCCCAAGCCCTTAATGTCCACATCTCCAGATTGCTTAGTCTGGAGATGCTGCCCTATAGGCTAGTAGAGACCGAGGCCTCGGCCTCGGTATTCGGTCCCCAGCCGCCACTACTTTTCCCGATGTGCCGTCCCAGCCCTGCACCAGCACGTGTCAGACAACATCATCCGTGCCCTGACCAACGCCGTTTCTGACAAGGTCCACCTGACCACGGACACGTGGACAAGTGCTGCCGGGCAGGGCCACTATATATCGCTGACGGCACATTGGGTTAACTTGGTGGAGGCTGGGACCGAGTCTGACCCTGCGGCTGGTCATATACTGCCGACACCGAGGATTGCGGGGCCTACCTCGGTCCAGGTGTTTCAGGCCTACTATGCCTCCTCCTCCTCCCACCCCTCCTCCACCTCCTCCTCCGAACTACCATCCATGGGCATGGCGCCATCAGTCGGTAGCTCTAGGCACAGCAGCAGTGCCGTCGCTAAGCGACAGCAGGCGGTGCTCAAACTGCTGAGCCTAGGCGATAAAAGGCACACCGCCCAAGAACTATTACAGGGCATCACGGCGCAGACTGATCTGTGGCTGGCACCGCTGAACCTGAAGCCAGGCATGGTTGTGTGTGACAACGCCCGTAACCTGGTCTGCAACTCGGCAGACTGACACATGTGCCATGCCTGGCCCATGTGTTAAATCTGATAGTTCAGCGTTTCCTCAAGACATACCCCAATCTGTCTGATTTGCTCACGAAGGTGCGCCGCATCTGTGCGCATTTCAGGAAGTCCAGCACAGATGCTGCCACTCTCAGGGCAGCGCAGCGCCGCCTCCAACTGCCCGCTCACCGACTGTTGTGCGACGTGCCCACGAGGTGGAATTCAACACTGACCATGTTATCCAGAGTTTACCAGCAGCGCCGAGCGATTGTAGACTGCCAGATGTCAACTTCCACCAGAACTGGTAGTCAGGTCAGTCAGCTTCCTCAAGTCTACAATGAGGAGTGGACGTGGATGTCTGATATCTGTCAGGTGCTGAGTAACTTTGAGGAGTCAACACAGATGGTCAGTGGCGATGCCGCCATCATCAGCCTCACCATCCCGCTGCTTGGCCTGTTGAAAAACTCTCTGATCAGCATGAAGTCGGAAGCTTTGCGCTCGTCACAAGAGACGGGGGAAGAAGATTCCCTTGTTGATAGCCAAAGCACCCTTAGGTCTGTTTCTCAGCGCATATCGGAGGAGGTGGAGGTGGAGGAGGATGAGGAGGAAGAGGAGGAGAATGTTGGCGAGACACAAGAGGGGACCATTGTTGAGTCCTTCACTGTTCAGCGTGTATGGGCAGAAGAAGAGGAGTTGGAGGAGTTGGAGGAGGAGGAAATGGACAGTCAGGCCAGTGAGGGGAGTGAATTCTTACGCGTTGGTACTCTGGCGCATATGGCAGATTTCATGCTAGGCTGCCTATCCCGTGACCCTCGCGTTCAAAGAATTTATTCCAGCACCGATTACTGGGTGTTCACTCTCCTGGACCCACGGTACAAGCAAAATCTTTCCACTCTCATCCCTGGAGAGGAAAGGAGTGTGAGAATGCATGAATACCAGCAGGCCCTGGTGCACAAGCTGAAACAGTATTTCCCTTCTGACAGCGCTAGCGGCAGAGTGCGTAGTTCTGCGGGACAAGTAGCGAGGGAGAGTAGGCGAGCAGGCAGCTTGTCCAGCACTGGCAAGGGTACGCTTTACAAGGCTTTTGCCAGCTTTATGTCACCCCAGCAAGACACTGTCACCTGTCCCCAGTCTCGGCAGAGTAGGACTGATCTTTACAGAAAGATGGTGAGGGAGTACGTAGCTGACCATACCATCATCCTAAATGATCACACAGCTCCCTACAACTACTGAGTTTCAAAGCTGGACATGTGGCACGAACTGGCGCTGTACGCCTTGGAGGTTCTTGCCTGCCCTGCCGCTAGCGTCTTGTCCGAGCGGGTTTTCAGTGCAGCTGGTGGCATCATCACCGATAAGCGTACACGCCTGTCGACTGACAGCGCTGACAGGCTGACGCTTATTAAGATGAATAAAGCTTGGATTTCTCATAATTTCCAATCTCCACCAGGTGAAGGAAGCTCAACCTGAATAATTTATCCACTCCTCCTCCTCCTCATTTTCCTCCTTCTCCTCCTCTTTGTACAGTAACGCAGAGGAAACTGGCTATTTTTTGACAGGACCCACTGGCTCTAGCTATAGTACTTTATGCATTTAATTTTTCTGGAGGGCCACCGACCCGGTCCTCTGTTTTAAACAATTTTTGGGAGTGCCACATACAGGCACTCAATCTATTAAATTTTTCTGGAGGGCCACCTACCTGCTCCTCTGGTTTGAAAACTTTTTTGGACTGCCACATACAGGCACTCAATCTATTCCATTTTTCTGGAGGGCCACCTACCTGCTCCTCTGGTTTGAAAACTTTTTTGGACTGCCACATACAGGCACTCAATCTATTCAATTTTTCTGGAGGGCCACCTACCTGCTCCTCTGGTTTGAAAACTTTTTTGGACTGCCACATACAGGCACTCAATCTATTTCATTTTTCTGGAGGGCCACCTACCTGCTCCTCTGGTTTGAAAACTTTTTTGGACTGCCACATACAGGCACTATCCAAATTAAATTGTCTCCATAGCAGCCTCCACACATTGTCTCCATTGCTACCTCCAAAAGTCGTCCATATAGCTGCCTCCATACATCGTCCCCTTATCAAACGAGGTGTGTCAGGCAGAAATTTGGGTTGTTTTCATGGATTCCACAGTTGTTAACTTTGTCGCCACCCTGCTGTGTTATCCACAAAATATACTGGCAAACTTTTATCATTTACCAATATTATTTTAGCGCTTCTTGCGCATCTGTTTACATTCCCCTCACCCGCCATATCCTAAACTTATAAGAACGCTACTACACTTGATCTTATACAAAAGGTTCTTAGAAGTGCTGTTTGGGGAGTAGCCTAGAGACAGGGGCTTGGATTGGCGAAAGCTCGCCTGGCAGCGGAGCGCCAGCTCCATGCGCATCATGCGCTTCTTGCGCATCTGTTTACATTCCCCTCACCCGCCATATCCCAAACTTATAAGAACGCTACTACACTTAACTTGGTGCAGGCTGGGACCGAGTCTGACCCTGGGGCTGGTCATATACTGCCGACGCAGAGAATTGCGGGGCCTACCTCGGTCCAGGTCTCAAAGGCCTAGTATACCTCCTCCTCCTCCCACCCCTCCTCCACCTCCTCCGAATTACCATCCGTGGCCATGGCGCCATCAGTCGGTAGCTCTAGGCACAGCAGCAGTGCCGTCGCTAAGCGACAGCAGGCGGTGCTCAAACTGCTGAGCCTAGGCGATCAAAGGCACACCGCCCAAGAGCTATTACAGGGCATTCCACATCAAACTTGTTAACTTTGTCGCCACCCTGCTGTGTAATCCACAAAATATACCGGCAAACTTTTATCATTTACCGATATTATTTCAGCGCTTCTTGCGCATCTGTTTACATTCCCCTCACCCGCCATATCCCAAACTTATAAGAACGCTACTACACTTGATCTTATACAAAAGGTTCTTAGAAGTGCTGTTTGGGGAGTAGCCTAGAGACAGGGGCTTGGATTGGCGAAAGCTCGCCTGGCAGCGGAGCGCCAGCTCCATGCGCATCATGCGCTTCTTGCGCATCTGTTTACATTCCCCTCACCCGCCATATCCCAAACTTATAAGAATTCTACTACACTTAACTTGGGGCAGGCTGGGACCGAGTCTGACCCTGGGGCTGGTCATATACTGCCGACGCAGAGAATTGCGGGGCCTACCTCGGTCCAGGTCTCAAAGGCCTAGAATACCTCCTCCTCCTCCCACCCCTCCTCCACCTCCTCCTCCTCCGAATTACCATCCGTGGGCATGGCGCCATCAGTCGGTAGCTCTAGGCACAGCAGCAGTGCCGTCGCTAAGCGACAGCAGGCGGTGCTCAAACTGCTGAGTCTAGGCGATAAAAGGCACACCGCCCAAGAGCTATTACAGGGCATTCCACATCAAACTTGTTAACTTTGTCACCACCCTGCTGTGTAATCCACAAAATATACTGGCAAACTTTTATCATTTACCGATATTATTTCAGCGCTTCTTGCGCATCTGTTTACATTCCCCTCACCCGCCATATCCCAAACTTATAAGAACGCTACTACACTTGATCTTATACAAAAGGTTCTTAGAAGTGCTGTTTGGGGAGTAGCCTAGAGACACGGGCTTGGATTGGCGAAAGCTCGCCTGGCAGCAGAGCGCCAGCTCCATGCCAAGATCCAACTAACATAGTTTTAACTGCAGCACCTTTAATCTACTACTAGTTCACTGCCTCCATACATGGTCCCCTTATCAAACGAGCTGTGTCAGGCAGAATTTTGGGTTGTTTTCATGGCTTCCATGTTAACTTTGTCGCCACCCTGCTGTGTAATCCACAAAATATACTGGCAAACTTTTATCATGTACCGATATTATTTGAGCGCTTCTTGCTCACCTCCTTTGGTTCCTCTCTGCCACCCATTGGTTTGAAGCCTGAGTCCATTTAGGGTATGTCGCCATGCCACTCTCTAGCCTGCCGCTGCTGCCGCTGCCTCTGCATGCCGTCCCCTATAGTGTCAGGGTCAATTATTGGATGTTTTACATGCTATCTAGCTTCATTCTGTCACTCTGTCATGGCCATGCTGTTGCCCATAATTTTGGCATAATGGTGCGATTAAGCAGCCTCAGAGGCATCCATGCATGCTGCCCCTGCTGTTTCCTGTCCATTTCCGTGATGTTTCCATCCTTTTCTGAGGTTCCCAGGTGTTTGGCCAAGCTTTCCTGTGCAGAGCCTTGGTCCCCTTGAAAAATGCTCGAGTCTCCCATTGACTTCAATGGGGCTCGTTATTCGAGACGAGCACTCGAGCATCTGGAAAAGTTCGTCTCGAATAACGAGTACCCGAGCATTTTAGTGCTCGCTCATCTCTAGAGGGTACCAACCACTGGTCGCAAATTGGTCAATCACATATTCATGTCTGCCAAACTCTTAATAGCAAGAAATTAGAAACGTTCAGCTTCCCCTAGAGTCCAAGAACTGACTGAATTACTAGCAGAACATTGTAGCTTTGAGAGACTGATCACCCATAAGAATGGGACACCCCATTTATTTAGGAGAATATGGGATCCGTGGATTTCCGTGCTTCCACAGCAATCCCCAGAAAGCCCAGGTTTATCAGCTTAAGAAATATGTATAGGTTCCCACTCATACCCCTACTTTGGTAGCATAATTATTCCATACGATAAATTTTCCACACGTGAGAGGGGTGGACAAGTATGTCAGATGTGGCCAAACTTGTTATTTATTTATTACATTGTGATTGTTAAGATTGGTTGGTTGTTTTACTTGAGTAGGGAAGCAACAAATTCATGATTTAAGGCGCAAAAATAGCCGCACGCTGCATTATAGACGGATAATGCTCTTTCAATGAACTCCAGTGACTGGGTAAGTAAATGTGCCCCAATATTTATAATCTTAAACTTAATGAATATTTATCCATTTTCTATAATAAGCATTTGAATAAAAATTGGAATGTTATCATCAGTTTGAATTCTCGGGTTTTCACCTCCTGGCTCATAAATCCTGCTTTGAATTTTTTGAGCTTCCTCAACATATAAAGCTTCAGACTGGGCTGCCTAGGACCCACCAGTGAAATTGATTCTAGGGTGCCCACTAGAGATGAGCGAACATACTCGTCCGAGCTTGATGCTCGATCGAGCATTAGTGTACTCGTAACTGCTCGTTGCTCGGACGAGTATTTCGCCCGCTCGAGAAAATGGCAGCTCCCGCCGTTTTGCTTTTTGGCGGCCAGAAACAGAGCCAATCACAAGCCAGGAGACTCTGCACTCCACCCAGCATGACGTGGTACCCTTACACGTAGATAGCAGTGGTTGGCTGGCCAGATCAGGTGACCCTGGGATAGACTAGCCGCTGCCCGCGCTGCTCGGATCATTCTCTGTCTGGATGCCGCTAGGGAGAGAGCTGCTGCTGGTCAGGGAAAGCGTTAGGGTGTTCTATTAGCTTACTGTTAGGCAGGAGTGATTCTAAAAGAACCCAACAGCCCTTCTTAGGGCTACAATAACGTTATAATTTTTTTTTTTTTTTTATTTGCAGCTAGTACCATATTGTGAGGAATTAGCAGGGGGACTTGCTACCGTTGTGTTTAGCTCTTAGTGACACACATATCCACCTCAAACACCAAAGTGGGAAAATTTATTAGGGGTTTGAGTAGAATTAGGCACAGTCTGCCAGTTTCTTTTTATTTTACGTTTATTGTTTTAATAACTCAGTGTCATCTCATCTGGCATAGTAGTGTGCTGTAATACTTGGCTAGAAAATAGCCATAGGAGAATACAAACGGCTTAATTACGCCTACAGTAGCGTTATATATATTTGATTTCTGGTTGATCTGCTGGTGGCTGTAGTTGTTGCAGTGCATCTACTAGTAAATTGTGAGCAATTTGGAGTCAGACTTGCGACCACTGTGTTTTAGTGACGCACATATCCATCGCAAAGACCGAAGTGGGAAAATTTATTAGGGCCCGGGGTTGTATTTCAATTAGGCACAGTCTGCCATTTCCTTTTTTATTTTACGTTTATTTTTTTCATAACTCAGCGTCATCTCATCTGGCATAGTAGTGTGCTGTAATACTTGGCTAGAAAATAGCCATAGGAGAATACAAACGGCTTAATTACGCCTACAGTACCGTTATATATATTTGATTTCTGGTTGATCTGCTGGTGGCTGTAGTTGTTGCAGTGCATCTACTAGCAAATTGTGAGCAATTTGGAGTCAGACTTGCGACCACTGTGTTTTGCGCTTAGTGACGCACATATCCATCGCAAAGACCGAAGTGGGAAAATGTATTAGGGGCCGGGGTTGTATTTCAATTAGGCACAGTCTGCCATTTCCTTTTTTATTTTACGTTTATTTTTTTCATAACTCAGCGTCATCTCATCTGGCATAGTAGTGTGCTGTAATACTTGGCTAGAAAATAGCCATAGGAGAATACAAACGGCTTAATTACGCCTACAGTACCGTCATATATATTTGATTTCTGGTTGATCTGCTGGTGGCTATAGTTGTTGCAGTGCATCTACTAGCAAATTGTGAGCAATTTGGAGTCAGACTTGCGACCACTGTGTTTTGCGCTTAGTGACGCACATATCCATCGCAAAGACCGAAGTGGGAAAATTTATTAGGGCCCGGGGTTGTATTTCAATTAGGCACTGTCTGCCATTTCCTTTTTTATTTTACGTTTATTTTTTTCATAACTCAGCGTCATCTCATCTGGCATAGTAGTGTGCTGTAATACTTGGCTAGAAATTAGCCATAGGAGAATACAAACGGCTTAATTACGCCTACAGTACCGTTATATATATTTGATTTCTGGTTGATCTGCTGGTGGCTGTAGTTGTTGCAGTGCATCTACTAGCAAATTGTGAGCAATTTGGAGTCAGACTTGCGACCACTGTGTTTTGCGCTTAGTGACGCACATATCCATCGCAAAGACCGAAGTGGGAAAATTTATTAGGGCCCGGGGTTGTATTTCAATTAGGCACAGTCTGCCATTTCCTTTTTTATTTTACGTTTATTTTTTTCATAACTCAGCGTCATCTCATCTGGCATAGTAGTGTGCTGTAATACTTGGCTAGAAAATAGCCATAGGAGAATACAAACGGCTTAATTACGCCTACAGTACCGTTATATATATTTGATTTCTGGTTGATCTGCTGGTGGCTGTAGTTGTTGCAGTGCATCTACTAGCAAATTGTGAGCAATTTGGAGTCAGACTTGCGACCACTGTGTTTTGCGCTTAGTGACGCACATATCCATCGCAAAGACCGAAGTGGGAAAATTTATTAGGGCCCGGGGTTGTATTTCAATTAGGCACAGTCTGCCATTTCCTTTTTTATTTTACGTTTATTTTCTTCATAACTCAGCGTCATCTCATCTGGCATAGCAGTGTGCTTTCATACTTGGCTATAAAATAGCCATAGCAATAGGATAGCATCGTTTGGTTTTAAAAACTAAAAAACACAAAAAAAAACAAAACAAAACAAAAAAGTAAAAAAAAAAATTCAAGTTATAACTCTCATTTTCAAAATGTTTAACCCGAGGGCTAGGGGTAGAGGACGAGGGCGGGGACGTGGGCGTCCAACTACTGCAGGGGTCAGAGGCCGTGGTCCTGGGCGGGGTGAGACACCACCTGCTTATGAGGGAGCAGGGGAACGCCGCAGAGCTACACTCCCTAGGTTCATGTCTGAAGTTACTGGGCCTCGTGGTAGAGCACTGTTGAGGCCAGAACAGTGCGAACAGGTGATGTCGTGGATTGCCGACAATGCTTCGAGCTATTTGTCCACCAGTCAGTCTTCCACGCAGTCCACCCATGTCACCGAAATCGGCACTCCTCCAGCTCCTGCACCTCAGCCTCCTCCCCCCCAGTCTGCCCCCTCCCAGCAAAATTTGCCATTTGAACCGGCATACTCTGAGGAACTGTTTTCTGGACCATTCCCACAGTCACAAACCACTTGTCCGGTTGCTGATGAGCAATTTTCCGATGCCCAGGTTTTCCACCAGTCGCAGTCTGTGGGTGATGATGACCTTGTTGACGTACTGGAAGAAGTGTGTAAAGAGGTGTCCGACGATGAGGAGACACGGTTGTCAGACAGTGGGGAAGTTGTTGTCAGGGCAGGAAGTCCGAGGGGGGAGCAGACTGAGGGATCGGAGGATGATGAGGTGACAGACCCAAGCTGGGTTGAGAGGCCGGGTGAACACAGTGCTTCTGAGACGGAGGAGAGTCCTCGACCAGAACAGGTTGGAAGAGGCAGTGGTGGGGCTAGACAAAGAGGCAGGGCCAGAGCTGGTGCATCAGCGCCAAATGTGTCAACTAGTGAAGCTCCCGTGGCGAGGGCTCCTGCGGCGAGGGCTAGATTTTCAGAAGTCTGGAGGTTCTTTAAGGAAACACCGGATGACCGACGGACTGTGGTGTGCCACATTTGCCAAACCAGGATCAGCAGGGGTTCCACCACTACTAGCTTAACTACCACCAGTATGCGCAGGCATATGAATGCTAAACACCCCACTCAGTGGCAACAAGCGCGTTCACCTCCGGCCGTGCACACCACTGCTCCTTCCCCTGTGTCAGCTGATAGTCAGCCCCCTGCCCAGGACCCTGCCACAAAAACCCCATCGTCGCCTCCACGATCCTCCACAGCATCCACCAGCGTTCAGCTCTCCATACCCCAGACGCTGGAGCGGAAACGCAAATATAGTGCAACCCACCCGCACGCCCAAGCCCTTAATGTGCACATCTCCAGATTGCTAAGCCTGGAGATGCTGCCCTATAGGCTAGTAGAGACCGAGGCCTTTCGCAGCCTCATGGCGGCGGCCGCCCCTCGGTATTCGGTCCCCAGCCGCCACTACTTTTCCCGATGTGCCGTCCCAGCCCTGCACCAGCACGTGTCAGACAACATAATCCGTGCCCTGACCAACGCCGTTTCTGACAAGGTCCACCTGACCACGGACACGTGGACGAGTGCTGCTGGGCAGGGCCACTATATATCGCTGACGGCACATTGGGTTAACTTGGTGGAGGCTGGGACCGAGTCTGACCCTGCGGCTGGTCATATACTGCCGACGCCGAGGATTGCGGGGCCTACCTCGGTCCAGGTGTTTCAGGCCTACTATGCCTCCTCCTCCTCCCACCCCTCCTCCACCTCCTCCTCCGAACGACCATCCGTGGGCATGGCGCCATCAGTCGGTAGCTCAAGGCACAGCAGCAGTGCCGTCGCTAAGCGACAGCAGGCGGTGCTGAAACTGCTGAGCCTAGGCGATAAAAGGCACACCGCCCAAGAACTATTACAGGGCATCACGGCGCAGACTGATTTGTGGCTGGCACCGCTGAACCTGAAGCCAGGCATGGTTGTGTGTGACAACGGCCGTAACCTGGTGGCGGCTCTGCAACTCGGCAGACTGACACATGTGCCATGCCTGGCCCATGTGTTAAATCTGATAGTTCAGCGTTTCCTCAAGACATACCCCAATCTGTCTGATTTGCTCACGAAGGTGCGCCGCATCTGTGCGCATTTCAGGAAGTCCAGCACAGATGCTGCCACTCTCAGGGCAGCGCAGCGCCACCTCCAACTGCCCGCTCACCGACTGTTGTGCGACGTGCCCACGAGGTGGAATTCAACACTGACCATGTTATCCAGAGTTTACCAGCAGCGCCGAGCGATTGTAGACTGCCAGATGTCAACTTCCACCAGAACTGGTAGTCAGGTCAGTCAGCTTCCTCAAGTCTACAATGAGGAGTGGACGTGGATGTCTGATATCTGTCAGGTGCTGAGTAACTTTGAGGAGTCAACACAGATGGTCAGTGGCGATGCCGCCATCATCAGCCTCACCATCCCGCTGCTTGGCCTGTTGAAAAACTCTCTGGTCATCATGAAGTCGGAAGCTTTGCGCTCCTCACAAGAGACGGGGGAAGAAGATTCCCTTGTTGATAGCCAAAGCACCCTTAGGTCTGTTTCTCAGCGCATATCGGAGGAGGTGGAGGTGGATGAGGAGGAAGAGGAGGAGAATGTTGGCGAGACACAAGAGGGGACCATTGTTGAGTCCTTCACTGTTCAGCGTGTATGGGCAGAAGAAGAGGAATTGGAGGAGTTGGAGGAGGAGGAAATGGACAGTCAGGCCAGTGAGGGGAGCGAATTCTTACGCGTTGGTACTCTGGCGCATATGGCAGATTTCATGCTAGGCTGCCTATCCCGTGACCCTCGCGTTCAAATAATTTATTCCAGCACCGATTACTGGGTGTTCACTCTCCTGGACCCACGGTACAAGCAAAATCTTTCCACTCTCATCCCTGGAGAGGAAAGGAGTGTGAGAATGCATGAATACCAGCAGGCCCTGGTGCACAAGCTGAAACAGTATTTCCCTTCTGACAGCGCTAGCGGCAGAGTGCGTAGTTCTGCGGGACAAGTAGCGAGGGAGAGTAGGCGAGCAGGCAGCTTGTCCAGCACTGGCAAGGGTACGCTTTACAAGGCTTTTGCCAGCTTTATGTCACCCCAGCAAGACACTGTCACCTGTCCCCAGTCTCGGCAGAGTAGGGCTGATAATTACAGAAAGATGGTGAGGGAGTACGTAGCTGACCATACCATCGTCCTAAATGATCACACAGCTCCCTACAACTACTGGGTTTCAAATCTGGACATGTGGCACGAACTGGCGCTGTACGCCTTGGAGGTTCTTGCCTGCCCTGCCGCTAGCGTCTTGTCCGAGCGGGTTTTCAGTGCAGCTGGTGGCATCATCACCGATAAGCGTACACGCCTGTCGACTGACAGCGCTGACAGGCTGACGCTTATCAAGATGAATAAAGCATGGATTTCTCCTAATTTCCAATCTCCAGCAGGTGAAGGAAGCTCAACCTGAATAATTTATCCACTCCTCCTCCTCCTCCTCCTCATTTTCCTCCTTCTCCTGCTCTTTGTACAGTAAAGCAGAGGAAAATGGCTATTTTTTGACAGGGCCCACTGGCTCTACCTATAGTACTTTATGCATTTAATTTTTCTGGAGGGCCACCGACCCGGTCCTCTGTTTTAAACAATTTTTGGGAGTGCCACATACAGGCACTCAATCTATTCAATTTTTCTGGAGCTCCACCTACCTGCTCCTCTGGTTTGAAAACTTTTTTGGACTGCCACATACAGGCACTCAATCTATTCCATTTTTCTGGAGGGCCACCTACCTGCTCCTCTGGTTTGAAAACTTTTTTGGACTGCCACATACAGGCACTCAATCTATTCAATTTTTCTGGAGGGCCACCTACCTGCTCCTCTGGTTTAAAAACTTTTTTGGACTGCCACATACAGGCACTCAATCTATTCCATTTTTCTGGAGGGCCACCTACCTGCTCCTCTGGTTTAAAAACTTTTTTGGACTGCCACATACAGGCACTCAATCTATTCCATTTTTCTGGAGGGCCACCTACCTGCTCCTCTGGTTTGAAAACTTTTTTGGACTGCCACATACAGGCACTCAATCTATTCAATTTTTCTGGAGGGCCACCTACCTGCTCCTCTGGTTTAAAAACTTTTTTGGACTGCCACATACAGGCACTCAATCTATTAAATTTTTCTGGAGGGCCACCTACCTGCTCCTCTGGTTTAAAAACTTTTTTGGACTGCCACATACAGGCACTCAATCTATTCCATTTTTCTGGAGGGCCACCTACCTGCTCCTCTGGTTTAAAAACTTTTTTGGACTGCCACATACAGGCACTCAATCTATTCCATTTTTCTGGAGGGCCACCTACCTGCTCCTCTGGTTTAAAAACTTTTTTGGACTGCCACATACAGGCACTCAATCTATTCCATTTTTCTGGAGGGCCACCTACCTGCTCCTCTGGTTTGAAAATTTTTTTGGACTGCCACATACAGGCACTATCCAAATTGAATTGTCTCCATAGCAGCCTCCACACGTTGTCTCCATTGCTACCTCCAAAATTCGTCCATATAGCTGCCTCCATACATCGTCCCTTTATCAAACGAGGTTTGTCAGGCTGAAATTTGGGTTGTTTTCATGGATTCCACATCAAAGTTGTTAACTTTGTCGCCACCCTGCTGTGTTATCCACAAAATACACTGGCAAACTTTTACCATTTACGGATATTATTTCAGCGCTTCTTGCGCATCTGTTTACATTCCCCTCACCCGCCATATCCCAAACTTATAAGAACGCTACTACACTTGATCTTATACAAAAGGTTCTTAGAAGTGCTGTTTGGGGAGTAGCCTAGAGACAGGGGCTTGGATTGGCGAAAGCTCGCCTGGCAGCGGAGCGGCAGCTCCATGCCAAGAACCAATTAACATAGTTTTAACTGCAGCACCTTTAATCTACTACTAGTTCACTGCCTCCATACATGCCCGCCTTATCAAACGTGCTGTGTCAGGCAGAATTTTGGGTTGTTTTCATGGCTTCCACAACAAACTTGTTAACTTTGTCGCCACCCTGCTGTGTAATCCACAAAATGTACTGGCAAACTTTTACCATTTACGGATATTATTTCAGCGCTTCTTGCGCATCTGTTTACATTCCCCTCACCCGCCATATCCCAAACTTATAAGAACGCTACTACACTTGATCTTATACAAAAGGTTCTTAGAAGTGCTGTTTGGGGAGTAGCCTAGAGACAGGGGCTTGGATTGGCGAAAGCTCGCCTGGCAGCGGAGCGGCAGCTCCATGCCAAGAACCAACTAACATAGTTTTAACTGCAGCACCTTTAATCTACTACTAGTTCACTGCCTCCATACATGCCCGCCTTATCAAACGTGCTGTGTCAGGCAGAATTTTGGGTTGTTTTCATGGCTTCCACAACAAACTTGTTAACTTTGTCGCCACCCTGCTGTGTAATCCACAAAATATACTGGCAAACTTTTACCATTTACGGATATTATTTCAGCGCTTCTTGCGCATCTGTTTACATCCCCCTCACCCGCCATATCCCAAGCTTATAAGAACGCTACTACACTTAACTTGGTGCAGGCTGGGACCGAGTCTGACCCTGGGGCTGGTCATATACTGCCGACGCAGAGGATTGCGGGGCCTACCTCGGTCCAGGTCTCAAAGGCCTACTATACCTCCAAATCCTCCCACCCCTCCTCCACCTCCTCCTCCTCCGAATTACCATCCGTGGGCATGGCGCCATCAGTCGGTAGCTCTAGGCACAGCAGCAGTGCCGTCGCTAAGCGACAGCAGGCGGTGCTCAAACTGCTGAGCCTAGGTGATAAAAGGCACACCGCCCAAGAGCTATTGCAGGGCATTCCACATCAAACTTGTTAACTTTGTCGCCACCCTGCTGTGTAAGCCACAAAATATACTGGAAAACTTTTTTCATTTACGGATATTATTTCAGCGCTTCTTGCGCAGATGTTTACATTCCCCTCACCCGCCATATCCCAAACTTATAAGAACGCTACTACACTTGATCTTATCCAAAAGGTTCTTAGAAGTGCTGTTTGGGGAGTAGCCTAGAGACAGGGGCTTGGATTGGCGAAAGCTCGCCTGGCAGCGGAGCGCCAGCTCCATGCCAAGAAACAACTAACATAGTTTTAACTGCAGCACCTTTAATCTACTACTAGTTCACTGCCTCTATACATCGTCCCCTTATCAAACGAGCTGTGTCAGGCTGAATTTTGGATTGTTTTCATGGCTTCCATGTTAACTTTGTCGCCACCCTGCTGTGTAATCCACAAAATATACTGGCAAACTTTTATCATGTACCGATATTATTTGAGCGCTTCTTGCTCACCTCCTTTGGTTCCTCTCTGCTACCCATTGGTTTGAAGCCTGAGTCCATTTAGGGTATGTCGCCATGCCACTCTCTAGCCTTCCGCTGCTGCCGCTGCCTCTGCATGCCGTCCCCTATAGTGTCAGGGTCAATTATTGGATGTTTTAGATGCTATCTAGCTTCATTCTGTCACTCTGTCATGGCCATGCTGTTGCCCATAATTTTGGCATAATGGTGCATTTAAGCAGCCTCAGAGGCATCCATGCATGCTGCCCCTGCTGTTTCCTGTCCATTTCCGTGGTGTTTCCATCCTTTTCTGAGGTTCCCAGGTGTTTGGCCAAGCTTCCCTGTGCAGAGCCTTGGTCCCCTTGAAAAATGCTCGAGTCTCCCATTGACTTCAATGGGGCTCGTTACTCGAAACGAGCATCGGGAAAAGTTCGTCTCGAATAACGAGTACCCGAGCATTTTAGTGCTCGCTCATCTCTAGTGCCCACCCTACTTCTACATAGAAAAAAAACTTGTAATTCCTATAGCTATAAATGCATCAGTCTCAATTTTTGTCTTTTTAAATGGAATAATAATAGGAAGATAATTGTTTTTTACTTTTCATGAGTGCTGTAAAACGTCCAATATGTTTCTTTCTGGTGAGGTGAGTTTATAAAGAATAAACTAATATCTTTCTCCTATCCTCTCTTCAAGTGCACACCATTGGTTTGAGTGGCTGCAGGGATGATGTTCCATCTGAAATGCTTTAACAATTATTTTTAATTATATGGGAATTCTGCTGGTGGCTGAGCTTTGGTTAGGGATGAAAGTGTCAGCACTTAAAAATTACAACAGGCTGACAACATTTTCAATGACAGTAACCCTTACAACTCTTCCCTACTCTGGGGTCACTACACCTCATACAGTGGGTAAAATTGGCACACTGATTCTGAGTTTTGCTCAAGGCTCATAATTAATAACCTGAAAGAGTTATCTCTACATATCAACCCATGTAAATTATATTGCCACATTTCTCTTCAATGGGTGGCAGCCCATATATGAATGAATTGGTTACAGATTGAGATGGGCGAATTTGTTAAAATTCGTTTCGTCCCGATTTGGCAAATTTTTCGAAAATATTAGATTTGACCCGAATCGAATCAAATAAAAAAACAGGCATTTCCTGGCTGCAGAGAGCCTGTAGGGTGTTGTAGAACATTGTGCCATGCTTAAATATGCATAGGGAGCGTGGTTTGGTCTTCAAACAATGCTATGTTTTAGTATGACACGCACATGACAGCCGCGGCTCTTAGAATCGCTTCACTCTTCACTTTCATGTGTACTTACATAGGCCAACTTCCCCAAATAAGTGAAGTGGGAATGCAGCCTGACAAGGTAACGTCTGTGCAAGCTCAAAAGGACCGAGCTGAGGGCCAAGATCCCACTATAACATCAAAGAGTGCACTCTTTTTACACTGACATCAGATGATTCCATAGATTACGACAGAACCTTATCTGTTAAACGCAGATACATGTGGAAAGCCCCCCAAAAGAGTGCAGGGGATGTCGGCAGTAATTTTGCATTGACGTTACTGATCAATTTGACCTTTTCACGCGTCAGTGTCATCTTTCAATCGGTCAATAATCCATCAGTATTGCTAAAGCCAAAAACAAACAGGAGTTGATCAAGAATAGAGATGAGCAGCAAATGGGATACTTGCATGTCCTCTGTGTTCTGTATCCACTCCTGCTTTTGGCTATCAATCCTGAAGCTTTTCATCCTTCTGACAGATGAAATGAAGGGGAAAACCAAACATAGTGGCAACGTCATAGAGTGATGGAGGGTGAAAACAGCATTATGGAAATCACAGGGTGTTCCAGGGAGACAGCGGTCAGTTGGCAGCAGCATGAATAGGCTGCAGAGTGGAACAATGACAAATTATGGAGGTGGCGGAAACATGGTAGGCCACAAAGTGGCACAATGATAAGAGTGTGGAGGTGGCATCAGCAGTAGGATCCCACATGCGGCAGCAACATAGTGGCAGTAACAGGGAAAGCCACAGAGTGGCACAATTATATAGTGTGGAGGTGGCATCAGCAGCAGCAGCAACAGGAGGCCACAAAGTGGCACAATGATAAGAGTGTATAGGTGGCGACAGAAGAAGCAGCAGCAGTAGGATCCCACAGGTGTCAGCAACATGGTGGCAGCAACAGGGAAAGCCACAGAGTGGCACAATGATATAGTGTGAAGGTGGCATCAGAAGCAGCAGGAGCCCGCAGAGTGGCCCAATGATATAGTGTGAAGGTGGAATCAGTAGCAGCAGCAGCAAGAGTAGCAAAATGATATAGTGTGAAGGTGGCATCTGAAGCAGCAGCAGCAGGAGCCCACAGAGTGGCACAATAATATAGTGTGAAGGTGGCATCAGAAGCAGCAGGAGCCTGCAGAGTGACACAATGATATAGTGTGAAGATGGCATCAGAAGCAGCAGCAGGAGCCTGCAGAGTGGCACAATGATATAGTGTGAAGGTGGCATCAGAAGCAGCAGGAGCCTGCAGAGTGACACAAATATATAGTGTGAAGGTGGCATCAGAAGCAGCAGGTGCCTGCAGAGTGGCACAATGATATAGTGTGAAGGTGGAATCAGTAGCAGCAGCAGCAGGAGTAGCCAATGATATAGTGTGAAGGTGGCATCTGAAGCAGCAGCAGCAGGAGCCCACAGAGTGGCACAATAATATAGTGTGAAGGTGGCATCGGAAGCAGCAGGATCCTGCAGAGTGGCACAATGATATAGTGTGAAGGTGGCATCAGAAGCAGCAGGAGCCAGCAGATTGACACAATGATATAGTGTGAAGGTGGCATCAGAAGCAGCAGCAGCAGGAGCCCGCAGAGTGGCACAATGATATAGTGTGAAGGTGGCATCAGAAGCAGCAGGAGCCTGCAGAGTGGCACAAATATATAGTGTGAAGGTGGCATCAGAAGCAGCAGGTGCCTGCAGAGTGGCACAATGATAAACTGTGAAGGTGGCATCAGATGCAGCAGAAGCCTGCAGAGTGGCACAATGATATAGTGTGAAAGTGGAATCAGTAGCAGCAGCAGCAGGAGTAGCACAATGATATAGTGTGAAGTTGGCATCTGAAGCAGCAGCAGCAGGAGCCCACAGAGTGGCACAATGATATAGTGTGAAGGTGGCATCAGAAGCAGCAGGTGCCTGCAGAGTGGCACAATGATAAACTGTGAAGGTGGCATCAGATGCAGCAGGAGCCTACAGAGAGACACAATGATATAGTGTGGAGGTGGCAGACAATTCCAGTCCCTGGTAAAGATGGTAGGAGGCAGATGGTGCAACTAGCAGCAGATGTGTGGCATTAGGCGGGTGGCAGCATCAGAATAGTAGCTGAGGCAGGTAGTTAGAACCCCGACTAATTTCTCAACGTTTGGAGGAGGTGTTATGGCTGATCTAATCTGATGCATTAGGCATTGGTGAGTTGAAATCCAAGCCTGATTCATCTTGACAAAGGTCAGTCTCTCCACATTATGGGTGGACAAGCGGGTTCTCCTGGGGGTAACGATGGCCCCCACCGCACTGAACACCCGCTCTGATGCCACACTACTGGCCAGGCAGGACAGCTTCTCTACTGCAAACTCCGCAAGTTGCAGCCACGCATCAAGTTTGGTGCAGGGTCTGCTTCATGTCCTGCTGCTGCTGCTGGTGGCGGCTACCCTACTCACTAAGCGGGTGAAGGAAATTGCTCATTAAGGAATCCAGACTTAAGTGACTGTAGATGGAACTGCTACTGCTCCTACCCCCCCATCTCCCCACAGCAGCCATGGTAGTAGTACGTGAGCAATGACTGCCAGGAATCCCCCGGTCAGACCTGACAGAGGATGGACAATGGCGTAGTATGCCAGTAGTTCCTTCCTCTCAGCAGCAGGAATAAAGTCACCCATTTTGGACCAGTAGCGAGGGTCCAAGAGGGTGGAGAGTCAAAGGTCATCCCTATGCCGGATGTTGACTATTCGGCTGTCACTAGTTAGGCAAAGCAGCATGCTGCGGGCCATCTGCGCAAGTGACTTTGAGGGACTCCCGGCCTCCATATCCACAGTATACTGCCACGGTGCTTCTGGGTCATCTGCCTCGTCTTCTACCTCCTACAGATGCTCCTGCTCCCCTCTCCTGTCACCTGAGTAGAAAAACCATCAATTGCACCAGACTCTGCTTGTGCTCCAATGTTCTCCTCCACCAGTACAGACCCCACCGGACTCATGTGGCCATGAGATGTAGTCTCCACTTCTCCAGTGCCCTGACCAGACAGATTTTGCAGCATGAGTTCCAGGACATGAAGCAGTGGAATGACGTTATTCATCCCGCAGTCCTGGTGACTGACAAATAACGTGGCCTTTTCAAAAGGCCTGAGCAAATGGCAGGTGTCACGCATGAGCTGCCAGTGGCGGACATCAAAGTTACACAGGGGAGTACTACGGTCCGCTTGCATCATCAAAAAATCATTAATGGCTTTTCTCTGTTCATAAAGGTGGTCTAACATATGTAGGCTGGAATTCCAACGGGTGGAAACATCGCATATCAGACTATGTTGGGGTAGGCCGTTCTGGTGCTGCAACTCAAGGAGGGTGTGCTTGGCTTTGTAAGAATGGCTGAAGTGCGTGCACAGTGTCCTGGCTATTTTTAGAATGTCTTGCAGATGGGTGTAAGACTTCAGGAACTTGTTGACTACCAGATTGAACACGTGCGCCATGCAGGGCGCATGGACCATCCCTCCTCGGTGCAGCGCTGACACCATGTTCCTCCCATTGTCTGTCACCATGGTTCCGATTTTTAGTTGTCGCGGAGAAAGCCACACATTGATTTGACGCGGAGAAGTTCCTCCCCTGTGTGACTTCGTTCGACCAGGCAAACCAGGTGTTGAACTGCATTACACCACTGTTCCCTGCACATGTGGTATGATGGAGCAGCACTTGTGGAGGCTGAGGTGGTGGTGGAGAAGGAGGAGGAGGAGGCAGACACTGGTGCAGGAGCAGCAGTTTGACAACGTGGAGGAGAAAGCGCCGTCTCTTGTGGAAGTTGTTGGTGTGGCTGGGCGGGAAGCACATTCACCCAGGACTGGCCCACCTTCTGTTGTACATATTGGTGAAGGGCTGGCACGGCCTTTTTGGAAAAAAAATTGCGGCTTGGAACTCTCGGCAGAAGCCATTAAATCTCTGAAGGGTGCAGAGTCCACGACTTGGAAAGGGAGAGACTGCAGTACCAACAACTTCGACAAGAGCACGGTCAGCTTCTGCACCTTAGGATGGCTTGACGCATAGAGTGGTCTTTTTGTAATCGCTTCGCTCAACGACTGCTGGTGCCATGCATAGCAAGAAGCAGGAGCATCTGGACCGGGAGATGATGTCAAAGACAAACAGCTCCCTTTGGCAGAGGTGCTGGAGCCTTGACTTGCTGAAACAGCATGTGTGCCACTAGGTGCTGCTGCTGTTGCTGCGCTTGCAGGATGGACCGCATCTGACACCCGTTTCCCCCAGGCCATTGGATGGTGACGCTGCATGTGTAGGCGCAGGGCCGTGGTGCCAAGGTTAGCTCCCTGGCCACGCTTCACTTTCTGCCCGCAAATACGACATATACCCATGCTCGGCTCCTCTGGTGTCTTTACAAAAAACTGCCATACCGCTGAGGTGGCAATTTTACCGCCAACACTCTGCACTGAGCGACTACTACCGCCGCTGCCTCGCTGAGCCCCTGTGTCACTGCTTATTTGGGCCTGTGAATTGGGATTTGTACCCCGCGAACGTTTGGCTTCCGTCCTCGCACTGCTGCCACCCTGCTGACTCACAGCCTTAGTAGCAAGCTGACACTCTCTTCGCCCGACTATGATGAATCCCCTGCTACACCCGACTTCCAAGTGCGATCGGCTACATCATCGTCAATTTGCGTTTCCCAGTCACTGCTACTCTCCTCACCGGTGTCAGTATGCACAGCCTACTGGAGGAAGCAGCAGAAGTCTGCCCCACCTCTTCACTGCAAAGCAGCTGCTGACTGTCCTCAAACACTTCGTCCTTGCTGAATAGTGGCGCTGAGCCCAGACCAACTAGTAGCTCTCTGGCTGCGGGAAAGGAACAGGGCAGAGCCTGGTTGAGGACAGGTGAGGGCCACTGACCTGCTCCTGGGCCATGCCAACTAATTGTTGCATCAGAGGAACCCATGGACTCTTGGCTGGGGTTGGCAGATGTTATATTTGAGGAATTGGATGACCTAGTCAACCATTCAACAACCTTTGGGTTGTTGATCAACATACTGCCACTAGATGACAACAGCAGTTCTGGCCTCACAGAGTCACCCCTGCTGCGACATCCCCTTACTGTGCTGCTACCTCTGCCTGCTCCACCTGCCACCTTTCTGTCATAGTGTTTTATAAACTACGTGGATTTGACACGTAAATCTGGCTGTAAACTAGAGCCCTTAAAAGGTATTGCAATGTGCGTTATGCAGATACCCCACAACTGACAGCTCACTACTGCAGATGCATGAATGTCAAACAGATTTCTTCCTATTCGATTTTGTCACTAAATAGAACTGCTATTTGTGGTATACAGATCCCCCTTGTCTCTGCCCCATGTGACACGTTGTTCTCGAGCCCAGGGGTGCACCTAGCCCTTCTGCTGCCTGAGGCGAGCTATAAAAAGGGCCCCCCGCCCCGACTCCAAACATGTAATCATGGAGTGTCAGGACCAGATGCAATAATATTGGTTTAATGTGAAAATAAAGCAATGCAAAATACATAGAGCATCCCACCGTGTACTATATAATAAACACAGCGAGCTACTACAAAGCACAAAATATATACAACAGGCCGCCATACAATATAAAATTACTACAGCTATACCATATAATACATACAGTGTGCAGCCATATACTATATAATACATACAGCGTGCCGCCATATACCATATATTATATACAGCGTGCCGCCATATACCATAAAATACATACAGTGTGCCACCATATACTATATAATACATACAGCGTGCAGCCATATACTATATAATACATACAGCATGCCACCATATACCATATAATACATGCAGCGTGCCACCATATACTATATAATACGTGCCGCCATATACTATATGATACATTCAGAGTGCCGCCATATACCATATAAAACATGCAGCGTGCCGCCATATACCATATAATACATACAGCATGCCGCCATATACCATATAATACATACAGCTTGCCGCCATATACCATATAATACATACAGCGTGTCGCCATATACCATATAATACATACAGCATGCCACCATATACCATATAATACGTACAGCATGCCACCATATACCATATAATACATACAGCGTGCCACCATATACCATATAATACATACAGCGTGCTGCTATATACCGTAAAATACATACATTGTGCAGCCATATACCATATAATACATACAGCGTGCCCCCATATAGCATATAATACATACAGTGTACTGCCATATACCATATAATACATACAGCGTGCCGCCATATACCATATAATGCATACAGCGTGCCGCCATATACCATATAATACATACAGCGTGCCGCCATATACCATATAATATATACAGTGTGCTGCCAAATAGTATATTTTACATGGTGGCACGCTGAATGTACACACATACATACTGAGTTTATACAGCAAATATACACACACATACATTTATTTACCATATACTGAATATACATATATACAAACACACATCTATAAATACATTCATACAGACATATATACATACATACTTACATATACAAACATACATAGAAGTTATCTTTAGAGATGAGCGAACATACTCGTCCGAGCTTGATGCTCGTTCGAGCATTAGCGTACTCGAAACTGCTCGTTGCTCGGACGAATACTTCGCCCGCTCGAGAAAATGGCAGCTCCCGCCGTTTTGCTTTTTGGCGGCCAGAAACAGAGCCAATCACAAACCAGGAGACTCTGCACTCCACCCAGCATGACGTGGTACCCTTACACGTCGATAGCAGTGGTTGGCTGGCCAGATCAGGTGACCCTGGAATAGACTAGCCCCTGCCCGCGCTGCTCGGATCATTCTGTGTCTGGATGCCGCTAGGGAGAGAGCTGCTGCTGGTCAGGGAAAGCGTTAGGGTGTTCTATTAGAATAGTGTTAGGCAGGAGTGATTCTACAAGAACCCAACAGCCCTTCTTAGGGCTACAATAACGTTATACTTTTTTTTTTTTGTTTGCTTGTGGCTGGGCTTGCTGGCACTAGTAGTGCAGCTAGTACAATATTGTGAGGAATTTGCAGGGGGACTTGCTACCGTTGTGTTTAGCTCTTAGTGACACACATATCCACCTCAAACACCAAAGTGGGAAAATTTATTAGGGGTTTGATTTCAATTAGGCACAGTCTGCCATTTACTTTTTATTTTACGTTTATTTTTTCATAACTCAGCGTCATCTCATCAGTGTGCTTTCATACTTGGCTAGAAAATAGCCATAGGAGAATCCAAACGGCTTACTTACGCCTACAGTAGCGTTATATATATTTGATTTCCGGTTGATCTGCTGGTGGCTGTCCTTGCTGCAGTGCATCTACTAGCAAATTGTGAGCAATTTGTAGTGAGACTTGCGACCGCTGTGTTTTGCGCTTAGTGACGCACATATCCATCGCAAAGACCGAAGTGGGAAAATTTATTAGTTGTTGGATTTCAATTAGGCACAGTCTGCCATTTCCTTTTTTATTTTACGTTTATTTTTTTAATAACTCAGCGTCATCTCATCTGGCATAGCAGTGTGCTTTCATACTTGGCTAGAAAATAGCCATAGGAGAATCCAAACGGCTTACTTACGCCTACAGTAGCGTTATATATATTTGATTTCTGGTTGATCTGCTGGTGGCTGTCCTTGCTGCAGTGCATCTACTAGCAAATTGTGAGCAATTTGTAGTGAGACTTGCGACCGCTGTGTTTTGCGCTTAGTGACGCACATATCCATCACAAAGACCGAAGTGGGAAAATTTATTAGGGGTTGTATTTCAATTAGGCACAGTCTGCCATTTACTTTTTATTTTACGGTTATTTTTTCATAACTCAGCGTCATCTCATCAGTGTGCTTTCATACTTGGCTAGAAAATAGCCATAGGAGAATCCAAACGGCTTACTTACGCCTACAGTAGCGTTATATATATTTGATTTCTGGTTGATCTGCTGGTGGCTGTCCTTGCTGCAGTGCATCTACTAGCAAATTGTGAGCAATTTGTAGTGAGACTTGCGACCGCTGTGTTTTGCGCTTAGTGACGCACATATCCATCGCAAAGACCGAAGTGGGAAAATTTATTAGGGGTTGGATTTCAATTAGGCACAGTCTGCCATTTCCTTTTTTATTTTACGTTTATTTTTTTAATAACTCAGCGTCATCTCATCTGGCATAGCAGTGTGCTTTCATACTTGGCTAGAAAATAGCCATAGGAGAATCCAAACGGCTTACTTACGCCTACAGTAGCGTTATATATATTTGATTTCTGGTTGATCTGCTGGTGGCTGTCCTTGCTGCAGTGCATCTACTAGCAAATTGTGAGCAATTTGTAGAGAGACTTGCGACCGCTGTGTTTTGCGCTTAGTGACGCACATATCCATCGCAAAGACCGAAGTGGGAAAATTTATTAGGGGTTGGATTTCAATTAGGCACAGTCTGCCATTTCCTTTTTTATTTTACGTTTATTTTTTTAATAACTCAGCGTCATCTCATCTGGCATAGCAGTGTGCTTTCATACTTGGCTAGAAAATAGCCATAGGAGAATCCAAACGGCTTACTTACGCCTACAGTAGCGTTATATATATTTGATTTCTGGTTGATCTGCTGGTGGCTGTCCTTGCTGCAGTGCATCTACTAGCAAATTGTGAGCAATTTGTAGTGAGACTTGCGACCGCTGTGTTGTGCGCTTAGTGACGCACATATCCATCGCAAAGACCGAAGTGGGAAAATTTATTAGGGGTTGGATTTCAATTAGGCACAGTCTGCCATTTCCTTTTTTATTTTACGTTTATTTTTTTAATAACTCAGCGTCATCTCATCTGGCATAGCAGTGTGCTTTCATACTTGGCTAGAAAATAGCCATAGGAGAATCCAAACGGCTTACTTACGCCTACAGTAGCGTTATATATATTTGATTTCTGGTTGATCTGCTGGTGGCTGTCCTTGCTGCAGTGCATCTACTAGCAAATTGTGAGCAATTTGTAGTGAGACTTGCGACCGCTGTGTTTTGCGCTTAGTGACGCACATATCCATCGCAAAGACCGAAGTGGGAAAATTTATTAGGGGTTGGATTTCACTTAGGCACAGTCTGCCATTTCCTTTTTTATTTTACGTTTATTTTTTTAATAACTCAGCGTCATCTCATCTGGCATAGCAGTGTGCTTTCATACTTGGCTAGAAAATAGCCATAGGAGAATCCAAACGGCTTACTTACGCCTACAGTAGCGTTATATATATTTGATTTCTGGTTGATCTGCTGGTGGCTGTCCTTGCTGCAGTGCATCTACTAGCAAATTGTGAGCAATTTGTAGTGAGACTTGCGACCGCTGTGTTTTGCGCTTAGTGACGCACATATCCATCGCAAAGACCGAAGTGGGAAAATTTATTAGGGGTTGGATTTCAATTAGGCACAGTCTGCCATTTCCTTTTTTATTTTACGTTTATTTTTTTAATAACTCAGCGTCATCTCATCTGGCATAGCAGTGTGCTTTCATACTTGGCTAGAAAATAGCCATAGGAGAATCCAAACGGCTTACTTACGCCTACAGTAGCGTTATATATATTTGATTTCTGGTTGATCTGCTGGTGGCTGTCCTTGCTGCAGTGCATCTACTAGCAAATTGTGAGCAATTTGTAGTGAGACTTGCGACCGCTGTGTTTTGCGCTTAGTGACGCACATATCCATCGCAAAGACCGAAGTGGGAAAATTTATTAGGGGTTGGATTTCAATTAGGCACAGTCTGCCATTTCCTTTTTTATTTTACGTTTATTTTTTTAATAACTCAGCGTCATCTCATCTGGCATAGCAGTGTGCTTTCATACTTGGCTAGAAAATAGCCATAGGAGAATCCAAACGGCTTACTTACGCCTACAATAGCGTTATATATATTTGATTTCTGGTTGATCTGCTGGTGGCTGTCCTTGCTGCAGTGCATCTACTAGCAAATTGTGAGCAATTTGTAGTGAGAGTTGCGACCGCTGTGTTTTGCGCTTAGTGACGCACATATCCATCGCAAAGACCGAAGTGGGAAAATTTATTAGGGGTTGGATTTCAATTAGGCACAGTCTGCCATTTCCTTTTTTATTTTACGTTTATTTTTGTAATAACTCAGCGTCATCTCATCTGGCATAGCAGTGTGCTTTCATACTTGGCTAGAAAATAGCCATAGCAATAGGATAGCATCGTTTGGTTTTAAAAACTAAAAAACACAAAAAAAAACTAAAAAACACAAAAAAAAGTTAAAAAAAAATTAAAGTTATAACTTTTATTTTCAAAATGTTTAACCCGAGGGCTAGGGGTAGAGGACGAGGGCGGGGACGTGGGCGTTCAACTACTGCAGGGGTCAGAGGCCGTGGTCCTGGGCGGGGTGAGACACCACCTGCTTATGAGGGAGCAGGGGAACGCCGCAGAGCTACACTCCCTAGGTTCATGTCTGAAGTTACTGGGACTCGTGGTAGAGCACTGTTGAGGCCAGAACAGTGCGAACAGGTGATGTCGTGGATTGCCGACAATGCTTCGAGCAATTTGTCCACCAGTCAGTCTTCCACGCAGTCCACCCATGTCACCGAAATCGGCACTCCTCCAGCTCCTGCACCTCAGCCTCCTCCCCCCCAGTCTGCCCCCTCCCAGCAAAATTTCCCATTTGAACCGGCATACTCTGAGAAACTGTTTTCTGGACCCTTCCCACAGTCACAAACCACTTGTCCGGTTGCTGATGAGCAATTTTCCGATGCCCAGGTTTTCCACCAGTCGCAGTCTGTGGGTGATGATGACCTTCTTGACGTAGTGGAAGAAGTGTGTAAAGAGGTGTCCGACGATGAGGAGACACGGTTGTCAGACAGTGGGGAAGTTGTTGTCAGGGCAGGAAGTCCGAGGGGGGAGCAGACTGAGGGATCGAAGGATGATGAGGTGACAGACCCAAGCTGGGTTGATAGGCCGGGTGAACACAGTGCTTCTGAGACGGAGGAGAGTCCTCGACCAGAACAGGTTGGAAGAGGCAGTGGTGGGGCCAGACGGAGAGGCAGGGCCAGACCTGGTGCATCAGCGCCAAATGTGTCAACTAGTGAAGCTCCCGTGGCGAGGGCTCCTGCGGCGAGGGCTAGATTTTCAGAAGTCTGGAGGTTCTTTAAGGAAACACCGGATGACCGACGGACTGTGGTGTGCAACATTTGCCAAACCAGGATCAGCAGGGGTTCCACCACTAATAGCTTAACTACCACCAGTATGCGCAGGCATATGAATGCTAAACACCCCACTCAGTGGCAACAAGCCCGTTAACCTCCGGCCGTGCACACCACTGCTCCTTCCCCTGTGTCAGCTGATAGTCAGTCCCCTGCCCAGGACCCTGCCACAAAAACCCCATCGTCGCCTCCACGATCCTCCACAGCATCCACCAGCGTTCAGCTCTCCATACCCCAGACGCTGGAGCGGAAACGCAAATATAGTGCAACCCACCCGCACGCCCAAGCCCTTAATGTCCACATCTCCAGATTGCTTAGCCTGGAGATGCTGCCCTATAGGCTAGTAGAGACCGAGGCCTTTCGCAACCTCATGGCGGCGGCCGCCCCTCGGTATTCGGTCCCCAGCCGCCACTACTTTTCCCGATGTGCCGTCCCAGCCCTGCACCAGCACGTGTCAGACAACATCATCCGTGCCCTGACCAACGCCGTTTCTGACAAGGTCCACCTGACCACGGACACGTGGACGAGTGCTGCCGGGCAGGGCCACTATATATTGCTTACGGCACATTGGGTTAACTTTGTGGAGGCTGGGACCGAGTCTGACCCTGCAGCTGGTCATATACTGCCGACGCCGAGGATTGCGGGGCCTACCTCGGTCCAGGTGTTTCAGGCCTACTATGCCTCCTCCTCCTCCCACCCCTCCTCCACCTCCTCCTCCGAACTACCATCCGTGGGCATGGCGCCATCAGTCGGTAGCTCTAGGCACAGCAGCAGTGCCGTCGCTAAGCGACAGCAGGCGGTGCTCAAACTGCTGAGCCTAGGCGATAAAAGGCACACCGCCCAAGAACTATTACAGGGCATCACGGCGCAGACTGATCTGTGGCTGGCACCGCTGAACCTGAAGCCAGGCATGGTTGTGTGTGACAACGGCCGTAACCTGGTGGCGGCTCTGCAACTCGGCAGACTGACACATGTGCCATGCCTGGCCCATGTGTTAAATCTGATAGTTCAGCGTTTCCTCAAGACATACCCCAATCTGTCTGATTTGCTCACGAAGGTGCGCTGCATCTGTGCGCATTTCAGGAAGTCCAGCACAGATGCTGCCACTCTCAGGGCAGCGCAGCGCCGCCTCCAACTGCCCGCTCACCGACTGTTGTGCGACGTGCCCACGAGGTGGAATTCAACACTGACCATGTTATCCAGAGTTTACCAGCAGCGCCGAGCGATTGTAGACTGCCAGATGTCAACTTCCACCAGAACTGGTAGTCAGGTCAGTCAGCTTCCTCAAGTCTACAATGAGGAGTGGACGTGGATGTCTGATATCTGTCAGGTGCTGAGTAACTTTGAGGAGTCAACACAGATGGTCAGTGGCGATGCCGCCATCATCAGCCTCACCATCCCGCTGCTTGGCCTGTTGAAAAACTCTCTGATCAGCATGAAGTCGGAAGCTTTGCGCTCGTCACAAGAGACGGGGGAAGAAGATTCCCTTGTTGATAGCCAAAGCACCCTTAGGTCTGTTTCTCAGCGCATATCGGAGGAGGTGGAGGTGGAGGAGGATGAGGTGGAAGAGGAGGAGAATGTTGGCGAGACACAAGAGGGGACCATTGTTGAGTCCTTCACTGTTCAGCGTGTATGGGCAGAAGAAGAGGAGTTGGAGGAGTTGGAGGAGGAGGAAATGGACAGTCAGGCCAGTGAGGGGAGTGAATTCTTACGCGTTGGTACTCTGGCGCATATGGCAGATTTCATGCTAGGCTGCCTATCCCGTGACCCTCGCGTTCAAAGAATTTATTCCAGCACCGATTACTGGGTGTTCACTCTCCTGGACCCACGGTACAAGCAAAATCTTTCCACTCTCATCCCTGGAGAGGAAAGGAGTGTGAGAATGCATGAATACCAGCAGGCCCTGGTGCACAAGCTGAAACAGTATTTCCCTTCTGACAGCGCTAGCGGCAGAGTGCGTAGTTCTGCGGGACAAGTAGCGAGGGAGAGTAGGCGAGCAGGCAGCTTGTCCAGCACTGGCAAGGGTACGCTTTACAAGGCTTTTGCCAGCTTTATGTCACCCCAGCAAGACACTGTCACCTGTCCCCAGTCTCGGCAGAGTAGGGCTGATCTTTACAGAAAGATGGTGAGGGAGTACGTAGCTGACCATACCATCATCCTAAATGATCACACAGCTCCCTACAACTACTGGGTTTCAAAGCTGGACATGTGGCACGAACTGGCGCTGTACGCCTTGGAGGTTCTTGCCTTCCCTGCCGCTAGCGTCTTGTCCGAGCGGGTTTTCAGTGCAGCTGGTGGCATCATCACCGATAAGCGTACACGCCTGTCGACTGACAGCACTGACAGGCTGACGCTTATTAAGATGAATAAAGCCTGGATTTCTCATAATTTCCAATCTCCACCAGGTGAAGGAAGCTCAACCTGAATAATTTATCCACTCCTCCTCCTCCTCATTTTCCTCCTTCTCCTCCTCTTTGTACAGTAAAGCAGAGGAAACTGGCTATTTTTTGACAGGGCCCACTGGCTCTAGCTATAGTACTTTATGCATTTAATTTTTCTGGAGGGCCACCGACCCGGTCCTCTGTTTTAAACAATTTTTGGGAGTGCCACATACAGGCACTCAATCTATTCAATTTTTCTGGAGGGCCACCTACCTGCTCCTCTGGTTTGAAAACTTTTTTGGACTGCCACATACAGGCACTCAATCTATTCCATTTTTCTGGAGGGCCACCTACCTGCTCCTCTGGTTTGAAAACTTTTTTGGACTGCCACATACAGGCACTCAATCTATTTCATTTTTCTGGAGGGCCACCTACCTGCTCCTCTGGTTTGAAAACTTTTTTGGACTGCCACATACAGGCACTCAATCTATTCCATTTTTCTGGAGGGCCACCTACCTGCTCCTCTGGTTTGAAAACTTTTTTGGACTGCCACATACAGGCACTCAATCTATTCAATTTTTCTGGAGGGCCACCTCCCTGCTCCTCTGGTTTGAAAACTTTTTTGGACTGCCACATACAGGCACTCAATCTATTTCATTTTTCTGGAGGGCCACCTACCTGCTCCTCTGGTTTGAAAACTTTTTTGGACTGCCACATACAGGCACTCAATCTATTCCATTTTTCTGGAGGGCCACCTACCTGCTCCTCTGGTTTGAAAACTTTTTTGGACTGCCACATACAGGCACTCAATCTATTTCATTTTTCTGGAGGGCCACCTACCTTCTCCTCTGGTTTGAGAACTTTTTTGGACTGCCACATACAGGCACTCAATCTATTTCATTTTTCTGGAGGGCCACCTACCTGCTCCTCTGGTTTGAAAACTTTTTTGGACTGCCACATACAGGCACTATCCAAATTAAATTGTCTCCATAGCAGCCTCCACACGTTGTCTCCATTGCTACCTCCAAAAGTCGTCCATATAGCTGCCTCCATACATCGTCCCTTTATCAAACGAGGTGTGTCAGGCAGAAATTTGGGTTGTTTTCATGGATTCCACATCAAAGTTGTTAACTTTGTCGCCACCCTGCTGTGTTATCCACAAAATATACTGGCAAACTTTTATCATTTACCAATATTATTTCAGCGCTTCTTGCGCTTCTGTTTACATTCCCCTCACCCGCCATATCCTAAACTTATAAGAACGCTACTACACTTGATCTTATACAAAAGGTTCTTAGAAGTGCTGTTTGGGGAGTAGCCTAGAGACACGGGCTTGGATTGGCGAAAGCTCGCCTGGCAGCGGAGCGCCAGCTCCATGCCAAGATCCAACTAACATAGTTTTAACTGCAGCACCTTTAATCTACTACTAGTTCACTGCCTCCATACATGGTCCCCTTATCAAACGAGCTTTGTCAGGCAGAATTTTGGGTTGTTTTCATGGCTTCCACAACAAACTTGTTAACTTTGTCGCCACCCTGCTGTGTAATCCACAAAATATACTGGCAAACTTTTATCATTTACCAATATTATTTCAGCGCTTCTTGCGCATCTGTTTACATTCCCCTCACCCGCCATATCCTAAACTTATAAGAACGCTACTACACTTGATCTTATACAAAAGGTTCTTAGAAGTGCTGTTTGGGGAGTGGCCTAGAGACAGGGGCTTGGATTGGCGAAAGCTCGCCTGGCAGCGGAGCGCTAGCTCCATGCCAAGATCCAACTAACATAGTTTTAACTGCAGCACCTTTAATCTACTACTAGTTCACTGCCTCCATACATGGTCCCCTTATCAAACGAGCTGTGTCAGGCAGAATTTTGGGTTGTTTTCATGGCTTCCATGTTAACTTTGTCACCACCCTGCTGTGTAATCCACAAAATATACTGGCAAACTTTTATCATGTACCGATATTATTTGAGCGCTTCTTGCTCACCTCCTTTGGTTCCTCACTGCCACCCATTGGTTTGAAGCCTGAGTCCATTTAGGGTATGTCGCCATGCCACTCTCTAGCCTGCCGCTGCTGCCGCTGCCTCTGCATGCCGTCCCCTATAGTGTCAGGGTCAATTATTGGATGTTTTAGATGCTATCTAGCTTCATTCTGTCACTCTGTCATGGCCATGCTGTTGCCCATAGTTTTGGCATAATGGTGCGATTAAGCAGCCTCAGAGGCATCCATGCATGCTGCCCCTGCTGTTTCCTGTCCATTTCCGTGGTGTTTCCATCCTTTTCTGAGGTTCCCAGGTGTTTGGCCAAGCTTCCCTGTGCAGAGCCTTGGTCCCCTTGAAAAATGCTCGAGTCTCCCATTGACTTCAATGGGGCTCGTCTTTCGAGACGAGCACTCGAGCATCGGGAAATTTTCGTCTCGAATAACGAGTACCCGAGCATTTTAGTGCTCGCTCATCTCTAGTTATCTTACCTTTTTTCTTCTTTCATCATCGGCCTTGTCCTCCAGGAGGTAGAGGAGGGGGGTTGCCGGGTAGGTGGGAATCGGTCCGGGGGGCGTGAATCGGAGCCTGGGGGGAACCAGCGTGGACTTTCTGCTGGAGCAGGTACCTGTGCCAGCAGGTGGATGTGCCAGCGGGCGTTTGGCGGGCGGGGGACTTTGGGCTGTGGTATGTACCTGTGCTGGCAGGTGGGGGAAAGTGCCGGCGGGCAGGTGTATGTGACGGGCGGGCCGCGGGGCAATGTGCAGGCGGGTGGATGTGTTGGGAGCGGGCCACGAAGGGGAAGTGCCAGCATGCGGGGAGATGTGATGGGTGGGCCGCAGGGGGAAGTGCCGGCATGCTGGTGGATGTGATGGGCGGGCTGTGGGGCGATGTGCGGGTGGGTGAATTTGATGGGCGGGGGAGTGTGCTGGCCAGTGGGTGGGTTGATGCGATGGTCAGGTCCATGTGGCGGCCGGAGGACATGCCAGCAGGCGGGAGCCCGACGCCGCCTGAGGGGAGATCTTGCAGGAGGCGCGCCGCTTGAGGGGAGAATCTCAACTCGCCTCATGGCAGGTGCACCCCTGCTCGCGCCCATTTAGCAGAAACATGAGGGGAGAAAAACCAACTTCGTTCCCGCGAATCAGCATAAACTTCGGTTTCGTGGCAAATCGAATTTTTCCTGAAATTCTAATCGAAGTTAGAATCATTAGAATCAATCGCCCATCTCTAGTTACAGAAAACAATTATCCAGAACCAATTTAGTTTACAATTCTGAATTTTTAAAGAGAGTATAATAAAAATACCTACATTTTAGCCTAGCTATTCACACCTTTAAATCAGTTAAGGTGCTGGGAGAGAGGGTCTTAAAATTTACAATTACAAAGCATGGTAAACAACATTGGGGCACATTTACTAAAAATAGTGCAAACAACACTAAATGCAGTTTGCCTGTGAATAGTGCAGAGTGCACCAGATTCATGATTTATGGCGCCCTTTCTTCAGGAATCTGCTGCTCCCTGCACTGCCTCGACGGAGTTCGGCAACATTTTTTTGTTGCTTTACTTTTTTACCAGATATCTTCAGCTCTAGCACGCATATCTCCAAACTATGCCTATGAAAAAAGTGCAGTCACACAGAATAGGGCCTAACTTGCTGATCTTTGGGAGTCTCAGTGATGAGACCCCCACAGATCCCAAGAAAGTCGGTCCAATGGGGTCTGATGTACCCCCCATAGGACCCCTTGTTGCTCCCCCAGATGAGCAGAGAAGCTGTTCGCGCATGGCCGGGCTACCCTGTTCATCTCTATGGAGCTGTTGGAGATTGCCAAATACTGTACTCCTTTAAAACAGGATATTGGTAGAGTAAATACACACTGGGGCTCATTTACTAAGGGTCCGAACGCCGCACTTTCATCAGGTTTCCCAAATATTTCTGATTTGCGCCAAATTGTCCTGGGATTTTGGCACACGCGATTGGATTGTGTCACATCAGCGGCGGCTTTTACGCAACAGAAATGGGGGAAGCTTGATTTCAAACTTTGTTTTCTTTGATGTTGCATTTGGCATTTACATGACAGTGAAACAGGGCAAGAGACATAAAATTATCTCAGCACACAAGAAAGAACTGCAATATAAGAACTGGCAAGTCTAAGGTATACACATATCTCTTTCCTTACCTTTCATTCTGACATTGTATTTCTATATATGTGTGTAACAAAATAATTACATTTAAAAATTACATTCTTTTGTAATCCTCTGTATGAAGAGGTCTCTCCTCTATGGTTATAGTAACCTTGTGGTTGTGCCTGTCATCAAGGTTTCTGCTTGCGTGTCACAATATTGTGTCATATTAGTTTCATGTGTAATTTAAGTCTTATCTATTCTATCAATTTTTAGATACAGTAAGGTTTTTCTCATAATTTTGCATCAGTATCTATTCAGACTGGAAGTGGTTCCCAAACAGAGAGAATATGTGCACATCCACAATGCTTTTTATTTCTATATCCCATTCCTCCTTTTACCACAACAAAACCCTGAGTAGAATACACCAAAAGGGCATGTAGAAATCATGTATGTACAAAATAGTGTTCAGCTTCTCCTAAATATAAGTTACGTATTTAACTCTATACAATTTTACTCCATTTCCACAGAATTAAAAAGCACAGTTGATAAAACAAAAATATTATCACTGTCATCGTTGCGATGACCACACAAACTATGAAGCTATGTTAAACCAAGAGCACTTTGTCATGGCCGTACCCGCAATCCTCGGCATGGATCACGAGTACGTCCATGTCCTCCTGGCCCATACCCACCTCTGCCGGCTCTTAATGCTGCCTCGGTCCCGTCCAGGCCAGACTCCGGCTTTTCGACTAGGCCACACGCTCCCGCCTTAAAGGACCAGCGTCCTCCTGATTTGCGCTGGCTAATCCGGCTCAGCCCATATAATCTGAAACCTCCCTTCACTCCCCATGGATCTTCAGTATTCTCTAGAAATTTCCAAGGTTTCCAGACCTCACTTCCCAGAGTGTTTCCAGTTGAAGTTAAAACCCATCCAGCGTTCCCAGATACTCCTGCATCTTCAGCATCATTTCCTGCTGTCATCTCAGGTTTGCCGTACTACCTTGACTGCCACTGTGGGCCTAGTTGCACCCATGGAATAACCTGGTGGCACCCCGCCACAGCAAGATCATCCCGCATTGCGGTGGGCTCTGGCACAGACCAGGTGCCACTTAGACTCCGGTGTTGTAGCCAGTATCATCATCTCCCGCGGTGGTCCAGAGGGTCCACAAACTCTTCCCAAAGACTCTTTTCCACACACTTTCCCTCCTCAAGTTTTACACACTTATTAAAGTGTTTGCGACATTTCTTCGCCTGGCGTTCCAAACTGAATTTACATGTAAAGGGAAGTTCCAGTGCACACTCGGACAGTGTACCACATTTTTTATAGCAACTCGACAGAATTGTGTCGCATGCTCTAAGTTTTAGTGCACACTTCCCAAACAGTGTATAATGGGATATTAAAGTTATTTTAATGATTTTATACTCTAAGTAAACCACAATTTAGTTGTAGAGATTCCATGAAGATTTCATGAAATTCCCAAGTTTCTTGAGGAAACCCTATTTAATTTAGGAATGATGTCAGGTGACCCCTGAGATTACTGAGGAAGGAGCTGGTGATTCCGAAAGGCATTTAGCAGAATGTGGGGTGCTACAAGGTTGTAGTACCAAGCGGCATTGAAAGTTACCTTACTATTCATTACTTTACTGACGAAAGATATATATCAGCTGGCACTAGGATCGGAGAGGTCCAAAGACTGACACCAAAGTGGACAAATTCTAAACTGTACCTTACTGGTATGAACATTGAAAATATTCATGAAGATCAGGCAAATTTGATCTCTGTTTCTTAAGCATTATACACTTACCCCAGCCTAGAAGATCAGCTGGCCGGGATGCCGAGAGATCAGCTAACCCAGCCGGGTATGAGTGGAGGAGTGCTGTGCAAAGCGGGGAAAGCGTGAGTGGTCTGAAAACACTGAGATTCACATGTTTGAGTAAGTACAAATGATTTTTGATTCCCTGAAGAGGGAAGACTGATTAAATACTTGTTTAAAAAGGACCTCTATACAGTAAGGCTATAAAGACAATTACAAAACGGAGGATTTCAGCAGATTGTGGACTGAGTGCCTATATAATAAGGTTACAAAGCGTGCTATGCAAAAAAGGACTCCCACAAAATGCAGAATTAATGCATATATATTTCTGGCTAATATGATGCTGTACTAAAGAAAGATTTATATATTATATGCTTTATAGAATCAATTGCTGTGTTTTCAGGAAAAGTAGTTGCAGAGGCTTTCTGCCTGGTCCCCAGCACATTGTTTCTATGCTCTACAACTAAATATATATAGAGAGCACCTTTATCAATTTAAAGTACAGCTGTAAAGTATAAAAATGTTTGCCTGACTCTGCACTAAGAAAAAATAAGCAATTCTCTAATTTACTCTAATTAGCTATCTGAAGGTGTTTAGCTACTAGCAGAGGTTTTACCTTGTCTTCCAGGCTAATCTCCATTTGCCATGCTTGGTGGTAACCATGGAAAACCATAAAGAACCGCTAGAGATGAGAGGAAGCTTATTGGGAGGGGAAGTAGGAAATAAGTGCAAGAAAATAAGACCTGGAGTGATGTCACAAGAATGTGACTCATCACATGCTTCAGGCTTTCCAATTACAAAATTGCTCAGCTTTATATGTTTAAATTGAGGTGTGAAGCTATAATGGAAGGATTAGTTTGATATAGAAAATGGTGCCATCACCAGAATTAAAACCTAAAATCTTTTTACGTTTAAATTATTGAGAGTTGAGATAACACCCTACATTGAATAAATTGATTTTTCAGATGTAGTTTTTATGCATATTTTTTACATTTTACACACGTGATGCATGGAATGTTTATTATCTGTTGAATATAAGCTTGAAAATTACAGTGTCTTAATTGGAAGTCCATTCTGAGTGGTGAGTCCCTGTGTAATATCTCAACAAATGTACTTCCTGAGCAGTGCAGGGTGCACCAGACTAATGAAGACCACGGGCACATAGTACAGACTACACAACTTTTCATACATTTGAGTGTTAATGCTTTCAGTAATATCTAAATATACAAAAACCTTTTTTAAGTTTATATGAGGGAGTATGTGCACAAACTACTATTAAGCTTTAGAAAAGCCCTCAAAGGTGCCCCAGCAGTTCAAGTGTTTGTACTCAAATTCCTTTGTTAATGTTTGGCATCCTCTTAGCTTTTGTATGGGAATACATATCTTTCTATCTTGTCTTTAGAGAGAAAGACTTTTATTTAAGAAACTAATGAAAGGACAAACATGATGCCTGAAGGATTTGCATTATAATGAATACCAATTTCAACTAACTGAATGAGTTAAAATGATTAAGGTAACTCCTAACAAAGCTGACATTCAATTCAATTATAATTATACAATTATATAAACCTTGCTATACAGCTGCAGGCACAATAGAGGCTTTTCCATCATCACATGAAGCTTGGTGAAATCTTATGCTCCATAAATGGTCATGGATGAAAGAGTTCTCCTTGTAGTGAGTTTGCCACTAAGGCTGGTATGGATACTTAAAGGCTATGAATTCTCCACTGGGGATTCTGGGAAGTAAATATGCTAATTGGTTTCATCTTTGCCTCAAAGCTACAGTACCTTAAAGGCCGCCCCCTCAGCATCACCCATGATTTTCCCAAGTAGCGGAAAAACACAGCGGAAATTATATGGGAAATAACACAATCAGTGTGTCTAGTCCATAAGATACAGATTCCCAACTGTAGACAGCGCTGTTGTGATGTGTTTGTATCTCTAAAGAACAAACGATCTAACAAGAAAAAAATAAACAAGGGAAAGAGTTTGGAGCTCACCCATCTTAACTAAAGCTTCAGTTTTTTTTGTAGAAAAACTATACGTACATACAGGAAACAAAATAAAGAGTTGGGGGAGGGAGGACTGGTGGGTGAGCCTCCATAGACCCTATGGCTGTTTCGTGGTTGTTATTTCTCGATCTGGCCTATTTGTGAAAAATGAAACAAGTGAAGGGATCTTTATAAGGTGGTGGATGGTCTAGCAGTACTCATCCTATGTTGTAACTGGTTGCTATTATGTCATTCAAACTGCTGTCCTGTCAGCAGGATCTTACCAGGTGTAAGACATTATTAAATAATGAGGGAGGGGGAACCTTTTCATAACCTGTGCTGGCTGTCACAAGTGGAGAACTCAACACCTAGCCAATGCTGACATATGTCGACATGTGACAGGAATTCTTGGGAAATTGTTGATATTTTTTCAAAAATCTAAAAAAAACCCCATCTATAAATATTTTAAAAAATGAAAAATCATGTTATACAACATTTAAAATTGTAACAAAAGCATATGGTGGTCCAATAACCCACCTAAAATTCTGTGTTACACAATATTACAGTTTGGAACAATGACCATCCTGTACAAAGCCACAAAACAAAACCAGAAAGAGGCTTTTGTCAGAGAAGTCTTTTGCATAAATCTTTAACTTTTAAGTTTCCATTTAATTGTCCAAATAATTGATATTCTTTGTGTAAGATAAATTTATACAGTTTTCAAGTATACTTTCTGTATCAGTTCCTCACAGTTTTCTAGATCTCTGTTATAGCTTGCTGTCCTGCTATAGAAAGCTACTATTGTTAAGCCCACTGGATAGAAATCTGTGATGGACATGCTGGTGCACAGAGAGTAAGCAGAGCCATGTGATAATAACAGCTCGTGCACCTGCAAGTCCATTTGGCCGAATTATATTCAGCGGAAATAAACATAGAATCTTTCTATAGCAGGACAGCAAGCAGAGATCTAGAAAACCAAGAAGAATTGATACAGAAAGTATACTGGAAAATTATATAACTTTTCCATGCACAAACATAATCAAATAGCTGCTGAAAGTGGACAAATCCTATAAGTATCTTTTACTTTTATTGTTAACAATTTTTAGATTTTTAATAACATAGTGTTTAATTAATTATGTTGAATTCATTAGGTCACACCAAGCAATGAAAATATACTTAATAAAATATTTACACTCGAGTTATATATATTTCCTATATTGAATTTTTTGATTTACCGTAAATTGAAAATTAAGAAAAAGTCTCAAGAATGCTATTTTTTTAAAAACTTTTAAAACTTTTAAGTGGACTTTTGGCAGGACCGTCTGAAAGCAGAAGGAATAAAATCTGGATAAGCAAATTGCGTATTGTTGCTTTCTGAGTGACTTACACAGCTTATTATTCTCTTAGCAAATTATCTGCTAAGTAGTTAAATTGTATTTGTGTGCTAGATATTTATATTCTCTTATTGGCTGAGTGTCAAGTACAATATCTTCCATTGGAAAGTTTGTCTGCTTCAAAATAATGGATTGAAGTCTTAAATATCTATTTCACTGCTTGTACAGTTTCTTGAACTTTTCCCTAAACAATATTGGATTGCTCAGCAAACATCACTAAATTAGGTTTAATGCACTGACTGCAGTTTAAAAGTTCCCATAAACTTTCGTTTTTGCGCTGTTTGCATTCATTATTTTGTCTTGTACATTTCTTTCTTATGTGTCACGTCTTAACAGAGAATAATTATGGGATATTTTCTACAGTAGTGCTAGTAGTAGGAATAGTAGTAGTAGTTGTCATATAAATAATGTTGTAAATGTTATAATAGAAGAACCCTCCAAAAGCAATACTTAATACTTAATAACAAATTTTGCTTTGTTTGTAAAAAAAAAAAAATCAAGCTACTCCCCCCTATAGAGATGCGTAACGTTGTGCGTCTATGGAGGCTGCGTGAGCTCATATCTAATCTCCCTGTGTTTGGTTAAACAGCTCTGGTAGTGAGGATTAACCCCTTCACTTTCAGCTTGGTTTTTGAAAATTATACTTAAAGCATACTGCAGCCAGGGAGAGAGCAAAAAGGGTTAACACTCACAGCTGTGTAGAAAACAGGAAAGTAGAGAGAGATCTGTCTACAATCCTGTAGACAGATTTTCCCTAGCATCGTAGAAGTAACATTGTTACTAAGGGACACTTTACAACCTGTTACTTTACAAACTAAGGTGAATTTGTTAATGAAGTATATTAGAAAAATCTTCACAACTGCCTCCTCCACACAATATTAAAAATCATCTGAAATGACGGTTACTTTTTAAACAATATCCTTATGTAATAAAGAATTGCCTCATATGCTGCTATTATTGCATGAATTAAAACTAGTTCCAAGGCTGGTAAAAAAAAAGGTATTATTTTACTATACTCGCACCAGATTTCACTATAAATGTATCTATGTTAATGACAGAGTATTTATATAAAATATTTTTGGTATTGAATAATAAAGTAAAATAAAGTTTGATTACATAGGTTTCCTTTTTTAGAATCTATCTTCTAGCAGTCATGTATATATTGTTCAATAGTAAATTATAACGGAAACATTATATTCTTTTTACATTACATGTGGCTAATAGCCAAAATTGACTAAGTAATAAGTTGTAGAGCACTGTACAATTTTTAAGCCAGTATTTAGTGTTGTCATAAAAATATTATCTTCACAGAGACGACCTTGCATAATGCAGAGCACACTCATATTACAATCATGTAAAAATTTTATTTTCATCTTTTTCATGTGTTAATGTTAACCCCTTAACGCTCTGCGCCGTAGCTCTATGGCGCAGAGGTATAGGGATGTATGAAGAGGGCTCACGGGCTGAGTCTTCTTCATGCAGAGGTGGGGGTTGTTGCATATTGCAGCAAACCCCCAACGCTAACAACCGCGGTCAGTGCTTGCACCGATCGCGGCTATTAACCCTTTTGTTGACGCCGGCAAAGTCGAACATCATCGGTCTTCGTTTGACCCGAGGCTATCTGGCATCTGCAGATTCGTTACAATGAGCCAGTGGCTCATTGTAATGAATGAGCTGCAAAAATGCCATATATTGCAATACAGAAGTATTGCAGTATATGAGAGGAGCGATCTGACCATCTAGGGTTAATGTACCCTAGATGGTCTAAAAAATAGTGGAAAAAAAAAGAAATAAAAAAGTTTAAAAAATAAAAAAAAATTAATAAAATATTAAAAATTCAATTCACCCCCCTTTCGCTAGAACTGATATAAAACATAATAAACAGTAAAAATCACAGACACATTAGGTATCGCTGCGTCCCAAAATTCTTGATCTATTAAAATATAAAAACCATTACGGCCGGCGGTCACCTCCGAGATGGCAAATGTCCGAAATGCGACTTTTACACCATTTTACATCACATAAAAAATGGAATATAAAATGATCAAAATTGTGCATAGATCTAAAAATGGTAGCAATGTAAAGTTCGGCTCATTTCACAAAAAAAGACACCTCACACAGCTCCGTGCGCCAAAGTATGAAAAAGTTATTAGCTTCAGAAAATGGCAAAAAATCTTTTTGCTTTTTGTACACATTTGTTTAATTTTTGAAAATGTATTAAAACACAATAAAACCTATATAAATTTGGTATCATCACGATCGCACCAAACCAAAGAATAAAGCTGAGGTGTTATTTTGAGTGCACAGTCAAAGTCGTAAAAACTGAGCCCACAAGAACGTGATGGGTTTTTTTTCAATTTTTCCACATTTGGAATTTTTTTTCAGCTTCACAGTACATGGCATGTTAAAATAAATAACATTAGGGGAAAGTAAAATTTGTTATGCACAAAATAAGCCCTCACACAGGTCTGTACACGTAAAAATTTAAAAGTTATGGATTTTTGAAGGTGGAGAGAGAGAAATGAGCGAAAAAAACCTACGTCCTTAAGGAGTTAAAGGGCATATTATTAAAATGCAATAGCAAAATAAATAGTAAAAATGAAGCTGTATGATCTAGAAATGTCACACCTGTTAGAATGCAAAGCAGAAAACTATTATCTGACTGTTAATACGACTTAGTCATAGTGCACTTATTCTTCATATAAACCAAAGGGACAGTGGAGAGAAACTGCATATAATTCTAATAATGATTTAATAATAAAAAAAATATTAAAATGAATATATCCTTCACAAGGTTAATTCACAAGGGAATCGTTATTGGTCGGAGGAGGAATTGAAACATAAGCACACTCCCACAAATGCTCAAAAATTATATATAGAAAAGCAGAAAGATCAATACTCAACTCCGCGTCGTTCGAGCAGACAGTTTGAATCAAAAAGTAAGTCTTACCACTCCAGAGTCAGGAATAAACAACCTCCCTGATCCTTCATGCCTTGTAGTCCCACTGCGGAGACTCCTGCTACTGGCAATGATCTACCTCCGTGTCCATAGCCCGTCATATATACTATGTGCAAACTGCAAGCAAATGGGGTACATCACATGAGTATAGAAATAAAAATTTGAACTTCTGGACCTGACTCGCTGAGTCTTACAATTCTGTGAGTATATCAACTAGAATTGGAGCTTTGTAAGGGTTCCTCTAAATTTTGGAATATTTTACAGCACATAAAGGGTTTTCTTAGGTCCATGTCATGAATCAGAGTAGTCTTTGAGTGTTGGTTTGAATTATGGACCTTTGTTATGGTGCGCCTTTTCATTATTTTTATGTCTACAGAGGCTTTGTTCAGCTGTATTACTACATATTAGGATATTATCCTGTTTGATGTTTACATTGATGTTTATTGGGCAGTGCCTTTGCATAATACCATACCGCACCCCTCTCTGTTTTTCAATTCACAATCTCCTGTGATTTGGTAGCACTGGTTGCTGTGGTTACTTACCTATGCATCTAGTGCAATCTCCCTCCCACAGAGGTAGTCAGGATGTGTCCCCCTATCTACCATACACAGTAAAGTAGCCACCTAAAAAATGGCTGCAGTGATGGCTGTGTTTTTATACTTTTTTAATTTTAAAGGGGTGGAGATTTTTGTGCCTTGGTAATTTCTTTTAATTTTCTTTTACATAGACCATAGATCTGAGCACCAAAAATACTTCCTGGCCCACCTACCCAAACACAATGGGGCACATTTATTAACACTAACACAGCGCTAAATGCAGTTTGCCTGTGTAGTGTGCATGGTGCGCCAGATTCATGATTTCTGGCGCATGTTTTTCATAAATCTGGTGCTCCCTGCACTGCCCTGACAGAGTGCACCAACTTTTTTTCGGTGCATCTTTAACATCGGGCTTGTGACACAATTCTGTCTTCTAGCTTTGCATGTTAAATCTGGCTTTTGGTCTGACTAAGCACTGGAACGCACCCCTCATTTGTGTTGTATGAAGACTACTGCAGCTGCGCCACAAAAGTCTTGTGTGCAAGGGCCTTAGTAAATGTGCCCCAATAGCTTTTATTGTCTAACACATAAAATGGGTAAATGTTACACTTTGCAACACAAAAGCAACCTAGTTGTTCTTATTGTAAGGTGCTTAGATGTGTAAAAAATCTTGTCCTATGTAAACAAAATATAGCACATGGAACTAATTTAATCTCTTTTAAAATTGCAGCATTGATGGTATCTAGGTATCTAGGACATGAAGCATCTCCTTAACCCCTTAAGGACGCAGCCATTTTGCAGGTTAAGGCTCAGCCCGATTTTTTGGATTCTGACCTGCGTCGCTTTATATGGTTATAACTTTTGAACACTGTTACTTATCAAAACGATTCTGAGATTGTTTTTTCCCCACATGTTGTACTTCATTTTAGTGGTAAATTTTGGCTGATAAGTTTTGCGTTTATTTACAAAAAAAAAGAAAATATGATAAATTTTTTGAAAAATTTGCCATTTTCGAAATTCAAAATCATTGCGTTTCCAGGCAGATAGATTTACCACCTAAATAAGTTGCTGAATAACATTTCCCATTTGTCTACTTTACATTTTCATAATTTTTGATATGTCTGGATAATTTATTTTGATGTCACGCGGCTTACAAAAAGAATATCGCTTTTCCGGATTTTCAGAATTGACTATTTTGGGGATAAATACAGTTTGGAATGAAATTTTACATATTTAGCATCAAAACCCCCGTATATAACCAACCCATTTTCAAATCTGCACCCCTCAAGCTATCAGAAACCGCTTTTACGAAGATTGTTAACCCCTTGAGATCTTCATAGTAATTGAATCAAAATGGAGGTGAAATTTAGAATGGTCAAATTGTTCCCTTATACGTTCATTTAGCACTAAAATTTACACATTTCCAAAATATAAAAAGAGAAAACCCACCATACAATTTGTTCTGCAATTTCTCCTGAGTACAAAGACCCCCCACATGTGGCCGTTACTTGTTTTATGGGCGCACAGCGAGATGCAGAAGGGAAGGAGCGCCCTGCACCTGCCAGGATTTTAGTTTCCTCATTGGTCCCTTTTGAAGGCTATAAAACTTTCGCTTTTGCGTTATTGGGGCCATGTGATGCCATTTTTTTTGCGGGATGAGATGCTTTTTCCATTGTTACCATTTTGGGGTTGGTATCACCTATTGTTGAAAATTTAGGAACTTTTTTTGAGGGCAGGAGTAGAAAAGCATCAATTCTGTACTGGATTTTTTACTCTTTTTTTTTTTGGTGTTCACCGTATAGACTAATAATCATGTTATCTTTATTCTATGGGTTGATACGATTACGGGGATACCAGACTTGAATATATTTTACTAAATTTGTCAAACAAAACCCTAATGTGGGGAAAAATCTATCATTTATGTATTGCCGTCTTCCAAGTGGCATAACATTGTTACTTTTTTGGCTACGGAGCTGGTTGATGGCTTGTTTTTTGCGGGACATGTTGTACTTTGCAACAGTATCATGTCGGAGTACACATGGTTTTTTGATCGCATTTTATAGCATTTTTTGTGGGATTGAATAGCTAAAAATCATAATTTTTGGAAGGTTTATAGCAGTTTTTTTTTACGGCGTTTATCGTGGGGGTTCAATAATGATTTACTTTTATTCTACGGGTTGTTACGGACGCGGTGATACTATATATGTGGGGTTTGTGTTATGATTTAGACTTTTTTTTTAGTTATATGTCTCTTTATATGTTTTGGGGGTTTTGGGCATTTTTAGTGATTTATTACTTTATTTTTTTATTGAATAACATTTTTTTTTACTTTTTCACTTTTATACCATGGGACATGAAGAAGCAATCTTCTGATTGCTTCTTCATGATAATATTCTGCAATACTCATGTATTGCAGAGTATTATCAGTGTCAGCCTATACACTTGCATAGGCTGGCACTGTGCCAGTAAGATGACGTCACAGACGCCATCTTACTGGCAATTCTTGCAGGTAACTCTGGGGTCCAGATCGGACCCCAGAGTTACTATAGCAACGATCGGCGCACCCCGAAAACGGTTCGGGGGGGCCGATCGTGGGGGAAAGACCCCCCAGATACATGTTAGATGCCGCGGTCGCGCTGACCGCGGCATTTAACGGGTTAGGCACCCGCGATCGGAGACAACTCTGATCGCGGGTGTTACACTGGGGTGCCGGCTATCAGTCACAGCCGGCACCCCGTCTTTCCCGATGCCGGTTCGGCTCAGATCTTGAGCCAAACCGGCATCAGCTCAGCGTCCGATATATCGGACGCTGAGCGCTAAGTCACTGAGCTCAGCGTCCGATATATCGGACGCTGAGCGGGAAGAGGTTAAAGACTGAAAGTTCATTGAGATTTGCATAGTAAGATTGCAAGTCTTACCATCATACTATCTAGCTGGTTGCAATGGATCATGTGACTTGCAGACAGCCGGGCCACCTCACTAGCTGTTATTAGCTGGGTGGTTGATGTTGGAGATTGAGTGGGGATGTGCATACCTTATGAACCGCCAGAGCAAGGAAGTGCTCTGGTGATGTCAGCTGGAGCGCTTCTGGTTTATTTACATATTTTTATAAAATGTTTTTAGGTAAATTTGGAGATTTTTAGTTTAGCAAAAAAGTTTCTAAAAATGAGTGAACTTAACAAGCTGGCATGTGAGGGCGACTCATGAGCATGGAGAAGACAATGGTAAATAAATTGCAGAGAAGCAGAACTCCTGTTAGCATTGAAGTTTATTCTTCCATGGTGAGAGTTTCAATGTTTTAACTCAATGGAGTTATGTTCAAGATAGCTCAATGTAACGTAGCTTGGTTGAGTAGCTGAAACATAGCACAATGGGTAAATGAATGTCAATATGTACCAGGAGTGCTTTTTATCATTGTATATTATCCAATCTGTATGCTTATCAGCACCCTGATTCAAAGTTTTTTTTTATGACTGAGAATCTTGGAAAAGATTGCGCCTGTTACCTGCTTTATCCTTCACTGCATTTGCCTTTACTTTGGTAATATATTTTGCTAAGAAAAACAGTAGATTTGATATTTCCTTAAATAAATTGGCACCATAATCCATCACATTGAACTTTGCATCTTGACATGAAAAAATGTATGTTCCTCAGCCAATCATTTCAGTACAGGGGCCTTCAAAGAACAGATGGTTTAAAAATCAAATAAAGAGCAGAACATTGTGTCTTTGTTCCGTTTGATAAGAACAAAAAAGCTAAGAAATCTATCCCAGATGGAATTTTATTTGTGTAATCCATCAAGAATTAATTTTAGATCTGGATGTTAAACTTGAAAACATTAGTCTTTTCTCTGATTGCATTGTATTAGTTAAACAAAGTTGTAAATTTTCCTCCATATGATTCATATTTTATATGAATTACAGTGTATTTAGGTAGCCTCCATGACTAGACTTTGAAAGATTTCTAATTCTTAAGAAAACTATTAGAGACAATGAAACATAGTAATTTCTAGAAGCACCTTGTAAGTATTTACCAAAAAAGAAGATTCTTAACAGCTATTTTCACATAAGATATGGCACACTGAATAAGATCATGGCCCACATTTACTAAGGTGTGTGCACCAGTTTTCTGTCAGACTTTGCATGTTATTTTCAGGCTTCTTTTCTGGTGCACATGACAAAATTGTGGTGCGTGTGACACTTTGTGGCGCAGCTGCACTAGGCACCATGATGGCACAAATGATGGGGCATTCCAGAGCTCATTCCGACCTTGCACAGATTTATCATGCAAAATTAGACAGAAGTTTGTTGCACGCCCTATGTTAAAGGTGCATCACAAAAAAGTTGGTAAACTCTGTCGGACCAGTGCAGGGAAGTGCCAGATTCATGATTTCTGGCACCTATTCTTCATGAATCTGTTGCAAACCGGATTATACACAGAGCACTTTTAGTGCAGTTTGCACTACTCTTAAATGTAAAATGTAAATGTGCCCCCATATGTCCTCCAAAATATTAAAAGAATAAAATACAAGTCAGTCAAAAAAAAAAGTCCAATCTAGCAATCAGGATAGAAAGCTTAACTACACCATTTAATTTGACTACAAACAAAATATAACCTATTTAGAAGCAAAATAGGTCATGAATAGCAAATATTAGACAATTACCACAGTCACTGGTGCCTGGATCTATGAGTAAATGTCCCTGGCTTATCATGATTGATTTTGATGGTAGATTTCCTTTAAAGAGAATCCGTAAGGCAAATTAACCCCCTAAACTAAATATATTTTCACAAACTGCCATTAGAAAGCATTGCCTCTATCCCTTCATTGTCCCTCTACATGCCTGTAAACTTAAAGGGGTATTCTCATCTGGGCATTCACTTTCAGTTTCATTAATCTGCCATATATAAACTTTTCTTCAATTAGATGTTTTAAAAAAAAATGTTCCTGTGTGAAGATAATTTATCATAAATGTAGCCATGTGGTCCCTTAGAAACAAGACTGTGTCCTTGGTTACGGCCACCTTTGCTGGAGAGATTGCACAAAGAAACAAAAAGTTTCTTAATATTAAATGTCCGGGAGTTACTGCATGTCCCGCAGCCGTCCTGTGGTAATGATCGCTGAATCCTGGTAGTTCGGCAGGACTCTATAGCACAAGTCTGGCCACCGCTGCCAGAGTGTGACGTGGTCGTATCCGGGGAAGCCATCTGGTGTCTAAGGGACAACATGACTACATTTATGAGAAATTATCTTCACACATGAACATTTTTTTTAATAACATCCAATTGAAGAAATGTTTGCATATGGCAAATGAATTTAATTAAATGTGAATGCCCAGATGGGAATACCCCTTTAAGCAATGAGGTCCTAAAGCTGTATACAAATGACCTGAGAGATGTCCAATGAGTCATTAGCATATTCAAGCTGTCCAGCTTATTCATGAGTTGGAGGCACAGCCACACCCCCAGTGCTTGACTGACAGCCTGTATAATGATGTGAGGCATAATGGTGTAATGGCTCCTCCATGTGCTTTGTGTGTGTGTATAGGAGAGATAGAACAGCTCCAGGCAGCCATGTTATATCAGAACATGTCAGATACTTGTGTAAGTGATGTCTGTGTCCCACACATGTGTATTAGGAGTATGCAGCATGTAAGCAGGTAAAGCACAGACACTAGCAATGCTTTACTATACATTACACACAGACATGAGTAGGGGGAGGAGAGGGAAGGGGGTAACAGGGATGACCATGTGACCAGCCTCATTTACATAATAAAGAAAAGATGATTTTATACTGATTAATGTATGAATTGGCTAGATAAAGCCTGGGATGGAATCCTTGTGAGTTGCTCCAACAGGTAGAGGTGACAGGACTAGTGACAGAGACCTGATGACAGGTGATCTTTAAATATTGCTGCTAGAAATTCCATGGGTCTCATAATAGTTTATACTTTATAAATTATTATAAATTATAAAGATCTGGCTTTTGGAATGCAGCAAGTAAAATATGTACTTATTAATTAGGTTAATTGTTGTGACAAAATTTGTTAGCTATGTCTTCCAAATAAGCTGTAACTTATTGCTCCCTGTTCTTCCACATCTTTCAATCGTATCGGCCCCCGGAGGCCACCAATACAGTTGAAGGAGGGAAAATCAAACTCTCATTGTAGCTTCTCTCCAGGGTCTCTCTGTAGACAAAGAATGGTGGTTCCAGCAGGATAAGCATCACAGATAATGCGGTTCTATCAACACCTTCTCACTTTTCTAAACAGTTCTAAACAGCCAATGATGTTTTGCTTAAGTTGACTGGGACTGCAGGAAGATTTGGTGGATTTGGTCCTATTTAGTGAACTCTGTCCTGGGGGATGGTCTGAGTGCCCACAGAAATGGCTCTGACTGCCACCTCTGGCACCCGTGCCATAGTTTCGCCACCACTGCTATAGGGTATTGTAACTAAAGGTTGGCATTTAGAGCTCAATATATTCACCTTTCTTGTCTGACCTGTTTAGAAACAACAGGCGTCTCACAGGCTCAAGTTGACAATAAACATATTTTTTTCAAAAACATTCAGCATATGTTATGTCATTTTTACTTAATATATTCTGCTTAAAACAGGAAAGTTTATTGAGAAATTGATGTAAGGTATTTTTCAATTTTCAAAACCATACGTGACGATTCACAGAAACCAGTTTACATTGTCAACAGGTTCAAGATCAAAACATGTTTCAGAATAACTCAAAACTTTGGGAAATCAAGGCCATGTCTATTGTCTTGCTGCATTGTTATGTGATGTGCTGCCTGTATATGATTGTAGTGCTTCAGATTCATTGTAGAGTCTTTTATATTTGAGGAACAATTGTACCAAACTTTGTTTTTTGAATACATTGTTTTCAACATAGATTGTTGCTAGGAAATACATCTTTTCAGTACTCAAATTCAATTTTATTTGTAAGTGACAAAAATAGTAAACTGTTTGACTACATGAAAGTATCCTGTAGCTATACTTCACAAAAGTTTTCTTAAAGCATGTTAGTTTGGAAAATCAGATATAAGTTGAACCAATCGAGGAAAAGGCAGCATACTGTATTTACTACTGCCATAATCACCATATAAGCATCCAGTATGGCTTATAATGGCTATACATGCTACATTTCTTTCCAAATATGCTTTGCAGTATTTCAGTGGATTAAAATTACCACTGCATCTTTAAATTACGTATAGCATAGATATTATTACCTTGAAAAAATCCCAAATTCCTGGCGCAAGGTATGGAATTGCAACTCCCCTTCTCCTTACATCACCTTCACACTATAGCCTGTGAAAGTTACTGATGCAGGTTATAACACAAGTAGAGCATGGCATATAACTTATGTTGTCACAGACACTCTTAGTATATGTGTGACTTTTGGGGGAGTGGCAGACATGTCAGCTCACAGTGTGTCACCTCTTGATCCTCTTGTGAGCATGGTTTAGAGCATTTTTCAGTTTACAGCTAATTTATCACTGCATGTTTTCCTGGAACTTTTTTTCAATAGTTTGTAACTTTTTTGCAGAAAGGGGACAAATTTCAGATGACTTTATCATTTGAACCTGGATTGCGTTTCTAGGTGTCACAGAACTTTTCTGCTTAACAGTCGACAGTTATTTTTGTTAGAAATATGCAGTTGAAGGCACCACAGAGAAGGGGATACATGAGGGAGCTACAGCTTACAGATGACATAAGTACATGCTCACTCTGTATCTGAACCTGGGGCAGGGAGATTGACTTAAACCATAAATATTTTTATTGTGTACTATGCTTATTTTTTGCATTTTTAGTCATGTGTCTGATAATTGTTAAAAAAACCCAAATACATGAAATTAATAAAACAGCGCAGCATAACATAATAGCTGCAGGCTTTAACCAAGCAGTAATCCCAAACCAATCATCAAAAACCAACTGCAATTGTCTGACTTACCTTACTCCAAAAACTTCTGTGTATGCCCCCGAAATGATCAATTCCCTTCCCCCCGTCCCCGCGCACAGGTTTTCGAGGATGATAGTCTCAAAAGCAGCCCTGGGGTCCAGATGAGGATCTACATCTGCATATGTTGACTTCTGTAATAGATTGCCATATATCAGTATGCCAGAGTATTACTTTGAACAAGTGATCAAATGATTGCTTATAAAAAAAACTAAAAAAAGAATTACAAATAAAAAAATAGAGGGTCTATTTTTCCCTTCTCTCGTCCTTGCAATGAGGCTGAGAGCTTCTTTACACAGTAGATAGAAAAAACAATAGATTCTATGGCTAATGCATGGCCCTCCTTCACTTCTGCACCTCACTGTGCTCCGCTACAACAAGAAATGGCCACAGGTACTCGGGAGAAATTGGATGACAAATTTTCAGATGGGTTTTCTCTTTTTATCTTTTGTAAATGTGTAAATTTTAGGGCTAAATAAACGCATTAATGACAAAATTGGATCATTCTAAATTTCACCTCCATTTTGATTTAATTACTATGCAGATCTCAAGGGGTTAACAATGTTCCTAAAAGCTATTTTTGACAGTTTGAGGGGTGTAGATTTGAAAACTGGGTTGATACATGGGGATTCTAATATTACAAATTTCATTAAAAACAGTAAAGATTCCAATAAATAGGCAATTCTGAAGTCTCTTTGAAAATCCAGAAAACTGATGTTCGAGTTGGAAGCCTCGTGACAGCAAAATAAATTATCCAGGCATTTCAAAAATTATGAAAATGTAAGGCAGACATATGGGGAATGTGATTCAGCAACTAATTTAGGAGGTAAATCTATCTGCCTTAAAACAAGATAATTTTGAATCTGGAAAATGGCATGATTTTTTCTTTTATAAATAAACGCAAAACTAAAATGACGTACAACAAGTGACGAAAAAACAATCTTTAAATCGCTTTGATTAGTAAAAGTGTTCAAAATTATAACCATATAAAGCGACACAAGTGAGAATACAAAAAATGGGGTTGAACCTTAAGCTACAAACGGTTAAAGGAAATCTACCAACAGGATCAAGTATTGCAAACCAAGCATACTTACATGCTGGTGTGTGCCCTCTTCTTTTATCTCCTTATGTCTTTGTTTTTATGCTAATTAACCTGAGTCGCTCTGGGCTCAATTAATAGCTATGGACCAAACCAACAAAAGAAACAAAAGTGAGGTAATTCCAGAATAAAATCTATGACAATCTTTATGAAATACAAAATAAAAAAAATTAAAATTCATATGTGAAATCACTATAAATAATGATAAAAACATTCAAGGTGACCAACCACATACACTAGAGTAGCTGGACAATAATAAATCTAAGCTATTTTGTCCTGTACTAAAGTGTTGTTGGATATCAAAAGTCTATGTAGTGTAAGTACATTGGGTAAAACCCCACAAGCAATGTCTATTTTGTATTATTATCCAGCTGCTCTAGTTGCCCTTCTTGTGGTTAATCACCTTAACTGTCACCTTGAATGTTATTATCATTATTGTGATTGGGAAAAAAATATTTTGTATTTAATAAAGATTGTCATAGATTTTAGACTGGAATTATCTCATTTTGTTTCTTTTGTTGGCTTGGTTCACAATTGAGAGTGTACCAGGTAATGTAATATTATTAGGGCATTTCATGTCACTATATGATTTTATTTTACAAGGGTTTAGTCTTGAAAGTTGTTCTTTTATTGGTGTACTAACAGCTATGAAGCCTAGAGCCCCTGAGTCTTATTTGCATAATTTTAAAGCCTTTTTTTGTAAAAAAAAATAAGGACATATGAAGCTAAAAGAAGTGAAGATCTTGTCAGAGGGGGCACACACCAGCATGTAAGTGTACTTGGTTTACAATCCTTCATCTAGTGTTAGATGTCCTTTAAATAAAGTGCATAAAAAAGATACTATAATGTTATCACCCCCATCATTCATTTCTGCAAGGAAGAAAAATAGTTTTCATTGATTAGTTGTGTTTCTTACAAAACACATAGAAAATAGTTTTAATTTAGAAGTACATAAGAAAATAATAGATTTGTCAGCCTGCTGTCTAAACAGAAGTTATGATATCTAATGTATGTGTGATACATTACAAATAAATTCAGATGAAGAACTGTAGGAAACAATTAGCATTCTGGAAATATGTGTTCATCTTGCACAAGCAATATGTTCATCCCATCTTTCCTGTTTTGAATGCAACAACCAATTTTATATTTGCCATCTGCAAAATTACTGGCAGGTGTAAGGCCACTGATACAGTGTAATGTTCCTCGTAGCATAAGCTAGAAATGAAAACAAATCATGCATAAAAGGCCAAATTAATAATATTGAAAACACAAATTGTATCTAGTTTACTTTTCTGGTAGCTTTACAATTCATTTCATTTTTTCTATTTATGTACTGCATCTAGGCAAAATTCATTTGACAATGGCCCCATGTAATAAATGTAAAATGGAAATGGAACATACAGTAAGGGGTCATTAAAGAATACTATATTGGCTTGGAATACACAGACTAATTGCTAGTATTTGGGGGAACAAATAGTGGAAATAAGGCAGTGTAAATAAATATTAAATTGCTTAACCCCACCCCATGTAAACACCTGTAAAACCCATCAACCTCCAGGCAGTGGCACAGAAAAGCTGAATACTATCATTTAATTCACATTGAACTTTATGACATGACAATCCTATGGCTTAATTCACACTGTAATCTTATGGAGAATCCAACCTACGGCTTAATTCACACTTACCCTAAAGTCAACATACATTTTCACACATCTTTTGCACCTTTCATAGGTGATATGATATTACCTGTACCCTGTACCTGTGCTGGATATGTTTTATGGAACAATTTCTTAAATAAAGTCTGAATGCAAAACTTTTAAAATAACTTGAGTGCTGATATTTTGCAGTCTCTGTTGTGACCAGCTCCTGAGACAAGCTATACCACAGATCCATAGTTGCATAGTTGCACCTTTTTTTCTCCAAAGACAGTGCTCCATGTCTTTGATGTGGTTTAACCTTAAACAACAATCACATCTTTTGTACAGACTATTTATATATTTGTAAAAAATTCTTATATTAATTATATTTTATTAATTATATTTGCAATATCATTATATATCCAATGTTAGAATAAGGTAGTATGATTTAATTCATTTAAACACATCTTCTTAACATGGTCTATGATCTTATTATATGTTCACATTAATCTTTAGATTTTTCTTTCATAATTATATTCAATCTCTTGTTCGATCTTGTCACATGCATCTCAGAAACAACTGCAGAATTCACCCATTTCTTACAATAGAAACCTCTACAATGCTAATTGTTGCTCTGATTCATTCTCGTTTAGACTACTGTAACTCCCTACTAATTGGTCTTCCACTCACTAATGTCTCTCCTCTCCAATCTATTCTCAATGCAGCAGCCAGGCTTGTCTTTCAGACCAAATGCCACACGGATGCCTCCAGTCTGGGCCAGTCACTGTACCGGTTGCCCGTCTCCCACCAAATTCAGTTTAAAATAATAACCCTCATCCACAAAGCTCTGCACAGTTAGGCATCTCTCTACCTCTCTTTTCTCATTTCAGTCTATTGCCCAACCCATCGATCTGCCAGTGATGTTAGATTAATCTCTACCTTAATTCAAACCTTTTACACACGTCTAGTTCTCGGGAACCGTGGAACCAACAACCAGGCATGGCGCTAGCTGTCAGACTAGATATGTGGTGGCAAACTCACCCTGCGATGTCCCTTTGGGCTCAAGCCTGCTATCAGGAACCTAACTAAGGATACCTGAGTTACCCTTCAAGGTGATAGGGAAGACTTACTTCATCTGAGAGTTGCTGGATGGTGGAGCAGACATGTAACCAGAATACAGATATAGGTCAGTGTTCACACTAGTACACAGAACCCACACAGTCTGAGGCAGGAAAGTGGGGTCACTCTGGGAGATAAATGACACTGAGGGACAAACAACAGATACAGACAGGCAAGCGGAGTCAAGCAAACAGTCTCAAAACCAAGATGGCGGCAAAGGTACAGAATCGTATGGCAAATAGAATGGTCGGTAGGCAAAGCAGAAGTCAATACACAGAATAGCAAAAAACACAAGAGCACTAGCGAACACAGAAGACTGTATAACCAGCACCCAATGAAGGGCTGGGCAGAATATAAGGAAGTAATGGACACTACCTCCAGCACTGACTGGCTCAGCCGTCCATCACTCAAACTACAGCTGCAGACAAAACAAGTTCAAAGACACATCCAGCTTTCCCAAAGATCTGAAAGGGAGCTGCCAATCACAGGCAGCTCTGGGTGTGGTCTTCAGGAACAGAAGCCTGAAAAATGATCCCATCAGAACAAATTGTAAATTCTGACAAACACTAATTGTACTCTATAATGTATTGTTTTACTTGTAAATGTCCCATAACATTTGTAGAACGCTAAGGAATATAATGGTGCTATATAAATAAAGATTATTTTTAATCACTGTTGCTTTCACCCTTCTACTAAGTTGAGTGACGGAGAAAACATAGATAGGAAAATCATAGTGTGAAATCTAAGTTTATGGAAATAGTGTTTGTCATAACAAATCCTCCTAAAGAGAGAGAATAAATAATAAATTCAGAAATTAGATTGTAAAAAGTTGCAAAAAAGTTTCATTTATGTCAATTTTGAAAAAAATGGGCACAAAAATACTTAATTTGTGTCAATATTAGTTATTCACAGTAATCAGAAATCTCAGGTAAAATTTTATATTTTGTCATATACCAATATGAATAATGTAAAGCAGAACCATCAGCTTGGGGTGTGCTAGTTAGTGAGCCAAATGTCTGGCAAGACCACTGTTTCATGATCCACCAGCTATACTGTATGTATTAAATCATAATTTATTCCCAAAGCCTTTAGTCATTTTATCATTTCTAGATTTGAATCTAACTATACACGCGTATACCATAGTTGTCATCATTTGTCCTTGAGCACTTTTTCATTACAGGGTTAACGCTGGCATTTTATCAGTCCACTGCAACCTAAATAATTACTGCATATTTTCTAAGTCTTAGTGGAGCATTGCTTCATTTACTCAGGACAGGTCATTAGTTGTCTTATAGAAGATGTCTTTAGCTGTGAGTGAAAACATTTCCCCAAGCAGTCGGCACATCTATGAACACAGATGAGCAAAATATTTTCACTAGCTCTTCCTTCTCAATGTCACCCCTGACCACTGCATCTAAAAGAAGTTATGCATTTCTTTAAGATTTATAGCCTATTTTTAGAGAACATAGGCCAAGCTAAAAATAAAAAAAAAATCTGTCTTTCAATGCCTCTAGGTAAGTAGCAAAGTAGACTGTCCTGGTGGGAAAGCCAGTACAGTTATAACTAAGGGTTTCAGATTGTCCAAACTATCATCAGACCATTAAAAAGAAGTAATGAGAGAAAAGAAGAGGGGCGAGAAATTAAAGAATACTTATGGCAGAGAAAGACGAGGTAAACCAGGGACCCGCCAACCCCCATTTACCAAATGTCAAACTGATTGGGTGAAACCAGAAGGGACAAGTAGAAAGTACAGTAAGTAGAAGTAGGTTGCAAAGTACAGTAAGTCAAGCGAGAGAAGTGTAGTCAGCATGATGAGATGAAAATTAAACTTGAATTTTCCAATTTTTTTGGGTAGGTCATTATACACAATAATTATAATCTCTAGTACCAGGCTGGTGCCAGATAAACCTCCTTTTTAATTAGCTGACTGTTAAGGGCACCACATATCACATCTACTTAATATTGATAGTCTTATTTAATGCAGTCTCATCAATACTTTGACCCCAGAAAACTCCTAGATGTTTTAGAAAATGTAGTACAAAGATTTTGTACTACAAAGGGAGGTGTAAGTCTTTCAAAAACAAGTCTGCAAAGTATAGTAGACTATAGCTTACTAATTTCTTCTATACAAATACATTTCTATCATCATATATGTACTGTAAATGTATGATTCCAAATCTAATAGCAGTCAATATGTAAGAAAACACAAGATATAAACAAGAACAATTATAACAAAGTGAGCAAACACAATAAATACAAGAAGAAGAAACGGGAGACACAATAGTTTTTAATTTTCTAACTTTTTCTATAATTATGATAAAAAATGAAAAATTGTAAGAATAAACTAAAGAAATTTCAAATTCATTATGCGTTTTGCTTTTTGAAATGTAATTTATTTTTGAGTTAAAATAAAATAATAAGTTCCTTCTATTGATGGCTTAATCATAATTAAAAAAATATGTTTTTTGAGGAATGTTCTAAATTAAAACATTGGGGAGCGCGTACTAATATTCATTGCTCTATCTTAGCTATTAAAAAAGATATGCCATTTTAAAATCTTAAATGGGTTCTCAAACATATAAATCAATTTTTAAAAATGTCATTCTGGACATTGCAGCACAGGATCACATGCACCAGGACATTTTTTTTATCAGAAATAAAATTGTAAATTATTTATTTGAATGGCTAAGATGCTTTTCTTTTAGGCTATGTCCTGAAAAAAGCCAACATCTTGAAAGCTTCCATCCTGGTTCAAGGTGCCCCATACATTTTCTTTAGGTCCCTAGGGTTCTTCCAGGTACAAAACTGAATTGTTTACCTTCCATGAGGTTCTTTGAACCAAATCCAGGATGGATTGTGCTAGCTCTGCTTCTTCTCCTGTTCCTCAATGGCCACTTTTCAAGTCTCATTCAGCACATGGGGTACCTGGGGTTTGCAGCCAGATCTTGTGCAGTGAGCTCTGCAGATTTTTGTGGCAGATAACTTTAAAAAAAAGCATTAGCAAAGCGAGTGTGTGAGCTTGGCGGCGAGTGTGCAGTGATCCCAAGTGTGTGCAGTGTCTTAAGTGTGACTTACGTTTAAGGGACTTAAGTTTGAGGGGCTTTAGCAGGTAACTGCTGTGTTTTGTGTTACTTTGACTGTAAATTCTTCTTTCTGTGCATATTTCTATTGTAATCCCCATTAGAATAATGGACTCCATAAGTGGCATTGCTACACGGTGTACATCCTGTGCCATGTATGCTTTCCTTGAACAGCCATTCGAGGGGGAATACTGCTGTGGGATGTGTGAAAATTGCTCATCTGGAAGCCCAGATTCTGGATCTAAATGAGCAAGTTTCAAGGCTGCGGGCAATTGATAATATGGAGCGAAGTTTGCTGCTCCTGGAGCACAAACTCTCTGGGGAAGATGGTTGTGGGGAGGGAAGTATGGAGGTGCAGAATGAGGGGGCAGCAAGTTGGGTAACATGTAGAAGGCGGGGTAGAGGGAAGAGTTGTAGAGAGTCTAGTCCTGATCTGGTGCACCCCAATAAGTTTGCCAGGCTGGCGGATGAGGGGGATATCAGCTCTGGGGTAGCAATGCTGCAGAAAGACGTGGCCGCTAGCAACCAGGGGAATGTCTGCTCCGGTAAGAAGGGTAATGGGAGCACAGGCAAGGTCAGACAGGTGCGGGTAGTGGGAGATTCCATTATTAGGGGAACACACAGGGCAATCTGTCAAAAAGACCGTGCATACCGAACAGTGTGTTGTTTGCCGGGTGCTCGGGTTCGGCATGTTGCGGATCGGGTTGACGGATTACTGGGAGGGGCTGGTGAGGAACCAGCGGTCATGGTCCACATTGGCACTAATGACAAAGTAACAGGTAGGTGGAAGGTCCTTAAAAATGATTTCAGAGATTTAGGCCATAAGCTCAGGGCAAGGACCTCAAAGGTAATTTTCTCCGAAATACTGCCTGTACCACGTGCCACACCAGAAAGGCAGCGGGAGATAAAGGAGGTAAATAAGTGGCTCAAAAGTTGGTGTAGGAAGGAGGGGTTTGGGTTCATGGAGAACTGGGCTGACTTTTCTGTTGGCTACAGGCTCTACAGTAGGGATGGGCTGCACCTCAATGGGGAGGGGGGTGCTGTTTTAGGGGAAAAAATGGCTAGAAGGTTGGAGGAGTGTTTAAACTAGAGACCTGGGGGGAGGGCAACTACACTTGTGCAGGGCAAATAGACGATATACATAGAGAGCTGGGAAGAGTCATAGTCCATGGGGGAGGAAGGGGGGCTGAAATGAGATTGGGGAATAAGGACAAAAGGAATACGGACAGGAAAAACCATATAAAGTGTATGTACACAAATGCCAGAAGCCTCACAAACAAAATGGAGGAACTGAAACTCTTGATGTTGGAACGGAAATATGATATAGTGGGTATCAGCGAGACATGGCTGGACAGTAGCTATGACTGGGCTGTTACTATAGATGGTTATAGTCTTTTTAGAAAGGATTGTATAAATAAAAAAGGGGGAGGGGTTTGTTTATATGTGAATTCTTGCCTCAAGCCCGTCCTGCGAGATGACATCAGTAACGCAAATGTGGAGTCCCTATGGGTGGAGATAAGAGGAGGGAAAAAGAATAATAAAATATTACTAGGGGTTTGTTATAAGGCTCCAAATATAATGGAGGCAGCAGAGGAAATGCTGATAAGTGAAATGGATGCGGCTTCAAAGCAAGGTGAAGTACTTATCATGGGGGACTTCAATTACCCAGATATTGACTGGGGGACAGAAACCTGCAGGTCCTTCAAAGGTAGCAGGTTCTTGTCAAGAACAAAAGACAATTACCTGTCGCAACTAGTCCTGGAGCCAACAAGAGGGGGGGCACTGCTGGACCTTATCCTTACCAACAGACCTGATAGGGTATCAAAACTACAGGTTGGGGGGAACCTGGGGAATAGTGATCATAATATCATTGATTTTGTATTACGCTTTACTAAGCACGTTAGTGAAGGGGCAACCAACACTCTAAACTTCAGGAGGGCAAATTTTCATCAACTAAGGGAAGACCTTAAAGGCATAGACTGGGATAATGCTCTCAAAGACAAAAGCCCCCCCCCAAAAATGGGACTTTTTCTCATATATTCTGAAAAAGTCCTGTGAGAAACACATACCTTATGGGAAAAAGCATAAAAGGAACAAGAAAAAGCCTATGTGGCTAACTAGTCTTGTAAGGAAAGCAATAAGCGAGAAAGATAAAGCGTTTAAGGTGCTAAAACGTGAAGGTAGCGATGAGGCATTACAGGATTATAGAGAGAAAAATAAATCCTGTAAAAAGCAGATAAAGGCCGCAAAAATAGAGACTGAGAGAAATATTGCCAGGGAGAGCAAAAATAATCCCAAATTATTTTTCAAGTATATAAATGATAAGAAATTAAAAACAGAAAGTGTGGGTCCCCTTAGAAATAACATGGGGGTCATGGTGGAAGGAGATGAGGAAAGGGCCAATCTACTGAATGTCGCCTTCTCAACTGTCTTTACCCAGGAAAATCCCCTGGTGGAAGACACAATGAGGAATAATGTAAATTCTTTTTATAATGTCAACAGTTTAACCCAGGAAGAGGTACGGCGCCGCCTCGCAACGACTAAGATAGATAAATCACCTGGGCCAGATGGCATACACCCCCGGGTTCTGCATGAATTATGTACGGTGATAGACAGACCGTTATTTTTAATATTTGAAGATTCACTGAGGACTGGTTATGTTCCACAGGAATGGCGCATAGCAAATGTGGTACCAATATACAAAAAAGGATCAAATAGCGATCCTGGAAACTACAGACCCGTAAGTCTAACGGCTGTGGTGGGGAAAATATTTGAGGGGTTTATTAGAGATGCTATCCTGGAGTATCTCACTGTGCACAACCTTATAACCAAGTGTCAGCATGGGTTTATGAGAGATCGGTCCTGTCAGACTAATCTGATTGGTTTCTACGAGGAGGTAAGTTCAAGACTGGATCTGGGGGACGCTGTGGATGTTGTATATCTGGACTTTTCAAAGGCATTTGACACCGTGCCACATAAAAGGTTGGTATATAAAATGAGACTGCTGGGAATAGGAGAAAATCTGTGTATCTGGGTAAGTAATTGGCTTAGTGATAGAAAACAGAGGGTGGTCATTAATGGCACATTCTCAGATTGGGTTGATGTTACCAGTGGAGTGCCACAGGGGTCAGTATTGGGGCCACTTCTTTTTAATATTTTTATTAATGACCTTGTAGTGGGTTTACACAGTCAAGTTTCAATATTTACAGATGATACTAAACTGTGTAAAGTAATAAATACTGAGGTCGATAGTTTAGCATTACAGAGGGATTTGTGGAAGCTTGAGGGATGGGCAGAGAAATGGTTGATGAGGTTTAATGTAGATAAATGTAAAGTTATGCACTTGGGCCATGGAAACAAAAAGTATAATTATGTTCTAAACGGTCAATTACTTAGTAAAACTGAAGCTGAAAAGGACTTGGGCGTATTGGTGGATGGTGAACTTAATTTTAGTGACCAGAGCCAGGCGGCTGCTGCTAAAGCAAATAAAATAATGGGATGTATCAAGAGAGGAATAGATTCTCATGATAAAGACATAGTTTTGCCCTTATACAAATCCCTGGTCAGACCACACATGGAATATTGTGTACAGTTTTGGGCACCAGTGTATAAAAAGGATATAGTAGAGCTGGAACGGGTGCAGAGGAGAGCAACCAGGATTATTAGGGGAATGGGGGGACTAGAATACAATGACAGATTACAAAATTTGGGATTATTCAGTTTAGAAAAAAGACGACTGAGGGGAGACCTCATTACAATGTACAAATACCTGAACGGACAGTACAAGGATCTCTCCAAAGATCTTTTTATACCTAGGCCTGTGACCAGGACAAGGGGGCATCCTCTACGCCTAGAGGAGAGGCGATTCTACCATCACCATAGACAAAGGTTCTTTACTGTAAGAGCAGTGAGACTATGGAACTCTCTGCCGCAGGAGGTTGTTATGGCCGACTCTATGTACATGTTCAAGAGAGGCCTGGATGACTTTCTGGAGAGAAAAAATATCACGGGTTATGGGGATAAAACATTTATTTAATTCTTGAAGGTTGGACTTGATGGACTTGAGTCTCCTTCCAGCCTTATATACTATGATACTATGATACATGCCCCAGTATACGTCCCCAATACCTTCTCCTCCCAACCTTCCAATGCCTCTGTCCATTCTAGCGGAATCTTGAAGACCCTCCTTCATCACCTTAAGGCTTTCCCTGTCACTTCTGCACTAGCAAGAAAATAGGCCCCCAGTGCTTCCTCTTTTTAATCTCTCTCTAGTTACATTGCTCTCCTGCTCCTTGGCCCCACTAGTTCTTCATGTCACAACACAGATAAGGAGAATAAGAATACAATGTGCTGATAGTGTAGAAGGTCAATCAAAAAAAGATGGATTTTAAAAAAGGTTTAGCTGCTCACTTTTAAAAGTTGTGATTTCTACAACTCATTAAATGTTTAATCATGGAAACTTCATGGAGCCTTTCCGTATCTAGTTATAACACAGTTCAGGAATAAAACTGGCTTACTTTTATAAATATGTGTTAGTGAGCGCCTCTCCTATTTCAAGCCAATCCATCTTCTCAAAGGTGTTGATTAGATATATGATTATTGCACAGGCATGGGTAAGTTAAAGCCTTTTAAAGTTATTACCAGATTAAGTGACATATTCTGGTTTTAAAAATTAGACATTGGTCATCAAGACACAGATAAGCTTATTCACTAAGTGATTAAGTATAGGCAGGCATATGTTATGGACAACAAACAAAGGGGTATACTGTGAAAACATTCTGTGGCCAAGTGTTGTTACATTCATACACGACCACCTTGTGGCATGACCACATTGCAGCATGATAATGGGAGGCTCTATGTTGCAAGTATCTGTTCACAATTTCTCAAAGCTGAAAACATCCCAGTTCTTAACCCCTAGGGGACACAGCCTATTTTGGCCTTAAGGACGCGGCCCCATTCTTCAAATCTGACCTGTGTCACTATAAGTGGTTATAGTTTTGGAACGCTATGAGATATCCAGGGGATTTTGAGATTGTTTTCTCGTGACACATTGTACATCAAATTAGTTTAAAAATTTGGATGATATCTTTTGTGTTTAGTTATGAAAAAAAACTAAATTTGGCAAAAATTTGGAAAAATTCTTTATTTTCAACGTTCTAAATTCTCTACTTTTGATGCAGATAGTCATAGCTCCCAAATAAATTCATAACTTACATTTCCCAAATGTCTGCTTTATGTTGGCATGGTTTTTTAAGATTCCACATATTTTACTAGAATGTTATGAGGCTAAGAATTTAGGTATCATTTTTCAAATTTTTTGTAAAATCACCAAAACCTGTATTAGATGAACCTGCTCAACTTCTAATTGACACTGAGAGGCCTAAATAATAGTGGGACTCGTAAAATACCCCATTGTGGAAACTACACACCTCAACGTATGAAAAACCACTTTTAAGAAGTTTGTTAACGCTTTACGTGTTTTATAGGGGTTAAAACAAAATGGAGGTGCAGTCTGCAAATTGTAATATTTTTTCACAATACACTCATTTTGGGTGGAAAATTAAACATTTACAATGGATTAAATGAATAAAGGCTCCACAAAGTTTGTTACCCAATTTCTCCCGAGTACACGGATACTCTATATGTGGTGGTAACCTGCTGTATGGGCGCACGGCCGGGCATAGAAGGGAAGGAGGCGCCATCCAGATCAGATTTGCTATGTCACATTGTACAGGCTATAATTTTTTTCTTTTTTTAATGTGGACCTATAGGGGCTTATTTCTTTTGCCACATGAGATGCACTTTTCTGGTACGTAATTTGGGGGAATCTATAGGCTAATTGGTGAGATTTTATTAACTCTTTGTTGGTGGAGGAAATGAAAATCATCACTTTTCAGGAAGATTTTTATGGGGGTTTTTTTTTGGCTGTTTACCATACCATAAAAATAGTATATTATTTTTATTCTATGGGTCGCCACGATTACAAAAAGACCTCATTTATATAGATTTTTAATTTTTTTCCCATTTTTAGTGCATAAAAAGTAATTTGGCAAAAATGTTGTTACTTTTAGCATCACCGTCTTTCATATGCATAACTTTTTTATTTTTCGCCTCACAAATCTGTTTAAGGGCTTATTTTTTGCGAGAAGGATTGTTATTTTTAGTGGTCTTATTTTAGAGTGCATAACATTTTTTAAATCCCTTTTTAGAGCATTTTTATAGGGTATTAATTGAAAATGATCTTTTTTCTGGAGCTTTTTTTTGTTTTGTTTTTTACGGGGTTAACTTTGCGGATCTAATAATGATTCTGTTTTATTATGCAGATTGTTACGGACGCAGGGATACCAAATATGTGGGGGTTTTGTGTATTTTATTCAATTGTACTGAATAAAAACCAATTTGGAGAAAATCTTGTTCATTTTAGCATCATCATCTTTTCATATGCATAACTTTTTTATTTTTCGGCTGACAAATCTGGTTAGGGGCTTATTTTTTGCGAGAAGAGTTGTTCTTTTTAGTGGGCTTATTTTGGAGTGCATAACATTTTTTAAATTACTTTTTAGAGCATTTTTTATAGGGTATTAATTAAAAATGATCTTTTTTTCGGAATGTTTTTGCGTTTTTTTCCTACGGCGTGTACCGTGCGGGTCCAGTAACGATTCTGTTTTATTATACAGATTGTTACGGACGCGGCAATACCAAATATGCGGGGGGGGGGTTGTGTTTTTGTGTTTTTTATTCTTTATTAAGTGTTTTTATAGGAAAATGACATTTTAGGGGCTTATATTTTAATGCATTTATTTTTTATTTATTCTAATGTGTTAACTTTAGTGTTTTTTACTTTTTTTTAATTATACATACTTTAACTTGAACCAGTGATGCTCTGATCACTGGTTTAAGTTCAATACACTGCTCTACAATACTATTTTATTGTAGAGCAGTGTAAACTGTCTGAGCAAGCTTGCGCATGCTCAGACAGTTTACAGTCAGACCCGGAAGGGGTCTGACTGCCATGGAGACCGGGCAGCTCCGGGGCACATGCCAGTCCTCGGAGCTGCCCAGAAGTGGATCGGATCCCCCGGTAAGCGGCACGGGGGATCCGATCCACAGCGCAAACACCCTTACACGCCGCAGTCATGTTTGACCGCGGCGTGTAAGGGGTTAACACCCGCGATCGGAGCCGGCTCCGATCGCGGGTGTTAGCGCAGGCTGTCAGCTGTACTAGACAGCTGACTGCCGCTGCTTCTGGTACCGGCTCCGTTCGTGAGCCGGTGCCAGAAGCAGGACGTTATAGAACGTCCCCGTGCGCTAAGCATCTAGCCCCGGGGACGTACTATAACGTCCTGGTGCGCCTAGGGGTTAAAATATCAAGCATGTTGGATGCTGTGGATTTGTTTATAGGACAGCCTGTTCCAGTTCATCCAAATATGTGGCAACCTTGCACGCTCATTGAAGGTGAGTGGACCAACATTCCACAAGCCACAAAAAACATTTACAACTCTATATGAAGGAGATTTGTTGCACTGCTTGAGGCAAATGGTGGTCACACCAGATACTGACCTTCTTGCCCTCCCCCCAGGCCTAAGGAACATCTGTGCTATAAAAACACTGTCTCTGAGTGGTATGGAATATCTATATATAAAAACTAGGATAAGTGTTAATTATCACATTAAACAGTCTTAGATGTTTTCAATGCTGCTCCTTAAAAATGGGGGCCTAATAACCCATTGGTTGTTACAGGTGCTGCACCTGTAGGCAGCAGCTTCATAGACTTCCTTACATGAAGGATGTTTCTCAATGTTTCCACATATCCCTTGGTGAGTCCAGTGTTGATGAAACATGTCATGTCAGGATTAGGATTTGATTCCAAACTAACACTTATTCTTTTAGACTATCTACATTCATTTTGACCCAACCTTGATGAGAGGCCAATAAAAGCCAGTTATCATAGGGTTAGAAATGGGCCACAACATGTTGGAATTTACACAGTTCACAGACACAGTTGTTTCTTTGCATAAGCCCACTAACCACTTCATAGTGACCTCTTTGTAGTGGGTCTCTACGCTATTAGGTGCAGCATCAGATGGTATCCACCGCTCCTGCAACACAGTACATGCAGGGACCAAGACCCAGTTTCCCCACAGCACCCATACTGACATCATGCAATACTGTACCATGTGAACAGGATTTGAATGCTTACTATTCTATTTGGTCTCAGACACAAGCTGAGAGGAAGTAGGCGGCCACCATATGCAGTCTACTGATAATTTAAAAACCCACTAGACCAACTAGAACAAGTCCAGCATAAAGTGATAAGTGGGCTTATGCAAGTTGATCATAATGTAACTAAATACCTTGAGTTTGTTTTGTAAATGTAGCCTAGCTTTTTTCTTTCCCAATGTAGGTTTCTTTTTTACTGGTAGATTTGCAGATTCATGATTATTGGTACTTCACTACTTTTTGGAACACTTTAAATGATGGAAGTAAAAGTAATGTGTTAGTCACCAGGTGTATTTTGGCTGTGCATTCATGTGATTACTAGTTAAACATTTACAATAGCCGACTTTGGTTATACTAATTACTCAGTTAGAATCAGGCCTGCCACTGGGGTTAAGTAGATGGCAGGAATTAGAGAAGAGTTTCCTAGTCCTGCTGTCTTTTCCCTCTCCCCCAACATTTCTTATCTGAGCTTCTGATTCATGCTGTGTACTGTGGAAGATGTTATATACACATTATGCTGTACACTGTCCAGCATTATATGTATGTATTAGTGCACATCTTCCATTCTTTAGTGTGTCAGGTTGGAGGTCGGGCCCTCTGCCACTGCGGGCCCCATAGCAGCTGCTATAGCTGCTACCACAATAGATACGAACCTGTTACACATACAACTTCTCTTTTAATACATAAGTTCACTCAAAGCAGAGCAGAGATCGAGTAATTTGTAACAGGGTGCTAGTAAACACACTTTGTAGTCAACACTGATGCAAAAGCATTTTTAGTTTAGAGGTCTAGGTCAAGTAGAATTCACTGTAGTGGTTGAGGACATGCATTCATTTTAAAAAAGAAGCAAAATGTACTGCAGTGATACATGTAATGATAGTGTGACATAGTGATCAAAAGGTAATAAGCAGGTAACATTGCTGGGACTTGTTATCTGCTATTCTATCTTGTCAGTAAAAACAAGAAATGGTAGGTTGTGACAAAGCAGAGTAAATATACTTTAAATGTATTATAACAATTTTTAGTTTACTCTACATTTATACATTTTCTTGCTTACTCCCAAATTTCTTTAACATTTGTTTCTCTAAAAGCAGAAAAAAAGTTCTGTTTAATTACCAGAATACTATGCGACTGGTGTCACAAAGAGGTGTAAACTTATTATGGAAGAAAATGTACTGAAAGCAGTGTCAGCTCCGAGTAACTTTGATGGCTGTGAGACAAAATCAGAAAAGCTATGTAAGCAAAAAAAAAAAAGGAAAAAAAGCATGAAGTTTGCAATTTTATAGATATATTCTGTCATTCTGAGAAGCTTCCAGCTGTGAGCACTTCCCTATTGTATGTTCCAAAAGATAAGATTTTCCCTGTCTCATAAAAACAGCTTTTCTTCAGTGCTTGTTCTTAAAATATGGTTCTCTCTTGAAAATGCACACATTGCTACCTTGTCCTCCATTTCATTCTTTTTTCTTTATTTTTGTTGCTATTATGTAGCTATCAGCCTAATATATTGTGAACCTATTTTGTTCTCATTGTTTGCTCTTGGTATGAAGGATTTTTTGACAATTTCTGAGAATAATCATAAAGAATATGCTCTGATACAGTGGATGTCAGTAAGCAGGTGATGTTTCTCTAGCAGTCTGTCTTACAGAAACCAATGCTCTAATGGGAAAGGAACATTTAGATATGTATTTTATAAATGTACATACATTCTACATGTAATACATCTTGCTATAGATGAATGTACATCCGAAAGTATTTCTAAGTTACTACAGAGAGAGTTTTTGCAACATAACTCCACAGTCAGTGCAAGGTTTGGATATGTCAAATGAGTTACCTGACGTGAGTCAACCACCACTGGTGGTTTTGGGGCCCCTATCATGTCCTTGGCCTCTGAGATGCTCTGGTTGTGCATGTAGACTTTTCAAAGGCTAGTATATATATTTTTTGGATTGGCGCACTAGGTTAGAAACTTTAAATGAGTGAAGTTAATGTCGCTGGTATCTTTAGCAAGGTGGCCTGCACCCAAACTACCAAGTGGTTTTCACAACAGGAGAAAAGTTTTTATGTTTTATGTTTTTGAAACTTTTCAAAGGCATTTGATAGAGTAAAAGGTTGGTACATGAAATAGGAATGCTGGGACTAGGAGAAAATTTGTGTATCTGGATTTAAAAAATTGGCTTAGTGATAGAAAAGAGGGAAACAGAATAATGCAATAGTGTATTGTGGTAAAAGTATGATATATGACCATGTTGGATTGAGAGAAAGACCCTCAGTCTTTTAATTGCATTCACATTTAGTCATAGCCAGCCAAAAACTCACCTTTGTCTTGTGCAAATGTTAATTACACTTTGAAGCCCAGACAGGATCTGTCAGGAAGGACTGCTAGTGGTGCCCAAAGACCCAGATGTCCACCTTAACATCTGGGCTTGGCATCTGATGACAATCTCCGCTAGCTTTATAGAGCTGAATGGAAAAGTCCAATCATGCCTGACCGACTGCTCCGGTCATCTTGGGGAGTCATGAGGGGTTTGACTTGGGTACATTGAACCCCATCATGATCTGTGGGGGTCCCGTCACTGAAACACCCACTGATTAGCAAGTTAGGCCCTATTCAGTTAATAGGGCTTACCTTGTTTTGTGGGAAATCTTCTTTAAATGTCTAGAAAATATAGAGCAAGACACATTCCTACCCTGTTCAGTGCTGTATTGGAAAGAAATTCCAGCTGCAGTGTTTCAACCATTATCCATAAATTCCCCCCATTTCCTATCCTCCCTTGCATTTTTCTTTGGAGGGTGACCAGCCTTCTTGGGGTACTTTAATGAATGTTATAGTATAAGGATGCAATATTCTAGAAATCACTGACTTGGAACAACAGACTTCACTTGCTATGGCTGATAAGGTCACACCTTTGTGCTTCACCTGGGCAACCTTCTGCCGAGTGTTGTTTGAGTCACTTTGGAACGGCACACCATTTTTGCAAAGTGAAAACTAGAAAGCTAGGTTGACAGTTAAATATGGTTTGTTAGATAATTAAGGAAATTAGCATCAGGTGCCAGATCAACACCAATAACTTGCAGGTGTTCTCTAATTTTTATTGCTGTTCTTTTACAATTATCTAATTTACATTTTTATATATAGAATATATACTGTACAGTTTTTGAAATAGGCTTAAAATACAGCTCTTTTACATATGTCAAAATATATTAACTTAAGGCTACATGATGGCCCACATATATCAAAGTTTTGCAAATTGCATTTGTGCAGTTTGAAACGCTCACATGCATGTTGCACCACATTATCGAATAATGGTGCATGCTCTTGGTTGATCAGGTCTGTTTTTTCAGGATATGCACAAAGTTGTACCTTTTATTTGGTTGACTTTGCTACATGCTGTTTCGATACAATTGTGTCGAGGCACAGTAATTAATGTGGGGCAAGCTAGAAATACACACCAACACCCCTTTAGGTTCGCAGCTTATTAAAGTTTTGGACAAAATCCAGCAATGGCAAAATTAAGGCCCACATAATTTATAAATACATATACAAACTCCATTATCTATAATGGGCCAATGACCTTCAAATTTAGGAAATTTTGATCTCCAGTGTATAATCCAAACAACAAACTGGGTCTTTGGTTTGGATGAGGATATACGCAGAACTCTTAATGGGAGCATAGTAAGGGATTATGTTTGCTCTCAAAAGACACTGGAGGGCCCAATGGGGCTTATTGGACGGGAACCATAATCCTATAACATACCATTGAGAAATTATATTTCAACAAAGGTCCTACGCTTGGTCCAGGTAGGAGGTTTTGTGTAGGTATAACCTTCAATAAAAGCAGGTCATTCTCCATGGCCACTGATCTTTGCCTGGGAGATTATTACCATCACATATCATAACATCAAAGCAGTGTGATTCTTCAGTTTCCTGTCTTCTTTCCACATTGGTTCTGCACATATTTGACACTTGTTACACTCCACCTGTGATTTGTACTCTATTAACTACATACACATTTCCTTTTGTGTATTGTTTTGTTTAATGTGCCATTAATTCTATAAATTTATCCTGCATGCTTATTTTGCATCAATCCACGAATACTCATGTTTGTGTCTTTGTTATATATATATATATATATATATATATATATATATATATATATATATATACATACTACCTAGGTTGGCTTCTGACACAATATAATTCTGCTATGGGCCTGCTTATTTTAAACAAGAGCTGCTGGCAGTATACTATACTGATAAGGCTCTGTTTCAATTAGGCTAGTGAAAGAGGACATTTAGTTATTGAGAATTGTGGGCAGGTATTATGCCATACCGGAGGTTGTGTTCAACTCAATCTCACTGTGCCCCCTGTAAAAAAATGAGTTCATGTAATGTCTTTGAAAATAATAATTAATTGACCTTGTGTAGCCTTAAAAAATCTGTAATTAAGTCTGGTGCCTTTTGTCACATCTAAGATTTTTTGTACACATCTATTCAAAATGGTGTAATTTAATTAACCATTGATAAGATTTGGAGCAGACTTATACTTTAGGAATCTTTAGGGGATGTTTGTAGTCTATAACCAAAATTATGTTCATTTTGATGTTTTAAATGGATTGACTGTTCCACAAAATAGTCACAACAGTATTCATATCTTAATATTGGCATTAAATATACTATATATTTGCAAAAATCCGGATATGTGCATCTTAAAATTGTTTAAAACACGACGACCCAGATATATTAGTGTGTTCACGCAAGTTTTTTCTCCAAATCTGCATGATAAAAAGTGTCTTTGGATCTTGCACATGTATTTACACAATGGCCCAAATATATTATTGTGTCTGCACAAGTTTTTTCACCATGTTTGCATGATAAAAGGTGTCTTTGGATCTTGCACATGTGAGACACAATTGTGTTGCGGCTGCATTTTGTCTGACACTTTTTAATACTGTGCACCTAAAGGGGGTGGTAGTTTATCTTCCTAGTTTGTGCCACATTTATTACTGAGATGTGCCATAATTCTGTCTCAAGTGCACCAAGGAATAATTGGTGCAACTGTGTGCACATCCTGAAAACTGACCAGATGACTAAGAGTCTGCACCACTATTAAATAATGTGCACAAAACAAGTGCAAAGAAAATGAATGTGCAGTGAATCAGTTTTAACATATCTAGACAAATAAAATGTAATATTTTATTTGCACCTCATGGCAAAACCTTTGACAGACTACAATTACAGGCACAACATTGGATGGTCACTCAGATGCACATAAAGAACATGAATTTGTGACACCTTACCATTAAATAAGGATGTTTGAAAAGCTGGCCATAACATGATATACAGTACATACCCAACCAATGGAAATATAAGAAAAAGTCATCTCATAATAAATGAAAAATTGAATCTTAGATTGAAACTTTAATGATCAAGCCCCCACTTATTAGTATTACAAGAAAGTCAACAATAGCTGTGCCTAAGGGTGGTTTCACATTGGAGTTTTTTTTCACATCAGAGGATTCCCACTGAAGCCATTTTGACTTATGGACAAATAGGGGCACATTTTCTTACCTGTTCGAGGAGTTCACCCAAAGTGCATTGTTTCGACGATAATGCACTCTGGCACGATTCACTAAGATCATGTGACCGATATCCTGCATGTGTTGCTTACCTGCTCAGTCCGCCGGAGTTCACCTTCTTCTTCCGGGTGCATGTAAGTACTCGATATTGCGACACAATTTAAGAGTTAAATGTCTGAATCAGTTGGATCGTCCGACCCCCCCCCCCATTTTTGTTGCATGAAAGCAAGCACAGCCTCACCACAATCCAATCACGTGCGACATAATCCCCAGTGTCACCTGTCTCAGCAGTGCAAATCCCCAAAACGTCGGAAAACCCAACGAAAGTGCAGCCATGGGACCTTAGTAAATAAGCCCGACACAGATTGGTTTTCTCTTTAATTACGTTGACCATTCTAATAATATACTGTCAAGATTTTTAGTGTAGAAAATGTAAATAGCTGTGCATCTTATAGGTAACATTTTATAGAAAGCAAAACAGTAAACCATCACATCTGTGGTAAAAAATAAAACAATAAATTATATGTGCACAAATACAAAATGTTTACACATTTTTTATATTTCAACCTCCAAACACATTTGAATGAAAAATAAACAATTATCTGCAGTGGTAGAGAAATATTGTACACAAAGATAACATATTCAAATTTCCATTTGGACCATCTGTTCGGCCATACTGCAGAGAAAAAATTTGAATGTATTTTATAGCTTCATCAATTACAACCTGTCAATAATCGGGGATAAAAAAAACAAATTAAAGGAAGATTTCCCTATTTATACTGTAAATGCCATTTATAAACAGGACCTCTTCATCGTAAATGTACATCAAACTATTGTTTATCTGCTAATGAATTGGATAATTTGACAGATAGACAACAATACAAAAGCTGCCTTGAAAGCCATGAACAAAAAACATCAATCTAATACCCTGTTTTTGATGAGCACTAAATAATTTGCATATACAACAAAAAAACAGGAATTGTTACCCAAAACAATAAAACTGTTAGAAAATTAGAAAGCATTATTTGCTAAAATAATGAAAGCTCCAGGAAAGATATTGATTTTGTCTTATTTAATATAAAATATTTTGTAGTTACTTTGTTCTAATATTGTCTACTTGGAAAGAAAAATACTAAACAATAATAAGTTAATTAAAATGCCTTTGTTTTTGTCACTTCTTAATTCCCTAGTTTCAGACATTGGGGGATATATCATTCAGTTTACAACAGTTTTCTGACTTCAAATTTAGCCATTTGTATAAAATGTGCAACTTTTTAAAACATTTTTGCCAACCCTCACCACTTTTGTCTTTAATGAAGTTGTTAACTTACTCCAGATTTATCATCTAAATCCAATTGTGGTTGAATGATTTTTGAAGTATTACTTTTCAAAAAGCCAAAGTTCAAAAATGTCTTCGGTTGTTGAGCAATAGTAACTTATTTTTATGTCATGTGCCGAATTTAAGACTGCTCTTCACAATTTTTAGCAGCAGTTTCACCGCCTTCATAATGTTGTGTTATGTACCATAGCTGGGCATTTTCATTCGATTTGCATACATTTTGTACAAATTTAATCAATACCACTTTGCCAGGAAAGTAACACAGGGCAAATGCCACAGATCAGAGAACAGTCAAATAGGAAAGACGGGGAAAAGGCACTTTAGATAAATACTTTCCATTGTATTCTGCATTTAACAAAAATTAAAAAAAAAAAAAAGCATGGTCAATTTTTTTTTTTTTTGCGGTTACTAGAAACAACGTTATCAGGTGCACATCTGTTTGAGATGTATGAGAATGTACAGCTGCACTGGGTGAGTGGCCTGAGACCTGGAATTGTTCCAGCATGTTTGCCCAGTGGATATTGAAGGCATAGAAAATTACATTGGTCTTTTTTCACAATTTTTAAATTCATGAAAGAATTTGCAAATTCCCTCACCATTATTTCAGTGTAATTCAGAAGCTGTGGTCCTGTTTCACAGATAAGGTTCTGTAGGATAAGGAGCTGGAGTAGATTTATATCAAGGGGAGACATATCAAGGCTTGTACACCAGCTTTTTGGTGTACCAGCCCAAAAATAAACGCAATTCCTACTGCAGTGTCAGGAATTGCAATTATTTTACCCCTTACATGTGAATTGGGCCATGCCAGTTGGCAAGCGCAGGTTGCAGATAGGGCCTGGTGAAGAATCTAACCGGCTGTCAGATTATCCAGAAGGACAAAAGGGGTTTAATTGTGCACCAGCATATAATAATAACCCCCAGGTGTAGAAATTTAGTTCAATAATAAATTCCTTAAAGGGCATCTACCACCAGGATGGTGCTCCTCAGGCTCATTTGCATACAGTCTTTCATCCTGGTGGTAGATCAAGCCAAATGTTGCACTGTACAAATTAACTGGCTCAACTCCAAAAACAGGAGAAAATGATAAATGTCCCCCAAAATGTCACTCCAGACAGTAACAGCTTTTGTCCCAAATGTATTTAAGGGCATCAACCACCAGGATGAAGGATGGTATGGAAATGAGCCTGAGAGGCTGCAGGCTCCATTAACACCTATAAAGCCTGGAGCCCCTCAGGCTCATTTCCATACCATCCTTCATCCTGGTGGTAGATATCCTTTAAGCTGTCTAAGCCACTATCACACATCTGATATGAAAAAGATCTAAAGATCTTGAGCAAGATGCCTGCCAATTTGTCCTATTGGACATCTACCATCAGTTTACTGTTGCTAGATGTGTCCTTATTAGATATTCCTGAGGAACATCACTCTCCAGGACTTTTTCTTGTAACTCTATATAGAGTTATAAAAGTTATGCTAATTACCCAGGGGCTACATCACCATCTCAGGAAGCCCTGTATTTTAATTTATTCACTACCCCCCATAGCGCTAGTGGTTAAGCCCCCCTGAGCAGGCGATAGGCAGGATTGCTAGCGCTATGGGGGGAGTGCATGAATTCAAGGCTCCCTGAAGTGCTCCGGTGTCAAAACCTGAGCGTCCCATGGTAATTAGCATAACATTATATCACTCTATACTTCCTCAATCATGGGATATAGAGTTATAATTCCTCAGGAACTACTTATTAGGACACATCTGCAATTGGAATTCCAAAATATATTAAAACATAAGTATAATTCACATAGTAATATTACTTATAATCTCCATTATTTTAATACAGGACAATGCAATGGTATGTAATTAAACTGAGTCTTAAGTACCTACTAGATGTTGTGTGAATCATTACACATGACCTTTCAACAGTATAATTAATAAATTAGAAGATTAATGTAGTCTAATGACATTTATGGCAGAATATTATGCTTTTAATATGTTTTTTTTCTGAGATTAAAAAATGTGCTGATTGTAATTTTATTGTAATAAAAATAATGCTATATAAAAGAAGTCCCAGGGGCATTGGCCTTGCTCCGGCTGAAGTTCAGTTCTTCTTGTACTTCTTCTGTCTTCCACTTGAGTAAATGCCGACCAGACTGGTGACTAATGATGAGCAAGGGACCCATCAAAATGATAAAATTGGGTTTTATATTTCTAACATCTGTCATGTCTGTCCCTTGCTATTGACCGTTTTCAAAGAACATCATTATGCCATCTGAGAGCCTTGGTAAAGCCCCCAATGCAGTTCATATTAAGAAATTAGACCTCAAATATGCATGATTCTAAAATCAGGAATTTCAGCTTATTAACAAATTAACTGATTCATCTAACTATCTAACTATGTGGGAACAACATTTTAGGTACTGGTATATTGTATCTATATAAAAAAAGCATTTTTTTCCATGCACAAGCTGCTGCACAATAACTTTTTGAAAGCACCTATATAGCCAACAAACTCACCTAGTCTTTCATTAACACTGGGTATTAGGCATTCCCCTCCTCAATGGGATGCATGCCAGATTTCCCAGTAAAAAAGGTTGTAGGTAGTATTGAGCGGACCCGAACTGCAAAGGTCGGGCACATACCACACATGGCAGGTTCGGCACCCATGTGTTTGGGGATAAAGCATCAAGGTGGTTGATTAACTGCTGAGCGGTCAATCAACCACCTTGTTCCATGAAGCAGCCACAGCCATGCCCAAATTTAGCATGGCTGTCAATGGCTAGGTGGGACATGTGACCCTGCTTTATAAAAGGCAGGGTCTAATGTCCAGGCACCATTACAGAAAGGAGACAGATCTAGAGAGAGACTGCAGATCTAAACCTTGATAATACACCCCTCAACTGCTGCAGAACCTCATTACACATACCCCTGAAGGACCTCATAATACACCCCTCATCTGCGGCACAAGTTTATAATACACACCCAAATACACGCCTCAGCTGCTGCATAACGTCATAATTCACATCTCACCTGCTTGTTTCTACCTAACCTCATAATAGATTTCACCCTAGACGTCAGATCCTGACCAATCATATAGTGTCAGTTCTCAATATGGCTAATAGTTTCCATTATCTGCTTTTTTTGTAGAAGAGTATAACAGAAACAGTATAAAGTCTTCATCCTCCTTCCATTGCCCTCAGGGATACATGTATGGATGGTCTCCTTTCCCCTTACATTCTGCATAGTGTAACCTGTATGGGGCTTCCTTCTGTCATCTATGGGCTGCAGCGCTATTATCCCATGTTAAATATCTTAAGGACATGATGAAAACTAAGTTCACACCAGCACTTTTTCTGTTAGGCTATTCTATGTTAGAAGAAAATAACAGTAACTTTTAATGGAAGGTGAACAGAAGGTCTTCCACTCACCTTACATTCTCCACATTTCCATTAAATATAACAGGAAATATTATGTGCACTGCAGATCCACTTTCACTGTTATAAATAACAGGAGGACGGAGGGGCGTGATGGAGAGGAGAACTTGGCCTTACACATAGAAAGATCATTCTTTACATCTCTAACCCTATATAACCTATATCTAATAAATCCCCTAAATAGAGCCCCATTAAACACCCCCTGATGGCGGCCCTAGCTCCCTTTCAAAAGAGGAATCTGACACACCCATAGCATATCTATTGATGTGCAGTGAAAATCAGGGTTAGACCATACAAACTATATTACAGTAAATGTGGTTATATTGCCTAAAAGTTCTTCTGCTGAAACTCCCAGCCCGATAAGTCTTCTATTTCAGTAGTAAGGTCTTACATTCTGTGTGTGCATTCTATATAATCCTTTTTTTGGCAATAAATATTTAAAGGAAACCTACCACTTAAAAGTGGTAGGTTTATACACATATACATGGCACAAGCTCAGGGTGAGCTGGTGCCAGAGCATATTTTTTGTTAAGGAAACAAAGCCCCTATCTTAGAATTATAAGTTATATTAACTTATAACTCGGCGCACCACACTTGGGCTCGGCGCACCATGCGCGCGTGCGTGCGCCGGATTCTGAAGTGCAGGAGAGCCGGTGACGTCACCAAGCTCTCCGGCACACGCGCGCCTGCGCAACTTAGCACGGCCTGTTTCCCCGTGCTAAGTTGCGCAGGCGCGCGTGTGCCGGAGAGCTATTATAAAAGCTATAATGTTTACTTCCGGTGGATAGAAATCTGTCCATGTGATGTGAAGGAGGTGCAGGTGCACGCTCTGTTACTATCACACAGCTCCTATTACTCTCTGTGGTAATAATGGTTTGTGCACCTGCATGTCCATAATGTCACCATGGACAGATTTCTATCCACTTGAAGTAAACATAAAAGCTTCCTATAGTTTGACAGCAAGCAGAGATCTAGAAAAACGTGAGGAATTGATACTGAAAGAATATTGGTAAATTGTATAACATTTCCTTACACAAACCATATGAAATATTTGCTGAAATTGCACGACCCCTTTAAGTTTCCACTATCAATTATTATGTACTCTTGTAGCTAATTGGGTTATATAAATTTTAGGTTTCTAAGTTGTTGGGGGATTTACGATATGTAGACAGGTTATTCGCGTTCTTATTAAAAATTAATAAGCAAAGGTGGTGGCAGCTAAGGTTTCAGCTAATTTGAGTGACTGCCGAGGTTAAGAGAGTGGGGGTTTGTCACACTATATACAACAATACAGTATTGTATTCTTACTGTATAAAGAGAAGTTCACATAATCATTAGTCAGCAACATCCCAGGAAAGATCATTTTGGCTTCTTGATCTGTAATGGTATTAATTTCCCTCATGAGTTATCAATATAAATGCACTCAGAGTTGTATGCTTTCATGAGAAAGCTTTCAAGGGCTATAATTGACTGTGTAAATTGGCGGAGTATTACTGGTGAAATGCACTCATCATGTTAAATATTAAAAGGTAGTTCTAAATAATAAAATCTTGGCTCATCATGAATGTGATGTCTTATACTTACTTTTTCTTTACTTTTACAACTTTAGAATTCTTAATCCTCTTAATTATTAAAACTCCAAAGATTTAAAATTTTTTAGGAATTTTTGAAAATAATTATTCACACTGTCCCAAATATTTTATAGTACATATTCAAAAATCTTAAACCCTTATGGAAACAGCATGTTTTTTGTTAATTTTTTCACTCTCCAACTTCAAAAATCTATAACTTTTTTATTTATCCATGTACAAAGCTGTGTGAGGGCTTATTTTCTGCATAACAAATTTTAATTCTCATTGGCATAATTTATTATTCCATGCCGTGTACTGGAAAGATGGAACAAAATTCCAAATTGGTTGGAATGGTGAAAAAACACATTTGTGTCACTTTTTTGTGGGCTCAGTTTTCACAATTTTCACTGTGCACTACAAATGATATGACTACTTTATTCCTTGTTTAGAAACAATCATGGTGATACCAAATTTATATAGGTTTTATTGTATTGGTTTAATACATTTTCACAAATGAAAACAATGGGGGTCATTTACTAAGGGCCCGAATCGCATTTTTCCATCCGGTTACCCTAATATTACCGTTTCGCGCTCCCTGAATTGTCCTGGTTTTTTGTCGCTTGCAATCGGATTGTGTTGCATCGGCCCCGGCATGCACGCAATGGAAATCGGGGGCGTGGCTGTCAGAAAACCCGACAGATTCAGAAAAAACGCTTTATTATTATTTTTTTTAAATGTGTCGCTTGACACACGCTTACCTGCACCCAGCAACGCATCGTGAACTCCAGTGAACTCCAATGGACTTCAGCGCAGCAGCGACACCTGGTGGACATCGGGCTCACTACCTTAGTGAATCACCGGAAGACCCGAATCCTCCACAGAGAACGCGCCGCTGGATCGCGACAAGACCGAGTAAGTAAATGTGCCCCAATGTGTATAAAAAAAGAAAATTCACCATCTTCTGACGTTAATAACTTTTTCATACTTCACTGTATGGAGCTGTATGAAGTGTCAATATTTGTGAGACAAGCTGAAATTTTCATTGCTACCTATTATAGGACTATGCAACCTTTTGATCACTTTTTATTAAATTTTTTTTAAAACTGTATTTATTTTATAGAAAAACAATACCCCAACATAGGTCAACAATATAAACATTGGGTCTGGGACCCACAAGAGAGGGGGGAAGGGAAAGGAACGGGTACGGAAAAAAAAGGAAGGGAGAACTTTTATCAGATCACTAGGTTCCATTGAATTCAGAATGGCAATTCCAGTTCTCTTTAGCCGTTAGCGGGATCCTTTTCCAGCTAAAAGGTCAAAATCCAGAAGGTATTGGCTCGTAGCATGGTGGCCTTACAGGATAATTTCATCCAGTTATTATTACATTTTTTTTTAAGTGATATAGATGTAAAAATAGTGCTTTGGACATTTGAGCTCTATTTTCCTCTATGGGGTTCATTGCTTGGAATAAGTGCTTTTTATATTTTGATAGATTGGACATTTTGGGATACGGTGATACCTAACATGATTTTTTACTGTTAATTAGTTAATCTGTTAATCTGTTCCAGCGAAAGGGGGTGATTTAAATTTTTAGGTCTTTACTAGAGATGAGCGAGCACTAAAATGCTCGGGTACTCGTTATTCGAGACGAACTTTTCCCGATGCTCGAGTGCTCGTCTCGAATAACGAGCCCCATTGAAGTCAATGGGAGACTCGAGCATTTTTCAAGGGGACCAAGGCTCTGCACAGGGAAGCTTGGCCAAACACCTGGGAACCTCAGAAAAGGATGGAAACACCACGGAAATGGACAGGAAACAGCAGGGGCAGCATGCATGGATGCCTCTGAGGCTGCTTAATCGCACCATTATGCCAAAATTATGGGCAACAGCATGGCCATGACAGAGTGACAGAATGAAGCTAGATAGCATCTAAAACATCCAATAATTGACCCTGACACTATAGGGGACTTCATGCAGAGGCAGCGGCAGCAGCGGCAGGCTAGAGAGTGGCATGGCGACATACCCTAAATGGACTCAGGCTTCAAACCAATGGGTGGCAGAGAGGAACCAAAGGAGGTGAGCAAGAAGCGCTCAAATAATATCGGTACATGATAAAAGTTTGCCAGTATATTTTGTGGATTACACAGCAGGGTGGCGACAAAGTTAACATGGAAGCCATGAAAACAACCCAAAATTCTGCCTGACACAGCTCGTTTGATAAGGGGACCATGTATGGAGGCAGTGAACTAGTAGTAGATTAAAGGTGCTGCAGTTAAAACTATGTTAGTTGGATCTTGGCATGGAGCTGGCGCTCCGCTGCCAGGCGAGCTTTCGCCAATCCAAGCCCCTGTCTCTAGGCTACTCCCCAAACAGCACTTCTAAGAACCTTTTGTATAAGATCAAGTGTAATAGCGTTCTTATAAGTTTAGGATATGGCGGGTGAGGGGAATGGAAACAGATGCGCAAGAAGCGCTGAAATAATATTGGTAAATGATAAAAGTTTGCCAGTATCTTTTCTGGATTACACAGCAGGGTGGCGAGAAAGTTAACAAGTTTGATGTGGAATGCCCTGTAATAGCTCTTGGGCGGTGTGCCTTTTATCGGCTAGGCTCAGCAGTTTGAGCACCGCCTGCTGTCGCTTAGCGACGGCACTGCTGCTGTGCCTAGAGCTACCGACTGATGGCGCCATGGCCACGGATGGTAATTCGGAGGAGGAGGAGGTGGAGGAGGGGTGGGAGGAGGAGGAGGTATAGTAGGCCTTTGAGACCTGGACCGAGGTAGGCCCCGCAATCCTCTGCGTCGGCAGTATATCACCAGCCCCAGGGTCAGACTCGGTCCCAGCGTGCACCAAGTTAAGTGTAGTAGCGTTCTTATAAGTTTGGGATATGGCGGGTGAGGGGAATGTAAACAGATGCGCAAGAAGCGCTGAAATAATATTGGTAAATGATAAAAGTTTGCCAGTATATTTTGTGGATAACACAGCAGGGTGGCGACAAAGTTAACAAGATTGTTGTGGAAGCCATGAAAACAACCCAAAATTCTGCCTGACAAAGCTCGTTTGATAAGGGGACCATGTATGGAGGCAGTGAACTAGTAGTAGATTAAAGGTGCTGCAGTTAAAACTATGTTAGTTGGATCTTGGCATGGAGCTGGCGCTCCGCTGCCAGGCGAGCTTTCGCCAATCCAAGCCCGTGTCTCTAGGCTACTCCCCAAACAGCACTTCTAAGAACCTTTTGTATAAGATCAAGTGTAGTAGCGTTCTTATAAGTTTAGGATATGGCGGGTGAGGGGAATGTAAACAGAAGCGCAAGAAGCGCTGAAATAATATTGGTAAATGATAAAAGTTTGCCAGTATATTTTGTGGATAACACAGCTGGGTGGCGACAAAGTTAACAACTTTGATGTGGAATCCATGAAAACAACCCAAATTTCTGCCTGACACACCTCGTTTGATAAAGGGACGATGTATGGAGGCAGCTATATGGACGACTTTTGGAGGAAGCAATGGAGACAAAATGTGGAGGCTGCTATGGAGACAATTTAATTTGGATAGTGCCTGTATGTGGCAGTCCAAAAAAGTTTTCAAACCAGAGGAGCAGGTAGGTGGCCCTCCAGAAAAATGGAATAGATTGAGTGCCTGTATGTGGCAGTCCAAAAAAGTTTTCAAACCAGAGGAGCAGGTAGGTGGCCCTCCAGAAAAATGGAATAGATTGAGTGCCTGTATGTGGCAGTCCAAAAAAGTTTTCAAACCAGAGGAGCAGGTAGGTGGCCCTCCAGAAAAATGGAATAGATTGAGTGCCTGTATGTGGCAGTCCAAAAAAGTTTTCAAACCAGAGGAGCAGGTAGGTGGCCCTCCAGAAAAATGGAATAGATTGAGTGCCTGTATGTGGCAGTCCAAAAAAGTTTTCAAACCAGAGGAGCAGGTAGGTGGCCCTCCAGAAAAATGGAATAGATTGAGTGCCTGTATGTGGCAGTCCAAAAAAGTTTTCAAACCAGAGGAGCAGGTAGGTGGCCCTCCAGAAAAATGGAATAGATTGAGTGCCTGTATGTGGCAGTCCAAAAAAGTTTTCAAACCAGAGGAGCAGGTAGGTGGCCCTCCAGAAAAATTGAATAGATTGAGTGCCTGTATGTGGCACTCCCAAAAATTGTTTAAAACAGAGGACCGGGTCGGTGGCCCTCCAGAAAAATTAAATGCATAAAGTACTATAGGTAGAGCCAGTGGGCCCTGTCAAAAAATAGCCAGTTTCCTCTGCTTTACTGTACAAAGAGCAGGAGAAGGAGGAAAATGAGGAGGAGGAGGAGGAGTGGATAAATTATTCAGGTTGAGCTTCCTTCACCTGCTGGAGATTGGAAATTAGGAGAAATCCATGCTTTATTCATCTTGATAAGCGTCAGCCTGTCAGCGCTGTCAGTCGACAGGCGTGTACGCTTATTGGTGATGATGCCACCAGCTGCACTGAAAACCCGCTCGGACAAGACGCTAGCGGCAGGGCAGGCAAGAACCTCCAAGGCGTACAGCGCCAGTTCGTGCCACATGTCCAGCTTTGAAACCCAGTAGTTGTAGGGAGCTGTGTGATCATTTAGGACGATGGTATGGTCAGCTACGTACTCCCTCACCATCTTTCTGTAAAGATCAGCCCTACTCTGCCGAGACTGGGGACAGGTGACAGTGTCTTGCTGGGGTGACATAAAGCTGGCAAAAGCCTTGTAAAGCGTACCCTTGCCAGTGCTGGACAAGCTGCCTGCTCGCCTACTCTCCCTCGCTACTTGTCCCGCAGAACTACGCACTCTGCCGCTAGCGCTGTCAGAAGGGAAATACTGTTTCAGCTTGTGCACCAGGGCCTGCTGGTATTCATGCATTCTCACACTCCTTTCCTCTCCAGGGATGAGAGTGGAAAGATTTTGCTTGTACCGTGGGTCCAGGAGAGTGAACACCCAGTAATCGGTGCTGGAATAAATTCTTTGAACGCGAGGGTCACGGGATAGGCAGCCTAGCATGAAATCTGCCATATGCGCCAGAGTACCAACGCGTAAGAATTCGCTCCCCTCACTGGCCTGACTGTCCATTTCCTCCTCCTCCAACTCCTCCAATTCCTCTTCTTCTGCCCATACACGCTCAACAGTGAAGGACTCAACAATGGTCCCCTCTTTTGTCTCGCCAACATTCTCCTCCTCTTCCTCCTCCACCTCCACCTTCTCCGATATGCGCTGAGAAACAGACCTAAGGGTGCTTTGGCTATCAACAAGGGAATCTTCTTCCCCCGTCTCTTGTGAGGAGCGCAAAGCTTCCGACTTCATGCTGACCAGAGAGTTTTTCAACAGGCCAAGCAGCGGGATGGTGAGGCTGATGATGGCGGCATCGCCACTGACCATCTGTGTTGACTCCTCAAAGTTACTCAGCACCTGACAGATATCAGACATCCACGTCCACTCCTCATTGTAGACTTGAGGAAGCTGACTGACCTGACTTCCAGTTCTGGTGGAAGTTGACATCTGGCAGTCTACAATCGCTCGGCGCTGCTGGTAAACTCTGGATAACATGGTCAGTGTTGAATTCCACCTTGTGGGCACGTCGCACAACAGTCGGTGAGCGGGCAGTTGGAGGCGGCGCTGCGCTGCCCTGAGAGTGGCAGCATCTGTGCTGGACTTCCTGAAATGCGCACAGATGCGGCGCACCTTCGTGAGCAAATCAGACAGATTGGGGTATGTCTTGAGGAAACGCTGAACTATCAGATTTAACACATGGGCCAGGCATGGCACATGTGTCAGTCTGCCGAGTTGCAGAGCCGCCACCAGGTTACGGCCGTTGTCACACACAACCATGCCTGGCTTCAGGTTCAGCGGTGCCAGCCACAGATCAGTCTGCGCCGTGATGCCCTGTAATAGTTCTTGGGCGGTGTGCCTTTTATCGCCTAGGCTCAGCAGTTTGAGCACCGCCTGCTGTCGCTTAGCGACGGCACTGCTGCTGTGCCTAGAGCTACCGACTGATGGCGCCATGCCCACGGATGGTCGTTCGGAGGAGGAGGTGGAGGAGGGGTGGCAGGAGGAGGAGGCATAGTAGGCCTCAAACACCTGGACTGAGGTAGGCCCCGCAATCCTCGGCGTCGGCAGTATATGACCAGCCGCAGGGTCACACTCGGTCCCAGCCTCCACCAAGTTAACCCAATGTGCCGTCAGAGATATATAGTGGCCCTGCCCGGCAGCACTCGTCCACGTGTCCGTGGTCAGGTGGACCTTGTCAGAAACGGCGTTGGTCAGGGCACGGATTATGTTGTCTGACACGTGCTGGTGCAGGGCTGGGACGGCACATCGGGAAAAGTAGTGGCGGCTGGGGACCGAATACCGAGGGCCGGCCGCCGCCATGAGGCTGCGAAAGGCCTCGGTCTCTACTAGCCTATAGGGCAGCATCTCCAGGCTTAGCAATCTGAAGATGTGCACATTAAGGGCTTGGGCGTGCGGGTGGGTTGCACTATATTTGCGTTTCCGCTCCAGCGTCTGGGGTATGGAGAGCTGAACGCTGGTGGATGCTGTGGAGGATCGTGGAGGCGACGATGGGGTTTTTGTGGCAGGGTCCTGGGCAGGGGGCTGACTATCAGCTGACACAGGGGAAGGAGCAGTGGTGTGCACGGCCGGAGGTGAACGCGCTTGTTGCTACTGAGTGGGGTGTTTAGCATTCATATGCCTGAGCATACTGGTGGTAGTTAAGCTAGTAGTGGTGGAACCCCTGCTGATCCTGGTTTGGCAAATGTGGCACACCACAGTCCGTCGGTCATCCGGTGTTTCCTTAAAGAACCTCCAGACTTCTGAAAATCTAGCCCTCGCCGCAGGAGCCCTCGCCACGGGAGCTTCACTAGTTGACACATTTGGCGCTGATGCACCAGCTCTGGCCCTGCCTCTCCGTCTGGCCCCACCACTGCCTCTTCCAACCTGTTCTGGTCGAGGACTCTCCTCCGTCTCAGAAGCACTGTGTTCACCCGGCCTCTCAACCCAGCTTGGGTCTGTCACCTCATCATCCTCCGATCCCTCAGTCTGCTCCCCCCTCGGACTTCCTGCCCTGACAACAACTTCCCCACTGTCTGACAACCGTGTCTCCTCATCGTCGGACACCTCTTTACACACTTCTTCCAGTACGTCAACAAGGTCATCATCACCCACAGACTGCGACTGGTGGAAAACCTGGGCATCGGAAAATTGCTCATCAGCAACCGGACAAGTGGTTTGTGACTGTGGGAAGGGTCCAGAAAACAGTTCCTCAGAGTATGCCGGTTCAAATGGCAAATTTTGCTGGGAGGGGGCAGACTGGGGGGGAGGAGGCTGAGGTGCAGGAGCTGGAGGAGTGCGGATTTCGGTGACATGGGTGGACTGCGTGGAAGACTGACTGGTGGACAAATTGCTCGAAGCATTGTCGGCAATCCACGACATCACCTGTTCGCACTGTTCTGGCCTCAACAGTGCTCTACCACGAGTCCCAGTAACTTCAGACATGAACCTAGGGAGTGTAGCTCTGCGGCGTTCCCCTGCTCCCTCATAAGCAGGTGGTGTCTCACCCCGCCCAGGACCACGGCCTCTGACCCCTGCAGTAGTTGGACGCCCACGTCCCCGCCCTCGTCCTCTACCCCTAGCCCTCGGGTTAAACATTTTGAAAATGAGAGTTATAACTTGAATTTTTTTTTTAACATTTTTTTTGTTTTTTTTTTGTGTTTTTTAGTTTTTAAAACCAAACGATGCTATCCTATTGCTATGGCTATTTTATAGCCAAGTATGAAAGCACACTGCTATGCCAGATGAGATGACGCTGAGTTATGAAAAAAATAAACGTAAAATAAAAAAGGAAATGGCAGACTTTGCCTAATTGAAATACAACCCCGGGCCCTAATAAATTTTCCCACTTCGGTCTTTGCGATGGATATGTGCGTCACTAAAACACAGTGGTCGCAAGTCTGACTCCAAATTGCTCACAATTTACTAGTAGATGCACTGCAACAACTACAGCCACCAGCAGATCAACCAGAAATCAAATATATATAACGCTACTGTAGGCGTAATTAAGCCGTTTGTATTCTCCTATGGCTATTTTCTAGCCAAGTATTACAGCACACTACTATGCCAGATGAGATGACGCTGAGTTATGAAAAAAATAAACGTAAAATAAAAAAGGAAATGGCAGACTGTGCCTAATTGAAATACAACCCCGGGCCCTAATAAATTTTCCCACTTCGGTCTTTGCGATGGATATGTGCGTCACTAAAACAGTGGTCGCAAGTCTGACTCCAAATTGCTCACAATTTGCTAGTAGATGCACTGCAACAACTACAGCCACCAGCAGATCAACCAGAAATCAAATATATATAACGCTACTGTAGGCGTAATTAAGCCGTTTGTATTCTCCTATGGCTATTTTCTAGCCAAGTATTACAGCACACTACTATGCCAGATGAGATGACGCTGAGTTATGAAAAAAATAAACGTAAAATAAAAAAGGAAATGGCAGACTGTGCCTAATTGAAATACAACCCCGGGCCCTAATAAATTTTCCCACTTCGGTCTTTGCGATGGATATGTGCATCACTAAAACACAGTGGTCGCAAGTCTGACTCCAAATTGCTCACAATTTACTAGTAGATGCACTGCAACAACTACAGCCACCAGCAGATCAACCAGAAATCAAATATATATAACGCTACTGTAGGCGTAATTAAGCCGTTTGTATTCTCCTATGGCTATTTTCTAGCCAAGTATTACAGCACACTACTATGCCAGATGAGATGACGCTGAGTTATGAAAAAAATAAACGTAAAATAAAAAAGGAAATGGCAGACTGTGCCTAATTGAAATACAACCCCGGGCCCTAATAAATTTTCCCACTTCGGTCTTTGCGATGGATATGTGCGTCACTAAAACACAGTGGTCGCAAGTCTGACTCCAAATTGCTCACAATTTACTAGTAGATGCACTGCAACAACTACAGCCACCAGCAGATCAACCAGAAATCAAATATATATAACGCTACTGTAGGCGTAATTAAGCCGTTTGTATTCTCCTATGGCTATTTTCTAGCCAAGTATTACAGCACACTACTATGCCAGATGAGATGACGCTGAGTTATGAAAAAAATAAACGTAAAATAAAAAAGGAAATGGCAGACTGTGCCTAATTGAAATACAACCCCGGGCCCTAATAAATTTTCCCACTTCGGTCTTTGCGATGGATATGTGCGTCACTAAAACAGTGGTCGCAAGTCTGACTCCAAATTGCTCACAATTTGCTAGTAGATGCACTGCAACAACTACAGCCACCAGCAGATCAACCAGAAATCAAATATATATAACGCTACTGTAGGCGTAATTAAGCCGTTTGTATTCTCCTATGGCTATTTTCTAGCCAAGTATTACAGCACACTACTATGCCAGATGAGATGACGCTGAGTTATGAAAAAAATAAACGTAAAATAAAAAAGGAAATGGCAGACTGTGCCTAATTGAAATACAACCCCGGGCCCTAATAAATTTTCCCACTTCGGTCTTTGCGATGGATATGTGCATCACTAAAACACAGTGGTCGCAAGTCTGACTCCAAATTGCTCACAATTTACTAGTAGATGCACTGCAACAACTACAGCCACCAGCAGATCAACCAGAAATCAAATATATATAACGCTACTGTAGGCGTAATTAAGCCGTTTGTATTCTCCTATGGCTATTTTCTAGCCAAGTATTACAGCACACTACTATGCCAGATGAGATGACGCTGAGTTATGAAAAAAATAAACGTAAAATAAAAAAGGAAATGGCAGACTGTGCCTAATTGAAATACAACCCCGGGCCCTAATAAATTTTCCCACTTCGGTCTTTGCGATGGATATGTGCGTCACTAAAACACAGTGGTCGCAAGTGTGACTCCAAATTGCTCACAATTTACTAGTAGATGCACTGCAACAACTACAGCCACCAGCAGATCAACCAGAAATCAAATATATATAACGCTACTGTAGGCGTAATTAAGCCGTTTGTATTCTCCTATGGCTATTTTCTAGCCAAGTATTACAGCACACTACTATGCCAGATGAGATGACACTGAGTTATTAAAACAATAAACGTAAAATAAAAAGAAACTGGCAGACTGTGCCTAATTCTACTCAAACCCCTAATAAATTTTCCCACTTTGGTGTTTGAGGTGGATATGTGTGTCACTAAGAGCTAAACACAACGGTAGCAAGTCCCCCTGCAAATTCCTCACAATATGGTACTAGCTGCAAATAAAAAAAAAAAAAATTATAACGTTATTGTAGCCCTAAGAAGGGCTGTTGGGTTCTTTTAGAATCACTCCTGCCTAACAGTAAGCTAATAGAACACCCTAACGCTTTCCCTGACCAGCAGCAGCTCTCTCCCTAGCGGCATCCAGACAGAGAATGATCCGAGCAGCGCGGGCAGCGGCTAGTCTATCCCAGGGTCACCTGATCTGGCCAGCCAACCACTGCTATCTACGTGTAAGGGTACCACGTCATGCTGGGTGGAGTGCAGAGTCTCCTGGCTTGTGATTGGCTCTGTTTCTGGCCGCCAAAAAGCAAAACGGCGGGAGCTGCCATTTTCTCGAGCGGGCGAAATACTCGTCCGAGCAACGAGCAGTTACGAGTACGCTAATGCTCGATCGAGCATCAAGTTCGGACGAGTATGTTCGCTCATCTCTAGTCTTTACTAATTTTTATTTTTTTTTATTTATTTATTTTTAAGACCTTTTAGGGAACTTTAACCCTAGATAGTCTGATCTTTCCTAACATGTACTGCAGTACTCCTGTAATATATGGCATTTTTACTTAGGATTCATTACAATACATCATTGAAACAAATCTTCAGAAGTCATATAGCCTCGGTTATGACGACGGCGGCAGGTTAATAACCTCGATCGGTAGCAAACCTCCGCCTCTGAGCTCTCTTCATACAACCTTTGTAGCTCTGCGCCATACCAAATGGTGAAGCTGAGAGTCTATTCCTCCTTGCTTTTCCATAGCTGAAAACTCTAGGAGGCCATTTGATAAAGTTGACATTCTGGTTCACTGAACTACTTATACTTAGTTACTACTCTATTTAAGACTCCCTGCAAAAACTCCATGAAAATATTACCCATGGCTGACCCCCAAGTGGAATGCAAATGATAAAACTTAAATAAAAATAGTAAGTGTAAGTACAACGGGCACCATGGACTATGTACATAAAATTGTTGGCTGGTGACTGGTGCATTTAGTGTTATTTAAGTATTAATCTATCTCTCTATCTGTCTCTGTCTTTCTGTCTCTCTGTTTCTCTCTGAGTTGCTATGGCTGCTATTCCTGTATTTACACCCCTGTAGCTCATAGTTATGACCTGTGGCAAAATAGAAGCTGAGCTGTGATTGATTTGCTAACTGCCACAGCAGCCAGCAGACAATGGCTCCTGTAAATGGTGGTTAATAAGTGTATGGGGGCAGGCTCTGTCTGGCCCACCGGGGGGGGGGGGGGCGGTGAATCCCCTGGTGGGCCCCGACACATGGCACTATGGCAGGGACCTCTGTGCCAATAGGAGGCCCCTGCAGTTCTAGTAAAAGAACACAATGCGGCTGTGTATATTGAATGTCTTAAATAATGGTAAAAGTGTGCGAGAAATAATCACCATGTGCTTCTAAATTTAAAACTAGCAGCAAGTGTATACATTGTAGGGAGGGGCATTTGATAACTATGCCCCAGAAGAAGCAAAAACCCTGATTCAAAAAACCCTGCCATTTTATACTTTTGAGAGAATTAAATCAGAATTAAGAATTTTTATATAGAATTTGTCACACAATAAGGTTCCGATTCCTAAAGGAATTTTGCATTTTTTTGGGGAGATGATTGAGTTAATTCATCTGTATACTAAAGTTCCTGTGATTACAATCTCTTGGTGTGTTGCTCAGAACCAGACTTGACACAGTGCAGGTGTTAGCTGAGAGTAGGAAACATTTTACTAAGGCTTCGCGTGGCTTTTTTTTCGCCGCTGCGCTGGCTTTCATGCGACACAGTTTAATGGGCGTGCTGTCAGAAAGTCTGACTGGAAATTTAACTTTAAAATAGTTTTGCAAGCCCTAGAACTTGCAAGCCCCGGAAGAAGCCGAAGAGGCGAAACCTGGGAGTCGGGCAAGCTGTACCGAACATGCGATTTTGGATTGAAGGCCTTTTTTAACCATATGTTTTGTGAGCTGATCAATTAAACTTTTATTGAATTTTAACCTTAAAATTTGCTGCACTATTGCGTCTTCTTATCTTCTATGGGAGCGGAGTGAGCATTACCAAAATTGTGACGGAACCAAAAGCAGGAAGGCACGAGGTTCCAGTCGGAAGACCGGACCCGTGCACCCGGAATCTACCTGCGTTCTGAGAGCTCCATTCACAATCGTGGGAAGACGAACAGAGAAGCAGCCAAGGAAGTTTTTTACCCTCACCTGCATGCTGCGCAACATAAGGAGAGGTATTTGAAGGTTTTGGCAGAATTTTTGGCATACTTTGTGACGTTCTAAAATTTAGTTGGAAAAGACAGTGATGTGGTGAGAAAAACTTTTTGTTTTGTAAGCCCTAGAACTTAGATGCACTGCTAAAAAGACGGTGAAATCTGTTGGACCTGAGCGGGGAAGCGAGACATGCAGGATATTGGGCGCACGGTCTTAGTGAATCACAGCACAGTCAATTAGAGTTGGAGAATGAAGTAAATGTGCCCCACTGTGTAAGTTGAAATATATTCTGAAGAATAGCTCCCATTCCATTCATGAGACTGGGTTGGCATTGGGTAGCACCTCCAGTGACCGACTGCATCACCCCAAGTGTGAAAGGGAGGGTTATCGGGAGTCATTCCTCCCGGCTGCGATCAGGCCCAAACTGAAGTAAGCTGTGCTCACCAAAGTCCCATCCACAGATTGAATACCACACTGCCAATCATTGCTGGCCTTTCTTTTTTTTTTGTCTTTTTATCATTTTTTTGTTTTTGTTCATTTATCTCTTATATCATTATTCTGTCACTGTTTGTACTGTACTCTCTGTACTCTCTCTGCCGCTGTAACTTGTGAATTTCCCTACTGTAGGACTAATAAAGAATTATCTTATCTTATTTGTAACTTTTTCTCTACACCTACTGTATTAAGTAGGTATTTGGCATTTCCACACAGTAAATCTCCCATGTAATACAGTAGCATTGAGGTGTATGCAGAAAGGGTTGTGGGAAGTTGATAGTTTTCAGTTTATGGTAGGTGCCAGGTAATTTGCTAACTCCTACATGAATATATTTTCCTCTAATTTATTTTGTGTGAAAATTACTTCAGACAGAATTTGCAGTTTCCATGGAAAACATCATTCAATACATAAAACAGCATTTATCCATCTAACAGTTTGACAAACATCATTTCTCTTTATTTTAAAATGATGCTAATACAGTATTTTAGCTGCTGCACGATATTGTAGGTTTATGTTTTTTTTAATCTTATCAGAGCCATAGACAGCTATAGTTTACAGTTTACTCACTCTGGAAATTATAGGACTGTTTATGATGTATACAGAATTAATATCATCATTATGTCTTCAGAGTTTCATTTAGGCTTCATGTACACAACCTTTTTTTTCCACGTAAAAATGGCCACCACATTTTTTAATATGTCCTGAAAACAATCCCATCAGGGCAGATTTAATTACCTGTCCCAGCACGATCCTCGAGGTGTGCTCCCCGACGAGAATGAACAGCTGCCACGATTCACTACCAGCGTGCGCCCGAAATCCTGCATGTGTCGCTTCTCCGCTGAGGTCTGCCAGAGTATGTAAGTGCATGGCTTGCGACACAATTTTACATGTTAAATCCCATGCGTTGTCCGAATCCGTCGGATCATCCGTCGGTCTGCCCCCCAATTTGTGTCACGTGAAAGCTCACGCCATTGTGACACAATCCAAACGCTTTTGACGCAATCCCCGGCGCGATCTCTGAAAACATAGGAAATTACTTTAATGAGAAATACGGTGGGCTATATGATGCCTGTATTTCTCACCTTACTGTGAACATGCCTTGAGACTGCAACAACAAAATAATAAATAGAGAATGTCCTAGTTTTTGATGTTTTTTTCTGGTAAGTTGTTTCTGCAGAAACATGGGACTATAAACAATGGGACATATATGTTGACATTTTTTAGCGGGGATTACCAGGAGAGAAGCTTTCTGGCAGTGGTTTTCAGAAGTTTTTGCACAGGTTAGAAGATGGATGTAGGGAAGCTTATTGCACTGGTATATCCGCACCCACGTTGGTGGGACAAGTGGCAGATTGTTGCTAAAAGGACAAATTATGGGAGGAAAAAACTGCACAGATGATTCTCACTGACATGGAAGATGAGATGGGAGGCTCCATTGTTTGCATCAGGACTAAGTGTGAATTTATATTTTTATGAAATTAACTAAGTAAGTTTTTTCTGATTTTACTTATAAAGAACAGTCCAGGAGATGTATATGCTGTTAAAGAAAGTTCCCCTGATTTTACCAATACAGCCAGTCCCCTACTTAAGAAATCCTGACTTACAGACAACCCCTAGTTACAATATTAATAGATACTGGTCACGGTTTCTGAATGCCCATGTCATAAGTTTATATTGTGTCATGTTTTAACATTTATGTAAATATATGCAAATGAGTGGACGTGTTTTGTTACATTTAGGATGGCAACTGCATCCTGCTGACAGTGGCCCTACACACATCCCAGCACAGCACCAAATTGATTAACAATTCTAGGATAAATAGCAATACAATTATTTTACCCCTTCCTGACCCCTGCGGGGGTCTCAGTGATAGAACCCCACTGATCACAAAACAGGGGTCTGATATCACTCCCCAAGATGACCGGAGTAGCTGGTTGCACATGGTTGATCTGCCACTTTCGCCTCTCTTGAGCAGGGGCAATCTTTAGATGTGGATAGGGCCTAACTTGTTTTGTGGAAAAAACCCTTTAAGTTGCAGCTTTTGGATGGGTCTATAGAGAAGGCTAACATGCTCTACATATAGAAACAAAAAAGGGACAGCTACTTAAAGGGTTAAATAAACAGCCCAGTCATGAGTGGTGAAGGCATAGTACAGTACAGGAAATGTACAACAGGAAGTGAAATAAAGATATGCTTTTTGTTTGCTTTTTTCGTTTTGTTCTTTGTTTTTCCTACATAAAGAAAAAAGCCATATCTATTTTTATTGTGTAAAAAGATGAGCTTATAGGATGTCTTTGTGGAATGCATCAGTACATCTGGAATCTAGAAATACACATATGTAGGCTATAACATATTCAACATCAACAGAGTGAAATTACTTCCCAGGGCATATGGCAACCTCCTCCCCTGCCAGCAGGATCAATTCAAAGCAATGGGTATTAAATAAAGATATTCTCTTCCTCACAGTAACATTTGGACCCCCTGTTTCTTTGTTAATAGAAAATATAACCTATCTGCATCCTAATGAAATTCCCTCACTACAATTGTAATTAAAACTCTGTAATCCAATAACATTTTATAAGATGTAAGTAGCTAAGCCCTAACCCTGGTAGCTAAGCCACATACTAGGAACGAAAATCCCTCAGGCCTTTTTTCTTGCAATTAAACAACAGATTCAACTAAAATCTACATTAAAAATATTACAAATGTATAGACTTGTTATAAAGGAATTGACCTAATTTATTTTTGTTATATAATTTGAATGTAATGGAAATGTCATTGTATAGGTTTAATAATATTTTCATATATTTTTTCAAAAATCAAAACCTCCTGTACAAAAAAAAAATATTTTGCCATCTTCTGTATACGGAGTTGGTGTCATTTTTTGTGACCATTGATGACATTTTCAAGGCTTCTATTTTTAGCACTGTAAGGACTTTTGATCACTTTTTATAGAATTTTTATATTTTTTTACAAAAAAGTGCCATTTTCCACTTTGGGCACTATTTTCCATTACAGGTTTAAATGCTGTTTAAACCGTTATTATATTTTGATAGATTGGGCATTTTGGGATGCGGCAATACCTAACTTGTTTATGATTTTTACTGTTTATTTACATTTATATTTATGACTTCTAGGGAAAGGGGGTTGATTTGAATTTTTAGGTTTTTTTAACCCCTTACGCCGAAGCCACTTTTCACCTTCCTGACAAGACCCATTTTTTCAAATCTACCCTGTGTCACTATACACTCACCGGCCACTTTATTAGGTACACCATGCTAGTAACGGGTTGGACCCCCTTTTGCCTTCAGAACTGCCTCAATTCTTCGTGGCATAGATTGAACAAGGTGCTGGAAGCATTCCTCAGAGATTTTGGTCCATATTGCCATGATGGCAGCACACAGTTGCCGCATATTTGTCGGCTGCACATCCATGATGCGAATCTCCCTTTCCACCACATCCCAAAGATGCTCTATTGGATTGAGATCTGGGGAATGTGGAGGCCATTTGTGTACAGTGAACTCATTGTCATGTTCAAGAAACCAGTCTGAGATGATTCCAGCTTTATGACATGGCGCATTATCCTGCTGAAAGTAGCCATCAGATGTTGCGTACATTGTGGTCATAAAGGGATGGACATGGTCAGCAACAATACCCAGGTAGGCCGTTGCATTGCAACGATGCTCAATTGGTACCAAGGGGCCCAAAGAGTGCCAAGAAAATATTCCCCACACCATGACACCACCACCACCAACCTGAACCGTTGATACAAGGCAGGATGGATCCATGCTTTCATGTTGTTGATGTCAAATTCTGACCCTACCATCCGAATGTCGCAGCAGAAATTGAGACTCATCAGACCAGGCAACGTTTTTCCAATATTCTACGGTCCAATTTCGATGAGCTTGTGCAAATTGTAGCCTCAGTTTCCTGTTCTTAGCTGAAAGGAGTGGCACCCGGTGTGGTCTTCTGCTGCTGTAGCCCATCTGCCTCAAAGTTCGACGTACTGTGCGTTCAGAGATTCTCTTCTGCCTACCTTGGTTGTAACGGGTGGCGATTTGAGTCACTGTTGCCTTTTTATCAGCTCGAACAAGTCTGCCCATTCTCCTCTGACCTCTGGCATCAACAAGGCATTTCCGCCCACAGAACTGCCGCTCAATTGATGTTTTTTCTTTTTCGGACCATTCTCTGTAAACCTCTACACCACCACGGGAGGTGGTACTAGCCAACACCTTGGACCAGATTCTAAGTGGCACCTGGTCTGCACCAGAGCCCGCCGCAAAGCAGGATGTTCTTTTTGTGGCAGGGTGCCACCATTTCATTCCACAGGTTCGACTAGCCCGTGGTTGCAGCCGAGGTCGAGGTACCTTAGCGGAAAACAGTCTCATGGTAAGATCCAGGCACAGGGTAAGGGCAGGCGGCAGAGGTGCAACATCAAGTCCAATCCAGGATCAGCAACGGGAGGTCCAGGCAGATGGGAACAGGAACACAGGCACACAGGAACGCAGGACATGGGAATTTCAGGAGCGGGAACACATGGGAGCAGGAAAGAAGGATACACGGGATCACACAGGAATGCAGGAAACACAGGAACGCAGGAAACACAGGAACGCAGGAGACACAGGAATGCAGGAGTATCACTGGGGAGCTTTTTCTAAGGCTGTGAGGCACAAAGATCTGGCGAGGCAGGAAGGGAGGTGTCGGATTATCAGGAGAAGGTGTTCAGTCAGAGCACCAAAAAGCTGTGTGTTGGCCCTTTAAATCTTCAACAGCCGGCACACGCGCCTAAGGAGGCGGGAAGTCCACTGGAGAGCAGGAGCCAAGTGAGTTTTTGGTTGCGGTCAGAGCGGGGGGAACACAGAGGGACACAGGTGCACCCGCGATCCGAGACAGAGATCGTGGGAGCACCCATGACACCCTTTATATATAGTCTATATACAATGTTTATTTTTTTGGCAAATTGGACAAATAAGGGCTTTTTTTTCAGTGAAATGAGATGCACTTTACAAATACTTCATTTTAGTTGGTTATTGACTTATTGAGGAGTTTTTATTAACTCTTAAATATATGTAGGTAAAGAAATTAGTAAATTTTGTTTTCCTTTCTTCTTGGAATTTTTGTAGGCCATATACCGTACCATAAAAATAATATATTACCTTTATTCTATGAATCACTACGATTACGGTGTTACCTCATTTATATAGATTTTGATATATTTTAACAATTTTACAAATCTCATTCATTTTTGTAGCGCCATATACTTTTATATTTTTTGCTTGACAGAGCTGGTTTAGGGCTTATTTTGTATGTGTTGAGTTTTCCTTTTCAGTGGTATTTTGGCGCACGTAACTTTTTTTGATCATTTTTCTGAACATTTTTGTTCAGTTTTTCAGGTTTTGTTTTTTCAGCTAGGGGGCAGGACCAGGCTCCCTGAGCAGGATCACGCAGCCCCGGGGCACTAGGAGACCCCGGGGCTGCCGGGACCACGCACCTCCCCTGGGGTCCAATCTAGTACAGAAGACTCTTGCACCATGGTCACCTTGACCGCGGTGTGTAAGGGATTAACACCCACAATCGGAGGAAACTCTGATCGCGAGTGTTAGTGACGTGTGTTGGCTATAATATACAAACAACACCCGCAGCTTCTGACACCGGCACCATTCGGGAGCTGGTGCTAGAAGCGGACTGTAGTACATCGTCACAATGCGGCTCGTGTCCTTGCCCTTCATGACGTAGTACTACGTCCAATGTCGGAAAGGGGTTAATATAATTTTTTTCCCTTCTTTTTTACTATTTTTCATCCCCCCTTAGGGTACTTTAACCCTATACTACAGTATGGCAGTATATGGGGATTTTCCTCCTCATTTATTACATTGTATGAATTGCACATTGTAATGAACAGGCTAAAACCAGATAGCTATGGGTCTTTGGAAGACCCAAGGCTGTCATGGCAACCAGTCACCGCACCCGAAAACATCATGGAGAGCTGCGATCTTCACCAAGGCCTTTTTAAGCCTTAAAGATGGATGGGTAGCAGCCGGTGCTAGCACTGATTGCGGATGTTACCAGTAAGTGTTTGCTGCAATATGTAGGGTAGTCTTGAACCGTTTCCATTCACCCACAGCTGACATGTGACGTACTACTACGTCACATGTTGGTAACGGGTTAATACAACCACTACATTTTTTATTCTTTGGAATTTCAGAATAACAAGGTATATTTCAAATTATTACAAATCCAAAGACATTTTCAAGTTTTTTTATCACATTTTTTTCATAGGTTAATTTAATCAGTCATAATGTAAACAAAGTTATTGTATCTGATGGATGCGATTGCTACTTGTATTTTGCATCTCTAAAAGGAAATGCACCAAACATTTCAAGTTATAACATAACTTGTTTGTTGAGTAATATATTTTTTATGGTCCTTATAGAGTGTATTTCAATTTTATTATTTATCATCCATACGTTAAACACAAAATTTACCATTGAAAATACCGGTAGTCATTAAAATCTTGTCTTAATTCCTCCATTTGGATTTTTTAAATTAACTACTAATTGTTTTACTAATGTAAATGTACTGGAGGCAGTGCCTGTGCTAAGTGAAGGGCTGCCACAGGCTTAGGGATTGTACACATGCAACCAGCTGAGGATAAAGATGTAGTAATTTCTTAGGTACATTTTTTGGCAAACTATGATAAAGAGTGTAGCACAGGTCTTCTCATTGACTTCCTACACTATTTGGTTAAGGCTATTTATTATTCCTTTATAAAGGCTACTTAGTTCACAACCCCCTCCTGTGGTCCTGCTGGCCCGAATAGAGACTCACATGTGCAGACACTTTTCATTCAAGTAAATCAAAGCAACAAAAATAGTTGAGCAAAAACTCTTGGTTATTTTCTTCACGTCCATAATCCTGAAGAATAGCTGTGCCAGCTCATCGCCCTACCCAAATTTTCATGATAGGTGTTAATCCCAGAGGAGGGACCCACATTTATCATAACATTTATTACAATTACTATTTATTATATTTAATGCCCATGAACAAATAAAAAAAAAAAGGCTGTCAATATTCTAAAACATGCTGCATATAAAAAATAATAGGGTTTATAGACACGTTTTTAGTGTTGGTACAATAGAACATATAAGCAGTCACCAAAAATAAAATATTGCTCAAATAACTTGAACAAAGTTACCACTACAGCTCTGAGCAGTTCTGAGTTTTGAAGTTGTGATATTTGGGGAAGTAAAACAGAAATAAGTACATACTTTAAAACATACATCAATTTATTTTCTTTTTTTTTATTTCTAACCCTAGTCTAAAGTTTAGTATTGAAGGCCCCTGATGGATATACAGTACACTGTTGTTTGATTTAAGATCTGACTCCAGCTGATGTTATTTTAATAAAATAAACATGTATATTTTATGAAACATATTTTTTTAATGAAAAACAATGCTACCCTTAAAAAGAGAGATGAGTTAACTGTATTATTCATGCTGTTCAAAAGTGCATGATGCACTATATTGTTGGACAAACAATTAACCAGTGCACACAGAAAATGCTAGGATGATGCCAGGTTGAAAGAATGCAGCTAAGTATGTATGTCAGTACATTCATTTCTGTTAATATTAGAGATGAGCGAGCACTAAAATGCTCGGGTGCTCGTTACTCGAGCCGAACATTTCCCGATGCTCGAGTGCTCGTTTCGAGTAACGAGCCCCATTGAAATCAATGGGAGACCCGAGCATTTTTCAGTAAAATTACAAACTGAACGAGCACTGTTCAGTGCAGATATTTCCACTGAAAGAACACAGTGAAAGAACACAGTGCAGAACAGATTGCAGATGTTCATGAACATCTGCGATCTGTTCCGGAGACACGCGTGCAGATCGGTGTTCTCCGCAATAGTATTTGAAGAACAATATGTGTAGAGAACAACTTGCAGATGTTTCCAAACATCTGCAAGTTGTTCTTCACACATATTGTTCATGACTTGTTCTTGTTACTGGGTCCGTTCCGTGATGCCCGCTCCGCTCCGTGATGCCCGCTCCTCCATGCCCGCTCCGATTCTCCATGCATGCTCCAGCCCCGCTCCGCTCCAGCCCCGCTCAACTAAGTGATACCCACTCCAGCCCCACTCCACTCCGTGATGCCTGCCCCATCCCCGCTCCGTGATGCCCGCTCTGCTCCGTGATGCCTGCTCCATCCCCGCTCTGTTCCTTGATGCCCGCTCCAGCCCCGTTCCGTGATGCCCACTCCGCTCCGTGATGCCCGCTCCGATTCTCCATGCCAGCGCCAGCCCCGCTCCGCTCCAGCCCCGCTCAACTCCGTGATGCCCGCTCCAGCCCCGCTCCTCTCCGTGATGCCTGCTCCAGCCCCGCTCCATTCCGTGATGCCCGCTCCACTCCATGACGCCCGCTCCAAGCCCTGCTCAGTTCCGTGATGCCCACTCCGCTCCGTGATGCGCGCTCCTGCCCCACTCCGTTCCGTGATGCCCGCTCATCTCCGTGATGCCCGCTCCTCCAGGCCTGCTCCGATCCTCCATGGCCGCTCGCTCCACTCCTCCATACCTGCTCGGTGATGCCCGCTCATCTCCGTGATGCCCGCTCCTCCAGGCCTGCTCCGATCCTCCATGGCCGCTCGCTCCACTCCTCCATACCTGCTCGGTGATGCCCGCTCCAGCCCCGTTCTGCTCCACATCAGCCTCCGCTCCTGCATGCCTGATCCTTCGTCTGCGCTCGTGTCTTCAGCTAAGTAAGCAGATGTTCGGAACATCTGTAATCTATTCTTCACTGTGTTTTTCACTGTGTTCTTCACTTAAATGATCCTGTGTTCACTGTGTTCACTGTTTTAATTGTATTCTTCACTGTTCTTCACTGTCTTTTATTAATTAAATGCTCAATCTCGAGCAGGGGAAATACTCGTCCGAGCAACGAGCCATTCCGAGTACTCTAATACTCGAACGAGCATCAAGCTCGGACGAGTATACTCGCTGATCTCTAGTTAATATTTTTCACTTAACCCCTTCACGCTCCGTGACGGCTACAGTGCCTACAAGTAGTATTCAACCCCCTGCAGATTTAGCAGGTTTGATAAGTTAGGGCCTTCAAACTTCAAACAAGAGCAGGATTTATTAACAGATGCATAAATCTTACTAACCAAAAAGTTATTTTGCTCAGTTAAATTTTAAAAAATTTTAAACAATTTTAAAAGTATGGTCAATTATTATTCAACCCCTCAAACCACCAGATTTCCGTTTGGTTCCCCTAAAGTAGTTCAGGCACAAAGAACAAAGAGCTTCACATGTTTGGATGAATTATCTGTTTTTCCAGCCTTTTCTCACTACCGTATATACTCGAGTATAAGCCGACCCGAGTATAAGCCGAGACCCCTAATTTTACCACCAAAAATTGAGAAAACCTATTGACTCGAGTATAAGCCAAGGGTGGGAAATGCATTGGTCACAGCCTCCCAGTATATAGCCAGCCTGCCCCCAGTAGTATACAGCCTGCCCAGCCTTCCCCCAGTAGTATACAGCCAGCACAGCCTGCCCCCAGGAGTATACAGCCAGCCCAGCCTGCCCCCTGTAGTATACAGCCAGCCCAGCAAGCCCCCTTAAGTATACAGCCTGCCCAGCCTGCCCCCAGTAGTATACAACCTGCCCAGCTTGCCCCGCCCCCAGTAGTATACAGCCAGCCCAGCCTGCCCCCTTAAATATACAGCCAGCCCAGCCTGCCCCCTTAAGTATACAGCCAGCCCAGCCTGCCCCCTTAAGTATACAGCCAGCCGAGCCTGCCCCCAGTAGTATACAACCTGCCCAGCCTGCCCCACCCCCAGTAGTATACAGCCAGTCCAGCCTGCCCCCTTAAATATACAGCCAGCCCAGCCTGCTTCCTTAAGAATACAGCCAGCCCAGCCTGCCCCCTTAAGTATACAGCCAGCCCAGCCTGCCCCCAGTAGTATACAGCCTGCCCAGCCTGCCCCAGTAGTATACAACCTGCCCCCTTAAGTATACAGCCAGCCCAGCCTGCCCCCAGTAGTATACAACCTGCCCAGCCTGCCCCCAGTAGTATACAGCCAGCCCAGCCTGCCCCCTTAAATATACAGCCAGCCCAGCCTGCCCCCTTAAGTGTACAGCCAGCCCAGCCTGCCCCCTGTAGTATACAGCCTGCCCCCTTAGGTATACAGCCTGCCCAGCCTGCCCCCCGTAGTATACAACCTGCCCAGCCTGCCCCCAGTAGTATACAGCCAGCCCAGCCTGCCCCCTTAAATATACAGCCAGCCCAGCCTGCCCCCTTAAGTATACAGCCAGCCCAGCCTGCCCCCTTAAGTATACAGCCAGCCCAGCCTGCCCCCATAGTATACAACCTGCCCAGCCTGCCCCCCAGTAGTATACAGCCAGCCCAGCCTGCACCCTTAAATATAAAGCCAGCCCAGCCTGCCGCCTTAAGTATACAGCCAGCCCAGCCTGCCCCCTTAAGTGTACAGCCAGCCTAGCCTGTCCCCAGTAGTATACAGCCTTCCCAGCCTTCCCCCTTAAGTATACAGTCAGCCCAGCCTGCCCCATTAAGTATACAGCCAGCCCAGCCTGCCCCCTTAAGTATACAGCCAGCCCAGTCTGCCTCCAGTAGTATACAGCCTGCCCCCAGTAGTATACAGCCTGCCAAGCACTAACAAAAAAAAAACTTATATACTCACCCTCCGGTGGCCCCGATGTCCGTGCTGCTCACCCGATGTCCGCACGGGTCATCTTCTGTCTTCTATCTTCCTCTGTCTTCTGCAGGGTGCCGCCATGTTTCCCGGGCGGCAGGCGCATAGTATGACGCGCCCGCTGCTGATGTCACACTATGCGACGGCCGGAGAAGAACATGGCGGCGCCCTGCGGAAGATAGAAGACAGAGGAAGATAGAAGACAGAAGAGGAACCACGCGGACATCAGGTGAGCAGTGCAGACATCAGGGGAGCAGCACGGACATCGGGGCCACCGGAGGGTGAGTATATAAGTTTTTTTTTGGTTTTTTTAAGTGCTGGGCTGCCTATTGACTTGTGTATAAGCCGAGTTGAGGATTTTCAGCACATTTTTTGTGCTGAAAAACTCGGCTTATACACCAGTACATACCCTCCCCAAACTTGTGAACAGCACTCATACATGGTCAACATGGGAAAGACAAAGGAGCATTCCAAGGCCATTAGAGATAAGATTGTGGAGGGCCACAAGACTGGCAAGGGTTTCAAAACCCTTTCCAAGGAGTTTGGCCTACCTTTCTCCACTGTTGGGAGCATCATCCGGAAGTGGAAGGCTTATGGAACTACTGTTAGCCTTCCACGGCCTGGACAGCCTTTGAAAGTTTCCTCCCGCACCGAGGCCTGGCTTGTCCGAAGAGTCAAGGCTAACCCAAGGACAACAAGGAAGGAGCTCTGGGAAGATCTCATGGCAGTGGGGACATTGATTTCAGTCAATACCATAAGTAACATACTCCACCGCAATGGTCTCTGTTCCAGACGACCACGTAAGGTACCTTTACTTTCAAAGCGTCATGTCAAGGCTCGTTTACAGTTTGCTCATAATCACTTGGAGGACTCTAAGACAGACTGGGTCAAGGTTCTCAGGTCTGATGAGACCAAGATCTTTGGTGCTAACCACACACGTGACATTTGGAGACTGGATGGCACTGCATAAGACCCCAAAAATAACATCCCTACAGTCAAGCATGGTGGTGGCAGCATCATGCTGTGCGGCTGCTTCTCAGCCAAGGGACCTGGCCATCTGGTCCGCATCCATGGGAAGATGGATAGCACGCCCTACTTGGAGATTTTGGCCAAGAACCTCCGCTCCTCCATCAAGGATCTTAAGATGCTTCGTCATTTCATCTTCCAACAAGACAACCACCCAAAGCACACAGCCAAGAAGAGGGAAAAAATCAAGGTGTTGCAGTGGCCTAGTCAGTCCCCTGACCTTAACCCAATTGAAAACTTGTGGAAGGAGCTCAAGATTAAAGTCCACATGAGGCTCCAAAAGAACCTAGATAATTTGGAGAAGATCTGCATGGAGGAGTGGGGCAAGATAACTCCAGAGATCTGTGCCGGCCTGATCAGGTATTATAAAAGACGATGATTAGCTGTAATTGCAAACAAGGGTTATTTCACAAAATATTAAACCTAGGGGTTGAATAATAATTGACCCACATTTTTATGTTTAAAATTTATTAAAATATAACTAAGCAACATAACGTTTTGGTTTGTAAGATTTATGCATCTGTTAATAAATCCTGTTCTTGTTTGAAGTTTGAAGGCTCTAACTTTTTTGCTTCTTATCAAACCTGCTAAATCTGCAGGGGGTTGAATACTACTTGTAGGCACTGTATATCCACCACGGAGCTATGGAGGGAGTATGAAGAGGGCTGAGCCCTCTTCATACAGAGATGCTTGCACCGATCACGGGTGTTAACTAGAGATGAGCGAACACTAAAATGCTCGGGTACTCGTTATTCGAGACGAACTTTTCCCGATGCTCGAGTGCTCGTCTCGAATAACGAACCCCATTGAAGTCAATGGGAGACTCGAGCATTTTTCAAGGGGACCAAGGCTCTGCACAGGGAAGCTTGGCCAAACACCTGGGAACCTCAGAAAAGGATGGAAACACCACGGAAATGGACAGGAAACAGCAGGGGCAGCATGCATGGATGCCTCTGAGGCTGCATAATCGCACCATTATGCCAAAATTATGGGCAACAGCATGGCCATGACAGAGTGACAGAATGAAGCTAGATAGCATCTAAAACATCCAATAATTGACCCTGACACTATAGGGGACGGCATGCAGAGGCAGCGGCAGCAGGCTAGAGAGTGTCATGGCGACATACCCTAAATGGACTCAGGCTTCAAACCAATGGGTGGCAGAGAGGAACCAAAGGAGGTGAGCAAGAAGCGCTCAAATAATATCGGTACATGATAAAAGTTTGCCAGTATATTTTGTGGATTACACAGCAGGGTGGCGACAAAGTTAACATGGAAGCCATGAAAACAACCCAAAATTCTGCCTGACACAGCTCGTTTGATAAGGGGACGATGTATGGAGGCAGTGAACTAGTAGTAGATTAAAGGTGCTGCAGTTAAAACTATGTTAGTTGGATCTTGGCATGGAGCTGGCGCTCCGCTGCCAGGCGAGCTTTCGCCAATCCAAGCCCCTGTCTATAGGCTACTCCCCAAACAGCACTTCTAAGAACCTTTTGTATAAGATCAAGTGTAGTAGCGTTCTTATAAGTTTAGGATATGGCGGGTGAGGGGAATGTAAACAGATGCGCAAGAAGCGCTGAAATAATATCCCTAAATGGTAAAAGTTTGCAAGTATATTTTGGGGATTACACAGCAGGGTGGCGACAAAGTTAACAACTTTGATGTGGAATGCCCTGTAATAGCTCTTGGGCGGTGTGCCTTTTATCGCCTAGGCTCAGCAGTTTCAGCACCGCCTGCTGTCGCTTAGCGACGGCACTGCTGCTGTGCCTAGAGCTACCGACTGATGGCGCCATGCCCACGGATGGTAATTCGGAGGAGGAGGAGGTGGAGGAGGGGTGGGAGGAGGTATAGTAGGCCTTTGAGACCTGGACCGAGGTAGGCCCCGCAATTCTCTGCGTCGGCAGTATATGACCAGCCCCAGGGTCAGACTCGGTCCCAGCCTGCACCAAGTTAAGTGTAGTAGCGTTCTCATAAGTTTGGGATATGGCGGGTGAGGGGAATGTAAACAGATGCGCAAGAAGCGCATGATGCGCATGGAGCTGGCGTTCCGCTGCCAGGCGAGCTTTCGCCAATCCAAGCCCCTGTCTCTAGGCTACTCCCCAAACAGCACTTCTAAGAACCTTTTGTATAAGATCAAGTGTAGTAGCGTTCTTATAAGTTTAGGATATGCCGGGTGAGGGGAATGTAAACAGATGCGCAAGAAGCGCTGAAATAATATCCCTAAATGGTAAAAGTTTGCCAGTATATTTTGTGGATAACACAGCAGGGTGGCGACAAAGTTAACAACTTTGATGTGGAATCCATGAAAACAACCCAAATTTCTGCCTGACACACCTCGTTTGATAAAGGGACGATGTATGGAGGCAGCTATATGGACGACTTTTGGAGGTAGCAATGGAGACAACGTGTGGAGGCTGCTATGGAGACAATTTAATTTGGATAGTGCCTGTATGTGGCAGTCCCAAACATTTTTCAAACCAGAGGAGCAGGTAGGTGGCCCTCCAGTAAAATGGGATAGATTGAGTGCCTGTATGTGGCAGTCCCAAAAATGTTTCAAACCAGAGGAGCAGGTAGGTGGCCCTCCAGTAAAATGGAATAGATTGAGTGCCTGTATGTGGCAGTCCCAAAAATTGTTCAAACCAGAGGAGCAGGTAGGTGGCCCTGCAGTAAAATGGAATAGATTGAGTGCCTGTATGTGGCAGTCCCAAAAATTGTTCAAACCAGAGGAGCAGGTAGGTGGCCCTGCAGTAAAATGGAATAGATTGAGTGCCTGTATGTGGCAGTCCCAAAAATGTTTCAAACCAGAGGAGCAGGTAGGTGGCCCTGCAGTAAAATGGAATAGATTGAGTGCCTGTATGTGGCAGTCCCAAAAATTGTTCAAACCAGAGGAGCAGGTAGGTGGCCCTGCAGTAAAATGGAATAGATTGAGTGCCTGTATGTGGCAGTCCCAAAAATGTTTCAAACCAGAGGAGCAGGTAGGTGGCCCTCCAGTAAAATGGAATAGATTGAGTGCCTGTATGTGGCAGTCCCAAAAATTGTTCAAACCAGAGGAGCAGGTAGGTGGCCCTGCAGTAAAATGGAATAGATTGAGTGCCTGTATGTGGCAGTCCCAAAAATTGTTCAAACCAGAGGAGCAGGTAGGTGGCCCTGCAGTAAAATGGAATAGATTGAGTGCCTGTATGTGGCAGTCCCAAAAATGTTTCAAACCAGAGGAGCAGGTAGGTGGCCCTGCAGTAAAATGGAATAGATTGAGTGCCTGTATGTGGCAGTCCCAAAAATTGTTCAAACCAGAGGAGCAGGTAGGTGGCCCTGCAGTAAAATGGAATAGATTGAGTGCCTGTATGTGGCAGTCCCAAAAATTGTTCAAACCAGAGGAGCAGGTAGGTGGCCCTGCAGTAAAATGGAATAGATTGAGTGCCTGTATGTGGCAGTCCCAAAAATTGTTCAAACCAGAGGAGCAGGTAGGTGGCCCTGCAGTAAAATGGAATAGATTGAGTGCCTGTATGTGGCAGTCCCAAAAATGTTTCAAACCAGAGGAGCAGGTAGGTGGCCCTGCAGTAAAATGGAATAGATTGAGTGCCTGTATGTGGCAGTCCCAAAAATGTTTCAAACCAGAGGAGCAGGTAGGTGGCCCTGCAGTAAAATGGAATAGATTGAGTGCCTGTATGTGGCACTCACAAAAATTGTTTCAAACAGAGGACCGGGTAGGTGGCCCTCCAGAAAAATTAAATGCATGAAGTACTATAGCAAGAGCCAGTGGGCCCTGTCAAAAAATAGCCAGTTTCCTCTGCTTTACTGTACAAAGAGGAGGAGAAGGAGGAAAATGAGGAGGAGGAGGAGGAGTGGATCAATTATTCAGGTTGAGCTTCCTTCACCTGGTGGAGATTGGAAATTCTGAGAAATCCAGCCTTTATTCATTTTAATAAGCGTCAGCCTGTCAGCGCTGTCAGTCGACAGGCGTGTACGCTTATCGGTGATGATGCCACCAGCTGCACTGAAAACCCGCTCGGACAAGACGCTAGCGGCAGGGCAGGCAAGAACCTCCAAGGCGTAGAGCGCCAGTTCGTGCCACATGTCCAGCTTTGAAACCCAGTAGTTGTAGGGAGCTGTGTGATCATTTAGGACGATGGTATGGTCAGCTACGTACTCCCTCACCATCTTTCTGTAAAGATCAGCCCTACTCTGCCGAGACTGGGGACAGGTGACAGTGTCTTGCTGGGGTGACATAAAGCTGGCAAAAGCCTTGTAAAGCGTACCCTTGCCAGTGCTGGACAAGCTGCCTGCTCGCCTACTCTCCCTCGCTACTTGTCCCGCAGAACTACGCACTCTGCCGCTAGCGCTGTCAGAAGGGAAATACTGTTTCAGCTTGTGCACCAGGGCCTGCTGGTATTCATGCATTCTCACACTCCTTTCCTCTCCAGGGATGAGAGTGGGAAGATTTTGCTTGTACCGTGGGTCCAGGAGAGTGAACACCCAGTAATCGGTGCTGGAATAAATTCTTTGAACGCGAGGGTCACGGGATAGGCAGCCTAGCATGAAATCTGCCATATGCGCCAGAGTACCAACGCGTAAGAATTCACTCCCCTCACTGGCCTGACTGTCCATTTCCTCCTCCTCCAACTCCTCCAACTCCTCTTCTTCTGCCCATACACGCTGAACAGTGAAGGACTCAACAATGGTCCCCTCTTGTGTCTCGCCAACATTCTCCTCCTCTTCCTCCTCATCCTCCTCCACCTCCACCTCCTCCGATATGCGCTGAGAAACAGACCTCAGGGTGCTTTGGCTATCAACAAGGGAATATTCTTCCCCCGTCTCTTGTGACGAGCGCAAAGCTTCCGACTTCATGCTGACCAGAGAGTTTTTCAACAGGCCAAGCAGCGGGATGGTGAGGCTGATGATGGCGGCATCGCCACTGACCATCTGTGTTGACTCCTCAAAGTTACTCAGCACCTGACAGATATCAGACATCCACGTCCACTCCTCATTGTAGACTTGAGGAAGCTGACTGACCTGACTACCAGTTCTGGTGGAAGTTGACATCTGGCAGTCTACAATCGCTCTGCGCTGCTGGTAAACTCTGGATAACATGGTCAGTGTTGAATTCCACCTCGTGGGCACGTCGCACAACAGTCGGTGAGCGGGCAGTTGGAGGCGGCGCTGCGCTGCCCTGAGAGTGGCAGCATCTGGGCTGGACTTCCTGAAATGCGCACAGATGCGGCGCACCTTCGTGAGCAAATCAGACAGATTGGGGTATGTCTTGAGGAAACGCTGCACTATCAGATTTAACACATGGGCCAGGCATGGCACATGTGTCAGTCTGCCGAGTTGCAGAGCCGCCACCAGGTTACGGCCGTTGTCACACACAACCATTCCCGGCTTGAGGTTCAGCGGTGCCAGCCACAGATCAGTCTGCGCCGTGATGCCCTGTAATAGCTCTTGGGCGGTGTGCCTTTTGTCGCCTAGGCTCAGCAGTTTGAGCACCGCCTGCTGTCGCTTAGCGACGGCACTGCTGCTGTGCCTAGAGCTACCGACTGATGGCGCCGTGCCCACGGATGGTAGTTCGGAGGAGGAGGTGGAGGAGGGGTGGGAGGAGGAGGAGGCATAGTAGGCCTGAAACACCTGGACCGAGGTAGGCCCCGCAATCCTCGGCGTCGGCAGTATATGAGCAGCCCCAGGGTCAGACTCGGTCCCAGCCTCCACCAAGTTAACCCAATGTGCCGTCAGCGATATATAGTGGCCCTGCCCGGCAGCACTCGTCCACGTGTCCGTGGTCAGGTGGACCTTGTCAGAAACGGCGTTGGTCAGGGCACGGATGATGTTGTCTGACACGTGCTGGTGCAGGGCTGGGACGGCACATCGGGAAAAGTAGTGGCGGCTGGGGACCGAATACCGAGGGGCGGCCGCCGCCATGAGGTTGCGAAAGGCCTCGGTCTCTACTAGCCTATAGGGCAGCATCTCCAGGCTAAGCAATCTGGAGATGTGCACATTAAGGGCTTGGGCGTGCGGGTGGGTTGCACTATATTTGCGTTTCCGCTCCAGCGTCTGGGGTATGGAGAGCTGAACGCTGGTGGATGCTGTGGAGGATCGTGGAGGCGACGATGGGGTTTTTGTGCCAGGGTCCTGGGCAGGGGGCTGACTATCAGCTGACACAGGGGAAGGAGCAGTGGTGTGCACGGCCGGAGGTGAACGGGCTTGTTGCCACTGAGTGGGGTGCTTAGCATTCATATGCCTGCGCATACTGGTGGTAGTTAAGCTAGTAGTGGTGGAACCCCTGCTGAGCCTGGTTTGGCAAATGTTGCACACCACAGTCCGTCGGTCATCCGGTGTTTCCTTAAAGAACCTCCACACTTCTGAAGATCTAGCCCTCGCCGCAAGAGCCCTCACCACGGGAGCTTCACTAGTTGACAGTGGCGCTGATGCACCAGCTCTGGCCCTGCCTCTCCGTCTGGCCCCACCACTGCCTCTTCCAACCTGTTCAGGTCGAGGACTCTCCTCCGTCTCAGAAGCACTGTGTTCACCCGGCCTCTCAACCCAGCTTGGGTCTGTCACCTCATCATCCTCCGATCCCTCAGTCTGCTCCCCCCTCGGACTTCCTGCCCTGACAACAACTTCCCCACTGTCTGACAACCGTGTCTCCTCATCGTCGGACACCTCTTTACACACTTCCACTACGTCAAGAAGGTCATCATCACCCACAGACTGTGACTGGTGGAAAACCTGGGCATCGGAAAATTGCTCAGCAGCAACCGGACAAGTGGTTTGTGACTGTGGGAAGGGTCCAGAAAACAGTTCCTCAGAGTATGCCGGTTCAAATGCCAAATTTTCCTGGGAGGGGGCAGACTGGGGGGGAGGAGGCTGAGGTGCAGGAGCTGGAGGAGTGGCGATTTCGGTGACATGGGTGGACTGCGTGGAAGACTGACTGGTGGTGGACAAATTGCTCGAAGCATTGTCAGCAATCCACGACATCACCTGTTCGCACTGTTCTGGCCTCAACAGTGCTCTACCACGAGTCCCAGTAACTTCAGACATGAACCTAGGGAGTGTAGCTCTGCGGCGTTCCCCTGCTCCCTCATCAGCAGGTGGTGTCTCACCCCGCCCAGGACCACGGCCTCTGACCCCTGCAGTAGTTGGACGCCCACGTCCCCGCCCTCGTCCTCTACCCCTAGCCCTCGGGTTAAACATTTTTAAAATGAGAGTTATAACTTTATTTTTTTTTTTTTGTGTTTTTTGTTTTTTTTTTGAGTTTTTAAAACCAAACAATGCTATCCTATTGCTATGGCTATTTTCTAGCCAAGTATCAAAGCACACTACTATGCCAGATGAGATGACACTGAGTTATTGCCTAATAGAAATCCAACCCCTACTGAATTTTGCCACTTCGGCCTTTGCTATGGATATGTGCGCCACTAAGCGCAGAACACAGCGGTCGCAAGTCTCACTACAAATTGCTCAGAATTGGCAAGTACATGCACTGCAGAAACTACAGCCACCAGCAGATCAACCAGAAATCAAATATATAGAACGCTACTGTAGGCTTCAAGAAGCTGTTTGTATTCTCCTATGGCTATTTTCTAGCCAAGTATCAAAGGAAGCACACTACTATGCCAGATGAGATGACACTGAGTTATTGCCTAATAGAAATCCAACCCCTACTGAATTTTGCCACTTCGGCCTTTGCTATGGATATGTGCGCCACTAAGCGCAGAACACAGCGGTCGCAAGTCTCACTACAAATTGCTCAGAATTGGCAAGTACATGCACTGCAGAAACTACAGCCACCAGCAGATCAACCAGAAATCAAATATATAGAACGCTACTGTAGGCTTCAAGAAGCTGTTTGTATTCTCCTATGGCTATTTTCTAGCCAAGTATCAAAGGAAGCACAGTACTATGCCAGATGAGATGACACTGAGTTATTGCCTAATAGAAATCCAACCCCTACTGAATTTTGCCACTTCGGCCTTTGCTATGGATATGTGCGCCACTAAGCGCAGAACACAGCGGTCGCAAGTCTCACTACAAATTGCTCAGAATTGGCAAGTACATGCACTGCAGAAACTACAGCCACCAGCAGATCAACCAGAAATCAAATATATAGAACGCTACTGTAGGCTTCAAGAAGCTGTTTGTATTCTCCTATGGCTATTTTCTAGCCAAGTATCAAAGGAAGCACACTACTATGCCAGATGAGATGACACTGAGTTATTGCCTAATAGAAATCCAACCCCTACTGAATTTTGCCACTTCGGCCTTTGCTATGGATATGTGCGCCACTAAGCGCAGAACACAGCGGTCGCAAGTCTCACTACAAATTGCTCAGAATTGGCAAGTACATGCACTGCAGAAACTACAGCCACCAGCAGATCAACCAGAAATCAAATATATAGAACGCTACTGTAGGCTTCAAGAAGCTGTTTGTATTCTCCTATGGCTATTTTCTAGCCAAGTATCAAAGGAAGCACACTACTATGCCAGATGAGATGACACTGAGTTATTGCCTAATAGAAATCCAACCCCTACTGAATTTTGCCACTTCGGCCTTTGCTATGGATATGTGCGCCACTAAGCGCAGAACACAGCGGTCGCAAGTCTCACTACAAATTGCTCAGAATTGGCAAGTACATGCACTGCAGAAACTACAGCCACCAGCAGATCAACCAGAAATCAAATATATAGAACGCTACTGTAGGCTTCAAGAAGCTGTTTGTATTCTCCTATGGCTATTTTCTAGCCAAGTATCAAAGGAAGCACAGTACTATGCCAGATGAGATGACACTGAGTTATTGGCTAATAGAAATCCAACCCCTACTGAATTTTGCCACTTCGGCCTTTGCTATGGATATGTGCGCCACTAAGCGCAGAACACAGCGGTCGCAAGTCTCACTACAAATTGCTCAGAATTGGCAAGTACATGCACTGCAGAAACTACAGCCACCAGCAGATCAACCAGAAATCAAATATATAGAACGCTACTGTAGGCTTCAAGAAGCTGTTTGTATTCTCCTATGGCTATTTTCTAGCCAAGTATCAAAGGAAGCACAGTACTATGCCAGATGAGATGACACTGAGTTATTGCCTAATAGAAATCCAACCCCTACTGAATTTTGCCACTTCGGCCTTTGCTATGGATATGTGCGCCACTAAGCGCAGAACACAGCGGTCGCAAGTCTCACTACAAATTGCTCAGAATTGGCAAGTACATGCACTGCAGAAACTACAGCCACCAGCAGATCAACCAGAAATCAAATATATAGAACGCTACTGTAGGCTTCAAGAAGCTGTTTGTATTCTCCTATGGCTATTTTCTAGCCAAGTATCAAAGGAAGCACAGTACTATGCCAGATGAGATGACACTGAGTTATTGCCTAATAGAAATCCAACCCCTACTGAATTTTGCCACTTCGGCCTTTGCTATGGATATGTGCGCCACTAAGCGCAGAACACAGCGGTCGCAAGTCTCACTACAAATTGCTCAGAATTGGCAAGTACATGCACTGCAGAAACTACAGCCACCAGCAGATCAACCAGAAATCAAATATATAGAACGCTACTGTAGGCTTCAAGAAGCTGTTTGTATTCTCCTATGGCTATTTTCTAGCCAAGTATCAAAGGAAGCACACTACTATGCCAGATGAGATGACACTGAGTTATTGCCTAATAGAAATCCAACCCCTACTGAATTTTCCCACTTCGGTCTTTGCTATGGATATGTGTGCCACTAAGAGCTAAACACAACGGTAGCAAGTCCCCCTGCTAATTCCTCACAAAATGGTAAAAGATGCAAATTAAAATAAAAAAAGTAGAACGTTATTGTAGCCCTAAGAAGGGCTGTTGGGTTCTTTGAGAATCACTCCTGCCTAACAGTAAGCTAATAGAACACCCTAACGCTTTCCCTGACCAGCAGCAGCTCTCTCCCTAGCGGCATCCAGAGACAGAATGATCCGAGCAGCGCGGCCAGCGGCTAGTCTATCCCAGGGTCACCTGATCTGGCCAGCCAACCACTGCTATCGACGTGTAAGGGTACCACGTCATGCTGGGTGGAGTGCAGAGTCTCCTGGCTTGTGATTGGCTCTGTTTCTGGCCGCCAAAAAGCAAAACGGCGGGAGCTGCCATTTTCTCGAGCGGGCGAAGTATTCGTCCGAGTAACGAGCAGTTTCGAGTACCCTAATGCTCGACCGAGCATCAAGCTCGGACGAGCATGTTCGCTCATCTCTAGTGTTAACCTGTTGTTTGCCACGGGCAAAGTCGCCAGCGGCACTTAAAATGTGATATCTTACCTCCAATCGTCACTCCCCTGAACGTCATCGGGGGGTGGCATCGGTTGCCATGGTATGGTTTCTGAGGATTCGTTACAATGAGCCAGTGGCTCATTGTAATAAATCATGTGCAAAAATGCCATATACTGAAAGTAGTAATACAGTAGTATTGCAGTATATAGTAGGAACGATTGGACCATCTAGGGTTAAAGTACCCTAGAGGGTCTAAGAAATAGTGAAAACAAAGTTAAAAAAATGTAAAAAATTAATAAAAAATTAAAAGTTCAAATCACCCCACTTTCCCTAGAACTGATATAAAACATAATAAACAGCAAAAATCTCAGACACCTTCGGTATCGCCACATCCCAAAATGCCCGATATATCAAAATATAAAAACGGTTATGGCCAGCAGTGACCTCCGGAACGGCAAATGGCGCCCAAATATCCAAATCACGACTTTTACACCTTTTTACATTACATAAAAAAATGTCATAAAAATGATCAAAATGTCGCACAGTCCTTAAAATAGTAGCAATGAAAACATTGGCTCATTTAGCAAAAAATTACACCTCCCCCAGCTCAGCTCCGTACACCAATGTATGAAAAAGTTATTGGCGTCAGAAGATGGCAAAAATAATTTTTCTTTTTTGTACACATTCGATTAATATTTGAAAATTTATTAAAATGCAATAAAACCTGAAAGAATAAAGTAGAGGTGTTATTTGGAGTGCAGAATGAAAGTTGTAAAAACTGAGCCCACAAGAACGTGACGCACACAGGTTTTATTTTTCAATTTTTCCACATTTGGAATTTTTACCGGCTTTCCACTACATGGCAGGGAATAATAAATAACGTCACAGGAAAGTAAAATTTGTTACGCACAAAATAAGCCCTCACACAGCTCTGTACACAGAAAAAGTTATGGATTTTTGAAGATGGAGAGCGAGAAATGAGCGAAAATTCACTGCGTCCTTAAGGGGTTAAAGAGGACTTGAATGAAATACCTCTTTCAATTGTCACTGTACTCCCAATCAGCTTGGTTTTTGCTTTTTAAAAAGGGTTTCAGAGCCTTCATATCTAATATTAATTGCAAGATTAATTATATATATTACTGTTTATTGCATTTGTCATTAGTAGTGATGACCAGACCCCATAAAGTTCAAAAATAAAAATACTGTCTGGCCTAGGCCCAACTACTTCCTGATCATGGGTTTTAAACCGTTAAATGTGTGTATGGACACCAACATTTTGGGGTAGATTGTCGCTGCCGTTCACGTCATTGGGAAGGGATGATGCTCCCTAAAATGGGTATGTGGTGGCAAGCAAGTATCACATTAATTAAATACTAATGGCAGTCTGGGTTTGGTTCGGAGACCCAAATCCCCAAGGTTCGCTATGGTACCAAATTTTTGGTTCAGGTCTGCTCTACACCAGTCATTAGATATAACCAAACCATTTTTTTAAATCTACCCATAGTTTCTACTCAACCATTTGAGTTATTCAAAACTAACTTTTACCTCTAAGTGTATCTAAATCTACTTTTGTAATTTATGTGCCATGGAACTTTGTACAGTTCTTGATAATAATGAATAATTTTGCAAGATCTTTGTATGCACCGATTTATGAAGTACTGTTATCCAAAGATTTTTGATCCCATATTTTAAGCAGTTTCTTAACTCTGCATATGTTTATTTAATCCTTTCTCCCTTTCACTAAAACTCTGCACACAGTTTAGAATCTGTCAGAACATCATTGAATTTTACAACCTTTCTCCTTTCAGTTTTTCACTCATTTTCCAATGAAATTATGAGGTAGATCCTATTACTTCCATATTCCGGCAAAAGCTTCTTATGAAAAAACAGCATCTTTGAATAATATTTTACAGTTTTCAGAATGCATTTGTTGAGTGCTTATGCCAGTCATAGTATTTATGGAAAATAACTTCTTCCTATATAAATTTTAAATCTAAAGCAAAAGAACTTGATGCCCATGTGTGTCAATGAATAAACACTGAGCTGGAAGCTTTCTTTGTCTAAACTCTTGCACATCTGTTAAATTGCCCAAACACAGGAGGCTTATGATGATGATACATATGCTATATTTTCAATTGAATGCCTCTTTTGATTTGCATCTGTAAGCAGTGATAAATGAGTTCATCTATCATATACAGACAAAACTGGTGTATGCTTAGTTACTCTTCTTATATGCTTTTAGATTTTACTTATAAAATATTGCAGTTGCAATGTCTCCTGCATATTAAGTTGTTCTTTTCAATTTTTCCTCCATAATTATGTATAATATTCATATGATTCTGTAAGGATTACATAAAAAAAAAGTTTTCTTGATACAGACACATTCACATTACTGAGTTAACTGCAAGTAAAATTAATACTTTTCTAAAGTTTATAATTAAATGGCATTGCTAGAAACCCACTCAGCCTGAGATACGGGCAGTAATAAATTAGAACCTGAGGCCTCTATTAACATGAACAATAGGTATTCAAGCTGTGTCACTATAGGTAGGAAAAGATGTATCTTGTTACAGACCTTTCATGGCAGATGTGCAGGTTTACTCATCATGATAAACATTAAGTAATAAATATTAAGTTAATATTAGAAAATATCCCAAATAGCATATTTTAGGTTTTGGAATGGTTTTTTATCCAATGTCTTCTGCTGGAGATATTTTTTATTATATATGGCTATATACTACTGTATGTCCAAATCTAGATGAAAAGAATTATGCAAATGGACATTTGTGGCTTCATATGGTCCTGAGGTATATTAGCCTCCGATTTCTGTCACATGGAATCAGCGCAGCTGTGCCAAAATCCGATTGCAATCCCTGAAAACATCGGCAAATCCGGCGAAAGTGCGATCCGCAACCCTTAGTAAATAAACCCCATTATCTCACCACATGGTACCATGCACATGTCCTATATTTCAGTGTGTAATGGTGTCAGCCCTGTTGCCAGCCCTGTGTTCAGCATCATGCCATCATAGTGATGGCCGTGTCTGGATGCCAGAATGCTAAGTATTCAAAAATGATTAAACCCACTATAACATACTGGAGAAACATAAATCTAAAAGATGCCGTACTGAAAAGTGATCTTCAGGAAAGACTACAATATGGTTGCCAACTGAACTGGGGGGGGGGGGGCTTTAAAATGTTGGTCATATTTAGTGGACATCATCAAATCATCAAATAGGTCCTGTACAAGGAAGGCCTATTAGATGAAGGATTGTCAAAAACAGAGTGAGACAGACAGACTGACAGACATACAGAGAGAACACAGTCATCCCCCCATGGGAGATGGTGGGGGTAAAGACAGAGACAGGTGACACGTCTTGCTTAGTGCTCCATCCTCCACCCCCCCCCCCCAGAGCATTCAAATAAACTTTATTATATATAGTGAAATCCTGGGACTGCCCCTCACAATCTACATAAACATGTGACTGATAACATAAGAGAACACATGATGCCATATATGTCCTTAAAGCTGATGATAAAGCTAGAATATGCAACTAAGTATAAAAATAGTCTTTAGTGAGGGGGGTAGTGTCCTTGCACAGTCCAGCCACAGCTGTCATTCCCAAAGTTGTACAACGTCTATTCTTGTCAGAGGTCAATGACCTAAGACAGCCTTAACAAGGCAATAATAATGTTCACATAATCATTACATTTAATATTTTATTTGCATTCACAGGATCCGCCAAAAATGATAAAGATGTTGAAGATGAAGAACAAACAGTGTTTGCGAAACATGTCAACTAACACCACAATGGAAAACATACAGTTCTGAGATTATGAGGGTTGGAACAGGTACCCCAACCAAAGAAAGGGGTTAAATGGACCCACCTTCCATCTAGATGGATATTTGCCATGAGCGCACTGCAACTAGAGGGCCTAAATGCTAATATATTATATACCTGCGTCCTATGACGCATCATAGTAAACAAAGATCACAGCTGGATGGGAAATGTGTAGATATAGGATTTCTATTTAAGAAGCTTATATTTAGTTGGAAGTAATGCAGTACATCTTACAACATGTAATATAGATGACAGAATATCTGCACCAAAGGTACATGGTTTTTAAACCATACATATATACTGATATAGGTATCCTATATGTGCCATCATAAGCACCAGACCAAGTGTACATGTATCATTCCGGCACAGGCCAAGATTGCAACTTATGTGTACTGCCAACACACCATCATAAGGTGACTACTATGCCTGATAGAAGGTAAAAGACCTCAAAAGAGCAAATAAGAGCAAGTAAAAGGTAAACTAGTAAACTATAACATTGTACTTTATGAAAGACATATGAAGATGTATTCAAATGGTTAAAATGCTATAAAGCATTTACTATTATTTTTAGCTACTTTAGGGTTAATAATACCTGGTTAGGTTGCTTTGGAGATTAAAGTGGAGTTCAATTCCAGCTGCAGTGTTGAAACGATTATCCATAGAAATTCTCTGGATTATCCTGTCCTCTCTTCCATTTTTTATTCAAAGGTGACCAGTTTTCTCGGGGGACTTGAATGAGTTCTAGAAATGGAACCACCAATATCTCTTGCTATAGCTCATATGGTCACACCTTTGTCCTTCATCTGGACAACCTACGAGAGGGTTTCATCCACTTTGGAACAGCACAGTGTTTTTACAAAACTGGAAAGTTAGGCTGCCAGTTAAATAGGATTTGTCAGATAATTAACCCTTTGCTACCTAAGCCACTATTCATCTTCCTAACTGGCCCATTTTTTCAAATCTTTCATGTGTTACTATAAGTTGTTATAACTTTGGAACACTTTAACATATTAAAGCGGTTTTGAGATTGTTTTCTCGTGACACATTGTACTTCATGTTAGTTGAAAAATGTGGGTGCTTTGTTTAATGTTTATTTATAAAAATAAACAATATAAGGCGTAAGTTTTGAAAAATTCTGGGATTTTCGAAATTCCAAATGTATTACCTTTTCTTAACACTAATAATAATTAACATTTACTGAATGTCTGCTTTATGTTGTCATGGTTCTTAGGCATCCTCTGATTTTTTAAGACCCAATGCAGTCCAATAAAACAAAGTCGCATCTGTGCCAAACCTCTCCATAACAAGATTTCCCAATCACAAAATAATGAGAACCAATTCAATGAAATATAAACCCAAGACAAATGAACTATATATGCTTGTTTGTCTTGGGTTTATAGTCCTCTCATTTTTGTAGGATGTTATGAGGCATGACAACTTTTTTCCCTCTTATATTCATTACAGCAGGGTATTCATAGTGGCTACCTGTTGTCCACATAACGTTGACTATTTCTGTGTCTTGAGGCTGTACCTTGGGCAAATCTCTTGCCCCTTGCTATGAGTCCTTTCTAAGTGCATTGCACATGCATTGCACCTAAACCATTTCCTCATCCTCATTGCAAAAGGGATTTATGAGAGAGCCTCTCTGCTTTACTGCTAGGTAGTTGTTTGTCTCCCAATGATTGCGAGCAGCATCATTTATAATTTGCTTTTGCTGATTTGCTAATCTAGGCAATATCTTTCTGTAGCTACCTATCTGATCAGCATCAGGCCAATACTATGATGGCTGCATGCTCTGTCTCTTAGGGGTGTGGCTTGCAGTTTTCCACCAATCAGCACTGTTCCACAGCTCTCAGCTGATGAGCCCTGGCATGGCTAATCTGTCATCAGACCCCGCCTCTATTAGTGCTGCCTCCATGTGTAATGTCTCAGAGTTTAAGGGACTTAGTAGGACTAATCACCCCACTGGGCTCCGTTGCCCGGCTGTCCACTTAGCTTCAGGCTCAAACTAATAATTTCCAGTTAAAAATGGGTTAGGCTTCGGGTTAGGCTGCATGGTACAACATCATCATCAAGTGGCAGGAATCAGTATTTTCAAGATTCATCCCTAGTATGTCAATTTGTAACCAAAATCGGTTAACCATTTTGTCTACACTAAATGTAACTTTCCTGAGGCATAGCAGGCATTTTGTCTTATGATATGTTCTTCAGCTATAGATTCCTGACAGAACTGCTTTTTGTTGTGTGGCTGGTGCAGATTGTTGCCAGCCTAGATGTCCACAGGTCCAGGCTCAGGTACTATTTGTTCCTACTATAAGAGGACTATATTCTTACCACAACCATCCAAAAAAACAGTGTTGCTTTACCTCAGAGCAAGTAGTTCTGAAAAGCCTGTGATCTGCTGTTGTTGGACTTTTCCATGAGAAGTTCTCTTTATCAAAGTAATGTGAATTTACAACATTTCCATTGTCTGTGTGAATCCCTGACTAGCCACTAGGATCATGGGCCTCCCTTTTACCATATGCTGGGTATCTGTCCCCTACACTGAGAGTGTCCATGTGGAACATTTACTGTCACAAGTGCCTCCACCTTCTTTCTTCATCCTACTGGCCCCTATGGGTTTGGCTGAGGTCTAGTAACCTGATGCCCACATACACTGTCAGCCCCTGGTTGATGTTACAAGTGAGGAATCTTGTTTATTGCAGGAACTAATGGGCAGGCTCTTCATGGGCACTTTAGTTTACTTTGATAGCTGGGTACAATGAATCAAGTGGGGGTCTCAATACCATAGCTACCCATGTGTGCAAGCAAAAATATCCAAGGATTTGCTACGTTAAGTCATAGCTTATAGATCCAGACACAAATGGCATATACACTGTAGATCAAAATTAGAGAACAACACACACTTTCAACATGTCAAGGTCATTGTGTAGTTATCTGTGAATGTATTTAACATCAGTAAATTAGCAGTATTTTAAGCTTATTTCATAAATTGTATATCTTCTCAGATACCTGCGAGTTATTGGCTTTAATCTGGCACCTGGTGCTAATTTCCTTAACCCCTTCCCGACATTGGACATAATAGTACATCATGGTCAGCAGTCCCCTAAACATATCTAAAGTACAAAACCCACAAAATCACAAAATAACCCACATATTTGGTATCACCTTGTCAGTAACAATCTGTACAATAAATTGGAAACATTATTAGACCTGCTAGGTGAACGGCGTGATAATTTTTAAAACCCCTTCATAAAAATGTTGTGAAAAGTAATCAAAAAAGTTATGTGCGCCAAAATGATATCACTGAAAAGCAAACTCAACATGTAATAGTTTCTAAAATGGTGTAATTTATGTGGTTTAACTATAATTTAGGCCGCTCAAATTGACTTGAAGTCTGAGCAGGTCCCTCAATAGTATGATTTAGTGTTTTATGGAAATGTGAAAAATTGCACCTAAAGTTCAACAGCAGTCTATAAGAGTGGAGAGTGTGCAATTAGGACATCCCCTGGTGAACATCTATAAGCACTACAACACTAAATGCCTGGCATTGAAAATATGGTGGTGCCCCATTTTTAATCACTTATTTTTGAGAATAAAGCCTTTTTTGTTTTATATTAAATTGTTTGATTCAGGCAGAAGTAAAATATCCATGTACACATTGGTCATAGGCACCTTAAACATGCTGCATTTTGCAATCATTTAGATCATTATTAGATACAGTATGTTTAAGCTGTTAATGTACTTTAATTGCAGTGGTAGCTCATGTGTACAATTAAAAAGATGCCTTGAGGTACACTTCTTAATTATTGTAGTTAATGATGATTAAAGAAACATGTCAGATATTTATCTTTTTATTTCCCAGAAAACCAGCTCTCAAATTTTATATTACATGGTAGAAGACTCATGTCAAGAGACTAGAATTATTAAAGTGATTTTCTACATAATAGTATTGTAATATTAATAAAACAATCAATTCAGAAAATATAAGAAACCTGGAATATATTTTTTTACCATTAGAAAAACATTCTTTAACATTTACAATATTTAGTATAAAAAAAATACGTAGTCCAGTGCCTGCCCCCCAGTTTAAAGCCTGCAGCCCATGTTCCCCCAGTACATACCCTGTAACCCCTGCCCCCCGTATATAGCCTGTAGGAAAAAAACTAAATGTGTACCGTGCTACCCCTTCCTCCCATTGGTATCCTGCAACTGTAATTGCAGGATGTTGATAATGTCACATGACAGCCCAAGGTCCAGTGAAGAAACTCAAGGCTGCGTGTGATAAGATGCCTAATAGATGCCTGTTAAAAGAGCTATAATTCACTGCACTACATGAGTAGTTATAAGTACATTATATAAGAGAACAAACAATCTATGTAAGTGTCCCTTTGTGGCACTAAATTATATAAAAATAAATCAAGTCTATAAAAAAATTTAAGAAAAAAAACAACACACACACACAAAAATTGCCCATGTAAATTAAAAATCCAAATTTTATATCTGGGCACCTGTACCAATCCAGGCTACAAAACTATCTTAGTGTTTATGCCATACGACAATAAAATTCTAAATAGTAAAGAAAGAACAATGGCAAAATTAAAATTTTTTAATCATCCGCTCACTCCGCCCTCTCCATAGAGAAACATGGAGCACTGCGCCGTATTCCGGGGAAAGATAGGACATTTCCTATTTTTTCCACTGCAACGGAATGGTACGGAACTGTACCGCTCCATATGGTACGGAACTGTACCGCTCCATACGACACCATGCGCCCATGCGCCCATTCAATGGCCATCTGAATGCATCCTTATCATGTATGACAGCTAGCGCCAAGTCTGGTTGTGGTTGCGCTGTGGCTGTTTGTGACAATATCGGAGTTTTATGGGGTAGGGTGAATCAAAAGGGGTTTTCTAATATCCCTTTGGGGTTGAAAAGTATTTGCTGCATAACATACCCTTACTACCTCATTGGGACAATTTTTTGTCATTAAATTTAAAGGTGGTGACTCCATTCGTTCACCTCCACTATGTACAATTCCGCACATACTCTCTTAGCAATGTGACTACAGGAGGCCTTTATTTTTTATGCAGGTCCAAGTGCAACCCTTTTGTCTCCTTCCCTGTCATTCCTTGACTCATTACAATTTATTTTTCTACAGGAGATCTGTTATAATTAGACCAAAAAAGAGAATCAACTGTCTGAATAAAAGACTAACATTTGTGTCCATGACTTTATCCCTACCAATAGTACAATGTTGGTAACTGCTTCTTCGGAAACCAGTGTTCAGTACATAGTAGCAATGTAGGGGATTATAATATCCAGCAACGTAGCATTGCGTATGCACAGCATGGCATGTGTGATTATAGAGCACAGGAGCTGAATGTGATCATTCCCTGCTGTGCTGCTAAGTACTGTGGTGCAGCTGATCAATTGTTTTACAGTGGGAAGGGGGTTAAATATATATTTTGGCATGTGCAGAGATTATAATCAGTCAGCAGCATTTAGGTAATGCCAGGGATCAGTCCTTTTACACAGTGTATAAGAGAAGTTACATATGAGCAGCATGATGCATTTCCAAAAATGAACACATATTTGCACGCACTTCGCCTATGGCCTTAAAAAAAGCTAAAGTTTTCAAATAAGTGTGACTGCTGCATAGTCGTATGGTAATGCATATATGTATAGTGCTCAGCAATGTTCTTGATGGTGACAATGCTGATTATAGGTCATTAATCTCCTAAGATGTCTTGGCATCACAGTGGATCTCCCTGTAGGAAATTCATGGAGCCTTTCAATTATTTTCGGGAGCCAGGAGCACTCTGAACTGTTTCAATTGTTCTTGTGATGGCATACAGTCTGCACAAAATATATCATTCATAGGATGAATGCATGCTGAACAATTGTCCATGATCCGTTCTATATCTTCTGCACCCACTTAGCTACTCGTGTTAGTACTCATAATAAGCAAGACATCAAAAGTGTAGTTCTGCAGTAGCAACAATCGTTGAAGCGGAACACCTTCAATGTAGTCAAGGATAAAGATGGTCAGTTGAATGGAAATGTGTCTGGAGTCCAACCTGAGATAATTTATTCAATGGAACAAAGTCCTAGAAGTGTTCAAAGTTTATTTAAAAAATGCAACCACTTAAAAAAGTTTTAAGATTGCATTTTCATGGCCCTTCTCACATTGTTAAACCCCCCCTGTAAAAAATATATTTACTTGTTCCAATTATCCCAGAAAGGAGTTTATTTCCTGTAAAGTTTTCATGCAGAAACTACACTTCCCATGAAGCCTTAAACAGCAGGCTGTATGTAGTGATGTTTTCATTCCTCTACCCTTTCCTTCTCAGTTCTGCAGTGAATCCCAGTTAAAACAGAAACGGAAGCACAGCCCTTAACTCTGAATATACAGAACTTTTCTCCCCACTTCCCCTGTCTGCAAATCAAGCAGGTTGCAGGATGAGACAGGAATGAAGATGTTACTAGTATTTTCACTGACAACAGTTTTCTGAACCATGCATTCAAACACAATAGAACAACAGAACTTTTCTGAACTAGATATAAAAGCGCAAACTTCACTGACAGCAAGACCTTGCTGAACTATGTATAAAAGCACAAAGGGGCAGATTTATCAAGCCGTCTAAAAGTAAGAAAGTTCTTAGTAGTCCATGGCAATCAATTACAGCTCAGCTTTCATTTTACCAGTGCTCATGAATATTTTAAAGGGGAGCTGTAATTGGTTGCCATGGACAACTAAGAACAGACTAATGATTGATTATTATGGTATACAATTTTATTTTTAATACTAGACAGAGACAAAATCTTCAAGACATTGCAGAATAAATACTGAAAAATGCAGTGAATGTTACCAATCTGGTCTGGTATTGCTGCACAATTTAAACCACAGTTAAACCTGTCCCTGACAATAGGAACATCTTTTATACATCTTAGTACTAGTAGCAAACTCTCCCTAGCTTTATCCTTTGTGTAATGGCATCAGGACATGTGACCCTCCCCTTATACTGCAGAGTCACATGTCCAGCAAAGCCAATCAGAGGACATTCCTGCAGTTGCTAAGGGGTGCTACATCAGTCTATCACGCACCTTTGCACACTTTCCCGAACACAAACCATGATCCCAAATAATGTGTTTGGGCTTCAGGTCCATGGGTTAAATTTGGCAAAAACCTGAAGTGTGTGTGCTCCGTGTCTTTTCCACAGGAACCACCAACATATTCATTGGCTGACATTCTTAGCTGGAATTACACTGTAATGCCTTGTGACTATGATTGTATTTATGTGTTATAATACACTTGTCATCATGTTCTATCCAGGTTAGCTTTATAAAAAAATTGAGAACTTGTGGTCAATCATCAAGAGACGGGTAGACAAACAAAAACCAAGAAATTGTGAGCATTGATTGTGCAAGAATGGACGGCTATCAGTCAGGATTTGGTCCAGAAGTTGATTGAGAGCTGTGAGGGAGAATTGCAGAGGTCCTGAAGAAGAAGGCTCAACACTGCAAATAATGACTTGCTGCAGTAACTCATTCTTTTGTTACTCATAATATGATTGCACTTGTATTTCTGTATGTGATAAAAACATCTGACAAACACACATAAAAACCAGAGGGCAACAGTTTACGTGAAAATATAATATTTGTGTCATTCTCAAAACTTTTGGCCATGACTGTATATTAAAATGATTATTTAATATGTCCATGTTTTAGCTGAAATATCTTGACTACTTTAACAGTTTAGATATGCAGAATTGTAACTTGAGGCATGAAGGAAGCTACTTAATCGTTGTTCTTCTTATCAAAGGGCCGTTACATTTTACAATATTCCTTTACAAGCAGTTCTAAATTAAATTACTTTGTTACCTACCTCGGAGTTTATCAAGGGATATCTCAGTTCATTTATTTTCATGAAGATTTATTAAGTAGCATGACACATCCATGTACTTTACAAAAATCAATCATTATTACATTACATGGCATTTTTCATGCTTTGAAGTCGGAATATTTACTATTCAGCTCAGTGATAAAACAAATAGGGACATTTAAAACAATTACTTTCTTTCTTTGGTTTTCCATTAACTATATGATGATTTATGTTGTTGATTTAAACATTTTTCTCCTACCAATTCTACAAAAATTCTTTCAATATAATATTTCTGTGTAAAATGCAAAAATTGATTTGATCTTCCATTTCAACTTATCTCTAACTCAATCATGTACATTATACTATTCTATCCTATTTGTTCTGAGTTAGAATCTGCAATGTGATTTGTTATGTGTCCTTTTTCTGTTCTAACCATAAATCTGTTTCAAATGGGCCAATGGCATTACTTTTACTTATGTGTTACCTGCTATTTTGATTCAGTTTCCAACAGTTTTTAGTCACCTATTTTACCTATTTTTTTAACTAGTCACCTATTAGCAAAACAAATATCTGGTTACCGTTCACTAACAATATTCCCTTTGGCCAGAGATACAAAAGATGTAAAAATTACATCATTACACAGTTATTCCTATTTTGGCAGTTTTGCATTGGCTATCACCAATGGTTTACCTGTAGCAGTTACCTGTAGAGGTTAAATTATCTAGTTAGAATCTGCAGCAATAATTGATTAATTTTGGCTTTTATGTGCCATGTTTTATGGGATTTGTATTGGATAAGGTAACAAAGTAAGTTGCTGTGTGTGTCAAAAGCAATTTGGCTCTCTGCACATGAATATGGCCATCAGTCTTTAAGTGATCAGTGAAAAATGGGCATTATCCAGTAGAAAGTAATGCATTTAATGCAGCCATGTGCCTTCTATTCTAATAATGGGTGGCACAGGGCCTGTCTTCCTGGTCATGTGCACGTACTCTTCCGCTGTAAATAACCTGGAGCAAATTTGCTTGCGTATCCCAGGCCTTCGGAAGGAATGTAGCTATCCGGTATAGCAATTGCTTATATAACTGCTCAAAATAATAAAGGGAACACTCACATAACACATCCTAGATCTGAAAGACTGAAATATTCTGTACAAAGTTAAAGGTGCTGACAAAAAAATCAGAAAAAAACCCATCAATGTTAATCAAATGTATTAACCAATGGAGGACTGGATTTGGAGTCACACACAAAATGAAAGTGGAAAAACAAATTACAGACTGATCCAACTTTGATGAAATGTCCTTAAAACAAGTCAAAATGTGCCTGTATGACTCCCTGTAACACCTTGGCCTGCTCCCGATGAGGTTGCAGATGGACTCCTGAGGGACCTCCTTCTAGACCTGGCCTGGTCTGTGGTGCAACGGTATGTTGTTGATTAGAGTGAGACATGATGTTCCATGGCAGGCCATTCTATAATTTCAATGCCTTTATCTTGTAGGAACTCCTGACACACTCCAGCCACATGAGGTTTAGCATTGTCCTGCATTAGGAGGAACCTAGGGACAACCACACCAGCATATGGTCACTCAAGGGGTCTGAGGATCTCATCTCGGTACCTAATGGCAGTCAGGCTACATCTGCCGAGCATATGGAGGGCTATGCGGCCCTCCAAAAAAATGTGTACTAGCTTGTCTCCTAGTAGCGCCTCCCTTTGCTGTGCTGACAGACACAGCAAACCTTCTGGCCACAACTCGCATTGATGTGCCATTCTGGATGATCTGCACTACCTGAGCCACTTGCGTATGTTGTAGAGTCCATCTCATGCTACCATGAGTGTGAAAGCACCACCAAAATTCAATATTGACCAAAACAGCCAGAAAGCATAAGTACTGAGAAGTGGTCTGTAGCCCCACCGGTAGAACCACCTGTTGTCTATTCCATTTGCACAACAGCATGCGAAATTGATTGTCTATCAGTGCTGCTTTCTAAGTGGACAGTTTGATTTCACAGAAGTTTGATTTGCTTGGAGTTATATTGTGTTGTTTAAGTGTCCCCTTAATTTTTTTAACTATATATATATGTATATATATATATATATATATATATATATATATATATATATAATATACATATTCATAAGGAGGGTTTACTATGTCTTTTCCGCCAATTATTTGGCATAGAAGGCATGTAATAAGCCCAATCCCTACAATTTTTTCTGGTTTTCGGCACTGCATGCCACATTAGGCATGATGAGGTGGAGAGCAGGGCAAGAGTGGGTGAGTGCACAGGGGTCTGACATGGTGAAGAAGGGTTCCGGATCTAGTAAGAGGCCAGACCTGTGGCACTTTGCGGTTTGCATGGGCAAGGAGAGATATTAAAACTGTCAAGCAAAAAAACAGCCTTAAAGGGTTATTCCCTTCTGGGGATTCACATTTAATGTAAATCATTTGCCATATGTAAACATTTCTTCAATTGGATGTTATTAAAACAAATGTTCCTGTGTGAAGATAATTTCTCATAAATATAGCCATGTTGTCCCTTAGAAACAAGATAGCTTTCTCGGATACGACCACCCCACACTCTGGCAGCGGTGGCCAGACATGTACTATTAAGTACTGCCTGACCACCTGGCTTCAGCAATCATTACCACAGGACGACTGTGGTAATGCGACTGCAGTAACTCCCGGACATTTTATATACAAAAACCTTTTGTTTCTTTGTGCAATCACTCCAGCAGAGGTGGCTGTATCCATGGACACTGTCTTGTTTCTAGGGTGCCATATGACTATATTTATGACAAATTATCTTCACACAGGTAAAATTTTTTAAATAGCATCTAATGGAAAAATTTATATATTTGGCAGATTAATGAAACTCAATGTGAATGCCCAGATGAGAATACCCCTTTAATACATTCACCGCATATTCTCTTACTACCTTCTGTGATAAGAGTGAATGAATTTAGCAGGTGAACCTTACTACTCACTACTAAACATTCTTCCATGTTTTATTGTGAGCCACCATACTGTATATCCATCATGTCATTGGTATACATTTATATTCATGCTCTGAAGTTTAGTAGTGTAAACCAGGTTAGGGTAAAAAAAAAATATTAAAAAAAACAAACTAAAAATAAATTGAAAAGAAAACTTAAACTGTAAAATGTCTGAATTTGAATGAGTAGAAAGCATGGTTTATTTTCAGTTACTGTAAATATGAAAATGCTGTCCTTACTGATTCAATACATACATTTGCTTCTATACTTTACAAATCTGATAATAACAAATCATAACAGTCACCATAATAACCATGATAACATTTGGCACTGGTAAAGCTGGGTGTCATATGGGTTAACAAATTGTACACTGAACTTTAATATCCAGAACTCTGGATGACATGATACTAAATTGGCCTAAGTGTATTTAAATTCACAACTATTAATTATAATGTACTGAAGAGAGACAATAACCAACAGCATTTTTAAAGACTGCTAATCTGTAATAAATCTCCTTGAAACACAGACTAATATTGCATCTTGAGTACTTAAATATTCAAAACATCATAAAAATGAATCATTTATTTCTCCCACTTACACCCACATAAGTTGACAAATGATTTTAGAAGCAGACGAGATTGAACAAATTCATAATAAAATGAAAACTGTCTAAATCTTTGGAAGAGATTTTTTTGAAATATCCAATGTGACTTTACAAGACCACAACTTTAAGTGATACCGCATGCTTTGGGAAATCATTGACTAGTCATTGACTATTTAAAATATTTCTGTTAATGTATATGGTTACAATATTTTCTATAACATTGCAATATGTTCTGTATTACCAACCGCCAACCTCCATCTCAAGAACATCACTTGTATCCAACTCTTTCTTCATCTGTAGTCTACAAAATTGATAGTCCGTGTCTTTATCTCCTGCTTAGACTACTGCAACATTCTTCTCTGTGGTCTCCCAAAAACCTCTATAACACCCCTTCAATCTATCCTCAACTCTACTGCTCGGTTAACTCTCTCCTCTTCTCAATGCCAGTCTTTCCACTGGTTACCCATTGTACAGAGAATTCAGTTAAAAACACTAAGCACGACTTATAAAGCTTTCCATAACCTCACAACCTGTCCCACCATATATCTCTAAACTAATCAGCCAATAAATCCAACAAGTAATCTCTGTCTCTTACAAGAACTACTTTCTGCTCTTCTCACAACCATCTTCTGGACTTTTCCAGTGCATACCTCAAAATCTAGAACTCTCTACCAATACACGTCAGATGGATTTGTAAAAAATGAAGATCGAAATCCACCATCTCTGTCATCTATATAATAATACCTATGAGGTACAAGTCATAATGGGTAGTAATCATAAATTAATGAATAGTTGTATTGTTGAATCTATTTTGTCAACGGGGATAGGTTCATCCAAGATTTAGAGGATATGTGGACAATCAAATAAAAGAGTAGTTATTTAAGAATCAGGGGTTCTTTTGTGGTCCACCAGGGGGGCAAATCTGTGACTTAAGTTTTCTTCAAGGAGAGCCTCCTCTCACTGTATCACTGCATATGTTGGTTGGGAAGAGCAAGTGTCCAATTAAACCAATATAGTCATTCAGTGGGGCCAAGATATGAAAAAGAAAACAAGAAAAATAGATGAGAAAAAAAATCAAGACATTATCAAGAAACTAGATGAGGTGGAAAAAAAGAAAGAAATATATGCATAAATGTAGAAAATCACCCATAACTAGTACATAGATGGTATCTGATATTAAAGGAATATGCACTTGTGGATTGATCTGCCTGCTCTCACCTGTGAATAACAGATACTCGTTGATACCATCAGGAGCATGCGTTTGTAGGTCCAACATTCCTCACATCTAAGTAGTTCAGGGGTTACATCTCCTACCCTGATATTAGTGGGGACCAGATCCAGCCCCACAACCCTCAGGCTACAACCCTTTGGTTTTTGCAATTCACATAATTCCGTAAAGTAAATTTTTGAGTAGCCGGCATCAAGAAGCAGACAAAACAGTCACCACATCCGTAGGAGCCTTTCAATTTAATGCCCCTTAAGCTTACTAGCACATCCTGCTAGTAGGGTCAGCTTTTCTAAAATCAGTGGTCATAGTCGTGGTTCTGCCTGTAAGATATTCCAATTTTTGGACAGTCTTGCCTGAATGTCAGACCACTGGTTATTAAGTAGTCTTTATACCCAGATGAAATTCAGTTGTTTGATTCTTTTTGGTTAGAAGTACTTTTCTTTGGGAGTCATGGGCTCAAAGATAGGCTTTGTAGATAGTTTTCCTTGGGTAGCCCCTATTCAAGAATCTTCCAGTGAGTTCCCATGCATTTTTACAGAAGTCATCTTGTAGTGTAGCTGCTGTAGTGGAGTAAACCACAAAAAAGGTGACTTTTTTAAGTAAAAAAGGTTGGCATAGGAGGGTGCACACCATTCAACCATACCTGTTCAAGACACTTGTTTGTAATATTCTTGGTCAAAGACAAAATAGTTGTGTTTCATTACATACTCCAACAAGTCAAGGAGTTGGAGAATCATGTCTACTGTCCCCTGTGCTATTTTTATACAGAAAGTATGCCACTGCTGAAATCCCATCAGTATGAGCAATATTAGTATACAGGGTTTCTACGTCTAACGTTACCAGCCACATGCTTACTGATGTTTGTGTATGTTGAATCTCCTGGATATGTTCTGTAGAGTTTCTGATATCTGAAGGCAGTGTCAGCACGAGAGTCTGTAAGAAATAATCCATATAATTACTGTACATGCTTTCTCAAAAAGGCCCCCAATCCCCAGCACTTTGGGCCGTCCGGGTGGACAGGTCAGGGATTTGTGGACCTTTGGGATCATGTAGAAAATAGGGGTCTTGATACAAGGAACCACCATTCTTTCTTTACGATGATATCATATCATAATACAGAATCAAGGAGATGTTTCAATTTGTCCTGGAAGACCGATGTCAGGTCCGGAGGGAGTGGTGTATAGTTCTGCGTATTTTTCAGTTGCCGTTTGACCTCAGTCAGGTATAAATTAATAGGTCATAGTATGATGTTCCCCCCTTGTCAGCCTCCTTGATCAGGAAGTTTGGGTTAGACTTTAGTGATGTCACGGAACATACTGGGGCACATTTACTTACCTGGTCCTGTCGCGATCCCACGGTGCGTTGTCCGACGAGGATTTGGGTCTGCCGCGATTCACTAACATTGTGCGCCCCAGTTCCTGCAGGAGTTGCTGCTGTGCCGAGGTCCTCCGGAGTTCACCTGCTTCTTCCTGGTGCATGTGAGTGCTTGATCTTGGGACACATTTGGTTTTTTAAATTCCACGGTTTTACTGAATCCGTCGTATGGCCACACCCCCTGATTTTTTTTGTGTGAAAGCCTGTGCCAATGCGCCAAAATCCGATCCCGTGTGCCAGAATCCCGGGGCAAAACAGAGCAAAACGGAAATATTCAGGAACCCCGACAAAAGTGCGGCATTCGGACCCTTAGTAAATGAGCCCCACTGTTGTAAAATAATTGTATGGAAGGTACCAATGCCAGGTTAGGAGTTGCTTGTTTGGGGGAGGTTTAAGGGTCATGTCAGCCTACCTGTATTGGCAGATGTTTCAATCTCATGTAGTAGATCCAGTAAATCGTGAAAAGTCTGGCGATACGATTCCGGGACCTCATCCTAAAGCAATGGTTGGTGATAGAGAGCCTTAAAGGCCGGCAACCTCATCAAACCTTTATTTTGCAGAAAATGTAAATATCATAATTAGAGAACAGCAATGACTGTAGCACAGAGAAAGATTATAATTACATGTTCTAAGTATTAGTATGAGTACAGGCCTTTGCTGTATATTACTTTAGCATATTTATAACCACAGGACATCACTAGTCTCTCAAAATTAAATGTGAGATGTAAAGCTTTGAAAATCTTACTGGCCTCTTTATCTTAGGTTATTACCTTTTGTTTTGCCCTTTAACTATTGGAACTTCTGAACGGTATGGTCATTATTATCTCGTAATGTATTTGAACTTTTTGGTTCAGGTCCACTTAACTCTAGTACAAAAGTTATAGGGAGAGATTTATCATATGACGGCACCCCTGTGCTGGCGTATGATAGTGGCCACCCCCCATCCCTCCTTGCGTGGATACATCAAGAAGCTCAGGCCTCTTGATGTATCTGGTGGGTGGTGCGGCCGGCAAGCAAAACTGTGCAAGAATTTGCGATTAATCCACTGCTTCTATGCCAAAAACTGTTGTAGAAGCAGTGATAAATATCCCCATAGACCCCAAAATAGTCACCAGTTGGTGACTGTTAGGATAAGTGATTAATTTCATCAGTTGTCTGAAATATTTGCAGCACTAGCTACCACTTCTGTTTTACTGTACTGTACCAATTATGTCACATGTATACATCACATGGCTTCTTTGTTGTTAAGTCCCTTTTAAGGTAAATGGGGCTGATATTTCCCATTTTTACTTGTAATGAAGTACTACTAAAGGTAGTGGTCAGTCAGACCTTCACTTCTAACACATTTGTTATCAGTCTGAATTCATTGATCAAACATTGTTCAATGATCAAACTCTTTGTTAGGATGGTTTCACATTGGCCTGTGTGCTCCGCTTCCGTTGCACATCCGTTGCATTTTGTCTCCATTGTGGCTCCGTTTTGGCTCTGCATCCATGAAAACCTGATGTTTCATCGTATTTTTCTAGACCCATAGGGGGTCATTTACTAAGGGCCCGAATCACGTTTTTCTGACGTGTTTCCCGAATATTACCGGTTTTCGCAGAATTGCCCTGGGTTTTTGGCATGCACGCAATGGAAATCGGGGGCGTGACTGTCGGAAAACCCAACGGATTCGGAAAAAACACCATATTTAAAAAAGAAAATGTGTCGCTTGACACGCGCTTACCTGCACTCAGCCTAGCATGGTGAACTCCGGCGGACCTTGGCGGACTTCAGCGCAGCAGTGACACCTGCTGGACATCGGGCGCACTAACTTAGTGAATCACCGGAAGACCCGAATCAGCGTCGGAGAACCCGCCGCTGGATCGCGAATGGACCGGGTAAGTAAATCTGCTCCATAGACTTCTATTGCCTTCTGTGATGCACGTCAGTGAAAAAAAACGGACATGTTTTGAAATTTTTCCGACGGATAAGTAAAAAAGTAAGCCAATGTGAAAGCACCCATTGAAAACAATGGCTTTGTGAGGTATATGTTAAAATCACTGTACCACGGATCTTCAAAAAAGTCAATGGGAGAGAGCCCTTGTTTTGATTAAATTATTGTTTCATTTAGGTTTTCTTCTTATTTTGCAAATCACATTATACTAGTTTTAGTATAATAGTATAATCACTTATTTTACAGTTCACAAAGACTAAGGTTCCAGCCAAGATGAATTTTTTTCATTCTGCTCTACTTGAAGGTTTTAGCACTTAGAATGATCTACCTTTTCACCTTTGCCTGATTACATAGGGCACTAGTATGCAATGCTGCAATCTATTAAATAAAATACACTAATTGGCGTAAATTAGAAGTAATGTGAAACCAAAAGAGCCATATTAAACCAGGTCACTTAAGGGTGCAGTCACACGTTGCAGTTACAACTGCATCGCAATTGGTTTTAAGGCGCTTTTAGGTGCAGTTTTGTTAATTCAAAAGGTGAAATACATGAACTGAACGGGTGAATTTGACTTTGAAGCGGAAACCTGTTGGACAAATGTCTTTCTCCTGTTAAATTAACAAAACTGCACCTAAAACCACCTTAAAACTGATTGTGGTGCAGTTTTAACTGCAATGTGTGACTGCACGCTTAGAGAGCAAGTGTCAGATGAGAATCTTTATTGAGGCATAACACAACAATAATAGTAGACAGAAAAAGTCAGCTTAGATTATTCATCTGTGACCACAAAAGTTCTTTAACCCCTTAGTGACATGGCCTGAAAAGGCTTTAGTGGGTGGACATTTTTAGCAAATTTTTCTAAGCGCTGGTTTAAGGGCCTTAACTTTTTTTTGCATGCTACCTTAACATTTTTTGTGGTGTGTTTTTCAGGACACATAGAGCTAGTTAAAAAGTAATAAAAACGTTTTTATTTGGGGTTAAAAGTATAAAATTGATAGTACTTTTTCATTTTCAAATTAACTCATCAATCATTAATGAATTCTTTATTTTGTTTTGGTCATTTTGATACATAATATGTATAGTCTCGGGCAAATGGGGTAACTATGGTGATGCTTTTTGTAGTGTCATTGAATTTTTATGAAAATTTGTCATTATTTTTGTGTGTGTGTGATTTTACTTTATATGTCCCCCATGAGGTCATAAAAGATTTTATTATTAAATCTTTTACAAGTTTTTTTCTGTAACTGAGGTATCCATAAGAGCCCCAGTTACAGAGAAAAACCAACACCTGTGACTGGTGATGCTGATTAGAGCTGTACTGGGTCTAATTAGACCCAGCAGCTCTGTTCAATCCCTTTAGACTTGGTGGTCACTTGACCGCTGAGTCTATGGAGCTGGCAGTGGAGCGGAGAAGCCAAGAAGGGAGTGGTAACGCATCTCCCTTCACCTTAGTGTCTCTGGAGACCGGGTCCTGCTACAGCATCTAAAGACATCGCTGTAGACTCAAGACCTGCGCCCATTAATGTCAAAGTCAGAGGCCGGTCTCAGACGAATTAAGAGAATTAGAGTCATGTACATGCAACACATTCTACAGCCAGAAAAGTTGAAGAGCTGTCTGTTGTTGGAGTCGCTTGTTGCCCTGACCCACTGATCTAGTTTTAATGGACTAGTCTAATGGGTCTTTCACTTTGGGGTTGTTTTTCATGACTGTGGTTCTGCCATTTCCATGGATGCCTCACAAAGCCATTGCTTTCTACTAGTGTTTTCGCATTGGCTTGTATTTTCACTGATCCGTTGTCCATGGAAAAAATTATGGAACATGTCCTAATTTTTTCACTGTTGTGGATCCAGCAAGGCAATAGAAGTCTATGGGTCCGCAAAAAAAATGATGAAACATAATTTTTTTTACTGATGAGGCCGAAAAACCAGGTGTGATTTTTTTTTAAAGCAATGTTAAACATTCATTTTTTTTGCGGACATGGAGACAAAATGGAGACAAAACAAAATGTATGCGCAACTGAAGCTGAGCACCAATGCCAATGTGAAAGAGCCCTAAAAATCAGCCATGTATATAATTTCAAGGACAACTCCCTTCTACAATCTTTCATCAAGCATGATAAACCAGGGGCACTTACTCATGACACTGTGAAAATTTCCTTCTTTGCTACTGAGCCAGAGGGGATCTAGGGGCATTGCCAGAGCTCGTCTGTAGCTTCACACACTGTTACTCTGTGAAGTAAAAACTCTCCCTTCCCACAGTGTGGGAAGGGATCAGAGAAAGGGGAAGTGCTGAGTGAGCATTTAGAGGGGGAAACAGTGACAGTCTGTTAATCTTCTGCACTAAGGGGCTCTGGTAATGAATAAAGCAAGACCTTTCATTAAATACTTAATCCTGGAGTGCTTCTGATATTTTCTACTTAATGGACTGTGGTTATCCTACACAAAGCTCTTTTGGCTCATTAGCATAATTGTGAAAGTTGAATTTAGAAGTAAGGAGTCTATGCATAACAATTATAAGATAAGCAGTCACTGGGGCACATTTACTAAGTAGTGCAAACTGCACTAAATGCAGTTTGCCTGTGTATAGTGCAGGGGGTGCCACAATCAGGATTTCTGGCGCCCGGTCTTCATGAATCTGGCACTCCCTTCACTGCCCCGACAGAGTTCACCAACTTTTTTGTGGTGCACCTTTAACATAGGACGTGCAACAAACTTTGTTTAATAAATCTGGCGCATGGTCCGACTCAGTGCTGTAATGCCCACTAATTTGTGTTCATAATGCCTAGTGCAGATGCGTCACAAAATGGTCGCATGCAACACAATTGTGATACAGGTACTTCTTAAATACCTATGCAAGCAGCTTACACCTAAAAGAATGTGCAACAGTCCGACAGAAAACTGCCGCAAAGCCCTTAGTAAATTTGCCCCGCTGTGCCTAGATCCAGGAGTAAGTGGCCCTGGTTTATTATGCTTATTTCCTTTAAGTACTTCTGTGATAGCAATTACCAGCAGCCCAAGATACAGCCTATGTTAAAACTTGGTTCTCAATAAATGTTTTATCTGATTCATGGAAAGAAATAGATCTAACACTAACTTCTTATTGGGAAGTGTGGTTGAAATCCATGGCTTTCATGCAACACAAATCGGGGGGGCAGGCCATCGGACGATGCGACGGATTCAGACTAATTGCGAGATTTAACATTCAAATTTGTGTCGAAAGCCAAGCACTTACATGCATATCGGGCCCAGGATCTACGTGGATTGCGCCCGTGTACATTCCGGCGGACATTCCGGATCGAGAATCGTGACTCGGACGGGTTAGTAAATGTGCCCCACTCTCTTGTGTCTTTCAAGATGATTCTGATTTATTAAAATCAAAAGCACATATTTATAACAAGATATCTGGCAGGTCAGTGACCCACTATTTCTTTGGAAAACTCCACCTTTGTTTGTCCATTGTATCAGAAGGAGGTTGTTTCTCTCAATGTAAAGTATAAAAAATTTGTAAATCATCTTCAGACTAATAAAAGGTAAAACTACTAGTGAACTATTAGTTACTAGTATTTATTCTTGCGCCGTTCTTAAGGTCCTGCCACAGAAGTTTAATTGCATTGAAGTTTGAATAAGGACTAGGCCATGACATGGGCTTAAGCTATTTCCTTTTCATCCGATGTGGCATTTGCTGGTGCACTTGGGATCAGTGTCCTGCTGCATCTGCCACATTTCCCCTAACATTAGCTGTTGGATACATGACTATGGAAGGCTTTGGTATGCAGAGCAATTCCTTGTCGACTCAATGTGCCTGATGTATCAATCCTTTAGTTCTACTTTTCTACCACAAATTGTTTGCTTTGAGGCAGTTTCTTTTGTTTTGTTATTGGTTTGCATCATTTTTCTTTTTTTTTATGCACCTTTAGTAGCTTATTATAATTTTGGAGCATTTTGTGGGCAGGGTTTGTGTGGCATATTGTCACGTGATTTATTTATTACATGTGAAAGTTTAAAAAGTTGACAAAAGGTAACACAAACACACCACTGCATTATTGGCATCTAAAAATAACAGGTAAGAAATAGCCTTTGACTTTTCATGCAACTTTTTGATATTTTGGAAAGCTTGTTTCGATTGCATCAATAAAACAATCAGATGTAACCTCACCTAACTGACCTGCAGTCTAAATGTGGAAATACCCCTATGAGAGCTGCCATCTGGTATACAGATGTGATCCAGGGGCATGCTTTTCCTTTTGACTTCCAGTTTAATCATAATACAACACCATATGATGACATAATAACAGAAGCAGAAATTCTCTCCCATATCACACAATGTGAAGTCAAAAAGAAATCAATATTAAAGCTAGCATATTAGATAGATAGAGCACAGCTATGGCCCAAAAAACACACTTTTTCTTGGAATAAAAGTTCACCATCACTTTTTTGAATTTTGGAGTGCTGCCTTTTCTGTGGATAAGATACAGAGATAGCAACAATAGGTAGTTACTTATAACAAATTTCACACTACCGTTCCTTACCTCCATTCCTTACCTCTGTTAAAAAACAGAGGTTTAATGGAGGTTTAATGTATCAATTGAAAAAACTCATTGACATCAATGTAAATTTTTTGTCATTCATTATGATCAGTTTGGTTTGGAAGGTATCCGTTATCCTTGCATTTTTTCAAATGGAGGAAAAGTATTGCAGCCTCCATAATTTTTCAAGCCTGAAAACACATGGATAACGGATACCTGCCTAAATGGAACATTCCGAATAACATAAAATTTACGTTAATGTCAATACGAATTTTCAATTGATATGTTAAAGCTCTGTTAAACCTTCATTCTTTACTTTTTTAATGGAGGTAAGGAAGGGAGTTAAAGAATGGCAGTGTAAAATGGTAACAGATTAAAAGGGTATTCGGCGTAGACAAGAGTCTTGAATATACTTGGGATAAATAATAACACATTCTTTAATTGACTGTTCTTTTTTTTTTTTTTTAAACAATCTTTATTGAAGTCAAAAAGCATACATATACACTTATAGTACATTGTTTTAGTTACACTCTAATATACGTTTGACTTCATTTTATTTAATTGACTGTTCTTAACAAAAATAAAGCATTTCATTTCAGATATAATTCCAACCTGTCTCTATCAGTCCTGGTATACAATTTTGGTTGCTCCTGGATCCGGCTTTACATCTTCTGACTATGGTTGGATTCTATTCATGAATAGCTTCTCTTGTCTGCACACTGTCTCCCTCCCTGCATTACAAGACCAGTTGAGACAAAGGCACTTTCTGACGTCAAGCAGCATGCAGAGACTTACTCTACAAGATACAGATAGATATGGTCTTTATTCGGGGGAGGGAGGCATATAGCAGAGCTAACACTGTGTATGTTATAGGTGAGTTAGCAAATCCGAGAGGGTCATTGTGTTTTATATCCATTTCTGGGATCTCATCATCTCTGATCCGTCTCATCTTTATTTTTCATGTGTAACATACTAATAGAATGTTCAGAAGCTAAATAAAAGTGTAGATAAACTCTGTTCCCTGATAATCTAAGCACATTAGCAGCACATGTCAGCACACAGGGATCATGAATTGTCTGCTTAGAGAGTCTCTGCCCACACTCTGGGATATAACACTGACTGTCACTGAGTTATAGGAGCTAAAACAGCAAATAAAAAAAAGTAAACTGTAAAAAAAAGATACCTTAAAGTATCATGTTTAAAATTATCTTTGTTGTGTAAACATCACTAGGGGAGTAAAATGTGAGAACTTTTTTCATGGCAAACTCCTTTAAGTATGAGGGATGCCTACATTGTAGCTTATCATTGGATAACATTGCTTTGAGATGCCCATATCTTGACTTGTCCAGCAATACAAGACTGAAAGGATGCATCCACTTGTAAATTTTTAAATGTTAGTAGAAAAAACAGATTTATTTAATTTTATTTACTGTGAATCTCTTCTCCAATCCAATGTACCTGAATGTAGACTCTTTTTTTTTTAAATACAACAATCTCTTTCATGCTATTTTGTAAATGCTAAAGGAGAGATATAGCGATATTGGCTGATTTCATTACACGGGTCTCCCTAAATCATTACCAGTATATTTTCAGTAAAATGAAATGTGGATAAAGGAGACATTCTACAAACATTTATAATTTATGAGCACTGCTCTCATTGTGTTTCATCTGTTTTTTATACAAAATCAAATTATTCCCGACATGTTCTCCTCACCTTGACAAGGACCTGTTTTCTAAACGAAACATATATAAAACACAAGTTATTTATATGCAGATGAACATCACTTTTAAACTCAAATGAAAGATGTTTTCTATCCTCAGGAGTAATAAACATAATTGAAAATAATATTTGGTTTCTATTTCTCCAACTGCCTGCCTAAATAAGGCTTTTCCCTTTTGTTAAGTTACCTGTGATGTTTCAGAAGCATTTTTTTTGCATATGTAATGCACAATTTTCATATATTTAAATAGAGTATGATATTAAAATGATGATAATATGAAAAGCTCAATATATTGCATTTGTATTACCTACTTTCTTGGATGTGCCAAGTCACTATGTGATGTAGGCTGATGTGTCATGTACGATAAAAAAAGTTGTCAATTTAATTTCCACTCTGCTGTCACATTTAATTAGAATTGCATTGTCCTTTGGCTGTTAAGGTTCGGGTTTGGCCTGGTTTGGATGCTCACCCTGGACCTGAACACATACCGATCACTTGATGTACCCATTAAATGGTGCTGGCAATACCACCAGAAGCATTTCTAGGCAGGGGCATATGAGAGGCACCATTCCATGGATCTTCTCTCCCTGATGATGTCATGAGGAGCGACGGTGGTCCTTGATAAAATGTAATGGGATTTCAATACCGTCAGTGACTTTGACAGCAGCATTTAAAGAGTTAACAGCGACAGCCAGCACTGTTCATGGTTGTTTACAGCTGGGGATGAGCCCCAACACCAAACATGAACATTAGGGTGAAGTTAAGGGTGTTGGGTCCATTCAACACTACTCATATACACTAGTATTGTAGAGCTTAGCATATATTTGAAAAGATTTCAAGATTTTTGCAAAGAAAATCCGGTTTTGTTGCTCGCAGCAACCAGTCACGGAGGAGCGTTCATTTCATATTCTGCTCCATACAAATTAAAGCTACACTGTAATTGCTATGGGTAAGAAAGACAGATTTTCTTTTACATGGTTTTCATAAATCAATCTTTGTCCGTAGATAGTGAGTGTTGCCTTTAAATTCTTGATGAGGTGAGAATTAGTGTTTGATAGAAGCAGTTACTGCATATAGCAACTACATTTAGGACAGCCCCTGCCAGTGGCTGATGCACACAATTGTTCCGATAATACTGTTGATTTGACATTACTTGGGTATGGTAAGTCATGCACAACATTCTATGACATCCATAGGAGCTTCAGAGAGGCACATGAATCTCACAGAAACTCATCGTTGACCACAATGATGCCACAGGATTGTAAGGGGCTTGGCCGACAGTCCCAGACAAGCTAATCAGCAGGCAGAAATGGAAATTCATAAAAAAAAGAGGATTTCGAAGTATAGAAATCAGAAAAAAGCTAGGTATCTACAATGCTTGCCACCTTTCCCAGCACCAGGAATTTTCAGGATCTAGTTAAGTAGACCTTTATAAAGGAAAGAACTGACCCTTTAAAATCTTTGTCATAGATTCTGACATATTTGTACTTGGTGAAGCTAGAGAAGAGGGGAGTAGAGGAGGAGGTAGAAGGCACCAGTGTTTCAGCTGAGAAAAATGAACCTGTCAGTATCACACATGTATCCATAATATCTAAGGGGGCTTTATAAAATACTGGTTCATTATGTGCCAGTGAATGTTAGCTATACCCCTGTATCAAGAGGCTCTGGACTCTTGCTGTATCCAGCTGACGGCTGGGTGGCTGGACAATTATATGCTAGGCCCTGCTCAGTGTAGAATTAAGCAGGATCTGGCTACAGCTGGTGGGCACTGTGACCCTTCTTGGCCCACTACATGCCCAACATATGCCAAGTGATGTAAGGGAGGCAATAGTTGTATTTTCCGGCACCAGGAATTGTAAAGGCTTGTACACCAGTTTTTACTGCTATCTTAGCATGACTGAGTAGAAGAATCATAAATAATAATAATGTGATTATAATTATAATGTGCAAAAAGTGCACAGGAAGCATTAATCCTCTCCAGAATACCAGCATGGAAACACATTCCAATGTAAAAATCTAGAATGTTTCATTAAGTTAACCATGATGCAAGGTTAGCATGATAATTTAGGGAGTGCAAGACAATTCTGTTGGACCCTGCATGATAAATGTGGTGCACAGTCCGACTCTGCACCCAAAATATGCATTGATTATAGTGTCGTGGACACTTCTTAAATACATGTGCAAGCAGTTTGCAGTTAGTGCAAAGTCCGCCAGTAAACTGGCGCAAAGACTTTTATGAATGTGGGTCAATGTGTTACACATAAAACTCTGAAATTCAACAATGACATCTACAATAAATGCAGGGGCTATGCATAGGTGGTTGAACATATGTATTACTCTCTAAAGGAATTTACTGGATTAATTAAAGTAACCCATTAATAAATAACTCCCTGTACCTGAATAATCCACTTAAATTAAGCAAAATCATCAAAATAGTTACTTGACTCTATAAACGATTGTTTTATGTGAAGAGCTGATTTATATGGCTACCTTAGTGAAAGAATGCATTAGCAATGATGGTATTAATGCAATTATAGAACATAGCTGCCTAATTTTTGACTTTCACTTAGTCTGATAGCCTACACTACTTTATATGGAATATATAAATGTGTTTTTTTCTGTGATGTGTAAACAACAAATGAGCCATAATTTCCCTTAATGAGCAATTTCATTTCAGAATGAATTATTAACATACTATAAAATACAAGCTGCTAAGTAATGTTTGCTTTGAAAAGGATAAAAGGACAGATAAACTATTAATGTAATGTGTCTTCAATATTTGACATCCCACTTAGCATGGTCATTATCTACTACATTTTGCATGGTGTATTCTTCATGCTCCCACGACATTGCGGAGATGCCATATGGCCAGGCATGTTTTTCTTCAAATAATTTTTGCATAAACAGCTGGTGAGATGTTTTGACTGTAACAGTGCACATATTTTTTAAGACAGTTTGGGAGAATGATGTAAGTAACAAGAATATGTGATACAATGCAAACAAGTTTTGAAAATGCTAAAAGATAAATCAATTTTTATTCACGGGCAATAACTACAGTTGTAGCAGCCATAGCCGCCGCCATGGGGCCGCAGTGTCAGGGGGCCCTGTTATCTGAACTGACACTAAAGAATGGAGGATATGCACCATTATACACATTTTAGGGCAGATTTATCAAGCTGTCTGAAAGTCAGAATATTTCTAGTTGCCGATGGCAAGCAATTATAGCTACCCTTCAAAATATTCATGATCACTGGTAAAATGAAAGCTGAGCTGTGATTCGTTGCCATGGGCAACTAAAAATATTCAGAATTTCGGACAGCTTGATAAATCTACCCCATTATGCTCCACCTTGTACAGCATAATATATATATAACACATATGTGATGTATATATGTTGTATATGGTTGTATGGCACTGTATGTTTATGTACATGTATATTTGATGTGTATGTTCTATATATGTGTGTGTATGTGTGTGTAACTGTAGAAATGTGTGTGTATAAAAGAAGAACTGTGGGGCAGATTTACTTACCCGGTCCTGTCACGATCCAGCGGCGCGTTCTCTGTGGAGGATTCGGGTCTTCCGGAGATTCACTAAGGTAGTCCGCCCAATGTCCACCAGGTTTTGCTGCTGCGCTGAAGTCCATCGGAGTTCACTGTTGTTCACCGTCCTATCCTGGGTGCAGGTAAGAGCGTGTCAAGCGACACTTTTTTTTAAAAATACGGCGGTTTTTTTCAAATCCGTTGGGTTTTCTTACGGCCCTGCCCCCCAATTTCCGCCACGTGCATGCCGGCGCTGATGCGCCACAATATTCGGGTAACCCGATGGAAAAACGCGATTCGGGCCCTTAGTAAATGACCCCCTGTGTTTTTATATATACAGGTATATACATGTGTGTATATGTATATTTTAAGGGGAAGGGAGAGCCCAATCAGAAGTCTGCTATCGGGCCCTGCCTTTCCTTGTTACACCATTGTTTATATTATCAAACTTCAATCTTCAAACAAGAAAATGTTGGGGATCATTATGAACAGTATTGTGCAGTTTCTTTTTGAAAAAAACATGTTCTAAAAAGCACACAGAACTTAGAAGTTGCGTTACTTGGTTCATGAATTCCCGCAATTATTTTGCTTCCATGCTTGTATTTAAATAGAATCTGTCACCAAGTCTTATCCCACTAAACTACTCCTGCCCTCAGATATAGTGTACTTTCTAGAAATTCCCTCCTTTATGTCACTTCAGAAGCCCCAGTCTTCTGTTCTGTAGTACCTAGAAAAATACTTTTAGTCTCATATAAAGATAAGGCTTTGGCTTTGTGAGCTGCATGACTGGAGATATTGACAGATAAAGACACCATTGGAAATGTAAGCTGAAGAAAAACGTTCAGTCCCAGTCTATTTTTTAACTGCCTGTATCTCCGGTACTGTAGCTCACAGAACTGTAAACTTGATGGTATTTGAAACATAAGGCTCTTAATTTAATATGACCCAAAAGCATGTTTTGGCATACTATGGAACAGAAGGAAGGGGCTTCTAAATTGACACTTCCTCTGCAACCACCAAACTTGCTTGTTATCAGCATCAGAAGATGGCAAAACAACAATTTCTTTGTATCCCATGCTGCTCTTTTTGTCATGGCTTGGTGCTGTGTCCATTCTGCAGCAAAATTTCTGCTAAGATTGGGAGTCTCTCAAAAAGTAGCTGCCCTTCTCGTCTGAGAGAACTGGATCCTTCTGCTCTTTGACTTCTAGAGAGGGCGTCGCTGGGCTGAAGGGCAAGAAGGGCAAGAAGAGGGCAGCTACTCCAGGTCTTAGCAAAAATTTATTCTGCGACCATAACAAAGCACCAGGCCAAGCTCGAAAAAGCCTCCAGGAGGTTGGACACAGCTACCTTGATCTCTTGGTCTCTGAACTTTGGTACCACAAAATGCCAGGAAATTCTGATTTGTGTAGAATTACATTTTTCATTAAATTTGGATTGAAATTCAGATCAAATTTCACCATGGCATCATGGCAGCCCAAAAGTCACTGTCCATGCTACCGTGCATTTTAATTAACTTTGGACCTGAAAGAGTTTGAGGTCCATACCTGAAACATGTAGTCTAACCTAATAAAAATAATTTTCAACTTACGATTTTACAAAAGAACGAATGATTGAAACAGGGCTTCACTAACACTAAAACTAGTGTTGTGTCTAGTCTTGCACTGCTCTATACACCTTTACCTACTTCTCTCTCCAAACCTACTTCTCTATGGAACACTATGTTTTCTTTTATCTTACTTTAATAAGAAACAATGCACTCTCCAAGTGAAATCTAAGGCATTCCATTTGGTTAATCTTCTATAAATAGAGGGGTTGATACCTTATAATATACAATGCTATTTTTAGCTGTCTGTGATTGGTTGTAATATAGCACTACCTTTACTATCCACTCTAAAGCAAAAGATAGCACACAGTAGGCCCTGCTGGCCTCATTAAAAATCACATCAAGGTGGTCAGATACTAATATTCTCTTACGTAACAAATGTTTTATTATTTATCATTGGGGATATTGCCCAACAAAACTGCTATAATTGTTTTACTTTACATACACAGTACATGCGACTATTTGATTTTGAATCCCTTGGGGTAAATAACACTAGGAGGCCTAAAAAGTAGTATGAAATATTTAAAAAAACCTAAAAGTTAAAATCACCCCTTTTTCCTTGAACTGATATAAAAACAAACATATAAAATAATGAACATGTTAAGTATTGGCATGTCCCAAAAGTCCAGATCTTTCAAAATATGAAAACAGTTATTGCCGGCATTCAACCTGGTAACAGAAAATAGAACCCAAATATCTGAAATGCCACTTTTTGCCATTTTTCAACATATAAAAAATGTCATACAATAAATAGCTCTATACACTAAAGTATGAAAAAGTATAAAAAAAGTATGAAAAGGTAAAAAGAAATAAAGTATGAAAAAGTTATCAACATCAGAAGATGGCAAAACAACAATTTCTTTGTATACAGAAGGTTTTAATTTTTAAAATGTATTAAAACCTTTATAAATTTGGGATCCCTGTGATCGTACTGAATAAAGGAGACGTGGCATTTGGAGCACACACTGAAAGCCATAAAACGGAGCCAACTTTACTGAATTTGAATTTCCAGTGTATGGCATGGAATAATAAAAACTGTCATTGTGAAGTACAATTTGTTACATAAGTTACAAGCTTTCATACAGCTCTGTAGTTAGAAAATTAAAAAAGTTTTAGATTTTTGAAAGTGGGGAGTGAAAAATGTAAACACAAAAATAAAAAGGGCCAAGTTTTGGTGGGGTTAAATTATTTTGTTAATTGATTCATTACCAGGCCTGTTTCAGTTTTGGTTTTTTCCAATTTTTACTTCCCACGTTTAATTTATGTTGTTTGTAAAATTTTATTAACTTTTAAAAAATGTTTTCATACTTTTTCAGGTCACTGCTGTATTGCAGCATATTTTGAAATACTGTGCTTCTTTATATTGACAATGATAGCAATAGCTACCAACACAGGTACGTAGGACCCCATCGGATCCCTCGTTTTTTGCGATCTGTGGGCGCCTTATCACTGAGACCTCCACTAATCAGCAAGTTAGGCCCTATCCTGTGGATAGGCCTAACTTTTGTTCATGGGAAAACACCTTTAAAAATCGTTCTACACACTGTGTTACACAGTTTATAATATAGGAACTCATTGCGCATGGAAAAATAAAAGTTCATGCAAAAACAAATGATTTACATTAACAACAATTTAAATAACTTATACTGATATGCAAAAGTTTTTCATCCCCTTCCAGAATGAATTAAAAAAATTCAGTTAACAGGTTGTAGGTACCACAAGTGAACACCTTCATAAAATAACTTTCTTCTTTCTTTTTTTCTTCTTAACCACCAACAGAAAAATTTAAAAAGTTATTAGAACTTGACATTAAGAAAATGGAAGAAAAAATCTGTATCCTTAAGACCAAAGTGGCTGCATCCTTTACCTAACAGTAATATGTATTTGTAGTAATGTATTTAAACATAATATCTATATAAAAAATATTCAATAAAATAAAAAGAATAATAAGCCACTAAACAGGAAATTGGAAATCATTAAAAAGGTTGTTTTTTCTGTGCTCAACACAGTTTTTTGTTCTTGCTTTTTTAAATTATTCATTTTACATTTAACTTAATACTCATTTGACTTTGCATTGATCTACAAACTTGCTGCATTACATTTAAATATTGGAATATCAATTAGAAATATTGTTAACTTTATGGTCTATTTTTCCATGTGCACCCAATCTGCACCTCTGTGGGAGTTTGAACACAACAATAGATTTATTTCTAATATTATCTACTGTCAGTGGGCAGAAAGAGCATATTAATGAATTCTTGAAAATTTTATGTTCACTCAAGTTATATATTATTGCCATAGAGCAGAAGTGTATTGGAATAACTTTGTTAGCATTTTATATGCATGGAGTGTATTATTTAGATCAGAAGTACATAACCTTTATTGGGGTAAAGTCATTGTCAAGTCACTCAACTTCAAGGGGCTGCACAAAAAAACACCACAATAAAGCACAATTACACCACAGATGCTACAAATACCACAGTACAGCAATAAATACCAACCAGAAACCAAATACTGTATTCAGACAATTACAGATGCCCCAGGCAATAAATACAATTAATAATAGAGACATCAGAGCAGACAAATAATAAGCAGATAATAATAACGACCACGGTGAGGGGGGCATGGCCAACCTTAAAACCAGCAAGATATGCCTGACCTGAGTTCTTCATAGAGCTGTCAACAAATCATCAACATCTGCCTTTCTTAAGGTTTTATTTAAAAAAAAACATACATATTGGACCACATGTGTTTCCCACCGTCCATCTGGAGTAACACCACTGCAGCCTACTGTGGTTTAGGCCCAGTTTTAGCCAGGACCTCAAGCTCCAGGCCTGCTGCCAAGTCCTCATCACCGGCGGATGGGATAAGGAGGATCCCCATTCTGGAAGTGTTTCAACCATTAACCTGCTTACCTCACTCCAGTTAGGGAAAACCACCCATTAAGAAGTGACTACTTCAGTCCCATGCAAGCAGTCACAGGACACAGACTGCGGTAAGGTATGGTGTGACACACAGTTCAGTCCTACATAGCATAGCATAGCATTGCATAGGACTAATTAGCTACCTGCTGCTATCACTCACTACTGACAAATAATCTGAGCCTTATATTTTAACAACCCAGTGACACTGACATTTTTGGTGCCATTTAAGTGATTTTTTTTAAGTTACTTCTCATACCTTGGCATTCTACACACCTCTGCTGCAGAAAACAATAGAAAATTTCAAAATAATAAATCGAGGAAAGCAAGATGGTAACGGCAACACTTCCCTATGCAAAGAGTCTCAAACTGAAATGGAGAAATAGAAAGAAATAGGTTAAGAAAAGATCTAAAAGGTAAATATTACAAACATGATAGTTACAATAGTAGACTATTAGCTTCCGCACGAGGATCAGGCTTTGATCAACTATTCATATCCTCCAATCATTCAAGAAAGGAATCTGTGTCATAGGGAGCGATATATACATGCAGCAATAGAACCCCTCCTGGACTCCACTTCCCTCAAACCCACGCTTGGTTCTAGAGTCCTAAAAAGAATAAGCACTGAAAAAGCAGGCACTTATGTAACCAATGCTTAGAGATTTATGAAGCCCCCTACTACTCAGACGCCCCCCCCATAGTTACTTCCACCAACGCATTGACTTCATCTTTGTCTATACCTTGCATCTCCATATGACCACAAACTCCCAAATAGCACAAGCTCCCAAATCACAAACTGCAATCTTGGATCATGCCCCTGTCCTTATACCTAACACCATTACTGAACTTCCAACCCCTGAATACTCCTGGCAGCTCAACGAGATGCTTCTTAAAAGTGAGAAGTGCAAAGAAAAATTAAAGAAGACTATATCTAACGATTTCATTAAAAAACCCCACAATTTTCTACTTCTTCCCGCTATCTGGGAAGCACATAAATCTATAATTAGAGGTGAATTTATCTCAATTTGCTCTTTCTTTACAAAATAATGTATAAACAGAAGTATTACTTTATGGTTAAGAAAATCTTTTATTTTACACACTTGCTAAATGCTGGAACTAAGATGGTGCCTGCCTGAGGATAAATCCCCAGTATGCGCCTTATACTGGCAGCACACTTCCTGAAATAGATGGATGTCTTGTACCCAGCCAGTTCCTGGAAATTACAGAGAAGATCCAATGTCACAGATTCAATGAGCATGATCGGAACCATCACAGCCATATACGGACTATGGGTAAATGATGCTACAGTGCTATATTCATGTGATAATCAGACAACCAATCATCTACACTCACCGGCCACTTTATTAGGTACACCTGTCCAACTGCTTGTTAACACTTAATTTCTAATCAGCCAATCACATGGCGGCAACTCAGTGCATTTAGGCATGTAGACATGGTCAAGACAATTTCCTGCAGTTCAAACGGAGCATCAGTATGGGGAAGAAAGGTGATTTGAGTGCATTTGAACGTGGAATGGTTGTTGGTGCCAGAAGGGCTGGTCTGAGTATTTCAGAAACTGCTGATCCTTTCAGCTAAGAACAGGAAACTGAGGCTACAATTTGCACAAGCTCATCAAAATTGGACAGTAGAAGATTGGAAAAACGTTGCCTGGTCTGATGAGTCTCGATTTCTGCTGCAACATTCAGATGGTAGGGTCAGAATTTGGCGTCAACAACATGAAAGCATGGATCCATCCTGCCTTGTATGAACGGTTCAGGCTGGTGGTGGTGGTGTCATGGTGTGGGGAATATTTTCTTGGCACTCTTTGGGCCCCTTGGTACCAATTGAGCATCGTTGCAACGCCACAGCCTACCTGAGTATTGTTGCTGACCATGTCCATCCCTTTATGACCACAATGTACCCAACATCTGATGGCTACTTTCAGCAGGATAATGCGCCATGTCATAAAGCTGGAATCATCTCAGACTGGTTTCTTGAACATGACAATGAGTTCACTATACTCAAATGGCCTCCACAGTCACCAGATCTCAATCCAATAGAGCATCTTTGGGATGTGGTGGAAAGGGAGATTCACATCATGGATGTGCAGCCGACAAAAGTTGTTTGTATATAATGTTATGCGTCGGCAATGAAGGACAGAACTACTTCCGGTTTTGGTCGGTACCACATCCTGCTGAGGAAGATCTTTATTTCATTCTCCAGTTATGAATACTAGAGGTCATGTAAGAAAGGGGAAGCTGACACAGAAAAAACATGAAATAGACAAATTACTTTCCAATAGAGCTAAAGCAAAAATAAAAATAAAGCAACTTCTCTCCTAGCTATGCTTACTGACAAAAGATACCTTTTTAAGCAGAAACTTAATCTCAAAGGTTCTAAAGCATATTAATATAGTAAACAGTTTATACATATGGCAACAAGAGCTCCAAAGTAATGGCTCGATTGGAAAAAAAGAGCAAGGAAAGAGCTTACATAAACAAGATAGTGCCAGCGGAAGGAAAACACAGACACAACTTTGATTGCTTCCAGATTTTCAGAATATTATTCTTCAGTATATACCTTCAGACAAAACAAGACCCGTGAAGTACTGTAACAGAGGTAATTACATGTTTCCAATTTTATCCCCGGCACAATATGAAGCCCTATTCACTCCCTTTAATATAAAAGAACTGTAGCAAATACTTTCAGAATCACCCTATGGAAAAACCCAAACTGACTTTCTGACTACTACTAATTTTTTAAGTCACGTCTTCTACCCCAAATGTTTTATTCAAATTTCAACTCTCTCTTGGCCACTTCTTGCTTCCTTCACAAGCCCTTATGGCCAAAGTCACAGTAATACCCAAGGACGGGAAGACCCCATCACAATGTAGCAGTCACCATTGGCCACTTACTTATTGTAGATGTTAAAATATATGCTAAACTTTTATTCAACCATATTAAACATATTTTATCCCACTTGAATAGCGAGTCGAGTACTTACCCAAAATAAAGGGCAAAGATAACTTAAGAGTTCTACTCTGATTAAGGCACATTCCACTATCAATACCCTCCACTATTGTATAATTAATTTGATATATTTATATACAAACACAGAAAATACACACAATATTACTTGGTTCCTTGGGGTAAGCACTGCTTGTCCAGGGGGCAGTAAAAAGAGAGAGGGCTTTCCATTTTCACCTGCCTAAATATCCCTGTGGGCTGCCACTGTCCCCCTCCACCCTAAAAGCCTCCAGGTTACAATATCACACCTGGTTTATGATGGTTTCATCCTGAGCTGAAGGCCTTTAGAATAATAATGACCAAATGGCCTCTGTACACACTGATATCTCAGTAAAGAATATCACTGAATGATGTCAGTATATACTATATCTATTTTCCCTGTATGTAGTATCTGATCATAGAGCTGAGTTAGGAACATTTTTCTCCTGCAACAGTAGCCTTAAACATTTTATGCCTCACTGACATGGTTTCCCAAATCTCTGCATCCTCCCTATTCACCTAGTCATCCACACACATAACCTTTCTGGGGATCAAAATCTCTGCAGACCCTAAATAGGAGTTCCAGTAAACTATACCCTGCTACTCACATCAAAAGCCAGAGCTATTAAGAATTGGAATGTCCCATTCATATATTAAATTGGCACATCCAATTTACTCAAAATGATGGTGGTTCCCAGAGTGACATCCCTCTAACATTCTCTACGCATCAGTACATAAATCTGTTACTTCCATTCCCTAAAACAAATCATTCTTAAATACTTCTGGAAGGGGACAGGCCACAGGACTGCATACTTGACTCAAACCAAACAATGCAATAGGTATTGGCTTCCTTGACCCCCTGACAAGGTTGGCTCCAGGTTCAGTAGGCTCCTGGGCAACAGAGCCTCAGTGAGCCCATTTGCATTGAACTCATGGTAGCATTAAAAATTCAGAAACTAAAACAGTCTCCTGTTCCCTAAAATATTCATCAGTTTATCCCAAACAGCCCCCTCATCATTATTTTATATAACACCCCTATGGATTAATTAGATACAGCCTTCCTCACCCCCATGGATTTCTTATGTACAGCCTTATGTGGGACCCCGAGCAGCTATGGGCACTGGAACTTGCCCAGGTATGCCCAGTGCTGGCGCCGGCCCTGCCCCTCAACATACTACAGGTTGATCCTTCTAAGCCAAATCATAGCATAGACATACTAAACTCTATATACAGATTGAATAGATCCATGTCTCTAATTCTCTCATAAAAAATTCTTCCTGCCTTTCAACAGCTCTGTAACTATTAACTCATTAAATACTCAAAAATCAAAATGTGACACTCATCTGTACAACTACCTAAACTATAAATCCCCCCTTCCTACTAGGTCTGATATCATCCTGTTCTCCCAGTGATCTCCCCTACAAAGTAAACTAAATAAAAGGGTTCTAGGAGATGTTTTGGAAGACTGACTATTACAATCCCTACCCCAGCTCCAAAATACACTGCCTGAAAGACAAATCTCGCCTATGCATAGCTACTCATCAACTTCAGAGCCCAACATCAGCAAAGTTCTGCTCTTAAAACAATTATAAGATTCAGGAGCCTGGGAAAGCCGGGTGCCTACATTAACACATAACACACTGAGCTTCTGGAAATAACCAGACAGCACTAATCAACCGGATTAGTTGATGGATGACCCATAGACATAAACATCTTATCAGCTTGGCAGGACAAGGCTGGAGCAGTGCATTATTAGGGTTAGGAAAGTGTTGGGCAGCCACAGGAGCAACAGAGCATCATTATCATACTTTTATAATTGTTTTTTTTTCAGCAAAACCACTCAGCTCAGGTTTTAAACAAGTTATGTTTCTTCATCAGTGCAGCTACTGCATTCTAATGGTATGTTTGGTGCATAATGTATAGAATCAAGTGGTAGACTTTAAATCTATTTGTTTAAATCAATATGTTTCTTAAGAGTGTTCTATAATGTACTGTACATTTTGACTATACATTACATTTAATAAATTGTTTAAATCCTGTTTATTATAGTATATGTGATTCAACAACATAATAATTTCAAGCAGTACCAGAAAAAATTATATTTTAATTCTTTGAATTTGTAAAATTATCAAAAAAGCTGACAAAATAATCAAAAAGTAAGATAGATTAGGTAAAATAATAAGGATGCTTAGATTATTAAAAGAGTAGAACATCTTCTTTTGTACTTTTTGACGTGGGAGAAATTCTTGCAAACTTTAGTGATGCACCCACACATAACACCTACACACTTGATCGCTTGACTTTTAAAGATAACAATATATTTTATGTATTAGTAAAGATTCTACTGTTTAAAATGTCTTCATTTTTATGTTCTCAAATGGAGAGATAATTCAAAATTGGTAATTTCTCTTAACATTTGAATGAAAAAAATGTGAAATGAAATACACTATCATATTTTGTCATCACATATTTTCTTCAATTTACATTTACAGACATTAAAACATAAAATGTTAAGAAAAATATTCTAGACACATTTCAGACTTATAGAGAGGGAAAATAGTATTTCCAAAAATTCGATTTGACTGTTTCAACCATTTTTTTTTTCAAAAAATGTGATTTAATTATTATTATTGAAGATTGTATCTGCATTTACATCAATATACATGTTACAAAATGCATATTTTAGTCCCTGTGTCCCCCTGGCCAGCCAGCTTTATTAGCATCGTCTCCAGGATGTGTAGTAGTAGAATGACATCATTTTTGACTAACCAAAAAATACTTTTTATTATGCAAGGATCAATTTTACCTAGGCAGACGGCGTTACACTAAAGTGGAAGGTGATGCTTTAAAAATATTATTGAAATGTCAATTTAACCTAACAAGATATAGCAGCGGATTTCACTATAACTAAAGGAAAAGGTAACCCCAATATAATATTATTCCACAACCAATTGTATCAAAGCAAATAATGCAGTGATTTTACACTAAATAAAGGCCAAGTGACTGCAATATAATATTTTGTTGCAAGCAATTGTGACCCAGACAGATATTACAAAACATGTTTTTCATTGAACCATTATAACCAGACAGATAGCGCAGCGGTTTCACAGTAATTAAAGGGAATGTTGACGACAGTATAAAATTATAACCTGATCAATTGAATCCAGGCAGATAATGCAATGTATTTCACAGAAATAAAAATAAAAATTTGACCCGAATATCATATTATCCAAGACTATTTATGAACAAAGAAATAGTGAAGTATAATTTAGATTAACTCAAGGGGAAGATTACTTTAATATAATATTATTATGAAAGCATTTGAACCCCTGAAAAATAATGCAGTGTACTTCAAACTAATTAGAGAGGAAGGTAAACCCAGTATAACTCTCTGAATGGATTTTTACTACAGTGTTCTGAGCTTGTGAATCACACCCAGCTCTGCTTTGCTTGAGGTTGGGGTTGACAAATTGCTTAGCAGAGTTTAGTTGCCTTGGCTGAGGGTCTGGTTCTGTGAAAAGCTGGGAAGTTTCAATTTGGAGCTAAGTGTGTGTCAGGTGTGGTTTCAGAAATAAGTGGCTTACCCATTCAATAGTCTGGGAGGCGTCCATTAACTCCACATATACCTGCTCCTGACATCACTCAGGAGCTAGTTATACTGTTTTCCATTGGCTTGTTGTACTGCATCAGCTATTGTGATATTTCAGTGCATTCCAATCCTTGATACATTTTCTGACTACTCTTTGCTTTACAATTCTGTAACTTGTCGTCATCTTGGTTTTGGCTAGGTTGTCATGTATATTCTTGTTTCTGTCCATCTGTCTGTCGTTTTCTTTCTGTTTTGTTTAATCTGTTCTGAGCACGTACCAGTTGCTGTCTGTGTGCTAGCACAGAAATTGGCAAGTACTCTTAGGCAGAGATCGTGGGTAACCTAAGGGCTTGCTCCTTTTTCTCTGTCTTAGCACTTTTCTTCCTAACACTATTTTAAATGTTATAGATATTATATAATTTATTTAAAACATGACATGGTAATAAGTCATTAAGAATTAGGAGAACCTTAGATTATCTATCTATAATTTTTGATTTGAGGGGCTTCTCCAATAAACATAATAGTTATTTTTATAGCATACCACGTAGTGAACATAATAAACATCATGATACAGTATATACTGGTGATAGCTTATATATAATTTTGTCTTTAATTTATTCAAGGAATGTTTAAGCCAAAGTTTATTCATATTTATATTTATAGAGTACAGTGAGCTGAGTTTATTAATACATTTAGCTAAGGATCTCATGTTACATGCATAATATGGTCTTTAATGTGAATAAGTTCATACTTAATCAATAGTATCCACACTATTATTTTTGTAGTCAACATTTACTGAGAATTAAAATCAATCATATACCATGTTTAATTTTTGCATTATTTTCCAATTGTATTTTATTGGATTTTTCCAGGAAAAAAACATCACAACAAGGTTTTTCAGGCATAATAAATTAGTAAACCCAAAATGACCCGTAGACATAAAGCCCAAAGAAGTTTCAAATAGTGAGATTAACTTTGAGTAAACAGTACCTACTAACTTTCTTATAGAAGATGAAATCTAATTGACCTCTTGACTAATACACAGAAGACACATGGCAAGACAAGCGAAAATAAAATAGTGTAAAAAGAACAGGTGTAGGACCTAGATATTCAACTTTTGGTAGGGGTTAAGTGTCTAAGCCTCATCTGTATCTAATAACCTGGTAGTGGACCAGTATGAACCCCAAGGAGCCCACCCACATTTCCAGCATATATCAGGAGTTTTGTGTATAACTATTGAAGAAAAGCCTGGGTATAATACAATAGAAGTAAAAGTTTATATTGTTTTCGTTATATTGTATACATGGGGAGGTTTTGGCTGCCATTTCCCATATCAAGCACCAGACTTTGTGTTCTTCCCAAAAAGTCTTCCCACTTGTTCATATAGTTGTAGGATAATTGGTAAAGGGGTCTATTAAAAATCTATAAATAAATGCAAAAAATAAAATAAAGATGTTGTAAGGCTGCATTCTGTTGGGGGACGTATACATGGCAGCCGTATATATGGTCAATATACGTCCCCCATAGATGGCAATGGGCGCACGGCGCCCTACGGGGGCGGTGCCCCGTGAAAAGATAGGACATATGCTGTACGCCATATATTCCTAAGGAGAGGGGTGGGGGTGAGCAGTGCTCACCTCCTCCTCCTCTCCCTGCGTGCAACTGGGGGCACCACCGTGCTACGATACGGCGGGCAATGGGCATCTGAATTCAACCTAAGTCAGGATATTTTTGTGCCACGGCTTAGTCATTTGCCCTGTAAGACTAGAGGGCAACCCTGGGTTATTTAAGAACAAGGTCATGGGAGAGTGTTCAGACTGCAAAGAAAAACCGAGGTACGCAATACTACCATATTGCTCTAGCATGCTACATAGGGCATAACAAGTGAAAGGGCGGAAGGGTAGACGCTGTGACCTATATGGCATTCGGATAGATTGGGGCACTCCACAGCTTCTACATTTCCTTCCACCTTTTGTATGCATAGAGAATAGACCATGCCTGAATTCTCTGTAGGTGTGTCTCCCAGTAATATTTCAGTAGGTCTGGTACTGTTAATCCTCATCTATCCCAGTGAGATGTCAGAAGCTGTCAAGACAATCTATGGCATTTGTGCATCCAAATAAACTTTAGGAGAGAATCCTGAGATGCTTGCAACGATCATCTTTACCGCAGCAATGACTACCGAAGATGGAAATCGGAAGTTTATTCTATCTTTTTAATAATTGGAGCAAAGACTCTAATAGAGTAGGAAAGATAATAATATATAGAGATTTATATTAGAAATTAATGTAAACCCCAAGATATGTCAGGGTTCCTGTCTGCCATTTATACTTGTAGTTAAACCTAAGTAATGTGATGGTATCTGTACTGATGTTAATAGGCAATGATTTGGTATTACTTAAATTGAGCTTGCTCTTAAAAGTATGGGGTGGTATGGAGTTGGGTAACAATGAGTAAGCCATTGTCTGCACCCCTTCAAAATCTACAGATATTGACAGACAGACTATTAGCTCCTGCTAATGGTTCTTTGCACAACACAAACAGTATTAGAGAAAGCAGGCATCACTTACACATGTCGTTCCTAACTTCAAACCTCGGGGAGTGGCCATGAGGCAGTTTAATAGAAGCTGACAGGTTGGTATAGAGTCCCTGTATTGCTGCAAGAAAGGGCCATTGGAATCCAAACTTCTCAAGCATGTTATAGGGATTTTCCCACGAAAGAAAATTCTCACGTCTGAATCCTCTAGTTATGTTAACACATTAAAGCTTATTTTAACCCCTTACTTTACAATTTTACTCAGTATTATTGCTGTGTTAGCTCCTATCACTGCTTAGGCTGGTCAGTGCAAAATCCAAGAGTTTTGGTAGGAACTCTCTTAGTCCCTAGACACATTGGGGCTCATTTATTTACCCGGTCCTGTTGCGATCCAGCTGCGCATCCTCGGACAAGGATTCGTGTTTCCGGCGATTCATTAAGGTCTTGTGCCCAATGTCCACCAGGTGTCGCTGCTGCGCTGAGGTCCGCCGAGGTCCGCCAGAGTTCACCATCCTAGTCCTGGTGCATGTAAGTGTGTGTCAAGTGACACTTTTTTTTTAAATGGCGCAATTCCAAATCCGTCAGGTTTTTCAACGGCCACGTCTCCGTTTTTCCTCGCATGCAAGACGGCGCTGATGCAACACAATCCGATGGGCAATTCGTCAATTCAGAATACCCGGCAGAAAAAATGCGATTCGGACCCTTAGTAAATGTGATCAACAATGATCTATCTAGTTCTGTGGGGCTTACATTATCAGTGTTCAGGTGTATCTATGCTTTCTTCTGGCTTCTGACATTGTACTAACACACTGACACATAGAAGGAGAGATGAGACAGATCAGTGATTATGAGATGCATAAGATGTCTATTACACAGAGGCATGACAGATAGAGGCAGACAGACTTTTACGCTGTCATCTCTTCTACATCTCTGTTCTCACAGTTGTGTGCCTGCTTCCCCCCTTCCCCTATATCACTTATTTGCTTGTAGTTTGTAGTTTGCAGCTTCTCTTTTCTCATGATGTGCTGGCAGTAAGTGAGTCACTGAGTGTCAGTAAGAGCTCCGTGCCATACTGCAGGGGGGCGTGGCTACATGCACAGAGCAGAGAGACAGAATCTCAGCAGCATAGAGTCACACAGGAATCCAAGATGTCTAGGGGCAACTGAAATTGTGTACAACAAAAATAGAGAGAGTTTGGACTTAAATGCTTTTTTCCTGGTTAAGCGTTTTTATTAAAAGGGGGAAGATTTTAAAATATGTCCCCATACATGGTATAATTTTACCCAAAAAATAACTGCTTTTTACTTTCTGTAATACTGACTAATTGTCCTAGTGTTTAACAGATAGATATTTTCATAAAAATGTATTTCCTTGTTTAGTAAATTAACATACATATAATATATGCAATCACATTGCCATAACAGTATGCGAACTAACAATATTGCTATAGTTTTGTGAAATGATATGATCTCATTAAAAGTTTAAGTTCTATGCATTGAAAATGAAGAAATCTGTTATAATTGTAAAGGACATATGGTATATACAAAAACAATGTATGTATAATTTTAAGAAACATTTAACACATTGCTATATGGATGCATTTCAATGAAAAACAGTAATATTATTATATACTGCCTGCCATTAAATCTGCCATATTTTACTTACCTACTTACAAGTGTTGCAGAATAACTGAAAGTTATCCACTAAAGTATCACTGCTAGCTAGCCCAAAGACATCAACAAATGAAGAGGAATTTGGAAAAATACCATCCACATTCTGATAATTAAATGATTTACATTGGGGGGTTTAGAAGCTTAACCATGGAAATCCAAAATGTCGAATTCAGTCTTTGCAATGCAAAGGTTGAACTCAGCCCCACCACCAATGGAAAATTAGAACTAAAAACTGAGCTTTGGACATTCTACATTGCTTCTGCAACATATGTCTGCCCCCCCCCCCCCCCAGCCTAAATACATTTCTAAAAAAAAAAAATACATACATTTCTGGTGTTACTAGTGACTTAAATTGTGTAGTGCCTCTGTGTATAATCATCCAAAAAGATTTTATCTTAGTATCAGAACTCTCTGAATAAGTACTGGCTCCATGGTTCTAAGTCTGTGATCCACAAACGGGGCTTCACTGCTTGAGGCTGTAATTAACAGCTTGATCTGCCTCCTTAGGTGAGCAGGGTGTGTGTTCTGTAGAAATCTGGATGATTTCATATTGGCTTGTGTATGTGTCAAGTGATGGGAAAAGAACCAATCAACTAATAGGGTGACATCCCGGAAATCTTCATATACTTATTTTTTTTCTTTTATCCAGTTGCTGATTATACTAGTATCTTGATACTTATGGTGTTACCTTCTGAAGTCTGCTATTGCTTTATTTGCCTTTTTTTCTTTTTTTTTTACTTTTTGCCTTACGGTTCTGTACTTCGTCATCAACTTGGTGTTTCCTTTCTCTTTTCATTGGGTTTGGTTATTCTAGCTTCCTGTCTCCAACAACATACAAGAAAGTAGATAAAGAGTCGTAAGGGGGGCCTGAAAGTTCTTACCTATTTACTTTGTTTTATATACATTTGGGAAAATGTCTAATTCTTATTTTCAACCAACAAGTAGCACTTTGTCTTTATAATAACTTAGTTGAATATTGTTCAGGCCAATAACTTTTAGCTAAATAACAAATGTGTTAGAGTTAAGCTTATTTTGTATAGAAATAATTGATTAATGACAGGTGCAATACCCTTTATTGATAATGTGGATTTTTATTGCAGAACTTGCAGATATAGCTTTAGGAGGGAAAATGGAAATATTACACAGTATTCTGAATTGAGTCATCTTTCAACTCTTACTCCTGGCACTTGAGCAATTTTGTCCAAAATCAATTTAATTAAATGAAAACAAAACAATTTCCAAAAGAGCATATTGATAGATTTTACAGAGGAATTTGTATCATAAATGAGCTATGTGTCAAGAATAACATTGCCAAGAGTCTGTTCTACTATACAAAGAGGCTTACTCATTGATATGCATTCATAACTGCAACATTTCTTAGCATATATATTAATCAACGTCAGTTGCTCTTGAAAAAATCCATCAGTGTATATCATGAATCATTGTGATCACACATTTATTCAAATAGCCCACGGCTAATAAACAAAAGAAATTAAAATAAAAATGTGCAGAATGTCAAGCAGATCAATGCTAACTTATTTGTGTATACTCAAACATTATTCTTACAATCCCCAGGCTATTACAGATTTATTCTTTCAAAGTGATGTTGTAGCAATTAAAAATCAATTGTTCAACACTAGGAAAATACACTGTTTTGTCACATGACTAAACATCCGTGTAAAAACTCCATATTACATCTGGAACTAAAGACTTTAATCTTTAACAGATGATAAATTAAAAGGCAAAATTATAAATTGCCTATGCAGAGGGATGGACCAAACATTTTACATGTATGTGATGTGATATGTGGCAGGAATTTGTAATGTACAAAATTTGTATTAGAATTAGTCTGTCCAGCAAATTTTTGTAGAAAGGGGAACATATAAAGGTCATCAACCAATGAAAACAATCTATTAAAAAATAATAAAATACCCGTGAAATAACCCTCCAATTGTCAGTAGTCATTACATACTTATGGAAGGTTAAAAAAATTACATCAACAAATAATAATAATAATATACAAATAAATAAAGAACTGTGTTATGGATTAGTGGATAGTAAACAGTTGGGATCTACCCGCTATGATTTACATTGACATGTGATGGCCATAGATTTATTAAACAATAAAGGGACTAACCAGTTAATTTGTATCCCAAATTGCTCTATTTTGGCCCTGTTGATGGCCTGGTTAAAAAAAAACTTAGTAAACACAAACAAATACTAGTAAATATTCATAAAGAGGTTAGTCAAACCTATATCAATATGCAAAGCAGTTGTGACAGGGGACGCTAGGTGATCCTCTCAACTATATGGGAAAATACATCGCACAAAAAGAGAACACGAGAGAAATAACATACAAACTATAAAATATGTAAAAAATTGGTAAACAAGTTTATTGATCACAAATCATGATAAAACAAATATGTTAAAAAGTATGGCTACAGGAGAGACCAAAATTTACATAGACAGCAACCAAAGTACATGAGATCAGTAATGGTGAAAGGCATAATAAAGTAACCAACCATTATTAAGTATGCCCATCCAGACAAAAAATGATGTTTACCACATCAATACAATATAGTAACACTTAAGTTAGAACATAGATACATTTAATATGGGATAGTGGTCCGGATTCGTATGACCATGGTTTACTTGGCTTGTGAAATCCCCCAACACGCGTTTCAACCGGCCGGTCTTTCTCAAGGGGTAATGTACCATGCGCATGATTGGACATATGAATCGGACCTGACCAATGGGCTATCGGAAGCTGTCAATTGCGGTAATTCCACCTGTGGGGCCGGCGCATGCTCAGTTGGCCCGCGACCATGTCATCGAGCAGGCTGGGCAGTGACGTCACAGAGGCGGTGTTACCACCGCGTCATGTGATGCCAGTGCCACGCCCCCCGCCCGAGGACTGCAGGACGGGAAAATGCGCGCAACAGGATAGAGTCCAAAAGAACAAAATGATGCTGGAAGCGGAATAACAGGTAATATATGGAACCATCAGAGAATCGCCAAACATATAACCACTCCATATAGTCATATCATGGGGCACAAATTTCAGAGTAGGATGTCATATGCTAAAACATGTTGAGGATCATTGACGTTGCTAATAAGCCCAACCCTTTCATATTCATGTATAGCAGAGCGCAATTTTGATTGGTATTCAAGAAATAGATACATAGTAAATTATAATATGCATATGAGAACCTTATTGCATGATGGGAGTGCACAAATAAATACATTCATGGGAAAGCTGAAGTAATGAATATTGAAGGTGAGAGTAGTGTCATGGTTAAAGATGTAGTTAAAGGCTACCTGGAGCTACCTGGAGCAATGTAAAATGCACCTAGTGGACATAAATATAGAAATGTGTAAGAGTGTAAGTCAGGTGTAAGATGTCAATGAATGTAGATGGTGGTGAGTGTTAAAGCAAAAACAAAATTGAGAGTAAAATATACAAGTGAGGTGTGTGCGTGTAGTGAAAAAACGTGATGGATTGACTGGTAATATTGTTATTAATAGAATTATATATGCTGAACTTAGACTTAGAAAATTAGAAACAAAGAACTGAGAAATGGCACTGTCCATGCTCTATTGGGCCACCAGTTTCTTTCTGTTCATTTAATAAAGCTGAGCCAGTTCTCCTTTGTTTTACTGTGTTTGAATCATAAGTCTGGCATATACTCGATAAAGCTGGGGTGTATTACACCAGTTTCACCGACTGACTGCACATACACTGTGAGCAGCAGACTTAGGTAATTAATAGAGATGAGCGAACACTAAAATGCTCGGGTACTCGTTATTCGAGACGAACTTTTCCCGATGCTCGAGTGCTCGTCTCGAATAACGAACCCCATTGAAGTCAATGGGAGACTCGAGCATTTTTCAAGGGGACCAAGGCTCTGCACAGGGAAGCTTGGCCAAACACCTGGGAACCTCAGAAAAGGATGGAAACACCACGGAAATGGACAGGAAACAGCAGGGGCAGCATGCATGGATGCCTCTGAGGCTGCATAATCGCACCATTATGCCAAAATTATGGGCAACAGCATGGCCATGACAGAGTGACAGAATGAAGCTAGATAGCATCTAAAACATCCAATAATTGACCCTGACACTATAGGGGACGGCATGCAGAGGCAGCGGCAGCAGGCTAGAGAGTGTCATGGCGACATACCCTAAATGGACTCAGGCTTCAAACCAATGGGTGGCAGAGAGGAACCAAAGGAGGTGAGCAAGAAGCGCTCAAATAATATCGGTACATGATAAAAGTTTGCCAGTATATTTTGTGGATTACACAGCAGGGTGGCGACAAAGTTAACATGGAAGCCATGAAAACAACCCAAAATTCTGCCTGACACAGCTCGTTTGATAAGGGGACGATGTATGGAGGCAGTGAACTAGTAGTAGATTAAAGGTGCTGCAGTTAAAACTATGTTAGTTGGATCTTGGCATGGAGCTGGCGCTCCGCTGCCAGGCGAGCTTTCGCCAATCCAAGCCCCTGTCTCTAGGCTACTCCCCAAACAGCACTTCTAAGAACCTTTTGTATAAGATCAAGTGTAGTAGCGTTCTTATAAGTTTAGGATATGCCGGGTGAGGGGAATGTAAACAGATGCGCAAGAAGCGCTGAAATAATATCCCTAAATGGTAAAAGTTTGCAAGTATATTTTGGGGATTACACAGCAGGGTGGCGACAAAGTTAACAACTTTGATGTGGAATGCCCTGTAATAGCTCTTGGGCGGTGTGCCTTTTATCGCCTAGGCTCAGCAGTTTCAGCACCGCCTGCTGTCGCTTAGCGACGGCACTGCTGCTGTGCCTAGAGCTACCGACTGATGGCGCCATGCCCACGGATGGTAATTCGGAGGAGGAGGAGGTGGAGGAGGGGTGGGAGGAGGTATAGTAGGCCTTTGAGACCTGGACCGAGGTAGGCCCCGCAATTCTCTGCGTCGGCAGTATATGACCAGCCCCAGGGTCAGACTCGGTCCCAGCCTGCACCAAGTTAAGTGTAGTAGCGTTCTTATAAGTTTGGGATATGGCGGGTGAGGGGAATGTAAACAGATGCGCAAGAAGCGCATGATGCGCATGGAGCTGGCGTTCCGCTGCCAGGCGAGCTTTCGCCAATCCAAGCCCCTGTCTCTAGGCTACTCCCCAAACAGCACTTCTAAGAACCTTTTGTATAAGATCAAGTGTAGTAGCGTTCTTATAAGTTTAGGATATGCCGGGTGAGGGGAATGTAAACAGATGCGCAAGAAGCGCTGAAATAATATCCCTAAATGGTAAAAGTTTGCAAGTATATTTTGGGGATTACACAGCAGGGTGGCGACAAAGTTAACAACTTTGATGTGGAATGCCCTGTAATAGCTCTTGGGCGGTGTGCCTTTTATCGCCTAGGCTCAGCAGTTTCAGCACCGCCTGCTGTCGCTTAGCGACGGCACTGCTGCTGTGCCTAGAGCTACCGACTGATGGCGCCATGCCCACGGATGGTAATTCGGAGGAGGAGGAGGTGGAGGAGGGGTGGGAGGAGGTATAGTAGGCCTTTGAGACCTGGACCGAGGTAGGCCCCGCAATTCTCTGCGTCGGCAGTATATGACCAGCCCCAGGGTCAGACTCGGTCCCAGCCTGCACCAAGTTAAGTGTAGTAGCGTTCTCATAAGTTTGGGATATGGCGGGTGAGGGGAATGTAAACAGATGCGCAAGAAGCGCATGATGCGCATGGAGCTGGCGTTCCGCTGCCAGGAGAGCTTTCGCCAATCCAAGCCCCTGTCTCTAGGCTACTCCCCAAACAGCACTTCTAAGAACCTTTTGTATAAGATCAAGTGTAGTAGCGTTCTTATAAGTTTAGGATATGCCGGGTGAGGGGAATGTAAACAGATGCGCAAGAAGCGCTGAAATAATATCCCTAAATGGTAAAAGTTTGCCAGTATATTTTGTGGATAACACAGCAGGGTGGCGACAAAGTTAACAACTTTGATGTGGAATCCATGAAAACAACCCAAATTTCTGCCTGACACACCTCGTTTGATAAAGGGACGATGTATGGAGGCAGCTATATGGACGACTTTTGGAGGTAGCAATGGAGACAACGTGTGGAGGCTGCTATGGAGACAATTTAATTTGGATAGTGCCTGTATGTGGCAGTCCCAAACATTTTTCAAACCAGAGGAGCAGGTAGGTGGCCCTCCAGTAAAATGGGATAGATTGAGTGCCTGTATGTGGCAGTCCCAAAAATGTTTCAAACCAGAGGAGCAGGTAGGTGGCCCTCCAGTAAAATGGAATAGATTGAGTGCCTGTATGTGGCAGTCCCAAAAATTGTTCAAACCAGAGGAGCAGGTAGGTGGCCCTGCAGTAAAATGGAATAGATTGAGTGCCTGTATGTGGCAGTCCCAAAAATTGTTCAAACCAGAGGTGCAGGTAGGTGGCCCTGCAGTAAAATGGAATAGATTGAGTGCCTGTATGTGGCAGTCCCAAAAATGTTTCAAACCAGAGGAGCAGGTAGGTGGCCCTCCAGTAAAATGGGATAGATTGAGTGCCTGTATGTGGCAGTCCCAAAAATGTTTCAAACCAGAGGAGCAGGTAGGTGGCCCTCCAGTAAAATGGAATAGATTGAGTGCCTGTATGTGGCAGTCCCAAAAATTGTTCAAACCAGAGGAGCAGGTAGGTGGCCCTGCAGTAAAATGGAATAGATTGAGTGCCTGTATGTGGCACTCACAAAAATTGTTTCAAACAGAGGACCGGGTAGGTGGCCCTCCAGAAAAATTAAATGCATGAAGTACTATAGCAAGAGCCAGTGGGCCCTGTCAAAAAATAGCCAGTTTCCTCTGCTTTACTGTACAAAGAGGAGGAGAAGGAGGAAAATGAGGAGGAGGAGGAGGAGTGGATCAATTATTCAGGTTGAGCTTCCTTCACCTGGTGGAGATTGGAAATTCTGAGAAATCCAGCCTTTATTCATTTTAATAAGCGTCAGCCTGTCAGCGCTGTCAGTCGACAGGCGTGTACGCTTATCGGTGATGATGCCACCAGCTGCACTGAAAACCCGCTCGGACAAGACGCTAGCGGCAGGGCAGGCAAGAACCTCCAAGGCGTACAGCGCCAGTTCGTGCCACATGTCCAGCTTTGAAACCCAGTAGTTGTAGGGAGCTGTGTGATCATTTAGGACGATGGTATGGTCAGCTACGTACTCCCTCACCATCTTTCTGTAAAGATCAGCCCTACTCTGCCGAGACTGGGGACAGGTGACAGTGTCTTGCTGGGGTGACATAAAGCTGGCAAAAGCCTTGTAAAGCGTACCCTTGCCAGTGCTGGACAAGCTGCCTGCTCGCCTACTCTCCCTCGCTACTTGTCCCGCAGAACTACGCACTCTGCCGCTAGCGCTGTCAGAAGGGAAATACTGTTTCAGCTTGTGCACCAGGGCCTGCTGGTATTCATGCATTCTCACACTCCTTTCCTCTCCAGGGATGAGAGTGGGAAGATTTTGCTTGTACCGTGGGTCCAGGAGAGTGAACACCCAGTAATCGGTGCTGGAATAAATTCTTTGAACGCGAGGGTCACGGGATAGGCAGCCTAGCATGAAATCTGCCATATGCGCCAGAGTACCAACGCGTAAGAATTCACTCCCCTCACTGGCCTGACTGTCCATTTCCTCCTCCTCCAACTCCTCCAACTCCTCTTCTTCTGCCCATACACGCTGAACAGTGAAGGACTCAACAATGGTCCCCTCTTGTGTCTCGCCAACATTCTCCTCCTCTTCCTCCTCATCCTCCTCCACCTCCACCTCCTCCGATATGCGCTGAGAAACAGACCTCAGGGTGCTTTGGCTATCAACAAGGGAATATTCTTCCCCCGTCTCTTGTGACGAGCGCAAAGCTTCCGACTTCATGCTGACCAGAGAGTTTTTCAACAGGCCAAGCAGCGGGATGGTGAGGCTGATGATGGCGGCATCGCCACTGACCATCTGTGTTGACTCCTCAAAGTTACTCAGCACCTGACAGATATCAGACATCCACGTCCACTCCTCATTGTAGACTTGAGGAAGCTGACTGACCTGACTACCAGTTCTGGTGGAAGTTGACATCTGGCAGTCTACAATCGCTCTGCGCTGCTGGTAAACTCTGGATAACATGGTCAGTGTTGAATTCCACCTCGTGGGCACGTCGCACAACAGTCGGTGAGCGGGCAGTTGGAGGCGGCGCTGCGCTGCCCTGAGAGTGGCAGCATCTGGGCTGGACTTCCTGAAATGCGCACAGATGCGGCGCACCTTCGTGAGCAAATCAGACAGATTGGGGTATGTCTTGAGGAAACGCTGCACTATCAGATTTAACACATGGGCCAGGCATGGCACATGTGTCAGTCTGCCGAGTTGCAGAGCCGCCACCAGGTTACGGCCGTTGTCACACACAACCATTCCCGGCTTGAGGTTCAGCGGTGCCAGCCACAGATCAGTCTGCGCCGTGATGCCCTGTAATAGCTCTTGGGCGGTGTGCCTTTTGTCGCCTAGGCTCAGCAGTTTGAGCACCGCCTGCTGTCGCTTAGCGACGGCACTGCTGCTGTGCCTAGAGCTACCGACTGATGGCGCCGTGCCCACGGATGGTAGTTCGGAGGAGGTGGAGGAGGGGTGGGAGGAGGAGGAGGCATAGTAGGCCTGAAACACCTGGACCGAGGTAGGCCCCGCAATCCTCGGCGTCGGCAGTATATGAGCAGCCCCAGGGTCAGACTCGGTCCCAGCCTCCACCAAGTTAACCCAATGTGCCGTCAGCGATATATAGTGGCCCTGCCCGGCAGCACTCGTCCACGTGTCCGTGGTCAGGTGGACCTTGTCAGAAACGGCGTTGGTCAGGGCACGGATGATGTTGTCTGACACGTGCTGGTGCAGGGCTGGGACAGCACATCGGGAAAAGTAGTGGCGGCTGGGGACCGAATACCGAGGGGCGGCCGCCGCCATGAGGTTGCGAAAGGCCTCGGTCTCTACTAGCCTATAGGGCAGCATCTCCAGGCTAAGCAATCTGGAGATGTGCACATTAAGGGCTTGGGCGTGCGGGTGGGTTGCACTATATTTGCGTTTCCGCTCCAGCGTCTGGGGTATGGAGAGCTGAACGCTGGTGGATGCTGTGGAGGATCGTGGAGGCGACGATGGGGTTTTTGTGGCAGGGTCCTGGGCAGGGGGCTGACTAGCAGCTGACACAGGGGAAGGAGCAGTGGTGTGCACGGCCGGAGGTGAACGGGCTTGTTGCCACTGAGTGGGGTGCTTAGCATTCATATGCCTGCGCATACTGGTGGTAGTTAAGCTAGTAGTGGTGGAACCCCTGCTGAGCCTGGTTTGGCAAATGTTGCACACCACAGTCCGTCGGTCATCCGGTGTTTCCTTAAAGAACCTCCACACTTCTGAAGATCTAGCCCTCGCCGCAAGAGCCCTCACCACGGGAGCTTCACTAGTTGACAGTGGCGCTGATGCACCAGCTCTGGCCCTGCCTCTCCGTCTGGCCCCACCACTGCCTCTTCCAACCTGTTCAGGTCGAGGACTCTCCTCCGTCTCAGAAGCACTGTGTTCACCCGGCCTCTCAACCCAGCTTGGGTCTGTCACCTCATCATCCTCCGATCCCTCAGTCTGCTCCCCCCTCGGACTTCCTGCCCTGACAACAACTTCCCCACTGTCTGACAACCGTGTCTCCTCATCGTCGGACACCTCTTTACACACTTCCACTACGTCAAGAAGGTCATCATCACCCACAGACTGTGACTGGTGGAAAACCTGGGCATCGGAAAATTGCTCAGCAGCAACCGGACAAGTGGTTTGTGACTGTGGGAAGGGTCCAGAAAACAGTTCCTCAGAGTATGCCGGTTCAAATGCCAAATTTTCCTGGGAGGGGGCAGACTGGGGGGGAGGAGGCTGAGGTGCAGGAGCTGGAGGAGTGGCGATTTCGGTGACATGGGTGGACTGCGTGGAAGACTGACTGGTGGTGGACAAATTGCTCGAAGCATTGTCAGCAATCCACGACATCACCTGTTCGCACTGTTCTGGCCTCAACAGTGCTCTACCACGAGTCCCAGTAACTTCAGACATGAACCTAGGGAGTGTAGCTCTGCGGCGTTCCCCTGCTCCCTCATCAGCAGGTGGTGTCTCACCCCGCCCAGGACCACGGCCTCTGACCCCTGCAGTAGTTGGACGCCCACGTCCCCGCCCTCGTCCTCTACCCCTAGCCCTCGGGTTAAACATTTTTAAAATGAGAGTTATAACTTTATTTTTTTTTTTACTTTTTTTTGTTTTTTTTTGTGTTTTTTTTTTTTTTTTTGTGTTTTTTGTTTTTTTTTGAGTTTTTAAAACCAAACAATGCTATCCTATTGCTATGGCTATTTTCTAGCCAAGTATCAAAGGAAGCACAGTACTATGCCAGATGAGATGACACTGAGTTATTGCCTAATAGAAATCCAACCCCTACTGAATTTTGCCACTTCGGCCTTTGCTATGGATATGTGCGCCACTAAGCGCAGAACACAGCGGTCGCAAGTCCCACTACAAATTGCTCAGAATTGGCAAGTACATGCACTGCAGAAACTACAGCCACCAGCAGATCAACCAGAAATCAAATATATAGAACGCTACTGTAGGCTTCAAGATCAAGAAGCTGTTTGTATTCTCCTATGGCTATTTTCTAGCCAAGTATCAAAGGAAGCACAGTACTATGCCGGATGAGATGACACTGAGTTATTGCCTAATAGAAATCCAACCCCTACTGAATTTTGCCACTTCGGCCTTTGCTATGGATATGTGCGCCACTAAGCGCAGAACACAGCGGTCGCAAGTCTCACTACAAATTGCTCAGAATTGGCAAGTACATGCACTGCAGAAACTACAGCCACCAGCAGATCAACCAGAAATCAAATATATAGAACGCTACTGTAGGCTTCAAGATCAAGAAGCTGTTTGTATTCTCCTATGGCTATTTTCTAGCCAAGTATCAAAGGAAGCACAGTACTATGCCGGATGAGATGACACTGAGTTATTGCCTAATAGAAATCCAACCCCTACTGAATTTTGCCACTTCGGCCTTTGCTATGGATATGTGCGCCACTAAGCGCAGAACACAGCGGTCGCAAGTCCCACTACAAATTGCTCAGAATTGGCAAGTACATGCACTGCAGAAACTACAGCCACCAGCAGATCAACCAGAAATCAAATATATAGAACGCTACTGTAGGCTTCAAGATCAAGAAGCTGTTTGTATTCTCCTATGGCTATTTTCTAGCCAAGTATCAAAGGAAGCACAGTACTATGCCGGATGAGATGACACTGAGTTATTGCCTAATAGAAGTCCAACCCCTACTGAATTTTGCCACTTCGGCCTTTGCTATGGATATGTGCGCCACTAAGCGCAGAACACAGCGGTCGCAAGTCCCACTACAAATTGCTCAGAATTGGCAAGTACATGCACTGCAGAAACTACAGCCACCAGCAGATCAACCAGAAATCAAATATATAGAACGCTACTGTAGGCTTCAAGATCAAGAAGCTGTTTGTATTCTCCTATGGCTATTTTCTAGCCAAGTATCAAAGGAAGCACAGTACTATGCCGGATGAGATGACACTGAGTTATTGCCTAATAGAAATCCAACCCCTACTGAATTTTGCCACTTCGGCCTTTGCTATGGATATGTGCGCCACTAAGCGCAGAACACAGCGGTCGCAAGTCCCACTACAAATTGCTCAGAATTGGCAAGTACATGCACTGCAGAAACTACAGCCACCAGCAGATCAACCAGAAATCAAATATATAGAACGCTACTGTAGGCTTCAAGAAGCTGTTTGTATTCTCCTATGGCTATTTTCTAGCCAAGTATCAAAGGAAGCACAGTACTATGCCAGATGAGATGACACTGAGTTATTGCCTAATAGAAATCCAACCCCTACTGAATTTTGCCACTTCGGCCTTTGCTATGGATATGTGCGCCACTAAGCGCAGAACACAGCGGTCGCAAGTCTCACTACAAATTGCTCAGAATTGGCAAGTACATGCACTGCAGAAACTACAGCCACCAGCAGATCAACCAGAAATCAAATATATAGAACGCTACTGTAGGCTTCAAGAAGCTGTTTGTATTCTCCTATGGCTATTTTCTAGCCAAGTATCAAAGGAAGCACAGTACTATGCCAGATGAGATGACACTGAGTTATTGCCTAATAGAAATCCAACCCCTACTTAATTTTGCCACTTCAGCCTTTGCTATGGATATGTGCGCCACTAAGCGCAGAACACAGCGGTCGCAAGTCTCACTACAAATTGCTCAGAATTGGCAAGTACATGCACTGCAGAAACTACAGCCACCAGCAGATCAACCAGAAATCAAATATATAGAACGCTACTGTAGGCTTCAAGAAGCTGTTTGTATTCTCCTATGGCTATTTTCTAGCCAAGTATCAAAGGAAGCACAGTACTATGCCAGATGAGATGACACTGAGTTATTGCCTAATAGAAATCCAACCCCTACTGAATTTTGCCACTTCGGCCTTTGCTATGGATATGTGCGCCACTAAGCGCAGAACACAGCGGTCGCAAGTCTCACTACAAATTGCTCAGAATTGGCAAGTACATGCACTGCAGAAACTACAGCCACCAGCAGATCAACCAGAAATCAAATATATAGAACGCTACTGTAGGCTTCAAGAAGCTGTTTGTATTCTCCTATGGCTATTTTCTAGCCAAGTATCAAAGGAAGCACAGTACTATGCCAGATGAGATGACACTGAGTTATTGCCTAATAGAAATCCAACCCCTACTTAATTTTGCCACTTCAGCCTTTGCTATGGATATGTGCGCCACTAAGCGCAGAACACAGCGGTCGCAAGTCTCACTACAAATTGCTCAGAATTGGCAAGTACATGCACTGCAGAAACTACAGCCACCAGCAGATCAACCAGAAATCAAATATATAGAACGCTACTGTAGGCTTCAAGAAGCTGTTTGTATTCTCCTATGGCTATTTTCTAGCCAAGTATCAAAGGAAGCACAGTACTATGCCAGATGAGATGACACTGAGTTATTGCCTAATAGAAATCCAACCCCTACTGAATTTTGCCACTTCGGCCTTTGCTATGGATATGTGCGCCACTAAGCGCAGAACACAGCGGTCGCAAGTCTCACTACAAATTGCTCAGAATTGGCAAGTACATGCACTGCAGAAACTACAGCCACCAGCAGATCAACCAGAAATCAAATATATAGAACGCTACTGTAGGCTTCAAGAAGCTGTTTGTATTCTCCTATGGCTATTTTCTAGCCAAGTATCAAAGGAAGCACAGTACTATGCCAGATGAGATGACACTGAGTTATTGCCTAATAGAAATCCAACCCCTACTTAATTTTGCCACTTCAGCCTTTGCTATGGATATGTGCGCCACTAAGCGCAGAACACAGCGGTCGCAAGTCTCACTACAAATTGCTCAGAATTGGCAAGTACATGCACTGCAGAAACTACAGCCACCAGCAGATCAACCAGAAATCAAATATATAGAACGCTACTGTAGGCTTCAAGAAGCTGTTTGTATTCTCCTATGGCTATTTTCTAGCCAAGTATCAAAGGAAGCACAGTACTATGCCAGATGAGATGACACTGAGCTATTGCCTAATAGAAATCCAACCCCTACTGAATTTTGCCACTTCGGCCTTTGCTATGGATATGTGCGCCACTAAGCGCAGAACACAGCGGTCGCAAGTCTCACTACAAATTGCTCAGAATTGGCAAGTACATGCACTGCAGAAACTACAGCCACCAGCAGATCAACCAGAAATCAAATATATAGAACGCTACTGTAGGCTTCAAGAAGCTGTTTGTATTCTCCTATGGCTATTTTCTAGCCAAGTATCAAAGGAAGCACAGTACTATGCCGGATGAGATGACACTGAGTTATTGCCTAATAGAAGTCCAACCCCTACTGAATTTTGCCACTTCGGCCTTTGCTATGGATATGTGCGCCACTAAGCGCAGAACACAGCGGTCGCAAGTCTCACTACAAATTGCTCAGAATTGGCAAGTACATGCACTGCAGAAACTACAGCCACCAGCAGATCAACCAGAAATCAAATATATAGAACGCTACTGTAGGCTTCAAGAAGCTGTTTGTATTCTCCTATGGCTATTTTCTAGCCAAGTATCAAAGGAAGCACAGTACTATGCCGGATGAGATGACACTGAGTTATTGCCTAATAGAAATCCAACCCCTACTTAATTTTGCCACTTCAGCCTTTGCTATGGATATGTGCGCCACTAAGCGCAGAACACAGCGGTCGCAAGTCTCACTACAAATTGCTCAGAATTGGCAAGTACATGCACTGCAGAAACTACAGCCACCAGCAGATCAACCAGAAATCAAATATATAGAACGCTACTGTAGGCTTCAAGAAGCTGTTTGTATTCTCCTATGGCTATTTTCTAGCCAAGTATCAAAGGAAGCACAGTACTATGCCAGATGAGATGACACTGAGTTATTGCCTAATAGAAATCCAACCCCTACTGAATTTTGCCACTTCGGCCTTTGCTATGGATATGTGCGCCACTAAGCGCAGAACACAGCGGTCGCAAGTCTCACTACAAATTGCTCAGAATTGGCAAGTACATGCACTGCAGAAACTACAGCCACCAGCAGATCAACCAGAAATCAAATATATAGAACGCTACTGTAGGCTTCAAGAAGCTGTTTGTATTCTCCTATGGCTATTTTCTAGCCAAGTATCAAAGGAAGCACAGTACTATGCCAGATGAGATGACACTGAGTTATTGCCTAATAGAAATCCAACCCCTACTTAATTTTGCCACTTCAGCCTTTGCTATGGATATGTGCGCCACTAAGCGCAGAACACAGCGGTCGCAAGTCTCACTACAAATTGCTCAGAATTGGCAAGTACATGCACTGCAGAAACTACAGCCACCAGCAGATCAACCAGAAATCAAATATATAGAACGCTACTGTAGGCTTCAAGAAGCTGTTTGTATTCTCCTATGGCTATTTTCTAGCCAAGTATCAAAGGAAGCACAGTACTATGCCAGATGAGATGACACTGAGTTATTGCCTAATAGAAATCCAACCCCTACTGAATTTTGCCACTTCGGCCTTTGCTATGGATATGTGCGCCACTAAGCGCAGAACACAGCGGTCGCAAGTCTCACTACAAATTGCTCAGAATTGGCAAGTACATGCACTGCAGAAACTACAGCCACCAGCAGATCAACCAGAAATCAAATATATAGAACGCTACTGTAGGCTTCAAGAAGCTGTTTGTATTCTCCTATGGCTATTTTCTAGCCAAGTATCAAAGGAAGCACAGTACTATGCCAGATGAGATGACACTGAGTTATTGCCTAATAGAAATCCAACCCCTACTTAATTTTGCCACTTCAGCCTTTGCTATGGATATGTGCGCCACTAAGCGCAGAACACAGCGGTCGCAAGTCTCACTACAAATTGCTCAGAATTGGCAAGTACATGCACTGCAGAAACTACAGCCACCAGCAGATCAACCAGAAATCAAATATATAGAACGCTACTGTAGGCTTCAAGAAGCTGTTTGTATTCTCCTATGGCTATTTTCTAGCCAAGTATCAAAGGAAGCACAGTACTATGCCAGATGAGATGACACTGAGCTATTGCCTAATAGAAATCCAACCCCTACTGAATTTTGCCACTTCGGCCTTTGCTATGGATATGTGCGCCACTAAGCGCAGAACACAGCGGTCGCAAGTCTCACTACAAATTGCTCAGAATTGGCAAGTACATGCACTGCAGAAACTACAGCCACCAGCAGATCAACCAGAAATCAAATATATAGAACGCTACTGTAGGCTTCAAGAAGCTGTTTGTATTCTCCTATGGCTATTTTCTAGCCAAGTATCAAAGGAAGCACAGTACTATGCCGGATGAGATGACACTGAGTTATTGCCTAATAGAAGTCCAACCCCTACTGAATTTTGCCACTTCGGCCTTTGCTATGGATATGTGCGCCACTAAGCGCAGAACACAGCGGTCGCAAGTCTCACTACAAATTGCTCAGAATTGGCAAGTACATGCACTGCAGAAACTACAGCCACCAGCAGATCAACCAGAAATCAAATATATAGAACGCTACTGTAGGCTTCAAGAAGCTGTTTGTATTCTCCTATGGCTATTTTCTAGCCAAGTATCAAAGGAAGCACAGTACTATGCCGGATGAGATGACACTGAGTTATTGCCTAATAGAAATCCAACCCCTACTTAATTTTGCCACTTCAGCCTTTGCTATGGATATGTGCGCCACTAAGCGCAGAACACAGCGGTCGCAAGTCTCACTACAAATTGCTCAGAATTGGCAAGTACATGCACTGCAGAAACTACAGCCACCAGCAGATCAACCAGAAATCAAATATATAGAACGCTACTGTAGGCTTCAAGAAGCTGTTTGTATTCTCCTATGGCTATTTTCTAGCCAAGTATCAAAGGAAGCACAGTACTATGCCAGATGAGATGACACTGAGTTATTGCCTAATAGAAATCCAACCCCTACTGAATTTTGCCACTTCGGCCTTTGCTATGGATATGTGCGCCACTAAGCGCAGAACACAGCGGTCGCAAGTCTCACTACAAATTGCTCAGAATTGGCAAGTACATGCACTGCAGAAACTACAGCCACCAGCAGATCAACCAGAAATCAAATATATAGAACGCTACTGTAGGCTTCAAGAAGCTGTTTGTATTCTCCTATGGCTATTTTCTAGCCAAGTATCAAAGGAAGCACAGTACTATGCCAGATGAGATGACACTGAGTTATTGCCTAATAGAAATCCAACCCCTACTTAATTTTGCCACTTCAGCCTTTGCTATGGATATGTGCGCCACTAAGCGCAGAACACAGCGGTCGCAAGTCTCACTACAAATTGCTCAGAATTGGCAAGTACATGCACTGCAGAAACTACAGCCACCAGCAGATCAACCAGAAATCAAATATATAGAACGCTACTGTAGGCTTCAAGAAGCTGTTTGTATTCTCCTATGGCTATTTTCTAGCCAAGTATCAAAGGAAGCACAGTACTATGCCAGATGAGATGACACTGAGTTATTGCCTAATAGAAATCCAACCCCTACTGAATTTTGCCACTTCGGCCTTTGCTATGGATATGTGCGCCACTAAGCGCAGAACACAGCGGTCGCAAGTCTCACTACAAATTGCTCAGAATTGGCAAGTACATGCACTGCAGAAACTACAGCCACCAGCAGATCAACCAGAAATCAAATATATAGAACGCTACTGTAGGCTTCAAGAAGCTGTTTGTATTCTCCTATGGCTATTTTCTAGCCAAGTATCAAAGGAAGCACAGTACTATGCCAGATGAGATGACACTGAGTTATTGCCTAATAGAAATCCAACCCCTACTTAATTTTGCCACTTCAGCCTTTGCTATGGATATGTGCGCCACTAAGCGCAGAACACAGCGGTCGCAAGTCTCACTACAAATTGCTCAGAATTGGCAAGTACATGCACTGCAGAAACTACAGCCACCAGCAGATCAACCAGAAATCAAATATATAGAACGCTACTGTAGGCTTCAAGAAGCTGTTTGTATTCTCCTATGGCTATTTTCTAGCCAAGTATCAAAGGAAGCACAGTACTATGCCAGATGAGATGACACTGAGTTATTGCCTAATAGAAATCCAACCCCTACTGAATTTTGCCACTTCGGCCTTTGCTATGGATATGTGCGCCACTAAGCGCAGAACACAGCGGTCGCAAGTCTCACTACAAATTGCTCAGAATTGGCAAGTACATGCACTGCAGAAACTACAGCCACCAGCAGATCAACCAGAAATCAAATATATAGAACGCTACTGTAGGCTTCAAGAAGCTGTTTGTATTCTCCTATGGCTATTTTCTAGCCAAGTATCAAAGGAAGCACAGTACTATGCCGGATGAGATGACACTGAGTTATTGCCTAATAGAAGTCCAACCCCTACTGAATTTTGCCACTTCGGCCTTTGCTATGGATATGTGCGCCACTAAGCGCAGAACACAGCGGTCGCAAGTCCCACTACAAATTGCTCAGAATTGGCAAGTACATGCACTGCAGAAACTACAGCCACCAGCAGATCAACCAGAAATCAAATATATAGAACGCTACTGTAGGCTTCAAGATCAAGAAGCTGTTTGTATTCTCCTATGGCTATTTTCTAGCCAAGTATCAAAGGAAGCACAGTACTATGCCGGATGAGATGACACTGAGTTATTGCCTAATAGAAATCCAACCCCTACTGAATTTTGCCACTTCGGCCTTTGCTATGGATATGTGCGCCACTAAGCGCAGAACACAGCGGTCGCAAGTCCCACTACAAATTGCTCAGAATTGGCAAGTACATGCACTGCAGAAACTACAGCCACCAGCAGATCAACCAGAAATCAAATATATAGAACGCTACTGTAGGCTTCAAGAAGCTGTTTGTATTCTCCTATGGCTATTTTCTAGCCAAGTATCAAAGGAAGCACAGTACTATGCCAGATGAGATGACACTGAGTTATTGCCTAATAGAAATCCAACCCCTACTGAATTTTGCCACTTCGGCCTTTGCTATGGATATGTGCGCCACTAAGCGCAGAACACAGCGGTCGCAAGTCTCACTACAAATTGCTCAGAATTGGCAAGTACATGCACTGCAGAAACTACAGCCACCAGCAGATCAACCAGAAATCAAATATATAGAACGCTACTGTAGGCTTCAAGAAGCTGTTTGTATTCTCCTATGGCTATTTTCTAGCCAAGTATCAAAGGAAGCACAGTACTATGCCAGATGAGATGACACTGAGTTATTGCCTAATAGAAATCCAACCCCTACTTAATTTTGCCACTTCAGCCTTTGCTATGGATATGTGCGCCACTAAGCGCAGAACACAGCGGTCGCAAGTCTCACTACAAATTGCTCAGAATTGGCAAGTACATGCACTGCAGAAACTACAGCCACCAGCAGATCAACCAGAAATCAAATATATAGAACGCTACTGTAGGCTTCAAGAAGCTGTTTGTATTCTCCTATGGCTATTTTCTAGCCAAGTATCAAAGGAAGCACAGTACTATGCCAGATGAGATGACACTGAGTTATTGCCTAATAGAAATCCAACCCCTACTGAATTTTGCCACTTCGGCCTTTGCTATGGATATGTGCGCCACTAAGCGCAGAACACAGCGGTCGCAAGTCTCACTACAAATTGCTCAGAATTGGCAAGTACATGCACTGCAGAAACTACAGCCACCAGCAGATCAACCAGAAATCAAATATATGGAACGCTACTGTAGGCTTCAAGAAGCTGTTTGTATTCTCCTATGGCTATTTTCTAGCCAAGTATCAAAGGAAGCACAGTACTATGCCAGATGAGATGACACTGAGTTATTGCCTAATAGAAATCCAACCCCTACTTAATTTTGCCACTTCAGCCTTTGCTATGGATATGTGCGCCACTAAGCGCAGAACACAGCGGTCGCAAGTCTCACTACAAATTGCTCAGAATTGGCAAGTACATGCACTGCAGAAACTACAGCCACCAGCAGATCAACCAGAAATCAAATATATAGAACGCTACTGTAGGCTTCAAGAAGCTGTTTGTATTCTCCTATGGCTATTTTCTAGCCAAGTATCAAAGGAAGCACAGTACTATGCCAGATGAGATGACACTGAGTTATTGCCTAATAGAAATCCAACCCCTACTGAATTTTGCCACTTCGGCCTTTGCTATGGATATGTGCGCCACTAAGCGCAGAACACAGCGGTCGCAAGTCTCACTACAAATTGCTCAGAATTGGCAAGTACATGCACTGCAGAAACTACAGCCACCAGCAGATCAACCAGAAATCAAATATATAGAACGCTACTGTAGGCTTCAAGAAGCTGTTTGTATTCTCCTATGGCTATTTTCTAGCCAAGTATCAAAGGAAGCACAGTACTATGCCAGATGAGATGACACTGAGTTATTGCCTAATAGAAATCCAACCCCTACTTAATTTTGCCACTTCAGCCTTTGCTATGGATATGTGCGCCACTAAGCGCAGAACACAGCGGTCGCAAGTCTCACTACAAATTGCTCAGAATTGGCAAGTACATGCACTGCAGAAACTACAGCCACCAGCAGATCAACCAGAAATCAAATATATAGAACGCTACTGTAGGCTTCAAGAAGCTGTTTGTATTCTCCTATGGCTATTTTCTAGCCAAGTATCAAAGGAAGCACAGTACTATGCCAGATGAGATGACACTGAGTTATTGCCTAATAGAAATCCAACCCCTACTGAATTTTGCCACTTCAGCCTTTGCTATGGATATGTGCGCCACTAAGCGCAGAACACAGCGGTCGCAAGTCTCACTACAAATTGCTCAGAATTGGCAAGTACATGCACTGCAGAAACTACAGCCACCAGCAGATCAACCAGAAATCAAATATATAGAACGCTACTGTAGGCTTCAAGAAGCTGTTTGTATTCTCCTATGGCTATTTTCTAGCCAAGTATCAAAGGAAGCACAGTACTATGCCAGATGAGATGACACTGAGTTATTGCCTAATAGAAATCCAACCCCTACTTAATTTTGCCACTTCAGCCTTTGCTATGGATATGTGCGCCACTAAGCGCAGAACACAGCGGTCGCAAGTCTCACTACAAATTGCTCAGAATTGGCAAGTACATGCACTGCAGAAACTACAGCCACCAGCAGATCAACCAGAAATCAAATATATAGAACGCTACTGTAGGCTTCAAGAAGCTGTTTGTATTCTCCTATGGCTATTTTCTAGCCAAGTATCAAAGGAAGCACAGTACTATGCCAGATGAGATGACACTGAGTTATTGCCTAATAGAAATCCAACCCCTACTGAATTTTGCCACTTCAGCCTTTGCTATGGATATGTGCGCCACTAAGCGCAGAACACAGCGGTCGCAAGTCTCACTACAAATTGCTCAGAATTGGCAAGTACATGCACTGCAGAAACTACAGCCACCAGCAGATCAACCAGAAATCAAATATATAGAACGCTACTGTAGGCTTCAAGAAGCTGTTTGTATTCTCCTATGGCTATTTTCTAGCCAAGTATCAAAGGAAGCACACTACTATGCCAGATGAGATGACACTGAGTTATTGCCTAATAGAAATCCAACCCCTACTGAATTTTCCCACTTCGGTCTTTGCTATGGATATGTGTGCCACTAAGAGCTAAACACAACGGTAGCAAGTCCCCCTGCTAATTCCTCACAAAATGGTAAAAGATGCAAATTAAAATAAAAAAAGTAGAACGTTATTGTAGCCCTAAGAAGGGCTGTTGGGTTCTTTGAGAATCACTCCTGCCTAACAGTAAGCTAATAGAACACCCTAACGCTTTCCCTGAGCAGCAGCAGCTCTCTCCCTAGCGGCATCCAGAGACAGAATGATCCGAGCAGCGCGGCCAGCGGCTAGTCTATCCCAGGGTCACCTGATCTGGCCAGCCAACCACTGCTATCGACGTGTAAGGGTACCACGTCATGCTGGGTGGAGTGCAGAGTCTCCTGGCTTGTGATTGGCTCTGTTTCTGGCCGCCAAAAAGCAAAACGGCGGGAGCTGCCATTTTCTCGAGCGGGCGAAGTATTCGTCCGAGTAACGAGCAGTTTCGAGTACCCTAATGCTCGACCGAGCATCAAGCTCGGACGAGCATGTTCGCTCATCTCTAGTAATTAAGTTTTTTTTAATGTGGCTTCAACAGTTTTATTATAGGGAGATTTGGGACAATAAACCATAAGTCTGTAAATATCTTAGTATGGTTGAGTGTTCCAAATCCCCTTTATGGTTATAAAGCAAGTTTAATTTTAGTACATTTCTTTTATTGCAGTCTCAACCCTGATATGAACACCAACTATTCTGTCACCTGAAACACAGTTGTTCGTGGTGCACAGTTTGCCCCTTAAGGAGCTACTCACAGTATAAGACCGGTCCACACAGTCTTTGAAAAAGTCCACAGAAATAGAGAAAATAATTTCACTATGACCGGAACTCCCAATAATATTCTTATTAATCATTATTCCATCTTAAACCACTGATAAACAGCACCAATCCTCAGTTTCTCCTGCTGAAAGTATGTCACCATTCAGACTAGCAACATCGCACTCTCATCATCCTCCTTTAATTATATTGTAGCTGGAAGAAAATATGCAGGCAGATGGTGTGGTATGTTCCAACAAAGTTAAAATTTATTTCAGTTCATCATACTCACGAGAGTCAATAAAAAATGTGCATATCACAAGTTCAATTAATGGGACGCTAGCTTTCCTATCCGCCCGACCCAGCCGGCAAGGCTTCTTCCGGAGTGTTGAAGAAGCCTTGCCGCTAAAACCCTGGGTCGGGCGGACCCTCCGTCATAGTGAAATTATTTTCTCTATTTCTGTATTCTGTCACCTGTAGCCCCTTCCTTCTTTTGTACCACCCTAGATTATGACATTTCCTGCACTAAATAATGTGAGGGATAGTAGGGTAAAGCCAAAGTGAAAGTCAGCAAGTCATGTCAGATCAAGAAAGCACCTACCAAAGTTCACATGCCCCGAGTACAAAAAAAATCCCTACCCATATCACAATTCAACAGACTCAGTAGGATAGTGAGTGAACCTACCAAAAAGACCAAAAAATGAATGACATGGCCAACAAGTTCTCCCAGAGAGGGTACCCCCGCAAATTGTTACAAGAGACACAAACAAAGTGTTTGTCAATGGTACAACCACAACCTAAAAAAAACCTCTAGTCGTATCCTATTGATACAGCAATACCACTAATTTTTGACCCTCCTTACTAGAAATATGAATAAACACTGGTCTCTCCTGCAAAAAGCATATCCCAAGATCCAAGAATTCGAGGAACCACCTTTGATGTGTTATAAACACACTAAGAATCTAAAAGACTCTTTAGTTAGAGCAGACATTGGGTGTTTTTCAAAAGTGTCAAAACAGACCTTTTTAGCAACCCCCAAGAAAGGAACTTTCCCGTATCTATATTGTAACCAGTGTTCTTCAGTGATCAAGGGTGAATATTTTAACCACCCCAGAACTGGACAGCGTTATCCGATAAAGGGTTACTACACATGTAACTCTCAATTTGTGGTATATCTGCTGAAGTGCCAATGTGGACTAAGATATGTTGGGGAAACAATCAACCCAATAAAGGACAGAATAAGTAAACATAAGTCCACCATCCGTACAAATCAAAATTTACTTCCTGTACCAGCTCACTTCAACTCCCACCACCACCATCCTTCGCAATTGCGATTTCAGGTAATTGAACAAATTGAAATGCCAAGGCGAGGAGGAAATTGTGCGGCTTTTCTACGCCAGAGAGAAGCGTACTGGATACATACTCTTCAGACAATTGAACCAAAGGGACTCAATTGTGCCTATGACCGATCATTTTCTTAATATATTCTTTCATGTAATGTATATTTGTTGACTATGAAGATGATTCTTTCTCTAATTTGTCTTACTTTTGCTTTTCAGAAAAAATAGATTATACGTGGATATGGTCAATGTGACTGACCCCTACACATAGATTCGTGGTTAATGGTAACTGTATACACATATTATAGTAATGTTAACATACATTATAGTATCCATTGTACAAATTACTTATCTCTCACTGCAGTTACCCACTCCTATTCATGCCTCTATGATCTTTGAAGAGGCTTTCTCTTCTAAATATACCCTAATAGTCTCATATCTCTCCTGCCTATATCCTATACTCCTCTTTATTCTCTTTACATGATTCACTATTTACATACACACTCTGATATACCATCCTGCTAATTCTTTACTCAGTCCCATTTAAACATCTCCATCCACACCACATCCCTTTATATCTATACAACTCTAACATATAAAACACCCTATGTTATATACTTAAGTAGTCAACATGCTTATATACATACTCTTCCTATTCTACGCTATGGCCGTGCCAGTGAAGAGCCACGCTCTTGCAAATGTCCCCGACTCCGGGGACGCGGACCGCACTCCTCCGGTGCACATGCACGCCGTGTGGCGCGACTCCATAGTGACCTGATACTTTAGGTCTGGGATTGCGCCCTTAGCCCGCATCCGCACTTTCGGTCTCTCGGACGCTCGCTTTCACTGGCTCGGCCCCCATTAGTACGTGCTTATAAGCATGAGACACACAGGCACAGGCCCTCCTGCTGCCACCTGAGCCCACACACAGCTACTTCTTCCAGTAAGTATCCGCCCCTTGTGTTCCCCAATGCCTTTGCCTTCAGTGTTTTTTTCCCCAATGCTTGTTTTCTACCATCTCTCCTCCCATTTCCTTTCAGGTGCTTGTTGCATATAATATCCATATAGATCATCTAGTTCTCCCTATCTCCTGTCTTCTTTATAACCCTGTTACAAGTACATATAGATAAGATGATGTCATCATACCTTTTGGTCAGTCTCCACCAACTTTTTTACATCTACTCCACTTGACAAGTTTATACACTTACTTCGGACATATACCTCTTGTATACCAGCAGTACTATACATTTTCTTCCATATACTCATTCATGATGTTCAATATAATCATTCAAATGTATATATCAATATATCTATATACCAAAATGCTAACCATGCTCTACTTTCTACATCAGTTGCAGATCGTGCTTGACAAAGGTCGATTCAGACCGAAACGTTGCTAAAAGGAATCTTGTGATCAGTTGCTACAATATATGATTCTTTAAAATTTTGTGGTGGAGCTGTAAATAACATGATTTGAATTAAAAGAAAAATGAAAAAAATCAACATAGGATGTGTGCTACGTTCTTCTCTACTAGATGAAGAAAGTATGTCAGGGGCAGGGCTTGGCAGCTTACATGAATAGCCACATGAGAGAGCAGCTCCGTCTCCAAAGTGTCTACACAAGCAAATTACCCCATTTAACCAGCAAAGATTTTCCCTCCATGATGCAGCATACATATCCTCCTTCCTTGTGAGTCTTTGAAAGACGTCTTGAAAGACTGTAATTTTTCCCACGGATCTGTGCCAAACTTTGTGAGTTGAGGTCCTCCACCAACCCTTAACCGAACTTCAGTCTGGTTCATGTCTGGGTTTTGGTAAACAGCCACTCCATGAGGGAATAATGGGGGGCGATGATCCTCCCCAAGTTGGTGGCATGCATTTAAAGAGATAATACCAGTGATGGGTGTAACTGATGGGGGTTCAGGTCCAGGTAAGGAACACAGATCCGAACCAAATTTTCAATTTCTGTTTCAGCCAAGTGGCACCAAAGTTATAAGGAGGTGTATACAAAATACCTCATTATGATTATGCATTCCTAAATGAAACAAAAACAGATGAGGGTTATGATCCTTAACATGCTTACTAGGTAAAAGGTTTATTCTTGACACGTTTCACTTCATTTCATAACTTACCTGAGGAGGCATGTAGTTTAATGTGCATGTAGTTTAATGGTGTAGATTTTAAGGTAGACCAGGGATAGGGTTAGCTAGAGTTAGCTTGTTTTGAACTATATCACTTTGGTGTACAAACTAATATAGCTCTTTTCTTCATATATTGGTTAGTGAGGCCTTTACTGCCTGTGGTAAGATGTATCCTTTTGTTGTCCATTCTAAGCTTCCATTGCATTCAATTGCAGATGCATTATGAAATAGACAGGTTTTGTATTTACTTGTCTACACATGCATATTTGTCTCTTTGGTGTCCTGTGGTTGTGTTTTTCTGGCCACTGTAGAATGAAATATAAAACTTTTATCCCTGGTTGTGGTCAGTGCCAGAGAATAACTTTGTTCTCAGCTTTATGTTTTCTTGGTTATTACATACCTTGTTTATCCAAGAAGCCACATTTGCTGTACATATATGGTAGATATTTGGGTTTTGAATATGGCACCCACCTGCTCAGGAACTGGGCATGCACACTGCTACAGTGTCCAAAATACCTCAGATACTGAAGTCAGGTCTCCGTGGTTGGCACTACAGACTTGCAACGCTGGAGTCATGGTTTCAAGTCCCATCCAGGACAACATCTGCAAAAAGTTTGTATGTTCTCTCCGTGTTTGCGTGGGTTTCCTCTGGGTTCTCCAGTTTCCTCCCACAATCCAAAACATACTGGAAGGCTGATTAGATTGTGAGCCCCATAGGGACAGGGATTGATTTAGGAATAAAGGAATTGGAATGGAATGGCTTTACTGCAGAGAGATTATGGTAACCATGTAATTGCCCTGGTAGTCCAGAGCCTGCCAATTGTATGTTGCTAATGCAACATATATTTAAACCAATGAATGAAACAAGGATGCATATTTATGTTACTAAAATGATTAAATTATAGAGAAGGATGAAAAATGAATCGGTAAAACCTATAAAATACCTTCCCAAAACTTCTATAATTAGGCAATTAATTATAAATCCCACAATCGAAAACAAAGCAAGTTGTTATGTGGAAATGTATTGCTAAGAAAGATTAATTTCTCTGGATTACATATTGATTGTAAAATTTATTTGAGTATGATTGTGGATGGATTATTGAGATTTGGTGTAGGTCATTCACTGGAGCTATCAATGTAGAACTTTCTGTGGTGGACGTTGTTTGATGGTGGTCTATAGTTCAAGCAACAACTACATGTTAAAGCCCAATAGAGCTACACCTCACTCTCATTTTCTGATTTTTCCAATTTTTTTTGTTGTAGCCATGCTGATCTACAGATAATATACCATAAAGACTATACAGTGAAAACTACAAAAAGTAAACATCTAGGGAAATTCTTTATCTGTTTATCTGTTCCCCAATTCCACTGTATTATTTTTTTTAGGTCCCATTGTATGGTACAACTAAAATGTATAATCAGAAAACTAGCCCTTGCATGACTCTATTGATGTAAATATAAAAAGTTTTGGCTTTATTCTAAGGATAGAAAAAAATAAAAGTCCAATAAAAATTTTACTTTCAGCAGCTGAAGGAAATCTACCATCAAAATAAAGCATGATAAACCGGGGACACTTACTGACACTAATAGATTCAGTGGGTGGAGACTAACCTCTTCCTGTATCTGCCCTGAACTGAGCCCAATTCACTCTGCCCACAGTTCCCATGTTACCTTCAATTCTCTCATTAAATAATTTAGCAAAAAATAACAATGAGATTCCTACAGTAAATCCACTGAACACTGTATAGTGCACATACAGAATGTAAATGGTGATAAGCTTAGCAGCTTTCATAACATGGAGCAGTAATAGAAATCATAAGTAAAACAGTTATATGAAGTATATAGTCTGTGTGAGCACTAAGGGTTAATTGCTTCTCTGCACAGGGCTGATAGTGCTGAGTATAAATCAGGGGGAGAGGTGTAGCATGAGCTGAAAAGAGAGACAGAGATATTTATGTAGAATCAAAGACAGTGATGGAGCAACTGATGAACAGGGTAGGTCTTGTACCTTACTATTCTGTGTCGGAGACATCTGTATCAACATCACTTGAAACATTCAGCTCTGCTTTACAAATAGAGAACATTGTGACATGACCTTTCCCTCCTTCCACTTCTATTAGCATGGAGTAGCCACTCCTCCCCTCTTTTACTCCATATCTTGTTTACCAATAAGAGAAACCATAAACACCAGGAAAAGTTGTTCCACATCCCAAGAGCTACTAATTTGTTAAAAAAAAACAGTTGTGCTTTAATGTAATTTTTTATGTTTTTTTACATAACTGTTTCTCCCCCTGGAAATTCTTTATAATCACTGCATTTCGGATTCCTGATGGATGGTTCCACCATTTTACATAGTGTGATTCTTGAGCCTACAGCTAACGACTGGGTCCAGTTTCTTCAAGATTACAGCTAGTACAGTTTTTTCAGCTTGTTGGATTGAAAGCACATTCATTTGCAGAAGCACCCAGGGTCTCAAATTTTTCAATTATAATCAATACTTTTCAGTGGCCTTATTGGCTTTGGCCAACAGAAATCGCTGGTTTGTATGTGTCGATATTGGGGCCAATGGGAACTCTGCATATGCTGCTGTATGTAGTGCTTCCAAATTGGGTAATAGGTTTTGCTCCAACCAGCTCACCCTTCCTTAGCCAAGATGTCTGTTTGGATCTTGTGGACATTCTTGTGGACACTTTCATGGCAAAATTATAGAGATCACTTTTGTGAAAAGGACTAGTGCCTCGGTGCATATTTTGTACAGTGGAGCATGTTCTGATGGGAGGAGGTCAGCCACACGCTGGTTGAATTTATAAATATTGTGGTAGTCTTACCCCTGTTTCTGAACCATTTGTGGGACCCCAAATAATACTATCTTGCAAGTCATGAGGTCCTCTTCAGGGATAAGATCACTGAAGAGAGTCGCGGTATATTGTATTGTCAAATAGCCTGTAGATAGCAACTTATGCTCCAGAAATTGAATGTCTTCTGCTGTTTCTTCTCTGCTGCTATGGTAAAATATTTATTTCTTAGCCAGGAAGCTAATTGGACAAGGCTGGTGTGGCTGGTACCTCTAAGTATCCCTACAGTACACAGCTGACACCGGCAGGGAACCACTGGCACTGATTACGGCAGTTAACCTGTTAGGTTAGACCACGGCACCTAACAGGTATGTTTCAGGGTGGCACAATCTTTAAATAGTGCTGATTGGCTAACACATCTTTCATTAGTAATTCTAGTTCTAATATTTAAAATATACTGCAATGCAGTTGTATTGTATAAGTGATCAGGCTTCCCTGGGTTTAAATACCCTAATGGGCCTGACATAATAGGAAAAGAATGTAAAAGGTTTTAGAAAATTAGCAAAAAATAAAAAAAACTATGTAAATTTTGTATTGCTGCAATCACACTGTTCCAAAGAATAATAGAGAGGTGTCATCTTGACTCCATATTGAAAACCATAGAGGTAAAGCCCATCAGAATGTGGTGTTTTTATTGCCAATTTCCAGCTTCACAGTACATGACACAGAATAGTTAATGGAGCCACATATAACAAGTCAGTATATAGTTTTATAAACAAAATAAATCAAAACATTATCACTTGTGGAAGGAGAGGAGTGCAAAACAGAAAGCAAAAAAACTAAAAAAAACTTAGTCCTAAAGTCTTGGGTTAAATAAAGTTATAAAAAATTGCACATGTATCTTTTAGTTTGTCTACTCATTGACCGTGTTCTTTCTCTCACATAAGGCTAATATAGATATTACTCTCTAATGACTTTATATGAAATAACAAATAACTGTGTATGTGTAATTATTCCCAGCCCTTTAAACCAACAAACTTTCAAGTGGAGATAAATGAATTCTTGTCAGTCTAGCAGCAAGATCTTAGCTACAAGCAAGACAGCTGGTGGCGTTCATAGCTTTAAATGTACAATATACTGCAGGAGGTTGGTGAATGAGAACTTGAGATATTGTTCATAATGCTTTTTATTGTACTTTGTTGACAGATTTTACAGAAGCAGATTGCGTAATTAATTTGGACATAGATCTTTTTCCTTTGCGCCATTCTGTTTCCGCTTTTGATTTAGGGTCATAACAAATGAACTAGACTAACACATATGCCACAGAGATTTCTTGAAATGAGACCTGGCATCTTTTTGGTATTTTGCCACAAAAGAAACTGGTAGGACACAACAGAGAACTTTTTACATTTACAATAGGCATCATAACAATTTACAAAATAGTGTTTTAATATTTAGCTAAATTAAATACTTTGCTTTGACGGCTTTTATTGTACAAATTTATTTGCTCTCTGTAAAAATCTGCTCCTACGTCACTTGTTTCAGGTTAACCCTGCACCATTGTTTTTAACATACAAGAAATTGTACTGTTTGTGCAATTAGTCATAAAAATTGAATTCAAAATACAGCTAAGTTGCACTCATAGAGACATAAAAAAAATAGGGTTGTCCAGCGAGACTGAAGGTGTAGGAGTCATCCAATGGAGAGGAAAAAAACTGAATTGCTTCATGTCCATGTGATTTTCTTCATTCGGTGAGCTGTATCCAAACTTTTTTACTTGTAAGTTGCACTCATCACATTCGATTCCCTTCAAATATTGGTAAATAATGTGCTCAACAATAGGCACTGTATCTTAAACCCCAAAACAGAAAAAAAAATTAATATAATGTTGGCACAGGTACAGTATCAAAAAAAGGTTTAATGGATAAAAGATGCAAGTAAAAACAATTTTCCAGATTATATTGTAATATACCACATTTCATACTTCACTAATAATATTAGGTATTTCAACTATATAAAACATATAAGATACAGAGAGAAAAAGATAAAATGAATTACTTTGACAATATGCCAAAACTTTTTTATTTTGTCAACCTATTTGAGGTCTAAATGGGAAAGCCTATATGGGCTTTCTATGAAAAGCATGGTTGCTCTGTAGATGTTCAACCATAGCGTATTCATATAAATCCTATTCTTCCAAAAAGGAACTTCTTGCCATTCCACCATCTACTAACCAACTTAACCCTGATCTCTCCATTTCTGTATGTGCTGTCACTATAACTCAGAGGCAACAGGCCCTACTGCCTTGGGGGTGTGCTGGACCTCTTCTTTGCACCATATTTTCAATATGTTGCTTGCTCTTGCCAGATGCATGTTAACAAAATTTCTAGAATCCCACTATTTCTTACAATTGAAACCTCTAAACTAATAACTATTTCTTTGATTCACTCTCTTCTTGACTCCAGTAACTATCTACTAATTGATTCCTCCAGTATATACCAGTCACTGGACAGGTTGCCTGTCTCCTTTTTAATACAGTTTAGATTAATCACCCTCATCCACAAAGCTCTGTAAGATGCTGCACCTATCCTTCATCCTGTGCTCTTTGATCCACCAGTGATCTTGGATTATTTTCTTCCTAATTCGAACCTCCCACTCACGTCTTCAAGACTTTTCTCAAGCCACACCAATTCTCTGGAATGCCCTATTTCAAGCATCAAATATGCTCTTAAAACCCATTTCATTAGGCAGGCACTCACACACTTGCTAACTGCATGCACTTTAACTCTCTCTTTATTAACCAATTCAGAGTACTTTCACCATTTGTTATCAGGAAAATACCAGTTACCAAGCTACAGGCTTCTCTGCAGTCCCACTGACTTTGGACTTTGTATATCATTATACAAGCTCTTATATGTCTTGTATCACCTCCTTTTTCCTCATAGACTGTAAGCTCTTGTGAGCAGGCCCTCATTCCTATTGTTTCATATCACTGTTATTAGTCTGCAATGTCTTATTTTATTTGGATATGTTCCCCAGAATCTAGAAAGCGCTACGGAAGTTGATGCCGCTATATAAATAAAGATAATTATTATTAACTTATTGTACCTCTACCAACATTATATTATTTATGAAAATTGAATTGTCCACTGGATTGAGAAAGTTTTCTTTTGACTGATTGCTGGTAATAAATAGAAAATAAAATATGGCCTATGAGCCAATGGGAGGAATGGGTAAGAGAATAAAATATATAATACCTAGTAGAAATATTACCCGACTTCCAAAAAGCAACCTAGTTATTTGCATGAAGAAGCTGAGCTAGCTCCAAACACTGTTTTAGTGGTGGGTACAATCAGGATGTTCCTGGGGCAGACCTGAATAAGATCAAAGGCAACATTTGAGTGCCCCACTGAGGACACTTTAACAACGAAGTCTGAAATTAACTTATGCAACATAGTTGCATTCAGTTCCTGAAGAAACACACATCACAATGTAGATTTTGGTTTGCCTGAAAGACCTGCCTTTTTAATGGGCATTGTATATTATTTAAGACAATATAGATAACGTGTGAGTATGAGCCATCAGGACCCAACCAACGTCTCGTGGAAAAAGGAGGAAAAGCAACGAGAAATAGAGAGAATAAAAGCTAAATAACCATCAAAAGTAATTATCAGCATAGCCTAACCAGGAAGCAAAGGCAATATTAGGGAGATGGCACCCAGGCCTATCAATACCAAAAACCCTGGGAGTTTGCCTAAGATCCTTGGGAGAGCATATCCTCATTTAATAGGAGTAATTTAGAGTTGCACTTAACCACAATCAGTGCTAAGAAAACGAGTACAGTAGTCAGATACAAAATGGAAGAAAACTGGATATTTTAGTCAGGGTAGATCTCAAGGTAGTGAGTTTAAGGAACAAAAATTTTGGCTGGTAGAGAAGAGATGTTTTGCTAAAAAAAATACAGAACCAGATGACAAAGAACTACACCACTCCATGGTTTCTTTTTAAAGGTGACAGCTGCCAAAGGAGAGAAGTGATGTGGAGACTTTGCTGGAGACTGTGTGTCACTGTGAGATAGGCCCACTGTGTCACAATGAGGCCCATTTACTCTTGCAGATAGTAACCTTTTCTCGCAAAGCAAAACTGTAGGAATGATTCTGGTAAGTACAAACCAGATTGAATGGAAAGGCCTTTCTGTATTGTATTCCATGTTTTGGTAAGGGCTACAAAATCAGTTTCACAGATTTATGTTTCTGGAGCCAGGTCAGTAAAGATTCAGCTGGATTGCCTCCAAAGCTGTAACCAACTTCAGGACAGGCATGTCCACTTTAAGCAAAAAACTGATATGGCTTGTCTAATTAAAAGTTATACAATTATCTATATACTTTCTAGACTTTATAGATTTGTATAAAATAACAGCAAGCAGAGATCTAGAAAACTGTGAGGTTTTGATGCAGAAAGTATATTCGAAAATTGTATACCTTTTTCTTACTCCAGTAAAATATACAATCTATGCACACCAAAATGCAGTTAAGGATTTATTTAGGTTCATGGCCAGGTTTCAAATATATAGTGTGAACGTTTTTGGCTGACGCAGGAACACAGAGGCCGGCAGAGAAAGCGGAAATGAGGTGAGTGAAGATGTGTATGCGCCTAGGTCTAGTGCAAAAGTACTCCAGGGAAGTGGGGTGTGTTTGATGAAGCTAAAAACATTCACACCTATTAAGGTAGATCCGGTGGCAGGTTGATCTAATGTATAGTAGGATAGTAGGGGCTAATCTCTTAGGCCCCCGTAACTTTTATTTCATAATAAAATATTTTATTACCCTGATATGTAATTTGCTGAAAGAGGCTACTGGGGAATGAAGTAGCTGATGCTGAAGCAACACGGCGCAGCTACTCCACCCACCAGTAGTCTTTTTCGATCCTCCTACCAAGACATCTTCTGTGCGCAGCTCCTCGTAACTGTGTGCACTTGTTTTGCACTAGTTCAGCGTATGCACAGTAGATCCGGCTTTGGAGCTGAGACCGCACAGTCACCAGATCATAGATAAATTATAGGAGTGCGAGCAGCTACAAGGAGCTGCGTGCAGAAGATGTCTTGGAAGGAGGATCGAAAGAGGCTACTGGGGAGTAGTTGCGCCATGTAGCTTTAGCTACTCCACGCCCCAGTAGCCTCTTCCAGAAATGTGCATATTGCAGCGATAAAAGATTATAAAAGTTACCTGAGACTAAAGAATTATCCCTACAAAGGGCTATCCTACTATACATTAGATGAACCTGCCACTGGATCTACCTTACTAGGTATATCTGTGATGGTAGGTTTCCTTTAACTGCATTTTAGTGTGCTTTACACACATGAATTTGTGGTCAAATTCCTAGTCCTTAAGCCCCCTAATCTATATATCTGATGTGCACCAGTACATTTAGAAGTTTTCCTTACACAAACCATATCAATTATTTGTTGAAAGTGGAGAATCACTTCACATTGCAAACCATCTGCTTAGGGGGTTGTTAGGGCCCCATGCACCCTGTAAACATCCATGGAATACCGTTGAAGGTCCTGCAAAATAAGCTTACCATACACTGTAATTTCCAAATCAAACATGGTCTTAAGCCATTAGTGCTGCCTCGTCTGAGTCTTCTGAAAGTGGGAGTTTAGTGGTATATTTCTTCTTTTTGCGATTCCCTGCTAAACTCAAAAGAACCCTACAGGTGCACAAGGGCTATCCCTCTAAAGGGCAGTGGTGGAAAGTCCAAAGAAAATCTGCTCTTTAAGTGAGTTGCTCTAATGTCTCACGTCAACCATAAATGTTGAGTGTATACAGTCCCAATACATTTGTATGTATTTCATGGGCATATCTAGTACCGTATATTCCGGCGTATAAGACGACTTTTGAAGACAGAAAAATCTTCTGTCTTCTCTGGGGTCATCTTATACGCCGGTAATCGCGACCGCCCGCCGTGTATTCATGGCGGCGGTCGGGTCGCGCTGCATGGAGAGAGCTCACGGGCTGAGCCCTCTCCATAGCCGGTAAGTCTTTGCTGCATATTGCAACAAAGGCTTACCGGTAACACCCGCGATCGGAGCTAGCACCGGGGGCGGCGATCCGTCTCCATGGTAGCACATTGTAATGAATGAGGAAAATCCCCATATACTGCCATACTGTAGTATGGCAGTATATGGTAGGATCGATCAGACAACGTAGGGTTAAAGTACCCTAGGGAGTCTGAAAAATAGTATAAATAAAAATAAAAAAAGTTAAAAAAAATATATATAATAAAAAAACCTAGAATTTAAAATCACCCTCCTTTCCCTAGAACTGACATAAATATAAATAAACAGTAAAAATCATAAACACATCAGGTATGGACGCGTCCGAAAATGCCCGATCTATCAAAATATGATAACGGCTTTTCAATGCGTTTAACCCCGTAACGGAAAATAGCGCCCAAAGTCGAAAATGGCACTTTTTTGCCATTTTGGAAAATATAAATAAATCTATAAAAAGTGATCAAAAGGTCGTACAGTCCTAAAAATGATATAATTGAAAATATTATCAAATTTCGCAAAATATGACACTACCCACAGCTCCGTACACCAAAGTATAAAAGTTATTAGCGCCAGAAGTTGGCAAAATCAAAAAAATAATTTTTGTACAGGAGGTTTTCATTTTTGTAAATGTATGAAAACATTATAAAACCTATACAAATTTGGTATCCCCTTAATCGTACCGACCCAAAGAATAAAGTAGACATGTCATTTGGGGCGCTCAGTGAAAGACGTAATATCCAAGCCCACAAGAAAATGGCGCAAATGCGTTTTTTACCATTTTCATTGCATTTGGAATTTTTTTCCCGCTTCTGAGTACATGGCATGGAATATTTAATAAAATAAAAATTTAAGGTACAGTATGGTAACATTTACAGTAAAATAGACAATGGTAATGTTGTTGTTGTATGCCTTATGTTTATGAGACAGTTTTCCTGCTATATACCTGCATGTCATAAGAATTTAAATTAAAAAAGGACCATGTTAAATTCAAATCTGTTTTTTTTTTAAATTTTTACCGGTGTTTTGTATGCGTTGGGAAAGGGGTAGTCTTATACGGCGAATATATCTTAAACTCTATATTTTAACAGGAAAGTAGGGGGGTCATCTTATACAGCAGGTCGTCTTATACGCCGGAATATACGGTACTTTCCATATGTTTAAATTTTTTTACATATACCGTGTTCAAACAACAAGCAAACTAGTCTCTAGTTCTGAAGTCAAGAGATTACATTCAGTATAAGGAGAGTTAAACAATGGTGGAACATGGCAATCTAAATAAGGCCTCCACAATACTAACATATGCAAGCTTTGTTACATTTTTAAGCTTTTTTATGTTAATTTTGGAGAAATAAAGAAAGCAGCATCCTAGTATGCTACCAAATAACAAAACACATAAAAATGATCAATTGTCAGCGACAGTACAGCAATGACTAGCCCGCTGCCTGTATTACAAACACGTCACACCACTCATTCTCCAAATACTGCATTATAGCAGTAGTAGTAATGGAAACAAAGAGCTGCTCAGTCTTTGTGATTATGCATTGATATTTGTAAAAGCACTTGAAAACAGCATATCATAATCTTTTTCTGTGCATTGTTAATATAATGCGATGCAGAGCATCAATAAAAATTATTTTTAATTAAAACCTTATTAAACTTTCATGAAGTCATCTTACAGTTGTAGAACTCTATGCGTTATTTGTCTCAGCAGGCATTCACACAATTTTTAGAGTCACTGCTACTAGGCTCAGCTCATTGTGAATTTTTCATGCTTTTCATTATTCTTGATCCATTCTTTTGTTTATTTTGAAACTGTTATATAAATATTACATTATTGAGGGTTAGTGAAACATTTGATAAAGGAGACAGTTACTTAATACTTCTATCTACACACTTGAGTTTTCAGGCAAATGTAATAAAATTTGTTAGTATGAACTGGAGATGCAACTGAATCTAAGAGAAGTATTTTTCTACATGATCTATTGCAAGATACAATATTCTACAGTGGCCACTAGAGGTCAGCATTTTGAATAAGAAGACACCACAGTATTTAGGATTGAGAACAAATCTTTTGAAGCATTGTATTTTTATTTATCTAGATATTGTCTTATTTTTTAAATTTTCCATGAAATATTTTCCAAGTCATTTTCAGTTGAAAGAAGTAAGTTAACCCCTTAATGAGGTGGTGTGAAAAGGCTAGTTAAATAGGGCTAGTTAAAAGGCAAAAAAGTTTAAAGATTTAGTTTTATTTTTAGTTTATATAGTTAGATCGCGCACGCGTCCTTGGATACCTGGGATCGCACATAGCAGCGGCTTTCACGAGCATAATGAAGATGCTGCAATGATTAACAGAGGCAGCGTCTTGCAGAGGAATAGTGAAGCTGCTGCACTTTAACAAAGAAGTGACAGTACTGAGGGGCAATCTTTATAAGCTTTTCTTTCATTGGCACAGACAGTGGCTTCAGCGCTGTATCTTCCTGCAAGCGATCGCGGGTATCATCTTGTATACCCGCGATCGCGTATGGCAGTGGCTTGCAGGAGGATACAGTGCTGAAGCCGCTGCCTGCGCTAGAAGAAAGAGCAGCTATAAAGATTTTGTGGGTACCTTGGATACCTGTAAACTTCCCTGGCAGCCACTTGTAGCTTGTTGCAGCCTGCGCTGGATGAGAGTCAAGCTGCATGAACGGGGATTACACTTGCACAAGATTCCTGCAGACTTTCTGTGCTGGTGAAATCCCCGTTCGTAACTACAAGTTGTTCGCAAGTCGGAACGACGTAAGTCGGGGACTGCCTGTATTACAATCTTGCACATACATGTTTAATTTAAGTGTGTATTATTTTTGGTGTGCAGCAGTGTGAGTTTAATGCATTAGAATACATTACAAACTTGCCCACGTATGCTCACTGCAGGGGTGTTTTTTTTTTTTTTACTAAATAGCTGTGCTGATTGGGTCCACTCACCACTTCTACAGTCTTCTAGAGCGGAGACATTAACAGCTTCTTCTTCTTTCTATTATTTTTTTATGTTAGGTTTAGAGATGAGCAAGTACTCGTATTTTGCCTGCTCGATAACAAGCTTTCACTTAAGGATCATTAAGGATCATTCAATTGAAGAACACAGTGAACACAGTGAAGAACACATTGCAGATGTTTCCATACATCTGCTAACTTATCAGAAGACAGTGCAGAAAGGTGTTCTTCACAATAGTATGTGAAGAACAATATGTGTGAAGAACACATTGCAGATGTTTAACACTGGTCATTCTCCTTTTTGAAGTTCCACGAATATTCCATTGAATAAAAAAAACGAAGAAACAGCACTGACTTCCTTATTTCTCAATAAAATGACACATTTTATTGTAGAGCCTTGGTCCCCTTGAAAAATGCTTGAGTCTCCCATTGACTTCAATGGGGTTCGTTATTCGAAACGTGCACTCGCGCATCGGGAAAAGTTCGACTCGAGTAACGAGCACTCGAGCATTTTAGTGCTCGCTCATCTCTAGTTAGGTTATTATTTCTAGTACTTTTATCTAGCCCATTTGGTCTTGGCATCGGCTCTTTGATTGCAGCCATGTTTCAGCCCTCTACCACTTACTAGCCCCCTTTTACAGCCATTTTTAGGTGTCATAATCCAGGTCGCTATTGACCCAATGGGTTTAATATTTGGTCCAAGCAGGTCCTGAAGTCCCTGACCTGAACTGAATTTTGTGGCGAAATTCAAATTAACCAGTTGAACTGGCTTATCACTACCTGAGGTGCATCATCCTTATTTTCATGAGCAAGAATCAGAGGGTAGGGAACATTGGCCCAGATTTACTATGCAGTCTGAACCATAATTCTGGTGTGGACTACACATAAATACATGAGCAAACTGGTTGCACATGTATTTATAAAGTGTTTGCATTTGTATTGTGTTGCGGCTTCTCTATGGAAACCCCAACACAATACTGCACAGAAAGGAGCATTCCAATGCACACTGTTCATGCACTTCGGATGTGTGCAATGTGCATCATATTCATGAAGACTGAGATCTGGTTATTGATGCTCCACTAGAGGATTCTAGGAAAATATTTAAATACATTTTTCAGGATGAGATAAGGAAAACCATGCCTCTTTAGCTACTTGTAAGATCTGGGCCTTCCGAAGATCTGAGGCTGACTTGTAATAAGCCTATCATTACAATGTGCTTTCAGCACATTGTAATGAGTGAGGAGGAAAATCCCCATATACAGGCAGTCCCCGGGTTACGTACAAGATAAGGTCCGGAGGTTTGTTCTTAAGTTGAATTTGTATGTAAGTCGAAACTGTATATTTTATAATTGAAGTTCTAGACAATTTTTTTTTTTGCCCCAGTGACAATTGGAGTTTCAAAATCTTTTGCTGTTATGGGACCAAAGATTATCAATAAAGCTTCATTACAGACACCTTACAGCTGATCATTGCAGTCTGGGACAATAGTAAAGCATCCAGAGAGCTTCACCAGAGGCCACAGTGGGCAGAGGGGTCCGTCTGTAACTATGGGTCGTCTGTAAGTCGGGTGTCCTTTAGTAGGGGACTGCCTGTACTGTAGTATGGCAGTATATGTTAGGATCGATCAGACCACCTAGGGTTAAAGTACCCTAGGTAGTCTGAAAAACAGTAAAAATAAAAGTTAAAAAAAATAATTAAAATAAAAAAACCTAAAAATTCTAATCACCCCCTTTCCCTAGAACTGATGCAAATATTAATAAACAGTAAAAATCATAAACACATTAGGTATCATAGCTTCTGAAAATGCCCGATCTATCAAAATACAATTACGGTTTTTCTCTGTGTTTACCTCGTAACAGAAAATAGCGCCCGAAGTCAAAAATGGCACTTTTGTGCCATTTTGAAAAATATTAAAAATCAATAAAAAGTGATCAAAAGGTAGCACAGTCCTTAAAATGATAACAATGAATACGTCATTAAAAGTCACAAAAAATGAAACCACCCACAGCTCGGTAAACCGAAGTATGAAAAAGTTAATAGCGCCAGGTTTTAATTTTTGTAAATGTATGAAAACACTATAAAACCTATACAAATGTGTTATCTCCATGATCACACCGACTCAAGGAGTAAAGTAAACATGTCATTTTGGACACACAGTGAAAGCCGTAAAACGCAAGCCCACAAGAAAACGGCGCAAATGCGTTTTTTCACCATTTTCACTGTTTTTAGAATTTTTTTCCTGCTTCCCAGTACCAGACATGGAAAATTAAATACCATCACTATAAATGCAATTTTTTCCACAGAAAACAAGCCATTGCAGAGCTTTTTACGTGGAAAAATAAAAAAGATTTTTGAATGTGGGGAGTGAAAAATGGAAGTGAAAAAACTAAAAAGGGCCATGTCGTTAAGGGGTTAAAGGGATATACCCATCTGTGCACTCGTATTTAATTCATGGTAAACTCTATGTTTTTTTTTTAAAGATAACCTGGTGCCTGTGTGAACATAATTGTCCATGAATGTAACCTTTTTGTCTCTTCGAAACATGATAGCTGTCCTTGGATCCGACCACCTGCACTCTGGCAGCAGTGGCCAAATATGTATTATTGAGCCCTTCCTGACCACTTGGATTTAGCAATCATTACTATAGGATATGTGGACATTTCATGTGCAAAAGAAATGCGAATCATTCCAGGAGCAGTGATCACACCCAAGGACAGCAATCACCTTTCTAAGGGACAACATTGCTACATTTATGGGAAATCTTCACACAGGTATGTTTTTTTAATAACATTAGACTGAAGAAGTTCATTACTGTTTGCTCCATGATTGTGGAGGGCTTGAACAAACATATGACGAGCCTCTTACATTTGAATACTAGAGCTGCTCCTTAGGTTCCCTTACAAATAAACACACTTTATTGTAAATTACGTAGTTTAATCTTTTCAGGTGCATCCAAGCAAAGTTTTTCTTTGCATGTGTAATAAGTTTTCATCTCCAAATAGTAAATGTACCTGCAATATTACACAAATGACCTTTCAGTCTTTGCTCTAGAATAAAGTTTCATTTAGTGATTGACAGAGCAGGAGGTTTTATCTTTAAATCAGTAAAGAGCCAATATGATCCTGTTACTGTATTCTATCACCCTGCTTTCTGTAACACGATTACATTTCATAGCGGAACAAGTAAGTGCACAATGCATCACTTAACCCTTCAAAGTGCTAGAGATCATGAGTCAGACTATAATTTAAATGGGATGTCATTGCACAGTCCAGGCTCACTCTGCACATCCTACAGTAATAAATTACAAGGATTTCTGGATGTCTGGAGTAATTATTTATGTATCTCATGCTCTGACTGCAGAACAGCCTTGAAGCTTTTATATTTGAAATTTCCACAGATTTAGATGCTTATCTGGTAAGGTAATTCTGCAGTTTTCTAGCAAACAACGCACCGTCAGATCTAACACAGCAAGCACTACTTACTTACACTCCTAATAGGGTCTGATTTGAATTGTCTCAAAAAACTAATCTGTCATATTATCACACTGGTCTAGTGGATTCATGGCATTTGTTTCAGGGAGAAACTGCCAAAGGATAGTGGATGGACACCTGGGTATGTTGAGTTGTGAATTGGCTTTGTAAAGAAATGATCATGAAAACAGATTACTGTGCCAACAGGATTTTAGTACATAGTATAAAAAGCTGTAAACACTGCAATTCCTAAGGGTCGTGTAAGATTTTCACCCAACTGTTGGCATCTGTCAGCACTATAATTCTGGGATAATGACACGAGACCATATCCAAACGAGCTTTAATCTCCATGCTTAATGACATGACTGTCAATAAGCAAGTTGTGAAACGTAAAAAAAAATAACAATACAGTCTTTTGAGACCGGACTGGTTTATGATACACTGTTATAGAGTATTGGCAAGAAGAAGCATACATAATGTGTATGAATGCTGCAATGCAAAATAAATTAGCTTAGTCTAGAAATAATAGATGTCTGTTTTTACAGGTCATGGTCAATCAGTTATTTTCAGCGGTCCGAGATGGTAAAAAATATTTTACCAAGCAATGCAATGGAATGCATAAAGTATAAAAAATAACAGTGGTGGCAGACAGCACTTAAATGCATCTACCTGAATTGTTTTTGCTTCCTGTGCTGCCCAGCACATCACCAAGACGATGAAAATCATTCTTGCCCTTACTGGTATTTAAAAGGGACAGGATTTGTGCCCTGTCAAGGTCAGGAGTTGAAGGTTCTTTAAAACACCTTTCCCCAATGAAGGTGCCTGAACAATGAAGTTTATAGGTAACTAATGTCTCTAAAAAGTTGTCCGTATAATTGTCCGTTTTGATTGTAAATTTTAATAATTTCTTACTTATACCTGTTTAAACATTTATGTCCCTATACCCCTTCCATGACCTCTGAAAGAACCCTTTCTGCCCTGACCATGGCCTATTTTCTTGTTATGTTTAATATCAGAGGGTCATGTAGGCAAGATTCTCAAGAGTAGCCACAAGTAAAATAATTTTAGTGACAGCTCCACTACACTCCAGTAATATATATTTAAACATACTAGTACACTATCCATGTGGTTCACCATTCTCTTTACTACTATATTAGAATTATCAACAATGTACATGCAGAATGGCTGTCATTATGTCACTGCTGCTTTTCATTCATAATGCTATACCTCCATATGGACACTCCAGATGGGGCTCATATACTAGGGTTGCACTGCTCACTTTCGTCAGACTGTGCGCCTTTTTTGGGGATTTCACGACTTGCAGAGGTATTTAAGAAGTGTCGGCACCAGTTTTTTGGCACACATGATCCTTTTTTGGTGCAGCTGCGCTGGCTTCCATGCTACACAATTTAGGGGGCGTGCCATCGAATGATCTGACTGATTTGGACTGAGCGCGGGATTTAACTTTCAAATTGTGCAAACTTAGATGCACCACTTAAAAGAGGGTGAACTCTGTCGGATGCTGAGCGGGGAAGCGACACATGCAGACGCACAATCTTAGTGAATTGCAGCACAGTGCATTATTGTTGGAAAATGCACTTTAGGTGAACTCCAGCAGCCGGGTAAATAAATGAAGCAGTAGCGGTTCAAGTATCCACAAAGAATATGAAAAAAATCAATTTGTAAGAAGCCATTTAGTAAATAAGGCCTCTAGTTCCCCTCAGTTTTCTTATGGTTTCATAAGAGATCTACTGTGCAAAGTTTTTCTGTGCAACTTCCCAATACCTCTTTTGTTTTTCTTCTTTGGACCCTCTTTTATAAACGGTTGCAGAATGCTTATGTTAGGAGGGATGAATTTGTGATAAGCCCATTTGATACTGTATGTTAGGCGGTATTACACCTCTATAGACATTACACTTGATGTGAGTCTGTATGCTATCACATATAGGAAGTATTATTTAGCTCTGGATAAATGTATGGCCATCTCTGCATGGGTCCAATGTACATCGTTCCGTTCCCACAGACATGTTTGCTATTAAGTTACCTTTGTGCTTAAGGATTAATCATAGTCTGTGCCATAATGCAGTCTGTTATTATAAACACTTGATATTATATTCAGAATTCCAATTATACATGTTATTTTACATGATTTATACTATTTTATATTCCAAGCCATACAGGTATTTTATATTCATCTACATCTTTATGAATACTTAGCTACCTTTTATGCTCTACCATAAAATAATTAGGAGTATTCCAACCTGGAAGAAAATTGTCAAGGCCCACAGTATGTCCTTATAATGACCGTGGTTTGCTACAAAGGGGAACATTGATTATCATGATTTTTTTTATGGTAAACTCACTTTTAAGCCTATTATCTTTTAGCTAGGTATATTGTAGATGTATTCACATAGCAGGAACATGGCCATCAGTCCTTTTCAATACCTGAAGTTAATTCAAGAAATAACCTGTTGCACTTTAATTATTTTCCAGTACAGTCATAACAAAAATATTGAATCATGATAACAATAATTGTTGGATACCAATGGATACCTAAAAATGGTAGAGCATCAAAGATAAAATATTTGGGGAAAGAAAAGTAAAATGTAAAGGATATCTGGACCAATGAGCTTTTAATTTTGAGATAAATAATTTGCTTATTCATTTATATTTTCTACTTCTTTTTGCCTGTCCTGAAATGAGCTGTCACTCATGTAAACACTGGCAAGCTGTTTGCAGTTTCATTTGGCTCTTACCACAAGCAAAATTGACAGATTGATCTGTCAATCAATCCCTATATGCAAATAGGGGAGAATCTCCTGAAAGTTTTCCTCTCATGTGAATATTACTGGCAGCATATTTCTATGATATTTCTACAGTGGTTACTTATCTCCCAAAACTCTTCCTTTACCCCAACCACAGCCATGCAAGTAGTTGGCAGGAGCTGTGGAGTCTCCAATATGGACTCCAGGAGCTGAGTGGGTGAATTCTCTATGTGGAAAAATTGCAAAATATGGGCCCTCCAGTTTGAGTGACAAGTTGGCTTCCAAGGGGGGAAGTTACTCTTTCCTACCACATGTCCAAGCTCTGCCTAGTCACATGTATCCTCCCCAATTCATCTTCATGCTTTTAAATTTGTACACCTAAATCCCCTCTTCTGCCTTTGTTGATCAACACAATTATACTCTGCTCTCTCCACTCAGTCATTCTTTAAATTGCACATCCAACCCCTCCTCAAAATACTAAACCTGAGCTCATTCCTCAACTATTTTATGGGCCCAGGGGGGATATTAGCAGGAACTGTCAATAGAAAATTGTACTAGTATGAAGAAGAATAGAGAAAAAAAATTACTGAAATATCTGAAGTGCTGGTCTCCGTCCTTCAAGCGGTGGATGTTCCTGTGTAGGAGCAGCCACTTCTCAATCCTATCCCTGAAAAGCTATAAATAACAAAAAGGTAAGAAAAGACATTGATGATGAGCAGATCCAAATCAGGTCCCCAAACCCAGGCTTCAGAAGTTTGGACTCAGGTTTAACATTCAGAAAGATTGTTGCTGGCACTACATGCATCACCAAATACTCTAGGATCATTGTTACCTGATGGTGTCATGGGGGAGCAACAATTCTAGGGAAGATGGTGGCATGTGAACTCAACCACTGGTCAACTCAACCAAAAAGAAATATCTTAAGCAACTGCCATGAAAAACAAATGTTTTTTACCTAGACAAGGGCAATACAATAAAATAAAAAATATCGGACTACCCCTTTAGTTTTCTACATTTATGTGAAACTTGAGAAGTAAAGGATAATAGTATGAATACCCCTTCTAATACTGTACTATGTGATTATGGATTTTTAGTTGTGAGTATTATTAAACTGTTAAGACTTCAGATTTTTTTTACATCCGTATTTTTGATTGAGTTCTAAACTCTAACTTAGTGTGTCATCCACTGTGTTGATTATTAGCTTCTTAATGATATAAGCAGAAATAAATGTAACCAATATATTAAGCTTCCCCCAATTGCTTTCGATTTCAAAAAACATCATGATTCATTTCAAGGCTCTGTTTCTATATTCTATATTCTGATTCTATATTCAAGTATGGCCATTGTTTTCTAAATGTCCCTGAAGAAAACTCATTGTTCTTCTATAAAAAGGATTAAATAGCCTGCAAAATCACACTGGGCAGAATAATACTCCAACATATTTTAAAATCCCACATAGCTTGATAGGTGCTCTACTCTATGACAGTCAAATAATCTTTTAGGATTACAAAAAAAGTAAGAAAAAATGCACCTCACCTCTAAATTGCTTCTCTTATTTCTTCTATTCTAGGTGTAGTAAGCAAGACAACGCTTATTTTACTGTCATGGAGTAGAACAGCGATCAAACTATTTTGGATTTTTAGATATGTTGGGTTTAGGTAACCAAACTTTCACTGATTGCTTGTCTCATCACTGTAAGTCGGAACTTTTAAGATTGTTTTTACAGGCGGTCCTTGGGTTACGTACAAGATATGTTCTTTAGGTTTGTTCTTAAGTTGAATTTGTATGTAAGTCGGAACCGTATATTTTATAATTGTAACATTTTTTTGTCCCAATGACAACTGGATTTTCAATTTTTTTTTTCTGTAATGGGAACAAGAATTATCAATTAAGATTCAGCCTGGGACTAAATTAAAGCATCCAGAGAGCTTCACCGGGGCAGAGAGGTCCATCTGTAACTAAGGGTTGTCTGTAAGTCGGGAGTCCTTAAGTAGGGGACCGCCTTCATTTAAGATATGTTTACATTTATATGTTTTATAAGATTCACACTGAAGTCTACATTCTACATATACAAATGGATTTTGAAGTATAACTTTTATTACTTTTATCACAAAGCTAAAAACAATAAAGCAGGTAACATATGCAACACAATAGTTAATAAATTAATTTATTCAATATACCGTTATTCTTACCAGATCAGATGGAATTCATTGGATGGTTTCTGATGGCATATAGCATATAGTTTTGTGTTATTGCTATATTGCTGGACTTGTGTCTTTTTCCAGCCTTGTATACTATGACCAAGAATTCAAGTAGCACAATGCACATATCATGACTATGTTGGTAATGGTTACATTCGTACTTCATATACAGAGAAAGATTAACTATTTAGCACAATAAAATATACATCGGGAAATTTCTAAAGAATAATAAAATAAATTGCAACATTATTGTAAGTATGGGAAAAAATTCATTAAACTCCACTCTTTGCATGCTGCTATAGTTTCATTTTCAAATATAGTTCACATATTATTATTCACTGCTCATATTTTAAAAATCACCTTGACAGTTAAGGCTTTAAAAGATAAAATTATGTGAAGAAAAAAAATAAAAAATAAAAAACTATTCACTTTAGACAATTGATCTTAAAAAAAAGAGTTTGGATAATGTGAATGCTCCCACATAACAAAAGGCATGACTCACTGACAACATAATGAGCAGGAGACTAAGCATGATAATACAATTGCAGCTTCACCTATAAGCATCCTTATTGTTTCCTAAAAAGTTTAACGGTACAATTCTCAGTTTTTCTTAAGTGGCTTAAAATCTGTTCTTTTAATGTAAACTTTAATGACACTTCATGAATCCAAAAATCCAATCTGTCCTGAACTAAGCCAAAGCAGAAGCCTTTGCCATGATATTCAACTAGGATTGGCAACTATAATACTTGACAGGCAGCAGTTGTAGTATTTTCTGTGCAGCGCATAATCTACGTGACTGTCCTTAATAAATTGTTGAGAACAATGTGGAATTCCTTGGATGTTTTGATCTAGAGAACTTTCATGCTGACAAAAAGTTTAATGTTCTGCCCAGAGTTTGCTTTAAAATTTATACACTTGAGGGGGCGTGGCTTGGCGATGGCGGAGTAAGTCGCACTGACTGCGAGCTCCCGGCCATTCCCGCCAGACACCTGCTGCACAGAGCGCAAAGAGCCCCGAATACATCATGGTCCACAGGAGGGGACCGAGGAGGACCACGGCACCTCCAGCAACTGACCCGGGGGCCATAACTAAATTTCTCAGGACAGCGGAGCTGCCTGAGGACGAGGCGCACGAGGCGTCCAAGATGGCGGCCGCGACCGCCCGTCATCCCCACACCACAGCGCCATCATCCCAGCAGGAGCTGAGTGAAGCGGAGGAGTCTGCCCCGCAGTCCCCGGGCATCACGGTGAGTGCCCCCTCAGAGGGGCATCATGAAGATTTCCCCCCACTATCGGGGAGCAGAGGAGAAGTGCCTCCATCCCAGGCTTCCCCTTCATTATCCTGGCCTCCCACTCCTCACAGGGCCCTACCTCCCACCCCCACTGCAAGCCAGGGGGGCAATGTTTCCCCATCCCAGGGAGCAAGTGCCTCCCAACAAGAATGGGACTGGAAGGCTCATATACGTGCCATGCCCACTAGGCATGAAATTAATAACCTTTTTTCAAGGCTGGAGGAATCTCACAAAAGGGACATTGCTGGTTTGCAAAAAGAAATACATCACATTGGCCACAGGGTGGCAGAAGCGGAGTCTGCCCAGGAGAAAATTCTAGATCAATTGGACACTCACTCACAAGTTTTACAGGAACATGCATCCCATATCTCTAGCATTTTGACACAGCTGGAAGATATTGAGAACAGACACCGCCGTAACAATCTGAGGATTAGAGGTGTGAATGAAGACGTGGAACCATCTAAACTTGAGGAGTGGGCCCAAGCGTTTTTTGCAGAGATCTTGAACCAACCTTCTGCCTCTCCAATTGAACTGGATCGTATCCATCGTACACTGGGCCCTAAGCCGGCGGCTTCTGAGCGTCCTAGAGACATCCTATGCCGAGTCCATTTTTTCAAGGAAAAAGAGGAGATACTTCGCCGTGCAAGGGAGCTCAAGGACATCACGTTCCGTGGATCCAAAATTATTGTTCTCCCAGACCTAGCGAAGAGAACCCTTCAACTGCGGAGGGCCTTGCGTCCTCTATTGACGGAATTACAATCCAGGGACATCCCGTATAGATGGGGCTACCCGTTTCAACTGATCGCTAAGAAAAATGGGAAGTCGGCTGTCTTCAGATCCCTCGGAGACCTCCCGAAATTTCTGGGGACGTTCGAGCTGCCACAGATAGCCCTACCTGAGTGGCCTACAATCAACTCGGCCCCGGTTCAACCGCCGAGAGAGAAGTGGCAGGAAGCACGCAGAAGAGGCTCAGATCGAGCTGCGAATCACTCTACCGGAACCTGAACGGGTTTTTTTTGTATACTTTTCTATTTGATAGGTGTTACCTGTTATACTTTCCTTACCATGCTGTTATAATCTTTTTTCACGTGGTTATAATAATACCTGTACTCCTCGATTTATCACAGGTTACGATACCTTTGGGAGTTTAGCAGGGGCTTTTATAGTCTTTAATTATCTGAAATTGTAACTCAGAAGCGCTTAGTATATTTTTTCTTGTATTATGAATACATTGTTTTTTGGCGGAGATGTGCCGGGAGACTCGCCCCCCATTGGTCTCCTCGTCTCCCCCTTAGGGTTGCGGTGCTGGACATCGCCTTGGCTTTTTATGCCTTATCTTAGATTTACTAGGCTCACTAGGGGCCTGGGTTGTACATTTTCTCATGTATGTTATGTTTGTCATGTTTGTTTACCCCTTTCTTCCCTCCCCATTCTTTCCTGGTCTAACCTCCTCCCTCCCCTCACTACATCATCTATACATGATCTAAGCTCTCCTTTACCTAAACTATGGCGGTATTAACATTCTGTACATACAATGCCAGGGGTCTAAATAAACCGGAGAAACGTAGCCAAATATTATATCGTCTCCATAAGAGACGAGTTCTGGTAGCAATGTTTCAAGAGACTCACTTTAAAGTGGACAGCATTCCCAAATTGCATAATAAGTATTACCCTGTATGGCACCATTGCCCCCACCCCTCTAGGAAGGCTTGTGGAGTTTCCATAGCTTTTCACAAGTCGTTCCATCCGACCATATTAGACACGGAGATAGACACGGAAGGCCGTTACATATTTCTCAAAATTGATTTACTGGGAAATGTTTTCACACTCGCTAATGCTTATTTTCCTAACCAGGGCCAGGTGTCTTTTGGCGTGGGGGTTCTGAAAAAATTGGCTGTCTTTGCTGAAGGATCTGCATTGATTCTAGGAGGCGATTTCAACGTCCCTCTTGATCCTGCACTGGACTCATCCACAGGTAGGTCCTCACTTTCCCACCTGGCACTACGTAGGCTGAGACGCTCATTATTAAACCTTAAATTAGTAGATATGTGGAGGGTGCTTCACCCGGGAGTCAGAGATTATAGCCATCACTCTCAAGCACATAACAGCTATGGCCGCCTAGATTACCTCTTCGTATCACACCAACTGTTAGATCGGGGCCCTAGGAGTTCTATCGATTCCACCCTTTGGTCAGATCATGCCCCTGTGTATGGGTGGCTAGGCCACCTAGGCAAACGTACAAGGGAATTCTCCTGGAGATTAAATGACAACCTGCTAAATGATGCCCTCTGTGAAGCTGAAGTCCGGGGTGTAATTACGGACTTTATATCCTCAAGTCAGGCTCAACATCTTACAATGCCAGTTAGATGGGAGATTTTAAAGGGATCCATCCGAGGGGTGTTTATGGCACATGGGGCGCGACTTAAAAAGGAAAATTCTGCAAAACTGAGCTCCTTATTCTCAGAATTGGGTTCTAAAGAAACCGCTAATAAATCTTCCCCAACTGATCTTTTAAAGACGGAAATCTCAACTATTAGACACAAGATCCTCCAAATATTAGATCAAAAGAGCCTATGTTTTAGAGATAAGGTGAGAAAAGATTACTTTGAATATGGGGATAAATGCGGGAAATTGCTAGCCAAAACCCTACATCCTAGGTCACCAGTCACCAGTTATGTCCATATACTCACCCCAGGGCACCTTAGTTAACTCACCGAATGAGATTCTTCGGGAATTTAGTAACTTCTACACCGCTCTATATAATCTGGATGTCCCTGCTACTGATCCTGTACGCTTCATGGAGGAGATCTCTGGTTATCTGGAATCTCATTTCCCAAACTCTATCCCCCCAGAGGAAGCCTCTACAATCGATAACGACTTCACCTCAGAAGAAATTCTGCAGGTAATAAAGGAACTGAAAATGGGCAAGAGCCCTGGGCCAGATGGCTTCACACCCAGATTTTATAGAGTCTTCGGGGAAGCCCTTGCTACACCTCTGACGGATTTCTTCAACTCTATAGACATAGACAGTCCCTTTGACCCACAATCCCTTAGAGCCCACATCTCGGTTATCCCTAAACCGGGTAAGGACCCCAACCACTGTGGAAACTATAGGCCCATCTCCTTGATTAATATCGATCTCAAAATATACTCCAAGATTTTAGCTTTACGCATCTCCCCATTTATTCCAAACTTAATTCACCCTGAACAGGTGGGCTTTGTTCCGGGTCGTGAGGCAAGGGACAATACCCTAAAAACGCTTACCCTGATCTTGTGGGCTCGGCGCTCGGGGACCCCTCTGTGTCTGCTTACGGTGGACGCTGAAAAAGCTTTTGACAGGGTACATTGGGGGTTCCTGGGCGCCACTCTCACGAGGTTGGGTTTGGGAGCAAAGACAAGGAACAGAATTATGGCCCTCTATACAAATCCGTCCGCGTGTGTCAGGGTTAACGGGTCGTTATCCTCCCCCTTTCCCATTCGTAATGGCACGAGACAGGGGTGCCCATTGTCCCCGCTTCTTTATATCCTGGTGATGGAGTCTTTGGCTTGTGCACTTCGTGATAACCCATCCATTAGAGGTCTAGAGGTCAAAGGAAAACCTTATAAACTCTCACTGTTTGCTGATGACTTACTCATTTATGTCTCGGACCCGGTAGTAAGTCTACCTAATATTATGAGGGAGTTTGAGGCATACAGTAGAGTAAGCAATTTTAAGGTTAATGTCCAAAAATCTGAGATCTTGAACATTAATATCCCGAATCATCTGGTCTCCTCCCTGACCTCCTCCCTTCCCTTTAAATGGGCAAATGGGCATATTAAATATCTTGGAGTGCACATTCCATCAGATCCTAACCAAATCTTTGCTTTGAACTATGCGCCCCTGCTTAGGAACATAGAAACAGATCTCAAATCATGGAGTTCCCTCTCCCTTTCTTGGTTTGGCAGGATGAATACGCTTAAGATGGACTCCTTGCCTAAGATCCTCTACATTTTTCAGACGGTTCCCTTAGATCTAAGCGCCGCTTTCCTAGATCGACTCAGGAAACTAGCTACTAAATTTGTTTGGAAAAACTCCCCCCCACGGATAAAACATAGCATCTTAACAAGACACAAAGAATTAGGGGGGGCAGGTCTTCCTGATTTCTCACGCTACCATAGAGCGGTCATAAGTAAAGTAGTACTAGATTTGACAAGTCGAAACAGCGGGAAGCTATGGGTAGACCTGGAATGTTCCCTACTGAGTAATGGCCATCTCCCAGATTTGTTCTGGCTCCCCCCTAAGAGTGATTGGGATTCCTACAACATCTCACCACTAATGTTGCACATCTTGAAAGTCTGGGGCAAATTCGCCATCAGGGTCAAACTTATTAATGTCCCCGGTCCTCTGTCCCCGGTCATGGGTCTTCCCGGAATGCCGGAAACCTTAAATAGATGCCCTATTTTACTAAATGACAATGGCCGTCATAAGACTCTGGGGGAGATAATATCCACAACAGGGATACGCTCTCTAAACGACATCCTGGGGGATAGGAGACCTTATCCTGGGGTATGGCTACATTATCTCCAACTACGTAGTGCTATTCAAGCTCTGACTCCCGGGGGAACCTTGACCTCCACACTTACGGCTTTTGAGTCCATCTGCAGTTCGGCCAAACTGACTCCCCATGGAGTGTCTCTAGTCTATGGGATGTTGTCGGGTTGCGGGGGGGAGGACCTACCACTGCCATATATGAAGGCATGGGAAACTGAGTTGGGTAAAACCTTCACCAAAGAACAATGGGAAAAGTCCCTCCTTCTAACCCATAAGATGTCGGTGTCCAACAAAATTCAGGAGACTAATTTTAAAATCCTTACTAGATGGTATAGAACCCCCAATCGCCTACATAGCATGTTCCCTTCTGTTTCTCCTATTTGCTGGCGATGTCACAAGGACAGGGGCACCATGCTTCACGTGTGGTGGGACTGTGGTGTGGTGGCAGCAGTGTGGAATGCCATTTGGGATCTCTACAAGCAGCTATACGGCTCCACAGGGAGCATTTCTCCTGACATTGCTCTGTTATCAATGCTCCCAGGGCGGCTTAGAGACATCAAAAAAGGCCTCCTGCGACACTGTATAGTGGCAATGAGACAGGTAATCCCTAGATTGTGGAAATCCACTTCTCCTCCTACCAGATTATTGTGGGTGGAGGAGATGGACAGACTGAGACGAATGGAGGAACTGAGAGCATTAGATAACAATCAATATGATGTTTTCCATAAAACCTGGTACAGATGGGACACGTTCAGGAACTCACCTGCTCTAACCTCTTGGATATAGACGTCGTAATCGTGGGCTCCGCTGTCTCAGCAACAGGGGGTACCCCCTAACCTTGATGTGTAGTGATTGATTCCTTGTCTCCCCCTTCCCCTTTCCCTCCCCCCCTTTTTTTCCCTACCCCCCTTACTTTTCCACTTCTAGATGTTTAGTTAATGTTAGATATGTTTATATTTGCTTGGTTGAGCTTGAGTTCTACTTGATTATGATTCCTTGTCATAGCTAAATATGGGGCTGCGACCCGAACATGTGCCTGACTTGTAGGCCTGTCGCTCACTTGCAATAAAGTTTATTGAACCATAAAATTTATACACTTATTAGAAATAAATGCAACTAGCGACTTAAAAGTCGCCAGGGGCAACGAGTGCGCTGCACATGACCCCGGAGAGGACTAAATAGTCGCAAGTGCTAGCAATAGGCTAGCATTTGCAATTATTTCAGGGCCTCTGCACCACTAACGAAGCGCAGAGGTCCTGATAAATATGCCTCATGGTCCCTGTGCCATTTTAAAGATGAGAACTTCACTTTTCATATCACCGCATTTTAGTTCCATGTTCTAAAGGACTGGATATACACACACTGGAGGAATCAAAGATGGATAATTTACATTTTTTACGATGATCTATTGCCGCTAGGCTACATTAATATACCAAATTCAAGGTTATTACTTACTGTTTGATTAAATTGCATATGCCAACTAACCTTCATGGGTATCTTGTTTTAGTGCATCTTTATGCTAGTGGGTGCTTCATCGTGAGGCCTTCACCATTGCTTCAACACAGCACCAGCAGAGACCATACTGGCAGACTAAGCTCCCATGTCTCTGGGCCCCAGGTCCTATAAAGCACCACACCATGTGAACAGGTCTTGAAAGCTTACCATTCCATTTGGTCTGAGAAATATATTTTTGTGTTTGTATCTGGTTCCATAGCACCGAGAGCCACAATACTGATATGATTAACGACTCATGGTAGAGGTGTCTGAAGTGCTTCTTCTAATTTCATTTGCATATAGTTTTGGGTGCCTTTTTATATGCAAATAGATTAGTTACAGTATAACAGGTAGGAAGTAATGCTAAAAGGAATAGTTCATATCCTATCTCAAATGGCCAGTAGTTCACTGGTGTAAAAGCTGATGACATTGTCCATTAAGAAACATCAAAGCAGCCACAAATATTAACTTAGCTTAATTTAGCTAACATAAATATCAACATCTTCCTTCTTACTGGATGAACCCAGGTCTTCTGAAAACTCCTAGAAGAGAGCAGTCGTACGATTCTTTTCTAGAAGCCATTTACCACTTTTGTTACTCTTTGGCGTATGGTTTATTTAGTAATGAAAACTTAGGGGTTTTTTTTAATAAATACATTTGTTCACTTTTCTATACAATTTTTTAAATTTGACTCCTTGAAATCTTTTTTTACCTGAAGTGCTGTTCACATGAAAGCTGCATATATGAAGAAAATCTACCATCAAAATCAAGATCCTGGCACCAGGACTGTGGTAATCTTCTGAGGGTTATCCATGACCATCTTCCTTCTAAAAACCAACTTATCAATTATGCTACCCTAGCTCTTCTGTGATCTGGCATTACAGGCTGTTACACTGATCACCCTCATATCTGCTCCCTCAGCTAAGTGCTGAGGAAGCAGGGGGGAGAGTGAGACTGTAATATTTAGTTTTAAATTATAAAACTTTGTTCACTTTTGATAATTTTTGTTATAAAATGTTCCCCCCAAAACAAGGCAATTTATTTTTTGAACAATATTTTTGAACAATATTTTTTATTTTTATATTTATACATACAGTATAAGGTGCAGTAAAACATTTGAAAAAGGGAAACAATACTAAATAAATAAGGTGACTAGAGTAGTTAACTCTATATTGATAAATATGTAATCATTCTTGTATATCGGCTTTATGATACAGTAACTACTTTTTTATGTAAAGTTCAACCAAATGCCCTATTTGGAAGTAGGAGATCTTGTTCACACAGTGAGCAATAATTTTTCATAACAGTATTTATTTATAGCACTTATTAATTTGTAGCCTTTGTTCTGGCCACAATTAGTATATGTGTTATGTTATTTTGTGTTTATTGTAATGTGAGTAATATATAATGTGTGTATGTGTCCATGTCTTCTGATAGAAAGGCTTGTAGGATATTGAGTTTAATAGGAAATAAACATTTTTAAAAATAAATCTTCTAGGGCTTCCCAAAAACTCCTGATTACTTTACAATTCCACCTAAGTAAGACAATTTAAGGATGGTCAGTTGGTAGCTCTGAAAACCTAGACATGTCCTGTATGTGTCCTAGGATTAATAGCTGCATAAGTCACATTATTGGGGGGATTTACTTACCCGGTCCTGTTGCGATCCAGCGGTGCATTCTCCGACGAGGATTGGGGTCTGCTGGGATTCACTAAGATCGTGTGCCCGATATCCACTAGGTGTCGCTGCTGCGCCGAGGTCTGCCGGAGTTCACCATCCTCTTCCTGATGCATATCGTCACATGCAGGCAGGCGCTGATGCGATACAATCCGATCGCATGTGCCAAAAACCTGCCGCAAAACGGTAAAATTCAGAAAACCAGTTGGAAAAACGCAATTCGGACCCTTAGTAAATGTGCCCCTATGTTTCAATAGTGTCTCCTGAGATTTTTATCTTATTATGAATGTTTCATTTGTAAGCACCCAGTGGTTAGATTTCTGAATTGTGATATGTCAAGGGTTTGTCTAGCAATGTTTTATTAAATTTTGTCTTGAATTTAAAGGACACCTGTCATCAGGTCTGTGTCACTTGTCCTGTCACCTCTACCTGTTGACGCAGCTCACATGGATTCCATCGCAGCCTTTATCTAGTTATTTCATACATTAATCATTATAAAATCATCTTTTCTTTATTATGTAAATGAGGCTGGTCACATGGTCAGAGGCAGTGATATCACCCATGTTACCCCTCCCCTCTCCTCCCCCTGCTCATGTCTGTGTGTAATGTATAGTAAAGCATTGCTAGTGTGTGTGCTGCACCTGCTGACATGCTGCATCCTCCTAATAACAGAGACACAGACACCAGCTACACAAGTGCCTGACATGCAATGCTATACACATGGGTGTGGCTGTACCTCCCACTCATGAATAAGCTGGACAGCTTAAATATGCTAATGACTCATTGGACATTTTACAGGTCATTTGCATACAGCTTTAGGACCTCATTGCTTAGGTTTACAGGCATGTAGAGGGACAATGAAGGGATAGAGGCAATGCTCCCTAATGGCAGTTTATGAAAATATATTTAGTTTAGGGGGGTTATTTTGCATGACGCGTTCTCTTTAAGGTGTTTTTAGCCTGAAACGATAAATGACCTATCGATGGTAGTTGATCAGAGGTGGTGCCACAAGAGACCTTATGGTGGTAGCCAAGGACAGACTGCTTCAGGTAGCCATTTGCACTGCAGGCGTAGGCCAAATTCACTTTGTGGTCATAAAGACACATTGCCTTGTATTACCATGAAGATATGATTTATAGGGCCACATTTATCACTTTTGTGCGCCTAAGTGTAGTAGTTGCGCCTAAATTCTGGCGCACTGTTTTGCCAGAATTATCACAAGCTACAACCATCTGTGATAAGTATATTTTCTGCCTCTTATTAATCACTTTACTTTAACACAGTTTAGGTGCAATTTTGGCGCAGTTTAGGCGCAATGTTAGATTCGGGCACTTACATGTGATCCTGCTACAAGCTCCTCTCTGCTTCTCCCACAGCCCAGAATGAAGATAACACTCACAGCAGCACCCAGGTGTGTGACACCCTGCACCCAGTGACCTCCTCAGCAGTGGCTCTCTTCTGGAGGGGATCCCCCAGTGCTGGTCTCCTGCTGCACCCCTGTAATTCTGCACAATATCCCCCTCAGACACTGTGCAGAATTACATGGGGGACACTTGTTTGTAGTATCTGCAAACTTGTGCAAGCTTCTGCAAACTTGTGCAAAGTTCTTTTCTCTCTTGCTGTGAGCTCAGCGTTTTGCAGAATATTTTGTAAATAGAAGGTGATGAACTGTAAATAGAGTCTGCAGCTCCTGTCTGTAATGTATCTAATGTATCTATTATATGTTCTAGTGTCTGGCTGAGCTCTGCTGCTGGAAATTAGCTCTTCTGCAAAGGGGCTCAGTGCTTTCTTCTCAGATAACGCCACCTTCGGGCTGGAGTGTTTTTGCGCCCGTTTTTGTGCCTAAATGAAAACGTTGCAAGTGATGAATATCATTAGGCGCAGCAAAACATCTGGATTGGTAAGATAGATGAGGGAAAGCTGCTTATTTTTGCTGCGCGGCTAGTTTGACGTTTAATCGCAAAAATGGTGCAAAAACGGTGCGCCTGAATGAAAAGGCGCAAAAACAACAGAAAAAACGAGTGATAAATGTGGCCCATAGTTTTTGTTTTGTGATCTGGGTCTACCTTAGCTTTCCTGTGTGTAGTAGCTGGTTCTGAAGAACCCGGAAGAACTTGCCAGACTTCCACCTTATGCATGTTTATATTTCTAGTGGACTAACATTGCAATTCATTTTTGCTTTTTATACATCCATATACAGAGCTTTAGAGTGGGTAACTTTTGAAGGCTTAGTTTTTTGTTTTATTGTTACCAGTTTATAAGAATTTTTCCAATTTCAGAGGTCTCCTACTTAAGAACACCCCACTTACAGACAACCCCTAGTTACAAACGGACCTTTGGATGTTGGTAACCTACTGTACTTTAGCCGTAGGCTACAATAAACAGCTATAACAGATGTCAAAGGTGTCAGTTAAGCTTTACTGTTAATCCTGGTTCTGATGACAACCCAACATTTTAAAATCCAATTGTCAAAGAGCCAAAAAAAAAATTTGGCTGGGGTTACAATTATAAAATATACAGTTCCGACATAGATACAAATTCAACTTAAGAACAAACCTACAGATCTTGTCTGTATTAATAGAAAATGAAAGACTATGTGCCAAATTACAAACACAAATTGTGCACAAGCAATCTGTTGTATTGCATGTTGTCATTGGTTGTCTATGCTCCATGTGACTAAGTTATAAATAGGGAATTTTATTTTAAGTAGGAAGAAACCCCTATAATTATAGAACATGTCAATGCACTACTGTACATATAGCTGAATTTGATTAACCCATTATTCTGAGCACTTTTAAGCTAGAGCATTTAGTTATGCCTCGCCTTGAAAGCTCCTATGGTAAATAAATGTTGTAAGTGCACAATATTCATGTTAAAAATCAATACATTATATAAAAAAGAGGACTCAAGAGAAAAATACTTCAAGGGTAAAGAAGAAAATCATTATTACCGTGACCCGATCAATGGGAAAAGACTGAATAGTTTTAAAAAAATCCCCTTATCATCTTATGAGCAATATTCTTTATTTAATCTTCTTTCGAGGGAATGTATAAAATGCTGCAAGCATGTGGTGTTTCAGGAGCAATTTGTTTTCTCTCTTTTTTATTCACTTACAATTCTAAGATGTGCATCTGCAGAAAAGATATTCTGAATGGAGGAAAAAGGCATTCATATAGTGAAGAGAAAAGAAACAAATCCAAATCACATCCCTCTTCTTAGAAATGGCATTGAGTTTACAGTATATATTACACTTTAAAAACATGTAGAACTCTACAAATAAAAAAATAAAATAAATATGTTACAATGTAAAAACTAGGTGCTTGTTCTCTGAATGTAATACCTTTAAGTTCAACTGAAACAATGTTATTGAAGGTTATTAGAAGTTAAAGGGAACCCGTCACCACTATTTTCACAAATACAGGTAGTGACAGGTTCCTATAGAGCTCTAGTAACTATCTGACAAGCTGCTTTTAGCTAAAAATAGTTTCCCTCAGATCCCCATAAAATCAGAGTTATAATCTTGCCTGGTATCTATGCAGCTTTGGAGCGAGTCCACGGGGTGTGTGGCCTAATGTCATGTGACCAGGGTGACATCATCAAAGGTCCTTGAGCTACTTAATATGAAAACTATACCCCATGTACATATCTGACCACATAAAAGAATCACAGCAGCCTCCATGGACTTCTACTCCTCTGCATGCAGGCTGCTGTGATTTCATGTGATAAAATATGCTGTGATTTCATGACATATATGCTTAGTGTACAGTTCCTAATGCAACAAAAGCTATAGGACCTGCGATGATGTCCCCCTGGTCACATGACATTATAGCAGCATACAGAGATAGGATGGGGAGGAGCTGCTGGATTTAGCCTGAGGAGGCCAGGCCCACCTGGACACGCTGTAGCCATGCTTAGTTACCAGATAAAACTATAAAGTTGAATATATGGGAATCTCAGGGGCATAATTTTTAGCTACAAGCAGGCTGTCAAATAGTTATTAGAGCTCTATAGGAACCTGTCACTACCTGTATTTGTGAAAATAGTGGTGACGGGTTCCCTTTAAAATCAAATTTTATGCTGAGATTTGATATTGATATGTATTGGTATTTAAACAGTGACAGTTAAAGGGGGTTTCTGTAACCTTTATTTTTATTTTCTAGCATTAGGATAAATCAGAGTCATTAATTTTACAGTATTAAAAATATACAATGAAACACTCCAAAAGGACCCAACCTTAACTGGTAAGTAACTAATATCCAAATCCAATTCATTTCTGGTCTGGACGGTAGTCGAGGTAGAGGGTTTCATGCAGTGAGGTAATGTGATTGGTTTTCCTAGATAGATCGGTTAAAAGAGCAGGTTTGAAGTTCATTGTTAATTACTTTTATGAACAGTATTAAAGATATAGCAGACATAGAGCACTTAAGTTCTAACATCGTGGCACATGTTCGTTTGGACGCTGGGGTCCCTAGCCATGTGAACAGACCGGGCCCATGGGACACTTAATCTGCCACTCTTTGTAATGGTACTATTCATTTTATATACCATTTATAACAAAACAGCTAAATTATTTGTATGATAAATCATTAAAAAAAGCATAAACCCATAAAGCAAGAATTAATAGGTTCCAACCTCTCAATAATTTTCAGACATCACTTGGACATGCATAGAGTGCAGCTCTAAACTAGACCAGTTATTTTGTGAAGGTTATAATTAGAGATGGGCGAATCCATTCGAATGAAGTGGAATCTGGTTAGAATTTCAGGAAAATTTTGGTTCGGCACAAATCCGAAGTTTACGATTTTTTTTCCCCCTTTATTAGCAAAATGGCTGCGAGCACAACGTGGTGCAGAGAACTCTCGGAAGAAGAAAGGAACACCCTTGATCACATGTGCAGACATGTAAGCCAATCAGCGACTGGCAGGCTTATGTGATGTCAAAGCCCTATAAAAACAGACGGCCATTTGCAATCCCGTCATTTCACACTGTGCTGTCTCTAGCGTCTAGCTGCTTGTACTCAGTAGCTGATGGGGTGATTTTTGCTCAAATTCCAGGGTGTCCATTTTGGGGGATTTGTATACCCCGCCGTTTCTTCCTGCTGCACCTGCGCCAATATTTGCCTCCTGCTTCACCACCTCAGCCTCCACAAGTCTAAGTGCTGCTCCATCATACCACATGTGCAGGGCACAGCGGTGTCACGCAGTTCTACACCTGGTTTGCCTGGGCGAACTAAGTCACCCAGGGGAAGAATTGCTCTGCATCATGCAAGAAGAAATCGATGTGTGGATTTCTCCATGACAACTGCAAATTGGAACCATGGTGACAGACAATGGGAGAAACATGGTGTCCACACTGTACCGAGGAGGGAAGGTCCATGTGCCCTGCATGGCGCACTATTCAATCTGGTTTTCAAAAGGTCCCTGAAGTCTCCCTCCCTTCTAAAAATGGCCAGCAAACTGTGCATGCACTACAGACATTCTTACAAAGCCAAGCACACCCTCTTCGAGTTGCATCGGCTGTGGGGAGATGTGGGGTAGGAGCAGTAGCTGCTCCATCAGCAGCAGCTTAAGTCTGGAATCCTTAATGAGCAGCTTCCTTCACCTGCCTAGTGAGGAGGGTAGCCGCCACCAGCAGCAGCAGGACATGGAGCAGACCCTGAACCAGCAGGTGGTAGCCTACTTAGACAGCACTCTACCACCCTAGGTAGAGGATCCCCTGGACTACTGGGCAGCCAAACTTGATGTGTGGCGGCAACTTGAGGAGTTTGCAGTAGAGAAGCTGTTCTGCCTGGCCAGTAGTGTGGCATCAGAGCAGGTGTTCAGTGCGGCGGGGCCATCATTACCCCATGGAGAACCTGCTTGTCCACCCATAATTTAGAGAGACTGGGGGTCATTTACTAAGGGCCTGATTCGAGTTTTTGCGGCGGGTTAACCGAATATTTCTGTTTTGCGCCGATTTTCCCAGTATTGCCCACGGATTTCGGCGCACACGATCTTGATTGTGGCGCATCGGGGGGCGTGGCCATACAAAAACCCGATGGATTCGGAAAAACCGCCGCATTTAAAAAAATAAAGTGTCGCTGGACTTGCTCTTACCTGCACTCTGCCCGGCTTGATGCATTCCGATGAACTTCAGTGCAGCAGCAACACCTGGTGGACGTCGGAGGAACTACCTTAGTGAATCGCTGGAAGACCCGAATCCACCACAGAGAACGCGCCGCTGGATCGCGAATGGACCGGGTAAGTAAATCTGCCCCACTGACCTTTGTCAAGATGAATCAGGTGTGGATCGCCCAGCATTTCTACACAACAATGCCTAATGCAGCAGATTAGATCAGCTGTGACGCCTCCCCCAAACGTTGAGAAATTAGTCTGGATTCTAACTACCTGCCTCAGCTACTATTCTGATGCTGCCACCCTCCTGATGCCACACTGCTGCCAGTTGCATCCATCTGCCTCCATCTGCCTCCCACCATCTTTACCAGGGACTGGAATTGTCACCCAACTCCACACTCTGTCATTGTGCCACTTTCTGACCTCCTGCTGCTGCTGTCGTCACCTCCACACTCTGTCATTGTGCCACACTGTGGCCTTCCATGTTGCTGCCTCCACCAGAATTTGACATTGTGCCACTCTCTGATCTAATGCTGATGCTACTGCTGCCGCCAGGCTACACACACTGTGATTGTGCCACTCTCTGACCTCCTGCTGCTGCTGCCGCCACACCCACACTTTGTCATTGTGCCACTCCGTGGCCTACCATGTTGCTGCCACCTCCAGAATGTGTCATTGTGCAAATCTCTGTTCTCCTGCTGCTGCTGCAACCTCCCCATTTGTCATTGTGCTACACTGTGGCCTACCTTGTTGCTTCCACCTCCAGAATTTGTCATTCTGCCATTTCTTAGCATAATTGAAAGAAATTGGGTACCAAACTTTGTGGAGCTTTTTGGCATTTTATCCATTGTGAATGTGGCAATATTTTTCTTAAATAAATGCATAACATATTACACACATTTTTCAACTAACACAAAGTGCAATGTGTCAGGAGCAAACAAAGCAAAAATCACCTGGATATGTCAACGCATTGAAAATTTTATAACCACTTATACTGAAAAATGTCAGATTTGAAAAAATGGGCTGTCAGGAAGGTACAAAATGTCATTAAGTCATTAAAGGGGTATTCTCGTCTGGGCATTCACATTCAGTTTCACTAATCTTCCATATATAAACATTTCTTCAATTGGATGTTATTAAAAAAAATGTTCCTGTGTGAAGATAATTTCTCATAAATGTTGCCATGTTGTCCCTTAGAAACCAGATGGCTTCCTCGGTTACGACCACGTCACACTCTGGTAGCGGTGGCCAGACATACGCTATTGAGTCCTGCCAGACCTCCTGGATTCAGCCTCCATTACCACAGGACGGCTTTGGTGCTATGCAGTAACTCCGGAACATTTCATATACAAAAACTTTTTGTTTATTTGTGCAATTCCCTCCAGCAGAGGTGGCCGTATCCGAGGAGGCCATCTCGTTTCTAAGGAACCATATTACTACATTTCTGAGAAATTATCTTCATACAGGAACATTTTTTTTAATAACATCTAATTGAAGAAATGTTTATATATGGCAGATTTATCAAACTGAATGTGAGTGCCCAGATGAGAATACCCCTTTAAGGGCTTAAGAGACATGTGCCTCTATGCTTTCCAATCAGTTTTATCTCAACCACTAAGCGTCCACATGTACACACCACATAGCTATGGTCAGATATGTATTTTGTGCCCTGGAATTGTAAATCATATGCTTTGATTTAGAAATATTTAGTCAATAAGAAATGAAATGATGAACACAAATAGGGCACCAGAAATTATAATTTAAAAAGTTTTTTACACAAGTCTCTAGACTGTAAACTTTACAAAAGAACAATGTTACATTTGGAATATTCTGATGATTTAACAATTTGTATTACATTTTATTAAAGTAGCGCCCATTGATATCCTCTATCATCAGACATAATCATCAAACATTATTTTGTCAATATTTTTTTGATAAAGAGTTACATCAAATAAACAAAGACAAACACATTTTTGATTAAAACATTGATATATCGGTGCAATGACAGAAAGTCTGACTTAATACGTAGATATTGTTTCATTTGTTAAAGTAGCACATGGAAATTCATGTACAGTAAAACCAAATCTTCTAGTTCAGGAATGCTAAATACTAAAGACAGTGATTGCTTTCCCCGATACAAATCAAATGTGTACCTAGCATACAAAATGGAATGGTGAGTTGTACAATAATAGTATGGGTTCAGATAAGATTCATAATCTTGACAGAAGGAAATTACGTTTATTTCAAAGATTAGATAATTTAATTTTTCTCAAGAGACCAGAGGGTACTTTCTAGATTTAGCATTGTCTGTCAACTGAAGTAATGTATAGAAAAGGGAACCATCCTGATGAATAATAATGCATGAAAATAAAATGCAGTTTTTATATGTAAAGTATAAACATTTGTTAATATAATAGACAGGAAACTTAGCTTCAGGCAAAGAAAAAAAGCATATTTTTACAAGCATCAATTTAAATATATATCATAATTGTAGAAGCAGCAATAAGTGTGATATAAATGTATAATAATATCCAGCACGTCCACAGGATTCATAAAAACACATCTCAATTTATTGGTTCCATTTTAAATCCAAATGTATGGACATAGCAAACCAAATTCCTTTTGGACAAAATACGGATATATGGATTTAAAATTGAACCAATAAATTCAGAAGTGTTTTTATGGATCCTGTGGACGTGCTGGAGTCTCCTTTCCATTGTATGCCGAGTCATAGAGGTGTCGACTTTTTCTCCGTGCACCTAAAGGTCCTAAAATTATAATTAAAAAAGCGTGAAAGATATTTTTGCATATAGTTTGGGATTGTTGTTGGATGTTTTTTGCACATTTCAAATTACTTCAAATTTTCATAAAGCAACTGTTGTCCGCAATATGCATTGATTTATTGGTAGAATGGGAAAAGTTTGTAGGAATGAAACAAAATCTTTGTTTCTTTATTTTTTCTTCACAAAACCAGTAGTAGATATAGTAGCAACATCAAAGTGTAGTAGATCCACACATCTACAGTATCTATGGTGTCTATGATTAAGAGTTGGAATGACTCAAAACGTGTAAGACATGTGGATCTACTACTCTTTGATGTTAGTACTGTGTCTGTTACTGGTTTTATAAAGAAGACATAAGGAAACAAAGATTTTTTGATAATCTATCACTGTGGATTTGCTGGTTCATTCCTACAAACTTTTCCCATTGCCCATGTGCTGTCAGCACTTCAGCCTTTTGGAACCTTGCAAGGCCAGGTGAGCTGGATTGGTTAAATAAGTCTCTTTACTTATTGGAAGAATGTATGCAATTTAATTAAAATATTTTTTTTTTTAACATTTCAGACCAAGTTATACATTAACATCACGTCCATGTTTTGTAGAAGAGTGTTTTCTTACTTAGTAAGTTTGTTGCACCAAGTTCTGCAACTGTCTTAGGCCCCTTCCACACTAGCGAGTGTGATGCGATGAACTCAGCATGTCAGTTCACTCCCGCGGTGCAGCGTTCGGGCCGTGCGTTCCCGGCAGCTTGCGTTGCGAGTGTGATGCGAGTTCATCGCATCACACTCGCTAGTGTGGAAGGGGCCTTAGTATTGCAGCTATGTTACACATCAAAAGTACACTGGTCAGCAATCATTAGTCTTCTAACAAGTTTATAAAATTATAACTGGAGAAGATAAGAATTACTAGAGATGATTACTTGGTCAAAATATGTTCCAATTCCCCTAACAAGATGTGCCTGACCTCTGAATTTACTATGTACAACCCCTTACTAGGTCTTTAAAACTCACATAGTAATGTTACTACAATGAATATGGATTTGGGTAATCGAATGTCAGACAGTGGTAGAAAAAAGATTGTATACAATTTTTGATAAATTTAAGCAAAAAAAAATTAGAAATATCTTTTTTTGGAAGCCGTTGAATTTTAACTGATTCCAAATCATAAATTTAAGTGCATAAATTACATCTCCAGACATTATGAAAATGTGCAATTTACTTTAGTATGTTATATCCCTGCCTTTCTTCCTTGTTTAAGCAATTTGTGTAAATCATCTTTTTTTAATTTGTGTAGATCATCTTTCTTTCCTGAACCCTGGGTATCACATTAGTAGTTATGGCTGTGTTAATCTTACCTTGCTTAATTATCTCTATGTTGTGCATTTGAATTAGGATATGCTACTCATAACAGAAGAAAGATTGGACTTAAAAATGGCAAAGAGTAGCTGTTTAACTTATGAAGAATACTACAAAGTTTACAATTATTACCTGCATTTTTCAGTACTGCAATAAAAAAACTTCAAAGCTTTTGTTAGACTTCAGGTTTTAAAAGGTAACAGTCACGGAGGAACGCATTGGGTACTTTAGTCACTGACCCCTGAGGAAGTCGCATGACTGCAACGTAACGCATGGGGTGCCTCTGGCCACAAGTCTTAGATTTAAACTATGACTCCCACTGTGTATCCAATACTAAATAGCTTTGTTTGTATTGGCTTGGTCCTGTTTCCAACACAGAGGGGCTCCATTGATGTGTATTCATATCTTTTTACTTATCTATACTGCTGTCTAGGAGTTCACGGACTTTTACTTTTTGACTTACTGGGGCAGATTTATCAAGCAGTCTGAAAGTCAGAATATTTCCAGTTGCCCATGGCAACCAATCACAGCTCAGCTTTCATTTCACCAGTGCTCATGAATATTTTAAAGGGGAGCTGTGATTGGTTGCCATGGGCAATTGGAAATATTCTGACTTTCAGACTGCTTGATAAATCTGCCCCACTGTGTTTATGTTTTCTAGGACTGCACCGTACCGTACTGCTGCTATTAGTCACCCCAGTGTAACACCCGCGGTCGGAGTGGGCTCCAATCGCGGGTGTGTAACCCGTTAAATGCCGTGGTCAGCTCGACCGCGGCATCTAACATGCCTCTGGGGGTCTTTCCCCCACGATCGGCCCCCCCGAACCGTTTTCGGGGGACGCCGATCACTGCTATGGAAGTGCTGGGGTCCGATCTGGTCCCCAGCACTGCCTGCAGGCACTGCCAGTAAGATGGCGTCTGTGACGTCATCTTACTGGCATAGTGCCAGCCTATGCAAGTGCATAGGCTAACACTGATAATACCCTGCAATACATGATTATTGCAGAGTATTATCATGAACAAGCAATCAGATGATTGCTTGGTCATTTCCCATGGTGGAAAAAGTGAAAAAGTAAAAAAAAAATGTTATTCAATAAAAAATAAAGTAATAAATCAATAAAAATGCCCATAAGCCCCATAACATATAAAGAGACATATAACCCCAAAAAGTCTAAATCATAACAAAAACCCCACATATATAGGATCACCGCGTCCGTAACAACCCGTAGAATACAAGTAAATCATTATTGAACCCGTGCGATGAACGCTGTTAAAAAAAACTATTGAAAACCCACCAAAAATTAACATTTTTACCTATTCAATCTTACAAAAAATGCCATCAAAAGTGATCAAAAAAACATATGTACTCCATAATGATACTGCTGCAAAGTACAGCATGTCCCGCAAAAAACAAGCCATCAACCAGCTCCCAAGTCAAAAAAGTAAAAATGTTATGCCACTTGGAAGACGGCAATGCAAAAATGATAGATTTTTTCCCACATTACGGTTTTATTTGACAAATTTAGTAAAATGTAAGAAAATATATTCAAGTCTGGTATCCCCATAATCGTATCGTCCCATAGAATAAAGATAACATGATTATTAGGCTAAACGGTGAACACGAAAAAAAAAAAGTCAAAAATCCAGTACAGAATTGATGCTTTTCTACTCATACCCTCAAAAACGAGTTCCTAAATCTTCAACAATAGGTGATACCAACCCCAAAATGGCAACACTGGAAAAAACATCTCATCCCGCAAAAAAAATGCCAGCACATGGCCCCAATAACGAAAAAGCGAAAATTTATAGCCTACAAAAGGGACCAAAGAGGAAACTCAAATCCTGGCAGCTGCAGGTCCCTCCTTCCATTCTGCGCCTCGCTGTGTACCCATAAAACAAGTATCGTCCACATGTGGGGGGTCTCTGCACTCGGGAGAAATTTCAGAACAAATTGTATGGTGGGTTTTCTATTTTTATCTTTTGGAAATGTGTAAATTTTAGGGCTAAATGAGCATATAACCGGAACAATTTGACCAATCTAAATTTCACCTCCATTTTGATTCAATTGCTATGAAGATCTCAAGGGGTTAACAATCTTCCTAAAAGCTGTTTCTGATAGTTTGAGGGGTGCAGATTTGAAAATGGGTTAATTATATACGGGGGTTTTTATACTAAATATGTAACATTTCATTCAAAACTGTATTTATCCGCAAAAGAGTAAATTCTGAAAATACGGAAAATCGCTATTCGATTTGTAAGCCAAGCGACATCAAAATATATTATCCAGACATTTCAAAAATTATGAAAATGTAAAGTAGACACATGGGAAATGTTATCCAGCAACTTATTTAGGTGGTAAATCTATCTACCTGAAAATGTAATGATTTTGAATTTCAAAAAAGTGAAATTTTTCAAAAAATTCAAAATTTTTCCTTTTTTTGGAAAATAAACGCAAAACTTATCAGCCAACATTTACCACTAAAATGAAGTACAACATGTGGGGAAAAAACAATCTCAGAATCGCTTTGATAAGTAACAGTGTTCAAAAGTTATAACCATATAAAGTGACGCAAGTCAGAATCCAAAAAATGGGGCTGAGCCTTAAGCTGTAAAATGGCTGCGTCCTTAAGGGGTTAAATGTTTTTATGAATTTTGATACATGGCATCTGTGTGTGCTTTTCACATGCCTTGTAATAAAATTATTCACTGTTCAGCCTATACACACTGGCTTGCTCTTTGTTTTGGTCACATACTAAAAACATAAAATATGCCTAAAAATCATATCTGACTGAAAAGCAAAAAAAATTAAAAAATTAAGTTTTTGCCAGACCATTCATATATTTTTTTAATAAATAAATGCAAAACATATCAACATTTTTTTTAATTTTTTTTCGTAAATTTTTCATGAAAAAAAAAATCAGTAGCCCATCTGGGCATGTGTTGAGATGTGGGGTCTTCTGGCCATTAAAATAAATAAATAAATATTTACTCAGGCTTTAGGTCTAAATAAAAGGTTTGCATTTATTTGCACAAAAATAAAATGAAAGGAACATAGCAAGAACAAAAATGCAGATAATTCAGGGGTCAGGTTGCAGCTACCTTGGAACAAGCAGCTCCCCTGTGGTCAGATCAGACACTCTGACCTAGAGACAATCCATGTACACACAGGTGTCATTAAATACCCAACTATTTCCCTTGTGTCTTAAAGGGATACACCTCTGGGTTGCACCTTTAACAACAAACATCACACAGGGATACATTTCTTACTGAAATAATATATATATAACACCACAATACAGTATAATACACAATATAAAAATTAAGGGAAGTTTACAATATACACAAAGTAACCAAAGTAAGAAATACAAACACAAGCCACATGTCTTCAGCTCTGCATCACCTGGCAGTAATCAGGTGCAGCTATATAACCCCAGCTCACCCTCTGCTCAGGCTTTGCACACACGGGTAAGATCAGGTAATGCTGAGTGGTGACTGCTGAACTGGTTTGTCTGTTGAAACAATAGTGGACAGAGACAAAGGTTTGCTGGCCAGCAGGAGGAGAAAAAGAAAAGGTACAAACATACAGGCAGACAAACAGTTCACTATTCACCCCTCAACAGCGTGTTAATGTGTTTTAAAAGTTATCAACAAATAAAGTGACACACGTCAGATTTTAAAAATAGGGCTTTTTAAGGAGCGTGAAAACATTTTTTGGGAGTAAAGAGTTGAATGAGAATCAAATTTTAAAACTTTGTAGTCTACCTTCTTTATCACTTCTGTTTCAATTAATTTTAACTGTTTGTAAACCACTTCTCTATTATGTTAATTTTGAGACCTTAGATTTTTGTATGTCCAACCTAGCAGAAATCAGTACAAAATACTTTAACCAAGTATTTATTAAAACTTGCTTGTTGTTAGGTCACAGGGTAACAATCTTAAATTATGTCATCTACCTTCTTTAAAAGTTTTTATTGTGGTCGTAAATAATTCTGCAGTTTTGTTTTTATTGGAAACATATTTTGGAATAAAAAGTTATTATTTCCCATAGAAGTTGATATCCTGCATACTTCGGAACAAATACCATGGCACCTCCAAATAAACTTTTTTAAATTGGAGGTGTCATGGTACAGTATTTGTTCTGAAGTGTGCGGTTATGAAGTTCTTCATGCGGAGTCAGCCACCACTAGTGCACTCCTGGTTTACTGCACATGTATGTGTTCCTTGGAAGATCTTTACTCCTTACTTTATGTACTATAGTCTGTGCACACAATGCTCTCGTTGTGTTTATGCAGTAATGTTTGCTTGCTGGTCCTACTATTCGGTTGCAGAACTTGTAGCTTAAGTAAACAGCACCTCAGAGGTCTGATGTTTGAGCTGTGCTCTGTAGAAAGGGTCTTCTCATCCCCTATGTAGAGAAACATACCTGACCTCCATTTCTTCAATATATACATCTAGCTCTCAAACATCCTTCGCATCTTGCCAGTTGAAGGTACAGACTTATCAGGGAATAAACATACAGCATTAGGAGGTGTATGTATTATCCTCAGTGGCAATGTTCAAAACTAACCACTCACTACAGGTATGTGTTACATACCTAATCTTATTAGCAAAGGTGGAAAAATGTGGAAAAATTGAAAAAAAAGTCACGTGCATCACGTTCTTGTGGGCTCAGTTTTTACAACTTTCACTCTTCGCTCCAAATAACATGCCTACTTTATTCTTTGGTTCGGTGCGATCGCGGTGATACCAAATTTATATAGGTTTTATTGCGTTTTAATACATTTTCAAAAATTAAACGAATGTGTACAAAAAAGCAAAAAAAATTTTTGCCATCTTCTGACGCTAATAACTTTTTCATACTTTGGCGCACGGAGATGTGTGAGGTGTCATTTTTTGCAAAATGAGGCGACATTTTCATTGCTACCATTTTGAGGTCTGTGCAACATTTTGATCATTTTTTATTTCATTTTTTGTTATGTAAAAAGGAGTAAAAGTCGCATTTCAGACATTTGGGCGCCATTTCCCGCCTCGGAGGTCACCGCCGGCCGTAACCGTTTTTATATTTTGATAGATCGGGCATTTTGGGACGCGGCGATACCTAATAGGTTTGTGATTTTTACTGTTTATTATGTTTTATATCCGTTCTAGGGAAAGGGGGGTGTTTTGAACTTTAAACTTTTTTTTTCTTCACTATTTTTTAGACCATCTAGGGTACATTAACCCTAGATGGTCATATCGCTCCTACCATATACTGCAATACTACAGTATTGCAATATATGGCATTTTTGCAGGCCATACATTACAATGAGCCACTGGTTCATTGTAACGAACCTGCATAAGCCATGTAGCCTCGTGTCAAAAGAAGACCCGAGGCTACCATGGTAACCGTCTTTTAAACACCGCCGGCGACTTTGCCGGCCGCGTTGAGAGGGTTAATAGCCGCGATCAGTGCAAGCACCGACCGCGGTTATTAGTGGTGGGGGTTTTGTGCAAAATGCAAAAACCCCCAGCTCTGTATGAAGAGGACTCAGCCCGTGAGCCCTCTTCATAACCCCTTATACCTCTGCACCGTAGAGCTACGGCGCAGAACGTTAAGGGGTTAATAAAACTCAATTACATCACATTGGATCTTGCCTTGGACTTAATGGGAACAGGTTCCCATAAAGCCCTATAAATTACACCCTTGTATTAGCTAAAAATTGTTTACCTTATGTCCCCATAAATCAACTTTATGTTATATTAACTGGCATCAGGGGAGGAGTGTTCTACTCAGTTGGCCCTTCCCATCTACTCCTTTCCATGTCCCATGCCTTTTTCTCAGCATGTCATGTGACCTGGGTGATGTCAACTAAGGTCCCTTACCCAGTTACATTTGCAACGTCTACCCCATGTACAGTATCACAAAATGCCGCCACAGACTTCTACTCTCCCCCATGCCACCATGGGGACATGCTGTTATTTTATGTGATCAGATACATACATAGGGTAGAAATTGCAAATGTAACTGGTAATAGGATCTTAGTTTACATCACTTTGGTCACTTGACAAAAAAGTTGCAATTGATGTGACAGAGCTCTCTCTTAATGTTCCACACAGACCTGTCACATAAAGTGAAATTCATATAAGTTTACAAACTGTTTTTTTAACATTTCAGCCATGGAAAAGAGCCAATTAGCGATAAGGGCAATAGTTATTAATCATAGTTTTTAAAGTATTCACTTTGGGTGGGTTAATTTAACTGGCAGGTTCTCTTTAAGCCTTTTAAGTTTTCTCCTACAAAGGAGAGGGCCTTTAACAGCAGTAAGATGATTATTAGGGCCTTGACAGTGTGATTGAGAAGGTAGGGTACAATGATACTGGTTGACTAGACACTGTATCCAGATGTCTTCCAATCCCTCTGCATTATATAGTATAAGCATGAATTGGGGAGTTCATTGCATAATCTAGAAATATTAATATGACTAGGATCCATTTAAAATAAAGTGAGTGTAGTTCACCTTAACCATTAACAAATAATGTTGGGGCTGACCCTGGAGCCCACTGGGGTCTTCACATGTACTCTTTGGGGTCAGTCAAAGCCTCAGTGTTCTATCTGAATACTACATGACTAGTACATAATGTTTCAGTTTTTATTACATGATTTTTCAATAAATCGACCTTGAAGAATTTTAAACCATTGAGTCTATAATACGGCAACTTGTATTTTGGACTAATTTGCTCTATTTTTAAATTTTGTCACACTGCTGATTTTTTTTTACTCTTTTTTTGTAAATACTGCACATAGAACTGTCTCTTTACCAGCATACAGTATATTACATTTTTATGAATTTAATAATGTATACACATCATTAAACACCTAAAGCACTTTGAGTAAGAAACAATCTTCGGAGCCATTATCTAATTCTTGCTGTTGTAGGATCTTGTTCGCCTTATATAACTGATTTAATTAATTTTATATAACCTTGTTTGTATTTACTACTCTGAACATTCTGAATAATAAATGAACATTGATTTTCCTTGCCGCAAAATCTAAGGAACTCGAGAGCTTAATGTAATATTTCAGCGATAGAATTTTTCACTGACCCTAAAATGCTGCTAAACCGCTGAAAATATATAAAATTCACATAACTGAAATTCCACTGTCTTGTTTATATGACTGTTCTGACCAGGAGTTCTTATTTTTTTTACTGTACTAGTCAGAAGCAGCAAGTCTGCCAATGTATCCCATAAAAGCAAGCTGAGATAAATGTAGCGCTTTGGGAGCCATTTCGAAGGATTGGAGGAAGCACAGACAATGTACTGTTTTGTGACTTATTTTTATGCTATATTTTAAATACTTATCCTCTTCAACCTGATGTTTTATTTTAGTGACAATGTGGGAATCTGTGAAGACATGCAAGGTTAGAAAATTTGATTATATCACTTTTTTCAATCTGAAATAACCTCCAGAACTGTTTGTCAGAAACCGAGTAACTGTTTACATGTAAATACATCCAGTAGTGATACAGTATATACTCGAGTATAAGCCGAGACCTCTAATTTTAACACAAAAAAAATGGAAAAACCTATTGACTTGAGTATTAGCCAAGGGTGGGAAATGCATTGGTCACAGCCTCCCCAGTATTTTGCCAGCGAGCCCCCTGTAGTGCATAGCCTGCCAGCCCCCTGTAGTGTATGGCGTGCCAGCCCCTTGAATATATACATATAGCCTGACAGCCCCCTAGTATATAGCGACTGACTTCACATTCCCTGTGGTGGAAAGCACAGAGACAAGTATCCAATGCCAGGAATCAAAAAAACCATGTGCTATACCAAAATATAATCTTTATTAATACATAGAAAAAACACACCAAAAAGTTAAAATAAAAACATTTAAAAAGGATCAAAATCCTCTATACATAGCCAAAGGGAGGGTAGGGTATATGATAAGTACCCATGAAGACATGCCTCCCTATGCAGCCCCCAAACCTTTAAACCTGTCCAGCTAATACAATACAACAAGTGGCAAGCCAAAAAAATATCCCAGAAGTACCAATAGAATGTACTATCCTACAAAAGCAGGAAGCCACTGTGTGTGGCGATACGCGTGGGGCCTCTTCCAGCCCCCTTCTCCCCCTTTTCTCCTGCCAGCTCAGCGTTCATTGGTAATTATTTCATATTGCTTCAAAAAATCTTTGTCATACTGATTTTCCTGCTTTTGTAGGATAGTACATTCTATTGGTACTTCTGGGATATTTTTTTGGCTTGCCACTTGTTGTATTGTATTAGCTGGACAGGTTTAAAGGTTTAAAGGTTTGGGGGCTGCATAGGGAGGCATGTCTTCATGGGTACTTATCATATACCCTACCCTCCCTTTGGCTATGTACAGAGGATTTTGATCCTTTTTAAATGTTTTTATTTTTCCTTTTTGGTGTGTTTTTTCTATGTATTAATAAAGATTATATTTTGGTATAGCACATGGTTTTTTTGATTCATTACATTAGTTTTTCATGTGCCCATTTGGAGCAATTTTTGTATGGTTTGTTCCCCTTTGTGTTTTAAGTATCCAATGCCAGAGCATCGCTGTGTAGAAGAGGACCTGCCGGGAGGGCGTTGGAAGGTGAGTACACGGTTTGGTTTTTTTATTGACTAGAGTATAATCCTAGGTGAGGTTTTTTAACACATTTTTTTGTGTTGAAAAACTCAGCTTATACTACAGTATATACAGCATGTTGAAAACATTTATTGGTGGCTATGATAGAATATCATATCTTATCAAATTTATAGATAAATATCTATAAGAATCTAACTAAAATTACAAGGAACTGTATCTGAAAGTACTATTAATATACGTGTAATGGCTTACTTCTTTATCGAGTCATGTGTATGTAACTACAAAGTGACTGGTATTATTATTTTTTAGAAAATCTTGTAATTTCATTCTATAACTTTCTACATTTTTCCATTAATATAGTTGGATAAAGCTTTTATTCTTGTCAAACATGTTGTATTTAGAAATGTTTCTATTTTCTAGAAATTTTTAAAGATGCTATTGTCTTTATTAGAAGTGCCAATTGTACCCTAAAATTTTATTGTTGCTTTGTACTTGCTTTGTATTATCTCTGTTCCCATAAATTGTTTAACTTCCTAAGATGTAAAAAAATAGAGAGATCCATTTTAACAAAATCAGGGCATTTCAACGCGCAACGGACACAACACCGGACAAGTGTGAAATTATGCAGGAGAACAGGGAAGATCTAGCACGAGAAAAGTCTACAAAGACGATGATGTTTTTATTTCAACAAGTAAAATCCAACTGTTGGATATACAGTAGTATTGCAGTATTTGTAGGAATGATCAGATTGTCTAGCGTTAAAGCCCCCTAGAGGGTCTAAAGAAAGCTAAAATACTAAAAAAAAAAAAATTCAAGTCACCCCCTTTTACCCTAGAACTGATATAAAAAAATAAGTAAACATTATAAAGAACAAACATATTAGGTATCTCGGTGTCCCATTATCTGATCTATCAAAATATAAAAACTGTTCATCCCAGCGGTGAGCCCCATAATTGAACATTTGGACAAATGTCCAAAGCAGCACTTTTATCCCATTTTACATCGCATAAAAAATTTTATATAAAGGGATCAAACAGTCACACAGTCCACAAAATGGTATCAATGGAAACGCCAGCTTATCTAAAAAAAAAAGGACTTCTCACACAGCTCCATACACCCAAGTATAAAGTATGAAAAAGTTATTGGCGTCACAAGATGGCAAAAAGTACAATGTACTTTCAGTACCTGTCCAGCAATCACGAAACCACAACCAGGCTTGGCACTAGCTGTCAGACTAGGTATGTAGTGGCGAACTCACCCTGAAACGTCCCTGCGGGCTAGGGCCCAGATAAACCACCCTGACAGGGTCAAACCAGCTATCTGGAACCTGGAACTAAGGGTTCCTGAGTTACCCTACAGGAAACCCACTTCATCTGACAGCTGCTGGGTGGTGGAGCGGACAGGTAACCGGAATACAGATATAGCTTAGTGTTCACACTGGTACACAGAAACCGACACAAGACTGAGACAGGAAAGTGGGGTCACACTAGGAGATAAATGATACTGAGGGACAAACAACAGATACAGACAGACAAGCGGAGTCAAACAAACCAGGTCAAAACTAAGATGGCGGCAAAAGTACAGAATCGTATAGCAAATATAATGGTCAGTAGGCAAATCAGAAGTCAACACATGGAATGGCAAGGACCACAATTGCAAGAGCATTAGGGAGCACAGGAGACTGAAATAACCAGCAACCAATGAAGGGGCTGGGCAGAATATAAGGCAGTAATGGACACAACCTCCAGCAGTCCATCACTGAAAGCGCAGCTGCAGGCAAAACAAATTCAAAGACACACCCAGCTTTCCCAAGATCAGAAATGGAGTGTCAGTACCTGTCCAGCAAACTGCGCAAACACAACCAGGCTTGGTGCTAGCTGTCAGACTAGGTAAGTGGTGGTGAACTCACCCTGCAACGTCCCTGTCGGCAAAGGCCCTGACTAAACCAGATAAACCGCCCTGAACCCACTATCAGGAACCTAACTGACGGTCCCTGAGTGACCCTAAAACATGACAGGGAAACTTACTTCGTCTGGCAGCTGCTGGCTCGTGGAGCAGACAGGTATAGACCAGTGTTCACACTGGCGCACAGAAACCAACACAGGACTGAACAGGTAACCGAAATACAGGAATAGACCAGTGTTCACACTGGTGCACAGAATACAAACACAGGACTGAGACAGGGACAAAACAACAGATATAGACATGTCTTAAGGCACATAATCACAGGTCAGATCCAGATACAGGTACAGGCGGGATATACACAGGTCAGGTCAAGATCAAACGGGTTATATACAGGTCAAGTCAAGATCAAGATCAAGCAGGTAATATACAGATCAGGTACAGATACAGACAGACAAACGGAGCCAGGTAAAACTGAACTAGAAACACAGGGAAGACAAGACTCAAAATAACCAGCAAGGTAAGATGGGAATGGGCAGGTATATGAGGCCCATCCTGGACACGCCTCCAGTAGCACACTGGGGGAACTGTCCATCAGGCTCGTAACCCTTGCTGGGCAGGACAGAAATGCAAGAAGCAGGGTGTGGCTCAGTAAATCCAAACACAAGTAGTAAGCCACAGTTCACACACAAATAAACACCTCTATTCCGCCAACTACGGACAGTGCGACATAGACATGGATGTTACTGTACCCCCCCTTTTATGAGGGGCCTCTGGACCCTCACCATTCCCGCAGAGGTTGGGGGGAGGGCTTCCACGAAGAAATGACATGAAAAGACACAAATGCGTTTTTTCAACTTCATTGAGAAGTACAATTTGTGATGTAGAAAATAAGTCCTCACACAGCTCTGTACACATGAAAAAGTTAAAGATTTTTGACGGTGGGGGTGAAAAAAATGAGCACAGGGGGTTAAAAAAAGAGCAGTACAGAAGTGCCAAATATTGTAACTTTACAAAAAAAAAGAAAGAAGAGATCCATAGAGTAGTAATCACATAGTAAATAAGATGGCCCACTAGTACCTGTCTCCTGAAATAAGGAGGTTACCTGAGGTAGGCTTAATTAAAAGCCTGTAGTAATGGATGCGTCCTAGATTCTGGAGCACGGAATGTCCAGTGTAGTCGATCATCAGTGAGGAGAAAAAAACGGACGAGAGGCACCAATCCAATAGGTAAAATACTTGTCGGGACACGCTGGTCCCTTAACTCTCAGCTGTCTGGGTCTAAAGAAGAGGGAGGTCCTTCCTCGAGACCCATTACCTTTGGCTTTTACACTACCCCTTGTTTTTTCCAATAAAAATCCTAAATCTAAGGCCCCTTCCACACTAACGTTACATTTCACGTCAGCATGCAATGCGTGAAAAACTGACGTTTTTGGCTGCGATTTTGTTCCATTTTTCCTTGGAGTCATTAGCGTTTTTGCATTTTTCACACGCGTGTTGTTCGCGTTTTTATTGCATTTTCGGTGTGTTTTTCACGCACGTTTTTTAAGTCAATGGGAGCATTTTTCAAAGGGACCATAGTTCGGGAATAAAATGTGTTATTTAATTAAAAAAGAATGTCTTCTGATAAGTTAGCAGATGTATGCAAACATCTGCAATCTATTCTTCACTGTTCCGCGCGTATATTATCTCTCGACAAGTTAGCAGATGTGAAGAACAGTGAAGAATAGAATAAAAACAGTGAACACAGTGAACACAGGATCATTCAAGTGAAAGACAGTGAAAAACACAGTGAAGAATAGATTGCAGATGTTCGGCACATCTGCTTACTTGTCGGGAGATACGCGCGGAGCGGTGCGAACAAAATAGCATGTGAAGAACAATATATATGTGTGTGAAGAACACATTGCAGATGTATGGAAAAACGCTAGTGTGGAAGGGGCCTAATTATTGGATTGGCGGCTCTCGTCTGTTTTTTTCTCCTCACTGATGAAATATTGTAACTTGGTCTTCAAAGGTTTAATGATGTCTTTTGTAACATTTTTGTGTTTAAATTTTGTTTGTCCTCATTATATTTAGATTTTTTTTTGCTTCAAAATGACACAGCATTTTTCTTAGCTCCATCTTATCCTCATAATAAATGAATGTAGAATTTGTGCAAACTGTCTCAGCATTAATAGGGATCCAGTACAGCACAGCGCTTCCTATCTCCTGGGAAAAGAATCACTAATTAATTGCTCTTGGATTTTTTTGTGCTGTCTAAAGTCTTAGTGTAAAAATGCTAATGACCTTTGTTTTGCCTTAGCGGTTTTATTGAAAACCATTTTTATAGTTGTGTAGTTCGGTAATACAACAGTAAGTCATTAAACAAATGAGAGAGTTTCTGCTATTGGCATTATTCACATCTTCAGAGCAATGTATAGGTCACTAATACATTAGCAAAATTATAATTATCTAACTAGTCATTAGAAGTGTTCCACATTTTATAAATACCACACTCTCATTTCAAGGCTATTAGTTTTGGAGCTAAATAATAATTATTACTATCTCAAGTTTTAATGATCAATTTTTGTGTTGTCCTGTAAAATAATTGTAAAGAGGAGAAAAAAAAAATTGTTTATATTTTGAATCCTAATACCAAGGATTTTCACTCAATACAGTATTTAGTGTACACATGTCAGCTCAACAAGGGAAAATGTATGTCAAAGGGGTTGTCCACAAAATGTTGTAACCCACAGCTCTGATTTCTCTCTGTGGTATACCGTGCGCCTGTGTGAAATCACATGACAATACACAGGTTTTATCCACAGGAAGTAAACAATGAAGCTGTTGAATAATAGCAAGCAGAGATCTAGAATGACAAATTGAGATAGAATTATATAGGAAAATTGCATTACTTTTCATAAAGCAAAAAATATCAATTATTTTCTGAAAGTCAACATTCCTTTTAACCCCTTCCAGATGCAAGCCGTAATAGTACGGTGCGCGTCGGGTGCGGGTACATGGAGAGGGCTCACGGGCACATTGCAGCAAAGACTTACCAGTAACACCCGCAATCAGTGCTGGCAAAGTTGCTGGCAGCTTCAAAAAGATGACCGAGGCTGTCTCGTTTTAATTCATTACAATGTGCAATTTGCACATTTAAATACATGAGGTGGAAAATACCAATGTACTGCTATACTGTAGTATGGCAGTATATGGTAGGATCGATCAAATAAGCTAAGGGGTCTGAAAAATAGTGAATGTAAAAATAAATAAAAGTTTAATTAAAATTATAGTAAAACAACCTAAAAATTAAAATCACCCCCCTTTTAATAGAACTGATTTTTGCCCTTTTGAAAAATATAAAAAAATTCTATAAAAAGTGATGAAAAGGTCATAAAAATGGTAGCATTGAAAACTTCATCAAAATTTACACAAAATGACAGCACTCACAGCTCTGTACACTGAATTATGAAAAAGTTATTAGTGCCAGAATATAACAATCAAAAAATAAAATTTTTGTACAGGAGGTTTTAAGTTTTGTAAATGTATGAAAACATTATAAAACCTATACAAATTTGGTATTCCCGTTATTGTACTGACCCACCAAATCAAGTAGACCTATCTTTTGGGGTGTACAGTGAAAGCCGTAAAATCCAAGCCCACAAGATAATGGAGCAAATGTGTTTTTTTACCATTTACACTGCATTTGGCATTTTTTTTCCCGCTTCACAGTACATGGCATGGAATACTAAATAGCATCACTATGAAGTGCAATTTGTTCTGCAGAAAACAAGCCATTACATGTAAAAATAAAAAGTAATATGTGGGGAGTGAAAAATAGAAAGGAAAAATCAAAAAGGACCAGGTCGTTAAGGGGTTAAATATAAAAATAGATTTTGGATCGTACAGATGTGTTCAACTATAACACATTGTTATCTGGGGTCAGTTTTTACTGTTTTTCACAAGTTTCTTTAGGTAAGCAAATGATACTGTTTATAATATAGTGGTGTAGTGTTTGCTAACAAGATGGACGCTTTACACTATTGGTGGGTTGCTTTGAAGCCATTTGAATTGTTGGGAGGATCCTGTACTTTACCGGGCTCCATCTGTACCTAAAATGGTCTGGGTTACAAAAGATAATTGAAATCTAATAATCTTAGCCAAAAGCTTTTTTTTTTCTATGGTTATGCAAGGCTACAGCTTAAGACTTCCTCGCTCTTGTTTTTAGTAGCAGGAGACTAGTATCATCAGGATGGGCAAACCTATGATTTCGGGGGTTTCACAACCTTTTGTCACCAGTCTGAAGCTGCCTCAAAAACAGTAGTCAACATGTATCAGAAAGCTGGACAATGATAGCTGTTATTGGTCAGTTTAGATACAGATCATGTGGTTCCAATCTCAATAGACAAAATTCCCGAGGGCATTTTCTCCTGTCTCATGGGTTGTCCACATACTTAAGTATTTTGCAAAAGTAATTTTTTCCTTGCACTTTATCTTATGAATAGCTGCAAACCTAAATGTGTTTTATGTCAAAGAGCAACAAAAAGTATCTACGCAATCTGTTTTCACTTTTCCCACAGCTGTTTTGTGAGGACCTCAGAGGTTTGTTAGAGAATGTTAGAGAACAGCATCATGAAAACTAAGGCACATATATTTAAGAGATAACATTAGTGGCAAAGTATATGGCTGCGATACAAAAATAAAAATAATTAATATAAGCAACCAAAAAGGCCCAGGGTCACTCAGAGATCCACAACCCTGATGGGAGAGTTAGTCACCTCAACAATTAATGGCCCTATATTTTTCAAATCTGGAAGAAGGACAAGAAAAAAGCTATTCCTGAAAAAAAAACATAAGAGGGACCATTTGTTAACTGCAAAGTGGTTTACATGGGGAAAAAAGGAAAAAAATGGAAGAAGGTGCTCTGGCCAGATAAGACCAAATTTTTTTGCCCAAATGCCAAATGCTATGTGTGGAGGAAAGTTGAAACTGCTCATTACTCTGAGCACAACATCCCAGCATGTGGGCAAAAACATCATTCTATGGCATGCTTTGCATCAGCAGGGTTTGGGGAGGTCATCAAAGTTTATAGGTAGTTAGATGTAGTTAAATAAAAGCAATCCTGGAAAACCTTGTATAGGCTGCATTTTTTTCCCCTGGCTAACACGGTACTCTCTTCTCTACATACATATGCTGCAAAAGACTTGAGAATGGGGCACAGATTCACCTTCCACCAGGACTAAATCAATGCATAGTCTTGGTTTAAATGGTCCAGTCAAAGACTGAATTCCCATTAACTTTAACATTACTTTTCAAAAATGTTCTCTAAACAATTTTGACCAAGCCAGAGCTATTTTGCAAGGAATTAAAGGCAGCCTCATGATGTGCAAAGCTGGTAAAGACCCCAGTAGACTTTTTAAAGGGTCATGGTCACCACATTTTCACAAATATAGCTGATGGCAGGTTCCCATAGAGCCTTATTAACTAACTCACGCCCTTCTTTTAGGTAAACAATTGCTTAATCTCAGGTACCCATAAATGATCTTTATAAACTTGCCTTGCATACAGCCATATCTAAGGTGTCAAGGGGAAGTGGCCTCCTTTAGTTAAATCCAGCAGCTTCTTCTAAGCATTCAGCAATAATGTCATGTAACCAGGGGGACCTTCTGTCTCCTAACATCCAAAAACTGTACTCCATGCATATATCTAATCACATGAAGTCACAGCATGCATGCATGGACTTCTACTCCTTTCCATGCCTCTATGCAGATATGAAGTAATTTCTTGTAATCAGATATTTGCCTGGGGTACAGTTTGCTAACATTAGGAGGCTAAAGGACCTGAGGTGTCAGCCCGGGACGGCCATATCACCTTGACGACCCATAGAATTGGCTGTATGCAAGATAAGTTTACAAAGATGATTTATGGGGATCTGAAATAAAGAATTTTTAGCTAAAAAAAAGGCGTCAGTTAGTTAATAGGGCTCTATGAAACCTGCCACTAGTTGTATATGTGAAAATGTGGTGACAGGTTTCCCTTTTATCTGTGAGTGTAATAAATAGAAATAAGTATTGTAGCACATATTTTTTTTTCAATAAGAATCATAATAGCATAACTTTGTTGATGTTATACATACTTAGGTGTTGTCGGTCATGTAATTTCAATTTTGGATGCTAACATGACAGTTATAAAGGAATAAATTAAAGAAATATAATGTAATATAATAGCCCTGTGAATTTAGCTTTTCATGAACTGATTATTTCATCCACAGTGATGATAAATGCTTGGTTGATAATAAATTGATATTTTATTTGTCTAGAAGAACAGATGTGGCGGCTCCCATCCAAGCTGTTAAACAAACAATCTGTTACGATAAGTTGTACCAATCAAGATGCATGTTTTTCATTACAGATCCTGTGTGTAAAGATGAAAATGTTGCTACTAAATGGGATATCTCCAAATAATTGTTGTGTTGTTAATGTAATCTCACAAATCTGTAGAAGAATACCTGATGTAATGAAACACTTCCAAAGTATGATCCTTCCATTACCCTTTTCAATCTTCTAGCAATAACAAATATCTTAAAAGTAAAAGATTTTTTTTTTTTAAATCTTGGGAATCTGTCTGAAATGTTGATGATACAGTAGGGAGAAGCATTGGAGAGCAATTGCAATTGCTCCACCCAGACATCATTCGGAGCATCAGACCTTGATAAAAGAGGCATAGAAAGCTGCAAGCGCATGAAATAGAACAGAGCTTTCTAGACCCAAGAATGTAGACAATAGGACTAGCCAACCTATGAGGAAAATAGCCACTTATGGTATTGGGGCTCATTTGGTAAGAAAAGGTCCTCAAAAATACTGTCCGATTCTACAAATTGATGATGATCTGGCATAAGACATAATCGGTGATACTCCACTGATCATGTTCAGACGAGGACGATCTTTACAATATAAGAAAAACATACACCATACAGGGTAACATTAATGGTAAATCTGTGAGCATATTGGGAAAACGTTTCCGTGAATTTTGGTGCAGAACAGGTGAACCCAATTTCCAGACATGTCCATGCACAACATGAAGGGGATAAATCTACTTTTAAATTCTTGGTACACCCTCCGGTACATGGAGGAAATTGGAATTGCCTTATTTAACAGAGAGAATTAAAATGGATTAAAACACCTAAGGGTCAGAAAGAAAAGCATAGCTACAATTGTACTTTTTTCTGATTTACTCTTCCTATTTCTATTTGGCATTTCTTTGTATCATCTCTGTAATACTTCCTGACAGGCTTTTATCATCATGTTATCACTTCCCCTTAAACATATCTATTTTTATCTATTTTTGTCTCAAACCTATTTACCAAACACTAACATGTTTTCTAGAACACATATCTGGTGGATTAAATACTTCAGATAATGCCCCACACATATCTGGTGGATTAAATACTTCAGATAATGCCCCACCATGTGGCCACTGCGTCCCACTGTGTTAAGCGCTTTGGTCCCTAAGGTCCCATTTTCAGTATCAGTCACCTCCCCATTGATGACACACAAGACATGCACCCTAACACAGTGATCTGACTTACATGCCAGCAATAAGAACAGGGCAAGATGTAATTTGGCGTCATGGGAGGTTTGCCCATCTACTTAAAGCTCCGTATACAAGTTAGTGCGCAGGCGCCAGCATCTCAGCCTCACACCCTTTCTCCACTGAGCAGGACATCGAGCTGTATGGTTCATACTAGAGCTGACAGCCCTTTGGCCAGTTAACTTAGCAAAGGAGTCCTTTGGAATGGTGAGTGCTTCAAATAGCATAATCAAGGGATGGAATATCCTGACTTTCAGGGGGGACATAGGTTTAATTTCTTTGTACTATTCTTCAATTTTATTCCTTATTTGTCTTATATTAAAGCCCTCTGAATAGTCCTATTGGACAAAACGGGTCTTCCTAATGTATGAAAACATTATGAAACCTAAACAAATTTGGTATCCCAGTGATTGCACTGACCAAAAGAATAAAGTAGACATGTTATTTGGGGTGCACAGTTAAAGCCGAAAAATCCAAGTCCACAAGAATACTGCGGAAATACCTTTTTTCACCATTTTCACTGCATTTGGAAATTTTTTCCTGCTTTCCAGTACACAGCATGGAATATTAAATACTGTTCCTACGAAGTGTATTTTTTATGCAGAAAACAAGCCTATACACAGTGCTTTACATGGAAAAGTAAAAAAGTTATGGCTTTTTGAAGGTGGGGAGTGAAAAATGAAGACGAACAAAGGCCTCAGCGGGAAGGGGTTAAGATACAATTTTTGATGTCTTCCCATGTCTTTTAAAATGGACTAAATAAAGAAGTCATTTTATGCTGTGATCAACTTGGATTCGAGCTGGATCATTTATTTGTTCTACTTGGATATCACTCATCTGGGGCAAGGATCAGTGTTCTCCAACACTCAGCGTGGTATGTGCTGGACTCCATCCCTCTACTTAAGATACAACTGCACAGTGTTAGGATGTAATTTGACCACAGATAAAAACTTAATTTCAGTAACTGCACATTTCTTGAACAAGCATTAGAGTTAGCATTGTTACACACTGCAACACAGGAATTTACTTTATTTCTCTTTTATCATTCATATATTTTTCTGTATCCATTCACCATCATACAGGCATTTGGAGTCTATTTCACTGTCACCCACACATTTGATTGATATTGCTTAGTTCACATAACACAGCACTTTGAATTTCTTTCTACATATACATTTATTTTAATATTTATACACAACACAACATCACTTTTGTGTGTTCTCTCACAATTTTGTTTTCCCTTTAGTGTTCAACAACTGTGTAACACATAATCCATCACGATATGAGTAATCACAGCATGAGGTGCCTGTCAAAAGCACATATACTTTGATACATTGTAGAAGAGAACACTTGGCATCCATGCATGGAATCTACCTGGCTGAAGAGGCATCTGGATGGATGAAGATGACAAATGGCAGTTTGTTTCACAAAGACTTGGCCACTGGAGAAATTCTTATCTTGATCAAGTAAGAAGAACCAATTACAGTCATATTGAAATTCATCACAATAATTTTTACAGGAATCCCCTAAGCAGTGTAAGTTCTTGTTATTAAGTCCTCAATGCCGATAGACTTTTTCCATTTCAAGTTTCCCTTTTTACTCCCTACTAGAGATGAGCGAACATACTCGTCCGAGCTTGATGCTCGTTCGAGCATTAGCGTACTCGAAACTGCTCGTTGCTCGGACGAATACTTTGCCCGCTCGAGAAAATGGCAGCTCCCGCCGTTTTGCTTTTTGGCGGCCAGAAACAGAGCCAACCACAAGCCAGGAGACTCTGCACTCCACCCAGCATGACGTGGTACCCTTACACGTCGATAGCAGTGGTTGGCTGGCCAGATCAGGTGACCCTGGGATAGACTAGCTGCTGCCCGCGCTGCTCGGATCATTCTGTGTCTGGATGCTGCTAGGGAGAGAGCTGCTGCTGGTCAGGGAAAGCGTTAGGGTGTTCTATTAGAATAGTGTTAGGCAGGAGTGATTCAACAAGAACCCAACAGCCCTTCTTAGGGCTACAATAACGTTATACTTTTTTTTTTTTGTTTGCTTGTGGCTGGGCTTGCTGGCAGCTAGTACCATATTGTGAGGAATTTGCAGGGGGACTTGCTACCATTGTGTTTAGCTCTTAGTGACACACATATCCACCTCAAACACCAAAGTGGGAAAATTTATTAGGGGTTTGATTTTAATTAGGCACAGTCTGGCAGTTTCTTTTTATTTTACGTTTATTTTTTCATAACTCAGCGTCATCTCATCAGTGTGCTTTCATACTTGGCTAGAAAATAGCCAAAGGAGAATCCAAACGGCTTACTTATGCCTACAATAGCGTTATATATATTTTATTTCTGGTTGATCTGCTGGTGGCTGTCCTTGCTGCAGTGCATATACTAGCCAATTGTCAGGAATTTGGAGTGAGACTTGCGACCGCTGTGTTTAGCGCTTAGTGACGCACATATCCATCGCAAAGACCGAAGTGGGAAAATTTATTAGGGGTTTGATTTCAATTAGGCACAGTCTGGCAGTTTCTTTTTATTTTACGTTTATTTTTTCATAACTCAGCGTCATCTCATCAGTGTGCTTTCATACTTGGCTAGAAAATAGCCAAAGGAGAATCCAAACGGCTTACTTACGCCTACAATAGCGTTATATATATTTTATTTCTGGTTGATCTGCTGGTGGCTGTCCTTGCTGCAGTGCATATACTAGCCAATTGTCAGGAATTTGGAGTGAGACTTGCGACCGCTGTGTTTAGCGCTTAGTGACGCACATATCCATCGCAAAGACCGAAGTGGGAAAATTTATTAGGGGTTGGATTTCAATTAGGCACAGTCTGGCAGTTTCTTTTTATTTTACGTTTATTTTTTCATAACTCAGCGTCATCTCATCAGTGTGCTTTCATACTTGGCTAGAAAATAGCCATAGCAATAGGATAGCATTGTTTGGTTTTAAAAACTAAAAAACACAAAAAAAAACTGAAAAACACAAAAAAACACAAAAAAAAGTAAAAAAAAAATTAAAGTTATAACTTTCATTTTCAAAATGTTTAACCCGAGGGCTAGGGGTAGAGGACGAGGGCGGGGACGTGGGCGTCCAACTACTGCAGGGGTCAGAGGCCGTGGTCCTGGGCGGGGTGAGACACCACCTGCTGATGAGGGAGCAGGGGAACGCCGCAGAGCTACACTCCCTAGGTTCATGTCTGAAGTTACTGGGACTCGTGGTAGAGCACTGTTGAGGCCAGAACAGTGCGAACAGGTGATGTCGTGGATTGCCGACAATGCTTCGAGCAATTTGTCCACCAGTCAGTCTTCCACGCAGTCCACCCATGTCACCGAAATCGGCACTCCTCCAACTCCTGCACCTCAGCCTCCTCCCCCCCAGTCTGCCCCCTCCCAGGAAAATTTGGCATTTGAACTGGCATACTCTGAGGAACTGTTTTCTGGACCCTTCCCACAGTCACAAACCACTTGTTCGGTTGCTGCTGAGCAATTTTCCGATGCCCAGGTTTTCCACCAGTCGCAGTCTGTGGGTGATGATGACCTTCCTGACGTAGTGGAAGAAGTGTGTAAAGAGGTGTCCGACGATGAGGAGACACGGTTGTCAGACAGTGGTGAAGTTTTTGTCAGGGCAGGAAGTCCGAGGGGGGAGCAGACTGAGGGATCGGAGGATGATGAGGTGACAGACCCAAACTGGGTTGATAGGCCGGGTGAACACAGTGCTTCTGAGACGGAGGCGAGTCCTATAGCAGAACAGGTTGGAAGAGGCAGTGGTGGGGCCAGACGGAGAGGCAGGGCCAGATCTGGTGCATCAGCGCCAAATGTGTCACGTAGTGAAGCTCCCGTGGCGAGGGCTCCCGCGGCGAGGGCTAGATTTTCAGAAGTCTGGAGGTTCTTTAAGGAAACACCGGATGACCGACGGACTGTGGTGTGCAACCTTTGCCAAACCAGGATCAGCAGGGGTTCCACCACTACTAGCTTAACTACCACCAGTATGCGCAGGCATATGAAGGCTAAACACCCCACTCAGTGGCACCAAGCCCGTTCACCTCCGGCCGTGCACACCACTGCTCCTTCCCCTGTTTCAGCTGATAGTCAGCCCCCTGCCCAGGACCCTCGCACAAAAACCCCATCGTCGCCTCCACGATCCTCCACAGCATCCCCCAGCGTTCAGCTCTCCATAACCCAGACGCTGGAGCGGAAACGGAAATATAGTGCAACCCACCCGCACGCCCAAGCCCTTAATGTCCACATCTCCAGATTGCTTAGCCTGGAGATGCTGCCCTATAGGCTAGTAGAGACCGAGGCCTTTCGCAACCTCATGGCGGCGGCCGCCCCTCGGTATTCGGTCCCCAGCCGCCACTACTTTTCCCGATGTGCCGTCCCAGCCCTGCACCAGCACGTGTCAGACAACATCATCCGTGCCCTGACAAACGCCGTTTCTGACAAGGTCCACCTGACCACAGACACGTGGACGAGTGTTCCCGGGCAGGGCCACTATATATCGCTGATGGCACATTGGGTTAACTTGGTGGAGGCTGGGACCGAGTCTGACCCTGCGGCTGGTCATATACTGCCGACGCCGAGGATTGCGGGGCCTACCTCGGTCCAGGTCTTTCAGGCCTACTATGCCTCCTCCTCCTCCCACCCCTCCTCCACCTCCTCCTCCGAACTACCATCCGTGGGCATGGCGCCATCAGTCGCTAGCTCTAGGCACAGCAGCAGTGCCGTCGCTAAGCGACAGCAGGCGGTGCTCAAACTGCTGAGCCTAGGCGATAAAAGGCACACCGCCCAAAAGCTATTACAGGGCATCACGGCGCAGACTGATCTGTGGCTGGCACCGCTGAACCTGAAGCCAGGCATGGTTGTGTGTGACAACGGCCGTAACCTGGTGGCGGCTCTGCAACTCGGCAGACTGACACATGTGCCATGCCTGGCCCATGTGTTAAATCTGATAGTTCAGCGTTTCCTCAAGACATACCCCAATCTGTCTGATTTGCTCACGAAGGTGCGCCGCATCTGTGCGCATTTCAGGAAGTCCAGCACAGATGCTGCCACTCTCAGGGCAGCGCAGCGCCGCCTCCAACTGCCCGCTCACCGACTGTTGTGCGACGTGCCCACGAGGTGGAATTCAACATTAACCATGTTATCCAGAGTTTACCAGCAGCGCAGAGCGATTGTAGACTGCCAGATGTCAACTTCCACCAGAACTGGTAGTCAGGTCAGTCAGCTTCCTCAAGTCTACAATGAGGAGTGGACGTGGATGTCTGATATCTGTCAGGTGCTGAGTAACTTTGAGGAGTCAACACAGATGGTCAGTGGCGATGCCGCCATCATCAGCCTCACCATCCCGCTGCTTGGCCTGTTGAAAAACTCTCTGATCAGCATGAAGTCGGAAGCTTTGCGCTCGTCACAAGAGACGGGGGAAGAAGATTCCCTTGTTGATAGCCAAAGCACCCTTAGGTCTGTTTCTCAGCGCATATCGGAGGAGGTGGAGGTGGAGGAGGAAGAGGAGGAGAATGTTGGCGAGACACAAGAGGGGACCATTGTTGAGTCCTTCACTGTTCAGCGTGTATGGGCAGAAGAAGAGGAGTTGGAGGAGTTGGAGGAGGAGGAAATGGACAGTCAGGCCAGTGAGGGGAGTGAATTCTTACGCGTTGGTACTCTGGCGCATATGGCAGATTTCATGCTAGGCTGCCTATCCCGTGATCCTCGCGTTCAAAGAATTTATTCCAGCACCGATTACTGGGTATTCACTCTCCTGGACCCACGGTACAAGCAAAATCTTTCCACTCTCATCCCTGGAGAGGAAAGGAGTGTGAGAATGCATGAATACCAGCAGGCCCTGGTGCACAAGCTGAAACACTATTTCCCTTCTGACAGCGCTAGCGGCAGAGTGCGTAGTTCTGCAGGACAAGTAGCGAGGGAGAGTAGGCGAGCAGGCAGCTTGTCCAGCACTGGCAAGGGTACGCTTTACAAGGCTTTTGCCAGCTTTATGTCACCCCAGCAAGACACTGTCACCTGTCCCCAGTCTCGGCAGAGTAGGGCTGATCTTTACAGAAAGATGGTGAGGGAGTACGTAGCTGACCATACCATCGTCCTAAATGATCACACAGCTCCCTACAACTACTGGGTTTCAAAGCTGGACATGTGGCACGAACTGGCGCTGTACGCCTTGGAGGTTCTTGCCTGCCCTGCCGCTAGCGTCTTGTCCGAGCGGGTTTTCAGTGCAGCTGGTGGCATCATCACCGATAAGCGTACACGCCTGTCGACTGACAGCGCTGACAGGCTGACGCTTATTAAGATGAATAAAGCCTGGATTTCTCATAATTTCCAATCTCTACCAGGTGAAGGAAGCTCAACCTGAATAATTTATGCACTCCTCCTCCTCCTCATTTTCCTCCTTCTCCTCCTCTTTGTACACTAAAGCAGAGGAAACTGGCTATTTTTTGACAGGGCCCACTGACTCTAGCTATAGTACTTTATGCATTTAATTTTTCTAGAGGGCGACCTACCCGGTCCTCTGTTTTAAACAATTTTTGTGAGTGCCACATACAGGCACTCAATCTATTTCATTTTTCTGGAGGGCCACCTACCTGCTCCTCTGGTTTGAAAACTTTTTTGGACTGCCACATACAGGCACTCAATCTATTTCATTTTTCTGGAGGGCCACCTACCTGCTCCTCTGGTTTGAAAACTTTTTTGGACTGCCACATACAGGCACTCAATCTATTTCATTTTTCTGGAGGGCCACCTACCTGCTCCTCTGGTTTGAAAACTTTTTTGGACTGCCACATACAGGCACTCAATCTATTTCATTTTTCTGGAGGGCCACCTACCTGCTCCTCTGGTTTGAAAACTTTTTTGGACTGCCACATACAGGCACTCAATCTATTTCATTTTTCTGGAGGGCCACCTACCTGCTCCTCTGGTTTGAAAACTTTTTTGGACTGCCACATACAGGCACTATCCAAGTTAAATTGTCTCCATAGCAGCCTCCACACGTTGTCTCCATTGCTACCTCCAAAAGTCGTCCATATAGCTGCCTCCATACATCGTCCCCTTATCAAACGAGGTGTGTCAGGCAGAAATTTGGGTTCTTTTCATGGATTCCACATCAAACTTGTTAACTTTGTCGCCACCCTGCTGTGTTATCCACAAAATATACTGGCAAACTTTTATCATTTACCAATATTATTTCAGCTCTTCTTGCGCATCTGTTTACATTCCCCTCACCCGCCATATCCTAAACTTATAAGAACGCTACTACACTTGATCTTATACAAAAGGTTCTTAGAAGTGCTGTTTGGGGAGTAGCCTAGAGACAGGGGCTTGGATTGGCGAAAGCTCGCCTGGCAGCGGAGCGCCAGCTCCATGCGCATCATGCGCTTCTTGAGCATCTGTTTACATTCCCCTCACCCGCCATATCCCAAACTTATAAGAACGCTACTACACTTAACTTGGTGCAGGCTGGGACCGAGTCTGACCCTGGGGCTGGTCATATACTGCCAACGCAGAGAATTGCGTGGCCTACCTCGGTCCAGGTCTCAAAGGCCTAGTATACCCCCTCCTCCTCCCACCCCTCCTCCACCTCCTCCTCCTCCTCCGAATTACCATCCGTGGCCATGGCGCCATCAGTTGGTAGCTCTAGGCACAGCAGCAGTGCCGTCGATAAGCGTCAGCAGGCGGTGCTCAAACTGCTGAGCCTAGGCGATAAAAGGCACACCGCCCAAGAGCTATTACAGGGCATTCCACATCAAACTTGTTAACTTTGTCACCACCCTGCTGTGTAATCCACAAAATATACTGGCAAACTTTTATCATTTACCGATATTATTTCAGCGCTTCTTGCGCATCTGTTTTCATTCCCCTCACCCGCCATATCCCAAACTTATAAGAACGCTACTACACTTGATCTTATACAAAAGGTTCTTAGAATTGCTGTTTGGGGAGTAGCCTAGAGACAGGGGCTTGGATTGGCGAAAGCTCGCCTGGAAGCGGAGCGCCAGCTCCATCCCAAGATCCAACTAACATAGTTTTAACTGCAGCACCTTTAATCTACTACTAGTTCACTGCCTCCATAATAATAATAATAATAATAATAATAATAATCTTTATTTATATAGCGCCATCATATTCCGTAGCGCTTTACAAATCATAGGAAACAAATACAAATGTAATGTAACAGAGCACAACATTTGTATGGAACAACAGGAGTGAGGTCCCTGCTCGCCAGAGCTTACGGTTTATGAAGATGATGGGGTAACCCGAGGTAAAAGAATATTTAATGGTCAAGCCATTCTTCTTAGGGAATAGAACAAAATATAATAAATGGAATTGCTGTCGCTTGAACCACTCAGCCGTCATCTTATATACCAGGTCCAGGGTGAATGGGACTGCAGAGAAGTCTGGTGCCTGTTGGTTGCTGGATAACAGATGGGAGGACGACACAGGACAGGTTAGTAGAAGAGTTAAAACTTCATGCAGTTAATGAGTGTTATAGGCTTGCCTAAAGAAATGGGTTTTAAGAGCACGTTTGAAACTTTGGAGGTTAGATATTAGTCTGATAGTCCGGGGCAGAGCATTCCATAGAATTGGTGCAGCTCTAGAGAAGTCTTGGAGACGCGAGTGGGAGGTCCGCACTAGAGTAGAGGTTAATCTAAGATCACTGGCGAATCTAAGAGCACGGGTTGGGCGATAGACTGAGATACGAGAGGAGAGGTAGGGGGGTGCAGCATTATACAGAGCTTTATGGATGAGGGTTATTATTTTAAACTGTATTCGAAAGGAGACTGGCAGCCAGTGCAGCGACTGGCATGAACTGTAGGCATACATGGTCCCCTTATCAAACGAGCTGTGTCAGGCAGAATTTTGGGTTGTTTTCATGGCTTCCACAACAAACTTGTTAACTTTGTCGCCACCCTGCTGTGTAATCCACAAAATATACTGGCAAACTTTTATCATTTACCAATATTATTTCAGCGCTTCTTGCGCATCTGTTTACATTCCCCTCACCCGCCATATCCTAAACTTATAAGAACGCTACTACACTTGATCTTATACAAAAGGTTCTTAGAAGTGCTGTTTGGGGAGTAGCCTAGAGACAGGGGCTTGGATTGGCGAAAGCTCGCCTGGCAGCGGAGCGCCAGCTCCATGCCAAGATCCAACTAACATAGTTTTAACTGCAGCACCTTTAATCTACTACTAGTTCACTGCCTCCATACATGGTCCCCTTATCAAACGAGCTGTGTCAGGCAGAATTTTGGGTTGTTTTCATGGCTTCCATGTTAACTTTGTCGCCACCCTGCTGTGTAATCCACAAAATATACTGGCAAACTTTTATCATGCACCGATATTATTTGAGCGCTTCTTGCTCACCTCCTTTGGTTCCTCTCTGCCACCCATTGGTTTGAAGCCTGAGTCCATTTAGGGTATGTCGCCATGCCACTCTCTAGCCTGCCGCTGCTGCCGCTGCCTCTGCATGCCGTCCCCTATAGTGTCAGGGTCAATTATTGGATGTTTTAGATGCTATCTAGCTTCATTCTGTCACTCTGTCATGGCCATGCTGTTGCCCATAATTTTGGCATAATGGTGCATTTAAGCAGCCTCAGAGGCATCCATGCATGCTGCCCCTGCTGTTTCCTGTCCATTTCCGTGGTGTTTCCATCCTTTTCTGAGGTTCCCAGGTGTTTGGCCAAGCTTCCCTGTGCAGAGCCTTGGTCCCCTTGAAAAATGCTCGAGTCTCCCATTGACTTCAATGGGGCTCGTTATTCGAGACGAGCACTCGAGCATCGGGAAAAGTTCGTCTCGAATAACGAGTACCCGAGCATTTTAGTGCTCGCTCATCTCTACTCCCTACCTTCGAAAATTCATAAATTTAAAAAAAAATGTTTCTGTGAAACATTTGTATCATTTAAGAGCCTTCACTTAAAGGGTTAATACCTGCAATCAGGGTAACATAATGCAACATTCACCTGCTTTGTGTAGAGTGGACTCTACAGTGGAATGTGCCAGTTTTCAGGTGCGTTTTGTACATAAACACATGTGCAAATTGCTTTCACATACATAAGTATAAAGCATTTGCGCAAGTTTGGTGTCAAGGCTGCACTGGGTACGCCTAAAGAGGCGTCCTGCCGCGGATTCCCATTGTCTACCACATTTATGATGGAAGTCTCAGAGTCCTTGTGGCGCACTCCCTTTAAACTGAGTGCAACCAAAAAAAATGGTTAAGCATAATCAACGCTTCAGGGCGCACCAGATTATTGAAGACCCCGCAGTCTTTACAATGAGCAGTTTGCTTCACTATTGATAAAAGGGGGCCAGACTCTTATGTAATTATCTAGCTGTAATAGATGCTCAACGCCACATTATAAGTTGAGACATTGACATTTTTGTGGGGGTATTTCAACCCCTGTTATTTGGTCGTGTTTTGCATGCTCCCAGTTAAATTCCTTACGTTTAAGATACATCACTGCACTGCGTACTTATTACATTATCAATACATTTCCTCTAAAAGCTGTAATATTTATTACTGTAAATAATAATTTATTGTAGATTTAACCCCTGTGAGAAAAATATCAGTAGCCCTACATCATCATCATACATTTCTGCATTAATTGTATGAATTGTATGAAGCTCTACTGGCTCCAAATGGTTATTTACTGTACCTGAAAATGGACATAAGTGTGGCTTATGCCCAAAAAACTGGTGCACTTAGGGAGCATGCAGCATGTACCACATTCATGTTGAAAACCTATTGTTCTTCCTTACAAAAGGAAGAAGTGATCCAACAAAATAGCGCAAGTTTACACAATAAAGATAGTAGCAAAATATAAATTTTATTAAATTTGGTTAAAAAAAATGGCCCCACCGTTTCCCCCCACAGGGGGGAACACAAGACAATGTTGTATGCCAAACAGCAGATCAGACTGGTATAGATGTGTTTAGACTCTATGGATATGTAATGGGACATCAGTTGCCATTAACACATATACAATACTAATAGGAAGTGTTGACAAATTACAATAAAGAGATAACAATAGAAAATAGTGAACATAAATACAAAAGTGGGCTTACCCATATTATGCTGATCGCTGCCTGGAAGACAACGGCCCCGACGCGCGTTTCGGCTGGTTCACTGCCTTCGCCATTTTTTTAACCAGCATTTGTTACTTTTTCACAATAAAATTTATATTTTGCTACTATCTATATTGTGTAAACTTGCGCTATTTTGTTGGATCACTTCTTCCTTATGTAAGGAAGAACAATAGGTTTTCTTCATGATTACCAACAAGCTACATGGTGTTAAATCATATAGGGACGTATGCAAATGGTAATATACCTATATGGTACCATATATACGCTGTCCTCCTTTTTCCATATCTTTGGTTCGTCCAACCTTATTGTTACCACATTCATGCTGCAGATTATTGCCCACTAATAATAAAAGTGGGCAATAGAGTTAAACTTTATGGCCCAGATTTATTCAAAGTGTAGCAAACTGGACCTCATGAATCTGTAAGGTACACCAGATTATTATACTGACGCACGGTCTACAATTACCAGGCGCACCCTGCACTGCTATGGAAGTGTGCACCTTTAACATACACCGTGCAAAACAAACACTGTTCTGTTGAGTCGCTGTATTAAATTTTTTGCAAACTAAGCACTAAAACAACACTTTTTCTGCCCTGTCTGACACAAAACTGGTTAGAAACTTCTTAAATACACGTGTAAGCTCCAATGACATTCTTTTTAGTGAAAAGCACGATAGAAAACTGGCGCAGCCAGAACAATATACCTCGTCCTAAATCCATATATATCGTGTAACTGATCTGTATAGTTGCAATTTTATGGTGGAATACAGTCGCAATTTTTTCTAATACGGATTGCGGCTTCATCGTCTGACTACGCTACATTGCGGTTCATGTCTGAAGCTCTTCGAAGACGTGCACCCAGTTTCCTTCACATACGGTGCCATATCTATTGCTTTTCTACTGATATCTATAGCTTTAGCTAGAATTTGGTTAAGGATTACAATTTAAATACTAATCCTTTAAGTAGCTGCTAAACATAACAGAACCACAAGGTGGTTACACATTCATTCATATAGCATATCACTTATGATATAATGTCCCAAAACAATATTATCTTGACAGCTGGACACTATATGACAAGCGTTTCTGGACATAACCAGCCAAGAGGAAAGTTGTGAGGAAGGACACCTTGGTGTCATCTTCTATTAGGCTCAGTAATAGCCTGTTCTGACCTTGTTGTTAGCACTGGAGTCAGCCCTGCAATGGCATCGCACAATAACCATTACATTACTAAGCAGCTATGTCCTGGAACATAAGTCTGGAAGTGGCTAATGTGTAGAGATATTATTTCTATAACATGGAGTGATTTCAGCCATGTGTGTATATGATGCAAAACTGAGCATTGCATCTAATACAACTGATAACAAGTTGTATTGTGTGCAGTATTGTATTATACAAAAAACAAACAAATGTTTCATCTACTAAATCATACTTCTTGAGAATACGCCTCTTACGCTTTACCTGAGTCAGTAACTAATAACTTTTAATATGATATTGAAATTTTCTGGACTGAACTGTGATTGGGACAACTTCATCTTCCTAAAGTAAGAATGTAATGCACTAACAATATCCTAGTTACTACAGTGAATATAAAAAGAGAAATGAATATGAATATAAATAAGAGAAACATTTAAAAAAAAGGGGTGGTCTAGTTCCAGCAAATAATTGATATTGTTTGTGTAATGAAAAGTTAGACAGTATTATAATCTAGTTTCTGAATACATTTCTCACAGTTTTCTAGATCCCTACTTCCTTTCATTCAAGAGGAAGCTTTATTGTTTACATCCTGTGGATAGAAACCAGTCCATGTCATGTGGTGTTACACTGAAGCATGGTTTGTTATATCACACAGCTCTGATTACTCTCAGAGCTGTGCACCTGTGTGACATCACATGACCAGGGACAGAATGAGCTGTGCACCTGTGTGGCATCACATGACCAGAGATACAACAAGCTGTGCACCTGTGTGACATCACATGACCAGGGATATAATGAGCTGTGCACATGTGTGACATCACATGACTAGGGATACAATGAGCTGCTCACCTGCGTGACATCACATGACCAGAGATATAATGAGCTGTGCACCTGTGTGGCATCACATGACCAGGGATATAATGAGCTGTGCACCTATATGACATCACATGACCAGGGATACAATGAGCTGTGCACCTGTGTGACATTACATGTCCTGGGATATATCAGGATGTACACCTGTGTGACATCAAATGATTTTTATTCACAGAAAAGAAATAATGAAGCTTCCTGTTGACAAAGAAAGTATATTAGAAAATTGTCTCATTTTTGTTTGAACAAACAATATCAATTATTTTCTGAAAATGGACAAACATTTTAAAACCCTTTCCCTATGTGCATTTATACCAAACTGAGAGGTACTATTGCTACGCTCGGATGCAGTACATTGTACCTCACAGACTACATATGCCAAATTATACAGTGAATAGCTGGACAGTATACAATCGTAGAAAAGTTAATCTGCAATTTTATAACTTGGGGCAGTGTGACATCACACAGCAAAAGTCATATAGAAAACCATTAAACCAAAACCAACTATATCTCTTGGCATATGCAGCCATGAATATTATTTGAATATTAATTTGTGTAGCGAATAAATCAATTCAATTCCAGGATAAAAGGTACTAGAAATAAATAGTGAAAATAAGAAAAATAAAATATGGAAAATTCCTAAAAATATGTTAAACATCAAAACTTGGTTTCAAACTAGGTAATTCTCTTGTGTCATATTCCCTTTAAGTAAAGAAAGCAAATAGCATCCTTTATTACTTTACAGGAAGAAAAATCGATAATATATGGAACCGACTAGGATTAACAATCATCATCACAATATGTACTGATGTGTTTGAACATGACTCTTACAAATCCCTCATTTATAGTCTCTTGTAGGATTGATGATTAGCTTCAGAAATGAGTCATCTAGCTCCGATAACTGCAGATTTTACACTGTTCTTATTACGAGATCCTTGTACATTGATAGAGTAAAGATGTTGGAGGTTGTACAGGAAATCCATCCTCTCACCACATGGTGCTAATGATAAGTTGATTCAATAAATTGTAGTCATTACATTAGTTTGTCTTATATATGGAGGTGATTTAGAGGACTTGTTGTCTCTTTAGCTCCTATGGACCGGATGAGAAATGTTAAATAATAATGCACAAAGTAGTTAACAATGATACCATGTATTTGGTTACCAACTTTACCCTCAATCCATCAACTTTTTTTGCTATACAGACATAGAATAATCAACCCCATATCCACCAGACATGTATTATTACATTGTTCTTATCATATATTTATTATACAATGATGTTGCAGTGCACAGAAGCTGCAGATACATTTCTTTTACACGAAAATGCATTCTCCGACAATAATGCACTGTGCACTGGCGATTCACTAAGATTGTGCGCTCAATATCCTGCATGTGTCGCTTCCTGCTCATTTCTGACAGAGTTCACAATCTTTTTTGTGGTGCATGTAAGTGCTAGGGCATACAACACAATTTGGAAGTTAAATCCCGCGCTCAGTCCAAATCAGTCGGCCCGCCCTCTAGATTGTGTCTCATGAAAGCCAGTGCAGCTGTGCCAAAAAATTGTAGCGTGTCACACAATCGCAATGCTCCCACTACTTAAATACCTGTGCAAACCGTTTCAGCCCCAAACTCGGTACACAGTCAGACAAAAGTGTGTGCGACCCTTAGTAAATGATTTCTTATGGGTTTCACTTTCAATTTTATGCTTTGTGTTCCAGCATATCACAAGCCAGGTTTGTCGATGATGACATAGGTTGCCAGGCCTAATACATCAACCCCTATATGTTTGGTATCCCCTTGATCTAAATGACCCATTATTATCATAACTCTCTGATGACACAGTTCCATTAAAACAAAACCTGATAAATTTTCTTATCAACTCCATGTAATTACTTAAAGTGTAACTAAAACTTACAAAAATCCTTTTATTTTTTTAAGTATAGTAAAATGTAATGTACTTTATTAATGTATTTTTTATTATTTGTGATGTATTTTTATGTGAAAGTACAAATTGTGTGACTTTCTTACGTAGCAGGTTTCTGCCAGCTGTTGGCTATAGCCCGATGCAGTAAGCAGAGCATAGGGCATTATCTCCACTGTGCTATGCTACTGCTGCAGAGTAATAGGGCAGTGGAGGAGTGATATACACTCTGCCATAGACAACTGTACTTGGATACGACCACTGCTGCTTGTTTCTAAGAAACACATTGTTTTTGCACATGAAATGTATGAGAGTTATAGTATGTCACACAGCTGACTTGTGGTAATGAAGGCTAAATCAAAGTGGTCAGGCAGGCTTCAATAGCGCATTCACTGCTGCCAGAGCGCAAAGGTGGTAGTATCCAAGGACACCTATCACTGTTCCAAGGGTCAACATGGCTAAATTTATGCAAAATTATCTTCACACAGGTACATTTTTTTAATAACATGCATTTGAAATGTTGTATATTTGTACAATATTTTGTAGCAATATTAAAGTTTACTAATAGGCGAGAACATCACTGCAACTTTTTGTAGCTCTACTAAGTATTTAACTATTGAGTGAAAGCTGCAGAGTGCATGCTTTAGTGAGGTCATTTGGACAGCAGCCATAGCTCAACTGGTGAAAATAAATTTTGGACCTCAGGATGTGCATTTCTTTGCATTTCTTCTTAATACCCAGAATTGGACATTATTTTACAATATTGGACTGCATAGGAGAACATTACAAGAGAATATGTACAAAATATGTATGTGTATAATTGCTGGACTGCATTCATCCTTATTTTAAGAGGAATTTTCCGAGAACATTGCATTGTCCAGCACCTCGGCATTATTTTACATCCTGGTCTGCAGGTTAACTGAATTGGATGTGGCAGTTAGCTCTATAAGCATTGTAGTTCTAGGCAATTGTCAGTTCTGTTCACTTAATTCATCTTCACTTGATGATATTTTCCATACAGCAATGAGGTAGAGTAGTGTTGACCAAGATGAGCTGAAGAATCTGACTGAGCAATGTCAATCCTTGGGGACTCACATATCTTTTGATATTCAACGCACTTTTTGAGTCAGCAAAGATTTCCTTTTAAAAAATCCTTCTACTTTCAAGCTTTTCACATAAGAGTGGGAAGTGTTTAAGGGGAGTCTTGGAGATGGGAGTAATTAATTAAAACAGTGCTGGTTCTTCTTTCGCATCTTTCAATCCTGACAAAGGAGGGAATCTTGTTCTCGGCATGATAATTGAAGCACTTTGTGCACACTACAGAGCTCCTATTGAGATATTCAGCAATCTGCACAATGAGGCAAACACCACTACACAGGTACAGTATTTATGAAGATGCCGAAGTCATAGTAAGAGCTTGGCAAAGTACAATGTGTAAAATCATGTCATAAGTTGGCAGAAAGACTTGGCCTAAGGCTGTGCAGTAAGAAGAAGAAAAACAAGACAAACAAACGGAAATTGACTAAATAGACCTAAGGATTACATCTAGGGGTCGATGACCATATGTAAAGTGCCACGGAATATGATGGTACTATGTACATAAAGATTATTATATGGTGTCATTTCATTATTGTTAGTACAGGATTAATATATCCTATGTGTAGAAGTGACCATATTAGTAAATTAAGGCACCAGTCACAGTCTGGCAATTTTATATTTATATAATATATGAAATATTTATAATTAAATTGAGATTTACTAACAAGAAAATTGATACACTTTTTTCATTAAATCCTTCAAGGGGTATACAAATTTACTCATGGCCAGGCTGGGGCGGGCTATTTAAAAAAAACAAATGTATACTTATCTTCTCCAGTGCTGCTGATGTCCAGCGCCGCGGTCTGTTTGATCCGTGCCCCGGCTGCCCGGCTCCTCCCATCCATCCCTATCTCTCAGTATTGTAAGCGATGAGAGATGGTGTCGGATAGGAGCTTCCGGCTGGGACCATGGCGTGGTACATCAGCGGCGCCGGAGGAGGTAAGTACACGTTTGATATTTTTAAATTGCCCACCCCAGCTCGGCCATAAGTAAATTTGTATACCCGGATAACCAACCCCTTTAATAATGAGGCCTGAAAAGGTTTTAATGAAAGGGATTATTTTGGCTAATTTGCATACGTAGTGGTTTAAGGTCATAACCTCTTTTTAGTTTTTTGCGTTCAACCTTTAAAAATGTGTGCTGCATCCTTCTCCAATACCAAATGTTCTTTGGTGGGATATCTGTCAATTGCTACTAGATCTCTTATTCCCAGACTCTGGAAAACGATCAGAGCCCCCTCCATCACAGACTGTAGCCAAGAATAAAAGAGCTTACAGCTTATTTTAGGAGAACCTCTACAATTTTTGTAAAAACTTGGATGCCCTGGATTGCCTTCCATCTGTCACCAGCCTTTTCCTGTTTTATGTAACCATAACCACCGATGCTTCTCCATCCTTACTTAAGATTTCTTGTAGATCATCTCCTTTCACCTAAGTTTTCACATATACCCATTCTCCTCTCTTTTAACCTTTGCACTCCCCTCTCATACCTCCCACCTATTCTTCTACCTCTCATATTTGTTGATGCCATATTACATAATGGTATTTTTTTTTATAAATAAGTAAGTCTTTATCTGCTAATCATGTTGCACATAAGCATCACGTTACTATCACTATGTCATCATGTTGGCAGTTATATGATGTAACTGGACAAGCGATCATTTAAGCAATGTTATGTTCTTTGAATTTTTCCCAATAAATCAAGAATGTGCCCTTAGGGATAGTTAAAGGTTAACAAATGTTAAAATATTTTTTTTTATTCTAGTGTTTTTTGGGAGTAAAGTTCCAGAAAGTGGAAAAAATGCGGTATTTTTGTAATATATAATAAATTTCTCTTAATTTATAAATGAACTCATAATTTCCATAATAAATTAATTCCCTAGGGAGTGACGGTCATATAATATGTATAGTCTCGGACAAACGTGATGAAGATAAGCAAATTTTGTATCAATTTTATTGGGTATTATTTAATGTGTATATATATATATATATATATATATATATATATATATATATATATATATATATTATTCATAGATATGTCATGAGTGTGTCTTTTTACTTTAGATGTCTCCCCGTAAATTCAAACTCTAGGGGACATTTTAACTTTTTTATTTTATTTTTTAAATTTATGTTTTTTTCTTCCAAGCTGCTGAGTATTTCAAGACTCAGCAGCTCTTATTTATCCCTGCAGACACAGTGTTCACATGGTTGTCGAGTCTATAGAGTTGGCTGTGCCAACTCCTATACTCTGTGTATAGCGCTACTTCAGTAGCTTACTTTGGTAATAAATGACTTTTACCTTCTCCCTTGGGTCTTTGGCTGCCCCTGAAAGCTGATGACACAGTCCTGCTCCCGATGAATGTTGCTTTAGACGCAAGCCCAGCACCAGATGTCATTGAGCGCTGGGCATCATTTTTATTGAACTCAAAGGAAAAGCAGTAACATTGCGTGCTGTTTTCACTTTAGCAGTGAATATTATCTTTCAATCCATGAAATAATGTTTTGAGCAAGTTAAGGAAAGTTGGAGTATCTAAATTTAAATTACATATGTCACCAAATTTAGAGGTGGTAGACTGTCACCAAATGCATGCTCAAAACCTCAGGGGTTAATTCGGAGTCCTTCTGGCATGTTACGGCATGTCTGTTACATGTCTGTTGCACCTCCATTAACTGAGCACCTCTTGGCTCTCTCTAAAGATAATTTATTCGCGCCCCCTCATTGATATAACCCTCAGGAAGTCCAGCCTCAAACGTTGCAGACAACCGGCGATGTCATCAGGCTGTCTGCTTACCACGTGCATGAGCAGCCTTGCTTAGCCGGAGAGAATCTCTTCTTTCAAATATTGTTTCTAGGTGTCATGGATCCAGAGATATTCAGATTCTTAGCCATCAGTCTACAGGGAGAATTTGCTGCACACAGGAGCTGCTGCACCTCACAGATAATGGAAATATTCACTTTATATGTTACTACATTTTGATAAGGAATAATATCAACTAATGTTCATGTTTTTAACCCTTCTCTATACAGAAGTATCTAAGAACACACTTTCTTATTACCTTTTATTTAGCGATAGTTTTTTTTTTTTTTTGCGAAAAATTGACTGGTACAATGATCATTTGATCCTTGTCGCTATTATATATTAACAACAGAACCCAGAACATGTCCATAAATTTATATGTAACACCAAAACACACACATTTTCCGGAATGAAGTTTTTATTTCACACTAGAAATGAGCGAGCACTAAAATGCTCGAGTGCTCGTTATTCGAGACAAATTTTTTGCGATGAAAGAACACATTGAAAGAACACTAAAGAAGAACACATTGCAGATGTTTGCAGATGTTTTCACTGAACGAACACATTGAAAGAACGCAGTGAAGAACACATTGCAGATGTTCTGAACATCTGCTAACTTATCGGAAGAACACGCGCGCCGAACATTGTTCTTCAGAATGTGAAGAACAATATGTGTGAAGAACACATTGCAGATATTTCCATACCGAGGCTGTAGTGCTGAGCCACGAGCCACAAGCTATCCATCAATCTCCCTATCATCTGTCTATCTCCTATAAAATACTCCCATATTATAGTTTGTTTTACCATACTAACGGGAGCCTCTTGCTGACTGTGAATGGTCATAAAATAGTTTTATTTTGGGGCCCCGCTTTTAGTTTTGCCCAGGGCCCCATTTTGTCTAGAACCGGCCCTGCTTGGGAATTAACTCACATGACTGCGCAGACTTAGTAGACAGCTGGATGACATTACAGTGCTTGAGGCTGGCCTTCCTGAGAGGAATATTAATGAGGGGGCGTGAATAAAACTTATCTTCCATCGGAGCCAGGAGGTGCTTGGCTAATGGAGCTGTGAGCGACTCTTTTCCATAAAGTTATAAAGTGGGTATTTGGGGTAGCAGACATGCCGAAAAGTCCCAGGAGGACTCCCAATTAACCCCTGAAGTAACGAGCATACATTTGGTGACAATCTACCACTTCAAAATGTGGTAGTAGATGTTCTTTAAGCCTGGGTCACTTTCTGTATGTATCTATGTACATACAATATCATGCAACGTATGAAAAAGGAATTTACTTAATGGGGTTGCTCGGGTATCAAATAATATTTGTATATAGCCAAGGGGTCTATAAAATATAAAAAAACTAATGCTTTCCTTTTGCGGTGCTCCCGTTGCCCTGCACCGCTACCCATCGATTCCCTTCCTCTATTTGTTTACAAGGTCTCCAATTTCTTGAGAAACTAGAAACTTTTTGCGAAACAATTTCTACGACATTTTTGCAAAACAGGCTGTAACACAGAGAGATACAGATGACATTCATCCATCTATGGAAAGATGAGTGACAACACTTAAAACTTAAAAAACAGATGTATATCTGTTTTTCAAATGATTCATGCAGAGCTGCCTGCCCGCATATCACGCTAGATTTCCTCCAGCCTCTCACATGCCGTGCAGCCAGATCAATTCAAGACTTGAGCTATAACTGACACAGGTTATTGCTAATGTGCCCACTCCACGCCCATTTACTTTGAGCAGCAGAGGACAATTCGGCATAGCATTTAGCCTATTATGCATTAGCAATAGCTATCAGCATGTTTGTAATAAACTTTAAACAAATATAAAACATTTAAAACCCTAAAATTCATAGATTTTAAATAGTTTTTTTGTCCTTTTTTACGATTTATTTTAAAATGTAAGTTCAAATCCATGTGTCAGTATCGTAGAGCAGAGCTGTACCTAAAACATTTGCATCTAAACCTCTAGTTTTGATGGATTCACTGGCCAAGAATGTGAAGTTTATTCACTTTGAAACATTGTCAGTCTGATCTGTCCTAATTGGTTAATACCATTGGGCTGTCAGTAAACTAAAATGAATGAAATGCATTCTGATTGGATTGGTTAAATCACTGCCAATATTGAAAGTTTTTCTATGCTTTTGTCTCTCATTACTGTGACCAAAAGTAAATGTCATGAAAATGTGTCCCCAATTTACACAAAATTTGCACATCATAACTCTGTCTAGAACATCTGAATTTACTTGAAAAATCAGATGTAGGCCATTTCAGTGCCAGGCCAGGCCTCATCATGGTCGCACACTTTATCACTGCGATAGTTAGGCCACTGCTGAAGTGGTCAGTGTGGTGGTATGGCAAATATAGCAAAAATATGTATGTATGCCAAACAATATAGCTACAATGATAAATTCCACCCATTAAATTCACTAAAAAACACTTTAAAAATATTTATATATTTGTCAAGGAGTTTCATGCAAGCCGGGTCCCGGCGCATGGAGAGGGCTCGCGGGCCAAGCCCTCTCCATAGCCGGTAAGTCTTTACTGCATATTGCAGCAACGGCTTAACGGTAAAAACCACTATCAGCACATTGTAATGAATGAGGAGGAAAATCCCCATGTATTGCCATACTGCGTTAGGGTTTTTACGCAGTATGCCATTAAAATATAATAACCGGTTTTCACTGCATTTTACCCCGTAGTGGAAATTAACCCAAAGCCGAAAATGGCCCTTTATTGCCATTTAGAAAAATATAAAAAAAATCAATAAAAAGTGATCAAAAGGTCACACAGTTCTAAACATTATAGCAATGAAAATGCCATCAAAAGTCGCAAAAAATGGCACCACCCACAGCTCTGTACACCAAAGTATGAAAAAGTTATTAGTGCCAGAAGATGGCAAAATTTAAAAATACATTTTTGTACAGGAGGTTTTTTTTTGTAAATGTATGAAAACATTATAAAACCTATACAAATTTGTTATCCCCATGATTGCACCAAAGAATAAAGTAGACATGTCATTTGGGGCATACTGTGAAAGCTGTAAAATTCAAGTCCACAAGAAAATGGCACAAATGCGTTTTTTCACCATTTTCACTGCATTTGGAATTTTTTTCCCACTTCCCAGTACACGGCATTGAATATTACTCCGTGTTAAGAAGTATTTATTCAAGCACCAGTGGCAAAAAACATGCAACGTTTCGGCTAGCTCGATGCAGCCATTTTCAAGCATGCTTGAAAATGGCTGCATCGAGCTAGCCGAAACGTTGCATGTTTTTTGCCACTGGTGCTTGAATAAATACTTCTTAACACGGAGTGCTGCTCTCCTGCTACTTCTTCTGGATACCTCTGGAGCCTTGAGTCAGGCCCAAAGAGCTTGCACCCACCTGGACTTGAATCCACTTCACAGTGCCGCCCTCAGCTTTCTTTCGTGTTTCGGCATTGAATATTAAATACTGTCACTATGAAGTTCAATTTGTTATGCAAAATATAATTATGTGGAAAATTAAAAAAGTTATAGATTAGGAGTGAAAAATGGAAGTGCAAAAACTAAAAAGGGCCAAGTGATTAAGGGGTTAAATTATGCTGTCCAGGATTCATGAAATATTCCCATATTCTCATGAAATAATCTGTCTAGGAGTCATTAAATCCCGCCCCAATAAAATATACTGCCCTGAAGCCATTTTATCCCCCCCCCTTATAATATACTGTCCAGGAGCCATTAAATCCCCCCCCCAATAATATACTGTCCAGAAGCCATTAAATCCCACCTTATAATATACTATCCTGGAGCCACAACCCCCCTCTAATAATATGCTGCCCAGAGACATTAACTCCCCCCTAACAATATACCGTCTGGGAGCCATTAAATCCCCCCACCTGATACCATACTGCCCAGAAGCAATTAAATCCCCCCAATAATCTATTGCCCCCCCCCCTAACAATATACTGTCCAAGAGCCCTTAAATCCCCTCAACAATAATAAACTGTCCAGAAACCATTAATTCCTTCCCCCAATAATATACTGTCCAGGAGCCATGACCCCCCCTTATAAAATACTGTCCTTGAGCCATCAACTTCCCCCTTATAATATTCTGTCCATTAGCTATGACCCCCCCCCTGATAATAAACTGTCCAGGAGCTAACAAGGTCTTTACTTACCTCCCTTGTCAGGCACTTTCCCATGTCTTGGACTCCACTAAAGCAGGCAGAGTGCAGGTAAGTGTCTGCTTTACGTCACTGAATCAATTCCATGTCTCAGTGACCTTCCCTCAACATTTGTATACCAAATAATGCAACTACAATGAAAAATATCTCCCATTGAATTCACTTGTCCAGTTTAATTTTTAATTGTCAATATCAACCAACCACGCAACATTTTTGTGTTGTTTTTAAAAGCATCAAGTTGTACCTGTCGTAATTATATGCAAACACTATTAAACAGTGCGGCATGTTCTACAAGAGCTCAACAGTATTTATTTAAACTAGTCAAAATGATCAGAATAATCTATTTTCTATTTCATTAATTTTATGTTTTGATTATGTTCCGTAACATTCCCCTAGAAAAGCATTCTAGCAACATTTCTAGGGAATTTTGAAACAATGCAAATTGTCCTTGAGAAATTTTTAATCACATATCCACTTCATGATGTTTGTCATCCACTTTACTCATTGTCAGGAAGAAGTTGTTTTTCATGTCGAAGTAGTAAAACAAGACCATACTGCAGTCGAGACAAGTGTTGTCAACCTTGTCATTTACACGTTAGCTTCTGCTGCATCCATAAAGTGACAATGTTCATACACATAGAAACTAAAGTTTGAGTTCTATCAACAGCAGGTGCAATGCATGGAATGGAAAGATAAAGCAAGCTGCTTGTGATGTCGGAGTCAGTAACGAGTATGATGTCGCTCGATTTGATTTTGGAATAATTTTTATACTTGTGGTAGTACTATAGACCTGAGTTTAGTATATGCCGGAATAATGCCAACACTAACAATACCGTACATATGGCGCTGAATACAACAGGCAGCATCACCTTCTGTCAACATAGTAAAAAACTGTCAATTTGACGCGATAACAAACATCTTTAGTTAGCATCGAATTGACAAGGCTGTATGTTATAGCGTATTTTCAGATACTTTAATACATGTGTTCGGGAAATATGTCTCTGGTACAAGTAAACATTTGTTCATTACAGATATATATACAATGAAGTCTCTTGAAGATGGGAGGAAGAGTACTCGGTCACTTGTAAAGGGGAAACATGTTAAAAAAACCACATGACCGAGCTCACATGATGGGTGGCCTGATTTAATGGATTGAACACTGTGCCAGGTAAGTGACTCCAAGCATCATAGTCATGTATGATACAAAGAGCCATAAAACCTCTGGACAACAGCGCCGTACTATAATCATGGGCTGTTTTTCCACAGAGATAGGGACTCCTGGCATCATACACTGCTCAAAAAATAAAGGGAACACTCAAATAACATATCCTAGATCTGAAGGACTGTATATTGTCATTAAATACTTTGTTCTGTACAAAGATGAACAAAATCACAAAAAAATCAACAATGTATAGGCAGTCCCCAGGTTACGTACAAGATAGGTTCTGTAAGTTTGTTCTTAAGTTGAATTTGTATGTAAGTCGAAACTGTATATTTTATAATTGTAACCCCAGACAAATTTTTTTTGGTCACTGTGACAATTGGATTTTAAAAATGTTGGGTTGTCATAAGAACCAGGATTAACAATAAAGCTTAATTGCAGACACCTGTGATAACTGTTATAGGTGTTTATTGTAGCCTAAGGCTAAAATACAGTAAATTACTAATATCCAAATGTCCGTTTGTAACTAGGGGTCATCTGTAAGTTGGGTGTTCTTAAGTAGGGGACCGCCTGTAAGTCAAATTTATTAACCGATGAAGGCCTGGATTTGGAGTCAACCACAAAATTAAAGTGGAAAAACAAATATGTTCTTAAAACAAGTCAAATTATACTTGCAGTCCTATCCCTGACATAGTGTTAGAGTCAACAAATCTTGTCCCTTCGCAGTTTTGGATTCACAGACCAAGCATAGTCATTGGTTTTTATTCCTAATTTTGCTGATTTTTCCATAATAAGCACAGCACATGTCCATTGGTTTTATGTAGCATCGCAGTTCATCTCTATGTAAGTGAATATGGCTAAGCTGCAATACTAGTGACATCCTGTGGATGGGGGAGTAATTGGGAATATGTGGTTCTGTTTCTGGAGGAAAATGTATGTTTTTACATACTAATTTAGAACCAAAATATACATATTGTATAACTGGAAAGCATTACATTATGACATACCTACTATCAGTTTGGGAGGAGCAAATGCTGCTGTAGAATAAATAGGTTCCATTATTGGAAAGAGCAAATTCATCAAGGAAAATAGACAATTGTGATTTTATCTTTTACCTCAACAGTATAGGTTTTAGCAGGTGGTATATTTTTAAGATTAATGCTACAGTATAACAAACTGGGCGTAAAAGTGCTAATACCAGTGTGAGTTAATAGCACATATTCTTATCACCTAAGTCTGTGATGATATTTAAAGGTGGTAATTAAATGGTAAGGAATAATGACAAAAAGACTTCTCTGTAACCACACAAGTTTTAAGTTTTTAATAACACCTATAATTGGAGATTACCCTGGCCACCCCTTGCCTATAATTGAATTTTTAGCTCTTGAATGAATTTGTGCTTTACATAAAGCTCATTGTCCCACATTGGTGTTAAAATGAACTTTAACAATGCAAGTGAAATTTAATGGCTAAAGTTATGCATTTGCGCTGCAGAAACAAATTTTACAGTCATATTATATATCGGATTGAATAGTAAAACACTGGGTAAATCGACTACAGAATGAGAATTTGGAATATTAATATACAGAAAATTAAAATTAAGGGACAAGAGCGGTACATCCTCTCCTAAGGAACATAACTGAGAGGAACAAGAGGTACAAATCAGTAGCCAGACCACATATAGACTATTTATGCAATTTTGGCAGCATTTCTTAGAAGGACAAAGCTCAATGAGAGCTAGAACAGAAAATTAGGAGAATAGGTGGACTGCAATTTCAAGACAGGTCATCAAACATGTATTTTAACTGTATTTTGGAGAAAAGGTGACAATGTCAAGAGTTCTATAGTGCCTTTAACTATGGCTATTGTCACTAGTGTTCCTGCCACCCACATCCCAGGTCGCAGGCGAACCCGTACCCCTCTTCACGGCTCTCGCTCCCCTGGCATTATTTACCTCTCAACGCTCCTGCTCCCGTTTCGGCTTCCCTGTCTCCTAGGTGCTGGCCACTTTTCAAAATTAGATAAAAGCAGGCGTCTCACAGCATTCCCCGCTGGATCTTCGTGCTATATGCCTAAGAGAAAGCTAGTACCCTTGTGATATTCCTGTGTATTGACCTCCTGTTGTGACCCCGAACCTGTTCCCGTTTACACTCCTCCACTGCCAGAACTTTCTGCTCTGCCTATGACCCTGAAACTTTGCTACCTGTCTCGACCTCCTGCCTGTCCGCAACCATGAACTTGCCTTCTGACTCTGCACCTTTCCTTGGTTGCCACCGCGGACAAAGTTGCACCTGTGGAACGACCTGTTGGTATTACGCCGCAGCAAGTCCAACCCGCTTTGTGCCGGGCTCTGGTGAAAACCGGGTGCCACTTCAGTCCTAGGAGTCGGCTTGTGTCATCCTCCACGGTGGGCCAGGGGGGCCACTACCCCTGAAGCCTGACAGCCATAGGGAATACTCTCCATCAAGTAGTAATAAGAAGCTTTCACCATTATTAGAAACAGAGAGGGAGATGTATTATTGTGTTGGTCTTTGGACTAAAGCAGAGTGGAATGATGGAAGATAGTTCTCTGCTGCGCCAGATTACCCATTGTGTTTGATGCTGGATGATTAATCTGGTGCAGTAAAAGACTGGAGAGTTGTACTTCCTGCACCTCCTATTAGTTGCTCTAGTTTGTGCCACAATTGAATTCCCTTGCACATGGCTGATTTTCTGGTACTATTTTTTGTCAAGTCATGCCCCCTAGCTACCAAGGGCATGCTCCTTTTTCGGAGGAGTCAGAAAACAGCCTAAAAATGGTGTAAGTCATTCAGTAAATGTGGCACATGGCATTTCAGGTATAAATGGGGAAGACAGATTGATACATCTCCCACAGAGATTCTTTACTGTGTGAAAACTGATTCATTGAAAATATTTAATATGGACTTATATAGTTTCTTTTTGTAATAAAATTATGATTACTTAATTCATATAAATAAAACAATAATGATGAAATGTAATTGGAATATTTACACCTCGTCTGAATACAGTAGCATTCACTACATGTGAATGTCCATTTTCTGTTCTTCCTTCTGCACATTCTATGAATAAGATGTGGAAGATAAGCACCATGATTAGCTGAATCATAGTCTGTAGTCATGTGAGCTAAATCTGTCTAAAGTAATGGGCAAAAGTGGAATTTTATGATACATTTGATCAATTATATTCTTTATGGTTAGACCCTCAGCTGGAAGTGTTAGAAATCTAAGGCTAACTACAGGCTTAGCTTTCCCTTTAGTGTAATAAATTAAGTTATTTATTGCATCTGCTGACATTAGATTTTTGGTTGGGGCATAAATACTTAAATATTGATCTACACTTCGGCTCTTCTTTTCTCAACTAGGACTCTACAGAAAAGCAAACAGTTGATTTACACTTGCAGGCTTTGCAAATTAATATAAGGTGCACTCTGGTCAGTAATTATTGCAAACTCGCTGGATCGCTCCATTTCCAGTTTATTTTCCTTAAAAGGTTTTCTTTCATTGCGATTGTGCCGAGGTAATTAGCATAATTCGAAGTTTGAGAATAATTGAGTAGAATCATTTTTAGATTAAATAGAAACAAATGAGACAATAACATTCCTATGCAAAGTAAGCTAATGAATACAGTACACAAATGTAACACTGGAGCTGATTATTATTATTGCTTAGCAGCAATTAGAAGGAAGTCCTGCTTTCTGTCTCACTGTTGTGGCTAAAGAAAATATGGGGGTAGAAATCACATTTGGACCTTTACAGTCTGCCTTCAACATAAAAAAGAAGAATTTTAATAAAGTAGAACTTTTCTCCAATTGCAGAATAATATCATGTAAATAAATGCATCTATTTATATTGCCCATAACATCATCATATTTTAACAACAAAAATATTTTATACACTAACATGAAATAAAGAAGAGAGTTATGCATTCAACAGATCTCTTGACAGATGCCATTTCACATTTATTAGTATTCAAGCATTCATCATCCATAGGAACCAACTATGTTAAATTTTGTAAATAGTAGGTTTATTGTAATTATAATAATAATTCCTCATAGCAGACACAGATTACACAGCGCTGCACAGAGCTTGCCAAATCGGTCCCTGTTCTCATTGGGGCTCACAATCTAATTAACCTACCAGTATGGTTTGGAGTGTGGGAGGAAACCAGAGTACCCAGAGGAAACCCATGGAAACACGGAGAGAACATACAAAATCTTTGCAGATGTTGACCTGGGACATGAACCAAGGTCCTCAGCGCTGCAAGGCTGTAGTGATAACCACTAAGCCACAGTGCTGCCCCAATTTGTTTACATTCACAGTATACCCAAGATTTGTTCCATAGAAGGCATATCTCATTATAATAAAAATGTTTAATTTTAACATAGAAGGCAGTAGATGCATCTCATGTTTTTTTTTTTTTGCTTGGACCCACAAGTTTAACAAACTCATTTTTCTAGTGAAGGAAGCCATACTGTTTTGAATTATAGACATTTAACTTCAAGTGTTTAGAAATATGTATGGGGCAGGATATCATGTAATTTAACAATCTACATCTATGTTCTGCACCGCTTTCTTGGATTGAAAAGTAAGGCCTCTTTTTCAGAAATGCCTTTTACCTCCTTCATATCCATAAAAGGGCCTCAGGTAGAGGGTCATATGATCTCTAACTGTCTATGACCAGTCTACCTTCTAGTAAGAGCCTGGAAGGTAGATTGGTTATGGACAGTTAGGATCACATGACCCTCCATCTGTGGCCATTTTATGGACAGTTATGGAAGCTGAATAGGTAAAAGGCAATTCTGAACCAGGCGCTTTACTTTACATTTCAAGAAATGCAAGCTACATTTCCGTACTGTTATTGAGGCTCAGATGCTATATTTTCCATTATGCTTTACAACAGAGTGACCACCATCACTTTCCTTGGGCTTTAGTGTAATATGTTGATACATTAGTGTCAATACATTAAAAAAAAAATATTTTCTTTCCATACAAAAAGATTCTTCTATCTTCGGTTATTCATTCATACAGCACACAACACAAGGTGAATATTCCAGATAGAGAAGCCATCAAGATAAAAACAGCTGCTGGTCGAAGAATCTGAATACATATTTCTGAACAAAGATTATTTATAATAAAACTCAGAAATTGTGTGCCAGTATAGGAGTAGTTTGTGGTTTCTGTTCTCCTTGGCTATGATAAAATGAATTACTTTGCTTCAAGGCTACATACATTTATGTCAGAAGGGCATAAAAGTTAAATATCCAGGTAAATTACCGTTTAACCCACCTGATTGTAAGAGATTTCCGTTTCAATGTTCATTTTCTATCTCTCTAAAAGCATACATAAAATGACATACATAAGATAAGTTCTATAAGTCACAAAATAATAGTAAAAATGAATTCTTATCTTGTCTAAGAAATTGTGTCCTTTCAACATTAGTAGAAGGTTTAACCCACCTGATTGTAAGAAATTTTCGTTTCAATGTTCATTTTCTATCTCTCTAAAAGCATACATAAAATGATATACAGAAGATAAATTCTATAAGTCACAAAATAATAGTAAAAATGAATTCTTATCTTGTCGAAAGAAATTGTGTCCTTTCAACATTAGTAAAAAAAAAATACATGATCCTTTAAACCCAAATAGTCATGTTTTTAACCAGATTTTTTATTTTATTCAATACTCTGTTTTTTTAGCATTATTTTTCAAACAATTTGCATGTCAAAAAAGAATTATATTTATAAGTGCTCAACCAGCTATAAAAAATTAAAAAAACAATACTCAATGGCTTTAAACCGTCATTCTGAGCAAAAGAAAAAAAACTAAAATACATAATTCTGCCACAGGTGTCCCTGGGAATCATTCCTCAAAATATTTTCCCTCTCGGTCCTCATTTAGTACCTCTTTTAGCCCATGGAAACCAGGGTTTCCAGTTCTCAAAAAACTACAATCAGATATCTATGTAAGTAACACTCCAGCACAACACATAAGGGCACAGCACATGAGGGAGAGCACATGAGGGCACAGCACATGAGGGCAGAGCTTGCAGTCTCATAGAGTGTCTTCTGCTACTCCCTTGTGTGAGGTGATGGGGGGATGGGGGGGCTGCAGTTTCTGTCTGTGTGGATTATTTGTTTACAAGTGAAGGGAAAGCTGAGGAGAGATAAGATGAAGGTGTTTTGTCACTGCATTAGTTAGAGCTTCTCCCTGCACATGACTGAGTGCTGGAGCCATGAGGTGATCAGCTATGAGCAGGGAGGGGGATGGTGGTGTGTCTGCTGCCCATATTCTTCTTTATGAAGACGGAATTTCCCTTGTAAGAGCTATCTAAGCAGTCACTGCCATCTAGGGGAAGTGTGCAGGATACAAGAGGAAGGAGCAGGATTCGGGTAACTTCAATACACTTTAATAGAAACTTACTACAATGGTTGACTGGACAGGTTCACGGGTTCCGCCACTCAGATGGTTGTGGTACTAAAAAGAGTCGATTACTAAATCTATTTGTCAGTTTGTAGATTCAGGACAAATCTGCAGATTTTCCAATTTTTTCTGAATAAAAAACAGGTCCTATCTCATTTTGTTCATTTTCTACAAACTTTTTCATTAGGGTTAGGAGAAGTGCTAGGGTTGGCTTTAGCATTAGGAATAGTATTAAACTATGGATGACGAAGCCCTGACACTTTATCTGGCAAGAACTGGACTAGATTTCAGATTAATGTTGCATTTAAAACTTTTTGGAATCTTTAATCTTTAAGGAACTTGTAAATCGTAGTTAACCCTACTAGTGTTTTCCAGAATTTATTAGCAATGGCCTATAAAATGAAAAAAAATATATTTTTACATTACTTTGGCAACAATATTTTTTTCCTAAGGGGTTAATAAGGAAAATGCACTCCAAAGTTTGTTACACAATTGCCCCTGGATATGGAAATACTCAATATGTTGTCAATTCAAGTAGCAATTTGTAGGGCTAGAAAGGGAAAGAGCACAACTTGGCTTTCTGCAGAGAAGATTTTACGGTTCTTGTTTTCAGGTACTATGTTACATATGGCAAACCTCTGAGATAAAAAGGTAGAAGAAACTTCCAAAGACTGATCTCATTTTGGGAAATATACCCTTCAAGAATTATTTCAAATGATAAACTGAGCAGCTGACGGAGGCAGGATCTGGCAGTCTAATGCCAAGGACAGACTTTGGCTTCTTCAGTCCCCCAGCTGTCCTGCAATGCAACCACTGCCAATAGCAGAGGAGAGGGAGTGACCTCCACCACAAAGTATTTAGATCTCATTTCATCTTAAGGCAGTGAGGAACTGTTTTTTTCCAGCCAAAGAGCCCAAGCAGGGCTTAGACTCGGCTGTCATAGAAACCCAATCAGCCTACCTTTTGGTGATCAAACTAGAAATCAGTATGGGTGATTACTTAAGGGTTAAGGTTACAAAAACTCTAACCCTAACACTGACTATAATGCTAATCATAATTATATCCCTAACCACAATGCAAAATTTGTGAAAAATGAACAAAACCCAAATAAAAAAAAACAAATAACACTGTAAATAACACTGTAAATATAAATTTCCAAAACTGGAGCAACTGGAGCAATTTGGACCGATTTGATTGAGACCCAAAATGAATCTTTTGAAAAGTTTGACAAAGCTTCAGAGAATCAAATCCTAAATGATTATCTAAACTCTAAATGTAATACATATTTGAAAGAAGAAAATACATGACTGATAAGTGACTAATTCTGATGAAATTTGGATTTTTCAGGACTAGTTAGGCCATGTCTTGAATTCTTTAAATGTAAATTGATTAATCTTACCAATAAGGGATATTATTTTAACTCTATTGCAAGCTGAAATCAATATTTCATTGTAATGTGTTCTTGTGACTTCCTTTCTAAATCCTTATTATCCTCTTTATAAGTAGAAATAATCCAAAAGAAAAACAAATATCGTAGATTTCCTGGCTTCAAATCAATTTACCTTTAACATAGACTTAACAAACTGCACTGAACGAAGACATCATTTGAATTACATTTTCTGATTATGTCTTTACCAGTCTGTTACAGCTTAGTAACAACGGTGTGGTTTTTGTATCTGAGATAAAAAAGAGAAAGCAAATATATTTGGTATATAAAGTTATCTAATAATAAAGATATTCTTCCTAGCATTCAAAACTTTAACCCCTTAAGGACGCAGGGTTTTTCCGCTCATTTCTCGCTCTCCAACTTCAAAAATCCATAACTTTTTCATTTTTATGTGTACAGACCTGTGTGAGGGCTTATTTTGTGCGTAACAAATTTTACTTTCCTGTAATGTTATTTATTCTAACATGCCGTGTACTGCGAAGCTGAAAAAAAATTCCAAATGTGGAAAAACTGAAAAAAAACCGCACTTGCGTCACGTTCTTGTGGGCTCAGTTTTTTCGACTTTGACTGTGCACTCAAAATAACACCTCAGCTTTATTCTTTGGTTCGGTGCGATCGCAGTGATACCAAATTTATACAGGTTTTATTGTGTTTTAATACATTTTCAAAAATTAAACGAATGTGTACAAAAAAGAAAAAAAAATTTTTGCCATCTTCTGACGCTAATAACTTTTTCAAACTTTGGTGCACGGAGATGTGTGAGATGTCATTTTTTGCGAAATGATGCGATGTTTTCATTGCTACCATTTTGAGGTCTGTGCAACATTTTGATCATTTTTTATTTCATTTTTTATGTGATGTAAAAAGGTGTAAAAGTCGCATTTCGGACATTTGGGCGCCATTTCCCGTCTCGGAGGTCACCGCCGGCCGTAACCGCTTTTATATTTTGATAGATCAGGCATTTTGGGACGCGGAGATATCTAATATGTTTGTGATTTTTACTGTTTATTATGTTTTATATCCGTTCTAGGGAAAGGGGGGTGATTTGAACTTTTAATATTTTATAATTTTTTTTTTATTTTTTAAACTTTTTTTTTCTTTTTTTTTCACTATTTTTTAGACCATCTAGGGTACATTAACCCTAGATGGTCAGATCGTTCCTATTATATACTGCAATACTACAGTATTGCAATATATGGCATTTTTGCACACTATACATTACAATGAGCCACAGGCTCATTGTAATGGATATGCAGAAGCCATGTATCCTCGGGTCAAACGAAGACCCGAGGCTACCATGGCAACCGATCGCCGCCCCACGATGACGTTCAGGGGCGCGGCGATCGTAACAAAGATGGCGGCAGCGGAGGGGTTATGAGCCGCTATCGGTGCAAGCACCGACCGCGGTTATTAGCGGTGGGGGTTTTCTGCAATATGCAAAAACCCCCACCTTTGTATGAAGAGGACTCAGCCCGTGAGCCCTCTTCATATACTCCCTATACCTCTGCGCCGTAGAGCTACAGCGCAGAGCGTTAAGGGGTTAAAGGGATATTCCAGGAATCAGAATAATTCATATATAAATGGGTCCTTAAAATATAATCTAATATGTAATTTGTTGTTATTTAAAATTTTGCTCCCCTTAGCAGAAAATGCTGGTGACATACACTGTAATACACTCAATCAGTCTGTTAATTTCCTCCGCACAGAGCAGACACAGGACAGAAGATGGCCACTGGTCACATGTCCACATCACATGTCCTGCAGCTGCCTGGGCAGGTCATGTGATCACTACTATGTTTGGCTGTTGTCAGTTGGTTGCAGTGCATCCAACATGGCCAGTGTTTTGGTGATGTGCAGTGATGGCAGTTACATGTCATTACTATGGTAACAGAGCAAGAAAGTCTGTTCACTGTGAGCAGAGCATAAGAGGTAGGAGGAGTTACTGAGAACTAAAGGATCTTGGGACTTGTAGTTTCCATTGTGATAATGCGTTTTCTGGATATGCTTTTGAACAGTTTGGCTTTCACATGGCTTTCAAGTATAGATGTTGATAATTATGTTCTGTATCTCATACGCAAAACCTCTCATATTTTGCTATGAATATATGGCAGGTCGCTTTTCACTGACCTTGACTATGATTGGACAAGTATTTTGGTTCACATTAAGATTTTGATTCAAAACATGAACATACTTTTAAAGGGAACCTGAACCCACAGCACTAGACCGACTGAACACCTAGAAGCAGATTAACCCCTTTCAACTCCTATTTCATTGACTGGCAATCCCAATTTTAAAGTGTGATGTAAATTGGTTGTATAAAGTCATGGAGGTGTAAAACTCAGAACTGAAGTTAAGATCTCATCACCTCAGAAAACCCATTTTTCAGCGATTGACATCTTGTATCAAACCTCAAAAGAGCTGGAACAAGTCCCTTGTTGCAGAGCCACCAATCACAGAAGAGGATGAATTCTGAGATGGGTAGAACTTGACTTCAGCGCTTAGCTCTCCTTCATGACCTTATACAACCAATTTAACACTCACTTCAAAGGTGATTTTCAGGATGACGCCACCACGCTGGGCAATAATAGAATCATGAACCATAAGGTGTTAACATGCTTGACAACATTCTGGAACAGGTTTATTAGATCATTTTCTGATCTGGGTTATTAAAACGCAAAGGAAACCTTCTTTAACCCCTTAAGGACACAGCCATTTTACAGCTTAAGGCTCAGTCCCATTTTTTGGATTCTGACCTGCGTCTCTTTATATGGTTATAACTTTTGAAGTCTGTTACTTATCAAAGTGATTCTGAGACTGTTTTTTCTCCACATTTATATTTCATTTTATTGGTACATTTTGGCTGATAAGTTTAGCATTTATTTACATAAAAAAAGAAAAATTGATGAACTTCTTTGAAATTTTAAATCATCGCATTTTCAGGCAGATAGATTTACCACCTAAGTAAGTTGCTGAATAACATTTCCTATATGTCTATTTTAGATTTTCGTCATTTTTGAAATATCTGGATAATTTATTTTGATGTCACACGGCTTACAAATAGATTATCGATTTTCCATATTTTCAGAATTTACTATTTTGGAGATACTGTTTTGAATGAAATTTTACATATTAAGCATTAAAACCACCCTATATAACCAACCCATTTTCAAATCTGCACCCCACAATCTATCAGAAACAGCTTTTAGGAAGATTGTTAACCCCTTGAGATCTTCAGCGTAATTGAATCAAAATGGAGGTGAAATTTAGAATGGTCAAATTTTGTTATGCAATTTCTCCCAAGTACAGAGACCCCCCTCATATGTCCGTGACTTTTTTTTGGGCACCTGGCGAGACGCAGAAGGGAAGGAGGGAACTGCAGCTGCCAGGATTTTAGTTTCCTCATTGGGCCATTTGCAGGCTATACAATTTTTGCTTTTTCGTTATTGGGGCCATGTGATGGCATTTTTTTTTTTGCAGGATGAGATGCTTTTTCCAGTGTTACCATTTTGGGGTTGGTATCTCCTATTGTTAAAAATATAGGAACTTTTTTGAGGTCAGGAGTATAAAAGCATCAATTCTGTACTGGATTATTTACTTTTTTTTTCGTGTTCACCGTATAGCCTAATAATCATGTTATCTTTATTCTATGGGAAGATATGATTACGGGGATACCAAACTTGAATATTTTTTTCATTTTTGCATCGCCATCTTCCAAGTGGCATAACATTTTTACTTTTTTGGCTACTGTGCTGGTTGATGGCTTGTTTTTTGCATAACATACTGTACTTTGCAACAGTATCATTTAGGAGTACATATGTTTTCTTGATCACTTTTGATTAAATTTTTTTGTGGTAAAAATCAGATAATAATTTTTTTTTACGGGTTCAATAATTATTGAATTTTATTCTACGGATTGTTATGGATGCGGTGGGGTTTGTGTTAAGTGGGGTTTGTGTTATGATTTAGACTTTTTAAGCCTAATATTTCTCTTTAGATGTGATGGGGATTATGGATATTTTTATTGATTTATTACTTTACTTTTATTGAAAAACTTTTTTTTTTTTTACTTTTTTACTACTTCCACCATGGGACATGGATAATGGGAGAAAGGCAAGTTAAATGCCTTGGCGTTTAACAGGTTAACCCCCCCCAATCGGAGCTCACTCTGGGGGTGTCAGCAGTAGATTACCGCTGACATCCTGTGACCCCCGATTCAGGCTCGGCTCCTGTGCAGAGCCAAACCGGCATTGTCTCCACGCCGTAGCCCTATGGCGCTGAGCGCTAATCTCAGGGGCCAGGAGCGCTAAAGGATTAACATGTGTGTAATATTGTAACCCATAATAGAACAATACATAGCTCACCCCTTTTTTGGTCTTTAATGCTCTAAATGCTTCATGTAGATGAAAAGTCCAAAAATTAAGAATTTATCTTTTAATCCAAAATCCTTTGTAAAATATACAAGCTTGACTTTGGAGTTGAAGTTAGATCTTTATCCATTTTTATCGGCATATTCTACTATAATATAAATATAATATAAATATTCTGTCAATGCCAAATAAATTGGGTATTTGTCTCATAATCTGCCTAATTATTGTAATAGGATGGTAGATCGCACATCAGGGTCCGATTATTTATCACAGAGCAATGTATAAGGAAGTCATTTACAAGTATAGTGGTGAATGGGGGTCCACAATTTCCACCATGAATCAGGACACCTTGTGCCAGATGGCAATTTGTAAAATAATATTGGCCTATCATAGTCTGTTAAAGTTATGTCTTTACATTTAATCTGTGGAGTTTACTATGAATTTATGGTGGAATACATGAAACTTAATAAAATTAATAATAAAGTTAATGATAATATTGACTAACATTCTGTATACATGTAGATATTAGAACACTATCTAAAGTTTCTCTTTTTATATTTCAGTTGTATCTGCAGTACTTTTAGCTATAGCTGTTTATTTCACAGTTAATATGTCAACCTTTGTGTTCTTTCTGGCAAGTGCGAAACTCTTAAAATCAATTAGACACAAAGTCTCTTAATCCCTTTTCAATTAATCTCTGCACTAATGGTTTGAGATCCCAGAGATCCAAAGAGTTGATCTAATTCATAAAATGTCACATGCTCTATAACTATCCAGCACAATTGCTCCTTTGTGTCCACGACCAGGGGTTCAGATTCACTACACAGATTGTTAAATCTGTATGGACCATTGGATAATTGATTTCCCCAATATATCAATATATGCTAATTTGAGATCATCAATATAGAGCTGTAATTATAATTATCTACAATATGCACTAACTTGTGGCTTTACTTTTTCTTTTGCAGTATTTTATTTGGTTTGGATTATTTTATTTCAAAGGCCCATTAAGATAAAATGAGACAACTTTGCTAGTGATCATGTACAATAGTCTAAAGAATGTAGTCCCAATAACTACTATGCACTATAAAACTTAAAAACAAGAAAAAACTGAGAAAACAGGGCAGTCTCGTGCAATATCACTCTTCATGAAACAGAAAGATGCTTAGTGGATAAATTTCCCCTTACTGGGTAAGTGAAACAGGCATAACTATGGTGAAGGCTTTTTGATGTTATAAGTGTTGCAGCCTCGTCTGCTCCCTTGGATATAATCTACTCAATCAAAGGTAGATAGGCATAGGGATATATATCATCATGAAATGACATATGGGATAAAGGAATCCCCCATCCCTTAAAAAGTGATGATTTTATGGTGCAAATCCACTCCAATTTCTTCCAAAGATTTTATTTTATTTAAAATGGGTGATAATGGTACTTAAACTAATAAAGTATACATATATTTAGGGAGTCCCCTGTCCCCAGTATACAGCCTGCAGCCCCCTGTCTACAGTATTCAGCCTGCAACCCCTGCCCCCAGTATACAGCCTGCAGCCCCAGCCCCCAGTATACAGCCTACAGCCCATGTCCCTAGAATACAGCCAGCAGCTCCCTCTCCCTAGTATACAGCCAGCAGCCCTCTGTCCCCAGTATTCAGCCTGCAACCCCTGCCCCCAGTATACAGCCTGCAGCCCCTGCCCCCAGAATACAGCCTGCAGCCCATGTCCCTAGAATGCAGCCAGCAGCTCCCTGTCCCTAGTATACAGCCAGCAGCCCCCTGTCCCTAGTATACAGCCTATAGCCCCCAGTATACAGCCCCTCACCTAGTATACAGCCCCTGCCCAGCCCATAGGAAAAAAAATGTAGTCACCTTCTGACGCCCTCCCAGGAGGTCCTCTTCTATACATCGATGCTCCTGCTCCTTCTCTGTGTGGTGCGGTCACTTGAGCTGTGACGTCAGCGGCTAACAAGCGTCCTAGTGTGTGCTCCACCATTAACGTCACAGCTCGAGCGACGGCACCGCACGGAGAGAGGGATCCAGAGCCGGAACATCGATGGACAGAAAAGGACCTCCCGAGGGGGGAAAGGGGTGTATATTTTTTTTATAGACACAAGTATAAGCTGAGTTAGGGTTTTTCAGCACATTTTTGGCTTATACTTCAGTATATACAGTAAGCCACTAAAATATTACTTTCCCATTCAAACACTTAATAAAGTATAAAAAAACAAATACACAAAACCCCCACATATTTGGTAACATCTGTAACAAACTATATAATAAAACAAAATCATTACTGGACCTATTACTGGTCACGGTAAAGTCTGTAAAAAAAAAACCTAAAAAAATTATCAATTATTACCTTAAAAAAATGCTGCAAGAAGTGATAAAAAAAATGTAACACACTCTTAAATAACACCAATAAAAAGAACAATCCCTTAACCAGATTAAGCCAAAGAATAAAAAAAGTTATGCTTTTGAAAAGATGGTGATACTCAAATGAACAAGATTTTCTCCAAATTAGTTTTTATTCAGTAAAATTGAATAAAATACATGAAACCGCCACACATATGGTATTGACAACTGCATAATAAAAAAGAATAATTACTGGACCTGCACTGTAAACCCTGTAATAAAAAACACCAAAAAAATCTCCAAAAAAGATCATTTTAATTTTATACCCTTTAAAAAAAATGCGAGAAATAAAAAAAGAGATTTTAAAAAGGTTACATGATCCAAAATAAGACCACTAAAAAGAACGCTGCTTCTCGCAAAAAATAAGCCTTAAAAAGTTATGCATATGAAAAGATGATGATGCTAAAATTAACAATTTCACCAAATTACTTTTTATTCAGTGAAATTGGGGGAAAAATATATATAAATGACGTATTTTTGTAATCATAGCAACCCATAGAATAAAAAATAATAATTTATACTATTTTTATGGTATGTTAAACGGGCAAAAAAACAAAAAAAAACTTTCTAAAAATTGATGATTATCATCCCCTCCACCAACAAAAAGTTAATAAAATCTCATCAATTTGCTATAGATGCCCCAAATTATGTACCCTGTAATGTCCCCTAATAATGTCCCCACACACAGCCCCCCTGTAATGTCCCCATTAATGTCCCCAGAGACAGCCCCCCTGTAATGTCCCCACACACAGTCCCCCTGTAATAAGATCCGGGCACCGATCAAAAGATCAGGGGTATGAGCCCTTTTGACCTAGCGACGCCCCTGATGACTACACAGATTATCTAATTTCCTAAAGAGATAACAGAGCTTATTTACTAAGGGTTGCAGATCCACATGTAGGACGTCAGGCGCACGCTCGCAGTGAATAGCGGCACAATGCATTATCGTCGGAGTGCACTTTCGTGAACTCCGCAGGACTGGGTAAGTGAATGTGCCCCAATATGTCACCTAGCAGCATAGGCTAAAACACCTGTAAATCTTTATTTACTAGGAAATTGTTTTTACTAAATATTTCATGTGAAGTTGAAGCATAAAATATAATTAATAATACAATGTATTTAGAAAATTATTTCTCCTATTGCTTCCTTTTCACTATAGTTTTCTAAATATCTGTAAGAATTTATTGAGTCCTTTATCTTGTTGTCTATTTATCCTAAGCAACTGAAAATAGCAACATGAGCCTCAAATAGTATAGCAATTGTGCCAAGACACATTAAAGACAGCCTAATTCTACAGTGGGAGGCAGAGATAAAATAGATAAAATGCAGCAGCAGGACAAAAGATCCTGTTATAAATTATCTGCTGGAATTTTGTGCAAGAAAGGCCTGAATTTGCTTAGTTGACCATGGCAAATAGTCCAGCACCTGCTCATAAATAGAATCAGTAGCTGACCTTCACAATCTATAAGCTACCCTCAGTATTCAATGTACATGCATTCACTATAGCAGTGATGGCTAACCTATGGCACTGGTGCCAGAGGTGGCACTTGGAGCCCTTTCTGTGGGCACTCAGGCCATCACCAGAGATGACTCCGTTATCTTCCTGCAGTCCCAGACAGCCCAGGACTTGCTGTGCACAGAGCTATTTTAAAGTGACAGCTCTACCTGGGACTATTTTCTGCTTTATTGGTGTCCTCAGAGTGCTGGTATCAATGAAAACTGTGACAGAGAAGGGAGTATAAATCACAAACTAAATTTCTGTGTTGGCACTTTGCGATAAATAAGCGGGTCTTTGTTGTAGTTTGGGCACTCGGCCTCTAAAAGGTTTGCCATCACTGCACTATAGCATCCATCATGTCACATTATTGTTGTGCTCCATCTTTCACTGTGATGGTCTGTTCCATATTCCTCTCTAAACTAAAGAGAACCTAAGGAGTCCCCATAAAAAAGAATAGAAATTTTAGACTAACTATCCAGTATAAAAAGCTGGCAATAGCAAAAAAGGATGAGCTATTTTATAGGACTACACACTGACCAGCAGTCCTTATTCATTATCACAGACAACCAATAGAGCAATTTCTCAATACACCACAGAAACACTCCAAAAATATACAAGTAGGGATTTATCATACGCTTGTGCATGTTGTGGCGAGGTATAATGTAAACTTTCCTGCACATGTTGGAAATGTCTAGTGTTTCCGCTCTCCTAACATATCCAGTGGCCACTGTTTTTTGATAAATGTGGGTCAATGGGGCACATTTACTAAGGGTCCGCGGACCGCATTTCCGTCAGGTTTAGCGCCTAATTTTGCACCGCATTTAACAGGGGTTTTTGGCAGACACGATCAGATTTTGACTTTCACACAACACAAATCAGGGGGCGGGCTGTCGGACAACCCAATTGATTAGGACTAAGCGCAGGATTTAAAATTCAAATTGTGTCACAAGACATGCAGCCTCGTCGGACAGTCCAGTTTGTGGATCGCAACAGGACCGGGTAAGTAAATGTGCCCCAATGTGTTCTCAATTGTAGAAAAAACTAATATGTGAATTTAAGATCATAGAGGAAATGAAAGTACTATGCAAAGAGGTCAATCACCTGTTGGACTAGTGGATCCATTAAAGTGGTTGTGTCACCATGGTTATAACTGTTTACTTAAATTCAAGGCATTAATACAAGAATATGCTCAATGGCCCTTTGAATTTGTGTTTCACTTCTCAATGCCGTTGGTTTGTCCTCTTATGTTCTTCTTCTCGATGGTCACATGCAAAGTGTTGCTTGTACACTGTCTTGTACCAGTCTTTCTGCAGCAGAGTTAGTTTTTTATTAGATGTTGTAGCTGCCAGTCAGTGACTGAGTATGTGTCAGTGCCTGGCAGCTGCCTCATCCAATAGAAACCTGCCTCATTGTACATGATAACCAATCATGGCCATGTATGATTCCAGGGTAAGGATTCTAAGGGGTAACTAACAATCTGAGACAATCTGGTTTTTCCCACTCTGATTTTCCTCAAAAAATCTCAGCTTGGCTTTCCCCTCATAGGGGCACTAATAGGAACTCTGGCCATGATCCCTGGATCATAAGTGTAATGCTCCACATCTCCAGACAGATTCATTTATATTTTAGGTGATTCAGCCTCCAACAGCAGGATAACAATTCATCAGTGGGGAACAGACAGGATCTTCTGTCTGTGCTGATGGCGTGCAATTTGGGTGCTTGGTCCAGTGCTCCTGGGATAGATCAAAGAACTACATCTATCAGTGCAAAAGGAGATTTCCTGCATCCCCCAGAGATCATACCACAGCTTCAGAAATCAAAGTTCGCATGATAACTGGTACAGGGCACCTGTACACTATTTCCAGCTTTCAGCTCTAATAGTTTGAGGGAAGAGGCTACATTGTATAAATCAGTGTTTTGTGCCTCCAAAATAGTTATTGCACCCATGTAAAAAGCACCAAAGCCTATTATCTAGTTCCCAGTAGAGTGTCCTCTCCGACAGCTACCAGCTGATTGGAACATCTTCTGTTTTGCAACTCTACCTAACCCGCACATGTGACTTAATGGGCTTCAGAGAAGCAAATAAGGAAACTTTACACCAAGTTTGGGTTGTTCATCTCTAATCACAACAAAATACCTTCCCCTTAAAGACTGCTATTGATACCCTCTCCAAAATACCACTAGTGACGTGCCCACCCCAATCAACATCATCACACCAATAACCAACATACCATTAACCCTAGGAGACAGTTCATCATAATGACAGTTTAACCTCTTTGCAACCAGCGCTTTCTGCCATGTCCATAACTTTTATTTCAGGGATTCAGTAAGTTTTTTTTAAACAACATTATATTTTGTGTACGTAAAACATATTGAATAACTTTTATTGGGCCTTATTCATTAATATGAACTATGGACCATCATGGATCATGCAAAGAACTAGCATTCAGTTCAGTGTTATGTAGACATATTAAAAGTAGAATATTCAGTATATATTTATTGAAAGTGCTCGAAGAGTTCTGTAAGTGGCTTACTTGCCATGGGGGAACTGAATAATACTTTGTCCTCCAATGGAAACCACAAGTTTTTGTAAAACTACAAGGAATAGTACAGCAAAGTACACTATTCTATACTAAATTCTATACTAAATGTAATATGAAAAATGGATGCTAATGAATAGCACCGGTTAAAGACATCCATTTAACACATGCAGTGAGAGCAATCCTGATGTTAGCGCTAACAATAAAAGTATATACATAAATATCATGTTAGAAATCCACCCCCCTTCCCTTCTCAGTGGATAAGGTGTACTGTCATATAATAAATATGAGAAATGTATATAAAGCTGTTGGTTAAAAAAATTACTTATTTGGTGACAAACAGATGCAAGAATAGAGTGTGTCATCAGTTAATATTAAAGGGAATTGGTCACAGGTAGTGTCCCACCTAAATCATTACCCCACCAATGAAGGCATACAAATACAGATCTCATTTACCTTCATATCTAACTGTGCCTCTCCTGTAAAATTTCATTTTTATTATTATCCTAAACTAACTTATACGTGAATGTGCTGGTGCATTGTGGAGAGGCGGGCAGAGACAGTCATTATTGTTCTTATCCTGTCCATCGTTTCCCAGCTTATACGTAAACTTGGGGTGCATTGTGAGGAGGCAGGCAGAGACAGTCATCAGTGCTCTTGTCCTGTCCATTGTGTCCCAGCTTGTACATGAATGTGCAGGAGCATTGTGGGGAAGCAGGCAGAGACAGCCATCAGTGCTCTTGTCCTGTTATTGTGTCCCAGCTTATAAATGAATGTGCTGGTGCATTGTGAATTGTGAAGAGGAAGGCAGAGACAGTCACCAGTGCTCTTGTCCTGTCTATAGTGTCCTATCTTGTACATGAATGTGCAGGTGCATTGTGGGAAGGCAGGCAGAGACAGCCATCAATGCTCTTGTCCTGTCCCAGCTTATATGTGAATGTGCAGGAGCATTGTAAGGAGGTAGGCAGAGACAGTCATCAGTGCTCTTGTCCTGTCTATAGTGTCCCACTTTGTACATGAATGTGCAGGAGCATTGAGGTGAGGCATACAGAGACAGCCATCAGTGCACTCATCCTGTCCATTGTATTCTAGCTTATACGTGGATGTGCTAGTGCACTATGGGGGGGGGGGCAGGCAGAGACAGTCATCAATGTTCTTGTCCTGTGTATAGTGTCTTAGCTTGCACATGAATGTGCAGTAGCATTGAGGGGAATCAGGCAGAGACAGTCATTAGTGCTCTTGCCCCGTCCATAGTGTCCCAGCTTATATGTAATTGTGCAGGTGCATTGTGGGGAGGCAGGCAGAGACAGTTATTAGCGCTCTTGTCCTGTCCATTGTGTCCCAGCTTATTCACATGAATGTCCTGGTGCATTGTGAAGAGGCTGGTAGAGACAGTCATCAGTGGTCGTATCCTGTCCATAGTTCCACAGCTTATATGTGCATGTGCATTGTGGGAAGGCATAAAGAGACAGTCACCAGTGCTCTTGTCATATCCCAGCTTATACTTGACTGTGCAGGTGTATTGTGGAGAGGCCAGCAGAGACAGTCATCATTGCTCTTGCTCTGAGTGGATTAGGTGATGCCTTTTAAGCACAAAGCCACCCTGGTATTGCCCTTGAAGTATTTCTGCCTAATTATGTAATAATGTAAACTATACAGTGTCAGATCAATTATATGAAGGTATGGTAGGGGTGATTGTTTAGGGGGGTCATAACACGTGACACATTCCTTTTAATATTTCCAGCAATTTTCATTGGGGTGCATTGGGGCTTGTACAATGTACATCTCATCTCATCATAATTCTCATGTAAACCCATTATACAGTAGTAAAGAGTATAGTTTGGTAGCTCCATAGGGGAATATTTATGAGGCTTATACACAACTTTTTGGCCAGGAATTGTGATGATTTCCCCCTTTATGCCACCTCAATAATAAGTGGGCATGGGGGTACAATGGGGGTGTGCACAGTGGCGTTCCTTCCCCCTAGCCTGTGCACTAGCTGTATCTTTTGCCCATTAAATTCTGATAAATACGGCACACAAGAGGAGTGGGGGGAACATCATAAGTTTGCCCACCATGCACCAGTGTATGATAAATAACCCCCATAGAGCACATAAAATAATAACAAAGTATCATTAATACATTCATTAATAGCTTCATTTATAAACTCTTAAGCCTCAAGCAAACATATTTGGTATTTGGCAGAAAAAAATGTCATAGAGGTACATTGTGCATGGGCACTATGCAATGAGCCAATGAGCAATTTACCCTTTGCTTGATTACATTTACATAAGTTGTCCAGAGTAGACTAATATTTCCCCTCCAATTTATTTACCAAATTTTTGTGTGAAAAGTAAGACTTAACTTATAATAATGGGACATGTTTTGACTTAAAGATCCTTCCATCCTCCTCCCAGCTGTGTGATGAAATGGCAGATGGCTTCGCTGTTAGCTTTTTCATTTATAAACAATTAATAACAACTTTATGATAATGGAAATCAGAACTTTCTGGGTTTATAAAACTAAACAGGAAAATACAATTTAAATGAAAACATGAAAAACTTTCTACATTTATTAAAACATCCACACAACAAACATCCTGCAGATTCTGCATAATAATCGAAAAAAAGATAGCTGTTTTCTATAAACATGTGTATGTTGAATAAATGAATGACTGAATAGATAATTTCTTCAATAAATGCAATGTATTGTGAACTCCTGAAACTGCGCTGCACCTTCATTGTGTCCTTAAAGTGGCTGAATAAGCAATTCTCTACTTTTGTTTGAGTGAACAATTGTCAATGAATTTTCTGCACAAAATTGTTACTTGTTACTCTGCCTCCAAACCTTATAAAGTTGTATAACAAAGCACGGTATATATATATATATATATATATATATATATATATATATACACTCACCGGCCACTTTATTAGGTACACCATGCTAGTAACGGGTTGGACCCCCTTTTGCCTTCAGAACTGCTTCAATTCTTCGTGGCGTAGATTCAACAAGGTGCTGGAAGCATTCCTCAAAGATTATGGTCCATATTGACATGATGGCATCACATAGTTGCCGCAGATTTGTCGGCTGCACATCCATGATGCGAATCTCCCGTTCCACCACATCCCAAAGATGCTCTATTGGATTGAGATCTGGTGACTGTGGAGGCCATTTGAGTACAGTGAACTCATTGTCATGTTCAAGAAACCAGTCTGAGATGATTCCAACTTTATGACATGGTGCATTATCCTGCTGAAAGTAGCCATCAGATGTTGGGTACATTGTGGTCATAAAGGGATGGACATGGTCCGCAACAATACTCAGGTAGGCTGTGGCATTGCAACGATGCTCAATTGGTACCAAGGGGCCCAAAGAGTGCCAAGAAAATATTCCCCACACCATGACACCACCACCACCAGCCTGAACCGTTGATACAAGGCAGGATGGATCCATGCTTTCATGTTGTTGACGCCAAATTCTGAACATACCATCCGAATGTCGCAGCAGAAATCGAGACTCATCAGACCAGGCAACGTTTTTCCAATCTTCTACTGTCCAATTTCGATGAGCTTGTGCAAATTGTAGCCTCAGTTTCCTGTTCTTAGCTGAAAGGAGTGGCACCCGGTGTGGTCTTTTGCTGCTGTAGCCCATCTGCCTCAAAGTTCGACGTACTGTGCGTTCAGAGATGCTCTTCTGCCTACCTTGGTTGTAACGGGTGGCGACTTGAGTCAGCTCGAACCAGTCTGCCCATTCTCCTCTGACCTCTGGCATCAACAAGGCATTTCCGCCCACAGAACTGCCACTCACTGGATGTTTTTTCTTTTTCGGACCATTCTCTGTAAACCCTAGAGATGGTTGTGCGTAAAAACCCAGTAGATCAGCAGTTTCTGAAATACTCAGACCAGCCCTTCTGGCACCAACAACCATGCCACGTTCAAAGGCACTCAAATCAACTTTCTTCCCCATACTGATGCTCGGTTCGAACTGCAGGAGATTGTCTTGACCATGTCTACATGACTAAATGCACTGAGTTGCCGCCATGTGATTGGCTGATTAGAAATTAAGTGTTAACGAGCAGTTGGACAGGTGTACCAAATAAAGTATATATATATATATATATATATATATATATATATATATATATATATATATATTGTGAGACACTGAAGGGGTTAACTGTGGATGGGCGGTATGTTTCCCCTAGGTTTTGCTATTATGCAAGGCCTTAGTGCTGAGGTTGGGTGTCCAGCACCTTGGACACAGGTGATGGGAGCAGCCCAATCAGTCTTTTTTTTTAAACCGCTCAGCAGAGCTGGAAGTGTTGTCTCTCTCTGGAAGGAGGCTGGAGAGCACACAGCCCTGACCTCTGTGCCTGGAGCAGCCAAGTGATTTTGTATAGTGGTGAGTTAGTGAACACCTGTATAGTTAGCACCCTGACGGGTAGGATTTTGTTTGTTTAATGCCTGAATGTAAAGGCTGTTTTATTTTGCTGCTACAATAAACGCAGGCGAGACCTGTTTTGGACTGTACTTTGGTGTCACTGTCTTGAACTGCATCACAGCACCCCGCTACCACGGTCTCTACTGGGCCAAATCTCCCACATATGGTGCTTCGGATTGCGGGCAGTTCAATAAGACACACACCTGAAAGGCTCGCTACATCCTGCAACATTGCATGGCCTGGGTGAAAGCAGCAGGCAAATTGCAGGATAAAGCCAAGATGGAGGACTTTATTAAATACCTGCAAGAGGAGGCCAGAGCTAATCGGCAGCAGCAGCAGGAGGAGGCCAGAGCTACTCGGCTGCAGCAGCAGGAAGAGTCCCAGGCTTATCGACAGCTGCAGCAAGCCATGCTCCAGCAGCAGGAGGAGAGGTCCCGACAGCAGCAAGCCATGCTCCAGCAGCAGGAGGAGAGGTCCCGACAGCAGCAAGCCATGCTCCAGCAGCAGGAGGAGAGGTCCCGACAGCAGCAAGCCATGCTACAGCAACAGCAGGAAGAGTCCCGAGCCATGTTCCAGCTGATGATGGAAAAGTTTTCTGGCATTATGGCAGCACCGCAAGCGACGACTACTGAGGGGTCCCATACTGGTTTGCAAGGGTACCCGGTTGTCCAGCATTCCGCACGGGCTGCAGTGCAGAAGGCTTTACAAAAGATGACGGCGACCGACGACGTGGAGGCTTATCTCACTGTGTTCGAGCGAGTAGCTGAGCGAGAGGAGTTACCAGCTGAGCAGTGGGCAGATGTCCTGGCACCGTTCCTGACCGGCGAATCGCAGAAGGCCTACTACGACCTGAGTGAAACGGAGGCCCGTGAGTACCCCCAGCTAAAGGCGGAGATTCTGGCTCGTCTTGGGGTCACCGTTCAAGTTCGTTCCAGCCGGGTCCACCAGTGGGCATACTCTGAAAAACTACCCCCGCGCTCCCAAATGCATGACCTGATCCATCTTGTCCGGAAGTGGCTACAACCCGATGACTGCACCCCAGCACAGATGGTCGAGAGAGTGGTTCTTGACAAGTTCACCCGTTCTCTGCCCTCTCGGCTCCAGCGGTGGGTTGGACAGGCCGGTCCCACAAATGCTGAGGAACTCGTGTCCCTAGTAGAGAGATATCGGGCTACGGAGGATCTTCTACTTATCCCTCCCACACGAAGCAGTGCCAGTGACAAGGCCATTAAACCATCTGGTAGGACTGCTACTGCAGAAAAAGGGAAACAGGTCAGGTTGGGAGGGGGTACACTGGGGGGCTTGGATACACAGAAACCCAGTGAGGCTCGTGACAGAGGTCATAGCCGTATCCAGTGCTGGCGATGCCATGAAATGGGCCATATTGCTGCCAACTGTCCTCTGTCAGTGGAGCCAATGGACTGCAACCAGACCCGGCGAATGTCACTGTTTGCCCGGCCGGTTCTGGCTGCCGAGTCAGTCACGGATGCAGAACCCCAAGTGTGTATGGTCACAATCGGTGGTCACACGGTGGAAGCCTTGCTAGACTCAGGGAGTCTGGTTACCCTGGTGCGGGGAACTTTGGTTGATCCTGGACTGTACAGTGGGCGTAAAGTGGGAGTGTTGTGTATACATGGGGACACTCGCGAATATCCCACTGCTGTCATCAACCTACATACACCTTGTGGTACTATTACCCATGAAGTGGGGGTGGTGGGGACCCTGTTTCATGAGGCTATTATCGGCAGAGACTTACCGGTGTTTTGGGACCTCTGGAGACGAAGACCCACCTCAGGTGCTGTTGCAGATAATGGACGTCAGGTATGTCCGGCCTTGGCCCCTGAACCCTTTGAGGCCGATGTACCCACACCAGCAGTAGGGGTGACCCCATGTGATGAATTCTCTCCCCTAGAGGTCCTAGCTGGTGAGGTCGAGGGCCACGAGGAGGTGGCCGACATGCCGGACCTTGAGTTTTCCCGTGAGAATTTTGGGGCTGCACAGCTACAGGACCCTACCTTGTTTAAAGCACGGGAGAATGTTAAGGTGATAAATGGGGTACTCCAAATACCAGGGGCTGACAAAATATACCCCCGAATGGTGATTGTTGGGGAGCTGTTATACAGGGTCGACCAGATACGGGGTGAGGAGGTTGAGCAACTTGTAGTACCCCAATCTCACCGTAGGCTGGTGCTAGAGTTGGCACACAAACATGTGCTGGGAGGGCACTTAGGTGCTGAGAAGACCCGGGAGAGGATCCTGCAGAGATTTTTCTGGCCCGGGGTGTGGGAGGAGGTAAACCGGTATTGTAGCTCCTGCCCTGAGTGTCAACTTACTGCCCCGGTGTCCCACTTCAGGAGTCCTTTGGTCCCGCTACCAATCATAGAGGTGCCATTTGAACGGATTGCAATGGATCTGGTTGGCCCCATAGTCAAATCCTCAAGGGGGCACCAATACATCCTGGTTATCCTGGACTACGCTACGCGGTATCCCAAGGCGATTCCATTAAGGAACACCTCCTCCAAAAATATTGCTAGGGAGCTGTTCCAGGTATTCTCACGCACAGGCCTCCCCAAGGAAATCTTGACTGACCAGGGTACCCCATTCATGTCTAGGGTAATGAAGGAGATGTGTAAGTTACTGCAGGTTAAACAGCTCCGCACCTCTGTGTATCATCCTCAGACAGATGGCCTAGTCGAGAGGTTTAACAAGACCTTGAAGGGGATGCTAAGGAGGGTGGTCAGCAAGGATGGGAAGGACTGGGATTGTTTGTTGCCCTATTTGATGTTTGCCATACGTGAAGTTCCCCAGTCCTCCACGGGTTTCTCACCCTTTGAGCTGTTATATGGCCGTTCCCCACGTGGGCTTTTGGATATAGCCAAGGAGACCTGGGAACAGGAGAGAACCCCCCACCGTAGTGTGATAGAACACGTCTCCCTTATGCAGGACCGCATAGCGGCGGTAATGCCCCTTGTAAAGGAGCACATGACAAGGGCACAAGAGGCCCAGTCTAGGGTCTACAATAGGTCAGCCAGACTCAGGACCTTTAACCCAGGCGACAGAGTGCTAGTTCTGGTGCCCACCGTTGAGAGCAAGTTCTTGGCAAAATGGCAAGGACCATATGAGGTCATGGAGAAAGTGGGGGAGGCTAACTACAAGGTATCTCAGCCGGGGAGGAGGAAACCCGAACAGATATACCACGTGAACCTCCTAAAGCCATGGAGGGAAAGAGAGTCCCTGATAGCCGTGGGAGTAGAAAAAGCGTCTGTCCCCAAGAAGGTGACACCGGAGGTAGGTGTACCCGATGCCAAGGTGCCTGAAGTACAGATCCCGGAGTCCCTCTCCAGGGCCCAGATTCAGGAAGCGAAGGAGTTTGTGCTCCGAAATGTGGATGTGTTCTCTAAGTTACCGGGACGTACTTCAGTCATCAAGCATGACATTGTAACCGAACCCCACATCCGGGTACACCAAAAACCCTACCGGGTCCCGGAAGCGCGCCGGAAAGCCATATCCGAAGAAGTCAGGCAGATGTTAGACCTGGGGGTTATCGAGGAGTCTAAAAGTGACTGGTCGAGTCCTATTGTGTTGATTCCCAAACCTGATGGTTCCCTATGGTTCTGCAATGACTTTAGGAAGTTGAACGAGGTGTCCAAATTTGATTCTTATCCCATGCCCAGGGTTGACGAGTTGATAGAACGACTTGGACAGGCTAGGTTCTTCTCCACCCTTGACCTGACGAAAGGGTATTGGCAGGTACCCCTTACTGACAGGGCCAAAGAGAAGACCGCTTTTGTTACCCCTGATGGGGTAACGTGGTACTCCCCTTTGGGCTACATGGGGCTCCCGCCACATTCCAGAGGTTAATGGATCTCGTGCTAAAACCTCACCGGAGATATGCCTCGGCCTATCTGGATGACATCATAGTTTATAGTAACGATTGGGAGAGTCACCTGGCCAAGGTGCAAGCAGTGGTAGACTCCCTGAGGGCAGCAGGGTTGACAGCGAACCCCCAAAAATGTGCTCTGGGTCTGGAAGAGGCCCGTTACCTGGGGTACCGTATTGGGCGAGGTGTCATCAAACCCCAAGTAAATAAAGTGGAGGCGATCCAGCAGTGGCCACGACCTATGAGCAAGAAGCAAGTGAGGGCTTTCCTAGGCATAGTGGGCTATTATCGCCGATTTATCCCCGATTTTGCTACCATAGCGGCACCCCTGACTGACCTGACCAAGGGTAGCAGGGCGGTAATGGTAAAGTGGAGTGAAGAGGCTGAGGGGGCGTTTCAGCGACTTAAGACGGTTTTGTGCGAGGGACCGGTACTGATCACCCCTGACTTCACCAAGACCTTTATTGTGCAGACTGACGCTTCTGACGTGGGCTTAGGGGCTGTCCTGTCCCAAGGAGTGGAGGGTGAGGAACATCCCGTGACATTCCTGAGCCGCAAGCTCACACCTCCTGAGAAGAACTACAGTATAGTTGAGAGGGAGTGCTTGGCGATCAAATGGGCTCTGGAATCCCTGAGGTATTACTTGATAGGGCGACAGTTTACACTAGTGACCGATCACTCTCCCCTCACTTGGATGAGTCAGGCCAAAGAGAGGAACGCCAGGGTCACAAGGTGGTTCCTAATGTTGCAGAATTTCAAATTCACGGTAGAACATCGAGCGGGAAAGCTGCATGGGAATGCCGATGCCCTGTCTCGTACCCACTGTCTGATGGCCAAAAGTGTTCGCCCCCACAGGGTCAAACAGAGGGGGAGGGTATGTGAGACACTGAAGGGGTTAACTGTGGATGGGCGGTATGTTTCCCCTAGGTTTTGCTATTATGCAAGGCCTTAGTGCTGAGGTTGGGTGTCCAGCACCTTGGACACAGGTGATGGGAGCAGCCCAATCAGTCTTTTTTTTTAAACCGCTCAGCAGAGCTGGAAGTGTTATCTCTCTCTGGAAGGAGGCTGGAGAGCACACAGCCCTGACCTCTGTGCCTGGAGCAGCCAAGTGATTTTGTATAGTGGTGAGTTAGTGAACACCTGTATAGTTAGCACCCTGACGGGTAGGATTTTGTTTGTTTAATGCCTGAATGTAAAGGCTGTTTTATTTTGCTGCTACAATAAACGCAGGCGAGACCTGTTTTGGACTGTACTTTGGTGTCACTGTCTTGAACTGCATCACAGCACCCTGCTACCACGGTCTCTACTGGGCCAAATCTCCCACAATATATATATATATATATATATATATATATATATATATTCGCTACAAATGGGAATAAAAGTACCTGAATTCTTTCACCTTTAATCTTGGATTGCTGCCGATTCTCTCCTTTTTTCATAGACCATTCTTCAATAGAAGGGTGTAGCTCTACAGAAAAAAATTCTAAACACAAACATAATTTTTAGTTTAGTAATTCCCTAAACTGGATTGTAGTTTTATTGTACAAATCTCCCCTCTTGTCTATCCATCTCCTATTTGAAGTGTCCATTCACCATTGTACTGAAAGTTGCCGTTCTTATAGTCCACAATGCACTGGCCTCTATGAGAATTTTGTATCCACTTACACAAAACCAGTGTTTTTTGGCTCTACTAAAAGGTTGGGAGTGAGATTTATTTACTGTATTCCATAAGCAAACAGTGACTCTCTTCTAAACCCTCTGCATACACATATGAGGTTTGTTGCATATTGCAGCAAACCCCCACTGGTAATAAGTATTAAACCTTCCGTTGCCACCAGCAAAGCTGCAGGCAGCATTTAAAAGCCGGCGGTGCGCCGCTATGTTGGATCCGATCGTCCCTCCCCCGAACCTCATCAGGTGGCGGCGATCAGTTGCCATGACAGCCTCGGTCTTTATCATACCCGATGGTTTCTGAAGATTCTGTGCAAAAATGTCATATACTGCAATACAGTGGTATTGCAGTATATGATAGGAACGATCAGATTATCTAGGGTTAATGTACCCTAGAGGGCCTAAATAATAGTAAAAAAAAGTTTCAAAAAAGTTTCAAAAATGATTAAAAAAGCAAAAAAAAATCTTATGTTTCCATTTACTTTGCTCACCTGTGCTCTTTCAAGACCCACATCATGTGTCTGTGAGTACATATACCACAGCCTCGTTATAAAATCCATCTACTAGCATTGTCGAAGTATAAATAAGGACTACCAAGTCTTTCTTCTTTTTCTATAGAGGTTTTCACATCATTTTTAATATTTTTCAATAAATGATCTATTAACACGTCGGAGTGCTAGATGACTTTTCCCAATTTTCTTTTACCTTCATAGAGTAAGCACTATGAGATAGAACATACGCAGCTGCTCAGTACATTGGCAATCAGTACACTATAAACAGGGGGATATGTATCAAACTTTTGGCTTGCTTTTTTCTTTAATTCTTGATACTTTTCATTGTGCTTGTACTCATGAGCAACTTTTTTTTTTCGCCTAAAACTGTCTCCCTTCAAAGTTTGCCGTTGTCTAGTTTTCTGCAGTGTTATCACAAGAAAAAAGATGTAGAAGTTGTGACTTTAAAAAAAAAAAGTGTCAAAAAAGTCGTAAATTTTGGTGCAAATCTTCGTCTGCCCCTGACCAGGCGTACAAAAATAACTTAGAGATGTTTGCGACTTTTGGCGACTTTTGTTTTAAAAAGTCACAAATTTACTACAGATCAAACACCACATGTACCAATAAGGAAAAAAACACATACATCTGACCAGCAGGAAAGCAAAGAAAAGTCTCAAAAAACAGACAGGGGAATGTGACAGTGTGAGTGGCTCTTGGAGCAGATAACAGCAGATGAGGAGAAGCTCCACCGGATAGAGGATAAGAAGCTGATCATTCCCACATCCCACAATCCAAAGAGTGAGGGTTCCAGTTCTCACTAATGGATGGAGCAGCAGGATAAGCATGAGTCTCACCACTTCAATCAGTTGTATAATAGTGGTGGAGATTGCCAAGCACCGCACCCCACTGGTTCTCTCGAGGCACTCTTGTGGGCTTGTCCTCTTGCTCCACTCCATTTCTTGTGGTTTTGTTCTTGTGATCAGTGGGGTTCTCAGCAGTCGGAGACTCACTGATTAGCTTCTTATCCCCTATCAAGTTGGTAGTTAGTAAAAACCCTTTAAATGCTCTACAAGAAAATGCCTTTTCTAGAGAAATGAAACATTTGTTAAAAATGGTATTGGCGGAATATTCATAATAATCCTTACGTCAGTATGATTATTATAAGGAGATGAATCCTGCTAACAGATTCCCTACAAAAAGCTCAATAAAGCTTCTTTCCTGTGATATTATAACTCTCATCGTCTAAAATCCCACATGCTTAAAGGGATATTCCCATCTGGGCATTTACATTTAATTAAATTCATTTGGCGTATGTAAACATTTCTTCAGTTGGATGTTAATTAAAAAAATGTTCCTGTGTGAAGATAATTTCTCATAAATGTAGCCATGTTTTCCTTTAGAAACCAGGTAGCTTCCTCGGATACGACCATGTCACACTCTGGCAGCGGTGGCCAGACTTGCGCTATAGAGTCCTGCCAGGCCACTAGGATTCAACAATCATTACCACAGGACGGCTGTGGGACATGTAGTAACTCCTGGACATTTTATATACAATAACCTTTTGTTTCTTTGTACACTCAATCCATCAGAGGTGGCCGTATCCAGGGACACTGTCTTATTTCTAAGGGACCATATGACTACATTTATAAGAAATTATCTTCACACAGGAAATTTATTTTAATAACATTTAATTGAAGAAATGTTTATATATGAAACTGAATGTGAGTGCCCAGATGAGAATACCCATTTAAGGGACTATTGTGCACAAGTTCACAATGGGGCACATTTACTTACCCGGCCCATTCGCGATCCAGCGGCGCGTTCTCTGCACAGGATTCGGGACCGGCTGGGATTTAAGATGGTAGTTCCTCCGCCGTCCACCAGGTGGCGCTGCAGCGCCGAAAATAATCTTAACGCCCCGGAATGCACCATCCCATAGAAGGTGAAGGTGAGCGCTCCCCAAGCGACACATTTTCGGTTTTTAAATGCGGCGGTTTTTCCGAATACGTCGGGTTTTCGTTCGGCCACGCCCCCCGATTTCTGTCGCGCGCATGCCGGCCCCGATGCGCCACAATCCGATCGCGTGCGCCAAAAACCCGGGGCAATTCATGTACAAGCGGCGCAAATCGGAAATATTCGGGTAACACGTCGGGAAAACGCGAATCGGGCCCTTAGTAAATGACCCCTATTGTCTCCGTTATTTGTTTCTGTATCTAACAATGCAAAATAGTTGGCTGAATTATAACATTTAGATGAATTCACAAATTTAATTATGTTAGAAATGACAAGTATTTTATTGGAATGATACAAAGCAACAGATTGTGTGATGTGCTTTTTATAGCACTGAATATTTTTCTCAAGAAGAATTCTCCGGTCTGCTTATAGTTATCAGTGGGAAAGTGAAGCAATGCTGAGTTATAGTTGTCTGATCCTTGCAGGACAGAAAGTGTTTGCTCTCCAGCTAGTCTAATAATCAATTCTCTGTACTGAATTTGACAGATTCATTTACTTTAATCCAAGTCTACTTTAATCCCGGCTTCTTGGAAAGCATTTCTTGATCTCTTGCTTCATAGAAGACCATTTTGCTTCACTGAGTCAGAGCAGTGTTTAAAATGGAACATACAGAATACATTTTATTCCCAAGAATTCAAAATTCTTTCTCCTCCCAAATCTTTAAATGTTATTGTGTGTACAGGCTTTTATATCTCCTACAACACTGATGCCAGAGATACTCTGGGAAAATGACATTTTTTAATAATACAAACTGTGAGTAGGTAAAAGTTCTAGATTTGATATTACTGACATCAAAACACATACACAGTAAAATGAATCACATAGCAATAAAAAGGATATCAAAATTACAGAAACACAGCAGCGCAGAGGTCTACCCCTAACCCCTGGTCAGGATTTTGAGAGGCCATTCAAAGCCACACTATTGCTCATTCTCTGCACTGTTACATCACTGCATGTAATAGCTCTGTAATGGGTATAAAAGTCTTATTCAATATTTAAAATAGGGATTTGGAACCAGTGCTATTATACGTATCAGACGGGGCGCGCAATTGTGGCTCTAGAATGGTGAGAGTTCCAGCTCATCCTTCACTGCACAACCTGTGCTTCCTCTCTTCTTCATTCCTGTAGCAGTCATGTCAGGACAGGACAATGGGGTCAGGAAAATGTCCTGGCCTCAGACTGTACAGGAGGACGAAGCCAGGCTCCATCTGTAACCCTTTGCCTTCTAAGAAAACTGCATGACAGACCTCACTGCGGCTAAGTTTATGTGAGAAATATGTGTACTGAATGTGTGAAGACTAGGAAGTCTTTTCCAAAAGGAATAGACTCACAAGTGTGGACAGCGCTGTTCTAACATCATTGCATATCTTCAATACCATATGATCAATACTGTGGAGGTGGCAGTTTGGCTAGGTGAAAGACCATTGATGTGGGCCAAGAAAGAAACTAGGGTCATTAAGAGATACTTTTGCAGGGCATCTTAAACTCTTACAATTTATTCCAGACTGTTTGGCTGGAATGTGCCCAGAAGACATAATCAACTACAATAGGGTCCATGATGCTCCCAATTGAATGTCCATAAATATAAAGCACATATGTGAACTAAGCCTTAGTATGACAAAAAGTTGCAAGGTATTTAAAAGGCCTATAAGGGGTATAATAATACTACTAGGGCAGTGATTTGTATTTTCATTGATGTACATTATCACTGTTCTTAAATCACACTGTGATAATTTGGGTTTATGGTCATCTACATACTCTCCTTCCAAAGCAGCAGGAATGTCACAATAGAGAGAGGGGTCCTGGCCCTACACTCACCCAAAACCCCTATTCCCTAGAAGAGGCATGTTTAAATAGCCTTCTGGGAAAATGGCCAGTGCCAATTATTGGTGCACTGGTGCTTTAAATTTCCTGAAGCCGGTATGCTTGCCGTAGGAGGCAGGGCCACGGACGGGAATACGGAAGGGGGACAGGTGAGTGTCACCCATGCTGCGTCCGCAGGCACCTAGGACCATGGGTGAGCCAGCGACCCGCGATATGGGTCGCAGGAACACCTGTGACACCTAACAAGCCCTGCAAACCCTAGTGGTCAAGGACTTCTGGACAACAGTCCCTGCTCTGGAAAAATAACAACACAAAGAGGGACAAAACACCACATATTAGGTACACAAGTGAAGTCAGAACAAACCAGTAAAGCATATTGCAGTATAGCAAAAAAGGAAGAGGAACAGACAACAAGTGTCAGAGGACTGAATTAACCAGCAATCTGGAATCAGGACTGGGCAGATATATAAAGGGGTTCCTGGATGCCGTCCCCAGCAGCAGACTGGCACGATTGTCCATCACTCAATCCACAGTTGAACACAAACTTAACTCAAAATGACGTACCTAGCTTTCTCCAGGAAACTGATCCTGAAAAACAACTGTCAATAAAATCAGCCCAGGGAGTGGGTTTCAAGCATAGAAGCCTAAAACCTGATCCCATTAAGAGGGTTTTGACAAGAAACTTTCTTGTTTTCCATTGCCAGAAAGTTAATAGTGTATCCATACACAACATGGACAGTCTTCCTTTTCTTTGAGTGACAGATCAATAAACAAGAATAGATCTGAAGGTGTCACCTTTTGTCTAAAATCTGCATTATTTCCAGTGGCTACAAGGCTTCTATACACTAAGAACTGTGAATTCCTGGCATTGCCTGCCTCAGGAGCTGGTCACAGCAGGATCAGCACAAAACTTCAAAAAGAATTTAGCTGCCTTATTACAACAGAACATTGATACTGCTTCAAATGTACTATGGTACTATGTCATTATAACTACAGTATGCACTGGGCACAACTTGTCGTGATCTGAGTGCTACGTAAAATGTTTCTGTGTTTTTAATTGGTACAATACTACGTTTCATGCATTGAAATACGACAAATTTTAAAGTGTGTACTGAATTTAGAGGTGAAGGCATTAAATTTCCAACATGCTCTTTCAATTTTGAAGAGTTAGGCTGCTGTATTATACTGATATTATTACTACTATTATTACTACTGATTATACTGATACTGAGTATATACAATCACTTTTGTTTACCATGAGTTTCCATATACCATCATGAATTATAGTTCAGTTATTAAAGATTATTATTATTATTATTATTATTATTATTATTATTAATGTTATGCTCTACAAAAAATTAAAACATGTTAGAAAGTCAATATATAGACGTGGCAACCTACTCAAAATCCTTCCGATTAACTTGTGGGCTATGCGTTGGCTTTGGTGGCAGCAGTTAAATGGTTAACAGCATAGTGCGGCAAAAATCCCACAAAGTACAAAGAGACAGTGAGCCATCTTGATACATGTAAGTTATAGCGTGTTAAAGGGGTATTCTCGTCTAGAATTTCAGTTCAATTTAATTAAACTGCCATATATAAAAATGTCTTCAATTAAATATTGTTAACATTTTTTACTTGGGTGAAGATAATTTCTCATAATTGTAGTCATTTTATCCCTTAGAAACTAGACTATGTCCTTGGATACAACCACCTCTGCTGGATTGAGTGCACAAAGAAACAAAAAGCTTTTGTAAATGTAATGTCCAGGAGTTACTGTACATCTTACAGCTGTCCAGTGGTAAAAATCGCTGAATCCAGGTGGTCAGGCAGAACTCAATAACCCATGCCTGGCCAGAGTGTGGGGTGGTCGTATACAAGGAAGCTATCTCGTTCTAAGGGACAACATGGCTACATTTATGAGAAATTATCTTCACACAGGAACATTTTTTTTCATAATATCCAATTGAAGAAAACATATGGCAAATGAATTAAATGAAGTTTGAATGCCCAGATGGGAATATCCCTTTAAGGGATTAAAACATCTAGAAGAAAAAAATTGGAACAATACTCATAGGGAACCTTGTATATACCAAAAAACAGATGGTATTGGTGGTGAAATAAACTCCCGTATGGTAATACTCTCAACTAGGATAGTTGTTGATAGTTGATGTGATTGCAAGGGTTGATAATGGAGTAGAGAATGTATTTGAAACAATGGGAATCTTGTGATCTGTGCAATAACTATATGGTTCGATCTTCTAAAGCTAATTGTATCTACTGTAGATAACACGTTTCGGGAAGGAACTTATTTCCTTTCCCAAAATTCCTTTATCCCAAGATTTATTCTCCATTCCCATGTTTTTAGACTTTCTACATTTTCTCTCCTGCTCTGACCTTCTGCTTGGACTTTAACTGTCCACAAATTCTATCTTTCTTCTTTAAGAAGGTGAAAACAAGAAAACCACAGGATCACTGGAATAAAGTCTTTTTAAAAAGTTGCAAAAAGTTGCAAGTTTTGGCGCAAATCTACGGCTGCCCCTTACCAGGTATAGAAATTAGCTTGGAATTGATAGTGACTTTGGGTGATGTTTGCAACTTTTCTTTTGCAAAATCACAAATTTGATAAAAAGATCAAACACCACAGGTATCAATAAGGAAAAACCGCTACGATACATCTGACCATCAGAAAAGCCCAGAAAAGACTAAAAAACAGACGGACAAAGCCATGCTTATGATACATGTAGCCCTGGAAGTTTAATTGTAAGATTAAGATCATTTTCAATTATAAGAATATTGAATATGTACTAAGGGTCCGCAGACCGCATTTTCGTCGGGTTTCCCGACTATTTCCGTTTTGCACCGAATTGCCCTGGGTTTTTGGCGCACGCGATCGGATTTTGGCGCATCGGCGCCGGCTTGCACTCTACAGAAATCGGGGGCCGTGGCTGTTGGACAACCCGACGGATTCAGACAACGCACAAGATTTAACATTTAGAATTGTGTTGCAAGACAAGCACTTACAGGCACCGGGAAGAAGAAGGTGAACTCCGGCGGACCTCGGCGGGGGAGCGACAGATGTAGAAACTCAGGCGCACGATCTTCCTGAATCGCGCCGCATTTCATCCTCGTCGGACCGTCCGAATCGGGATCGCGACTGGACCAGGTAAATAAATTTGCTCCATTGGCTTATTCATGTAACTAATGGATAACACAAGTAGCAAACTGACCATGAACCACTTGGTTACTTATTTATGCAATTCATAACCTCCATAATAATGTCCCATATTCACAAGTGACATTCTGACATATGGAATAACTTTGGCATGACACTGAAAATATATTTATGCTACTACAAACCTGGATAAAGTTCCACAGTTTTTCTGCTCTTTGATAACTTTCTCAAATTTTTCGACTATTCCACTTGGGTGCATTGCTCACTGTTTATCTGTCTATGGGTTCCCACTGCTTTCCTTTCCCTTGTCACAAACAGCCCTGTTCTTGCTCACATTATCACAATAGTAGACAGGAGACTTCCACCCACGAGATTAGCATACTTATCTTGCTCGGCTCCTGAGAAAAAACAATGATCTACATTAGTTAGCTACAGACTTACAGGATTGGCAATTCCCTCCTACTTCAATGTGGGATGACACATAGCCAAACAGAAGAAGAAGGAAAACAAACAGGTGCTTACACAGTAGTCATAAACTCCTCTACATGGCTACAATCATCACATGTAGATTGATTTATTGAATATCTTACTTCTCATATCCATAATGGCTTTGAATGTATAATTAGAAAACAAACCTCCGATAGGTAGTTTGTAAAAATATCACGTTCACATGGAAATCAGCCGTATTGATGGACATGTAAACGTACATATCTTATCAGGAGCTGTGTGATGTTTCTTTATTCTGCTTCCTTCCAAAGTTTCTAAGCACTGCGCTGTCAAATATTGTGCAGTGACAAGTCAGAAATATTTCCCTGCTCCATTGCCTACTTTAAAGGGGTGATTAGCATATGAAATGAAGATCAAATAGGAAATGTAGCATCTGAGATAATTTGAATAATTACATGGTTGAAAGAAGATTTTTATTACCAAATGCCTATGAAGTCATATTGGGAGACTGTTAGAAATTCTTATTAAGTTGTCAAAAAGCTACAAACAACTTTCCTAGACAAAGTGATTGGTACATTTTCCTTGTTTTTGTAGATATTTTTTTCTGTGTTTGTAGCTAGAACACTGTCAGTTTATGATGTGACTATGGTTCTTTTTTTAGTATTTTTTCCCCATTAGTTGATATATTTTAAAGCTTTAAAAATAGAGAGAATAATATTAGGCCTACATGGACAAAAAGATTTTGGAGTATTGGAGTTTTAACTGCCCCTTTTAATTAAAACTTTAACTGGGGTTTAACTCTTCAGCAGCCAATCCAGCAATATGTCTGGGTCACGCGTGGCACGCGGAAGCCGAGCAGAAAGAGTCCAGACATCTCTACCCCTGTGTTAGCATCGTAAATGACTCCATTGCTCCATTGCTAGATTATAACTTTTACACCGTCTAAATATTCACAAGTGATAGTTGGGGTCTCTTTAACCAAGGAATAAAGGAAGCAACTACACCAGACCCTATGGTTGCAGCAGGTCCCCCTTTCAGTCCGAATTTCTACCTCTACCTGTACCTTCCGGACACAGAAATGATTGCTTTTTCAATAAGTATCTATCTGTTTATATATTTTATGTGCAATATTTCCCACTGGGGCCTAGCTTTTATCGGTAGCTGGAGGAAGTGGGGGTCCTGATTACCTGAGTGGCCGGCTAGTACGGCCTAGCGATGATGAGGGAGCTTGATATCAATAACGGATGCCTCATCCACAGCCTGGCACATCTCCAGCAGGTGGTGTGTGCAAGAAAATGGAGTGAGAGGCTGAAAGTGTAGCTTTCTCCCTGAAGCAACCCGGATGTGCAGATGGGACCCATGGTGATGCAGGATGGGGCTTACTTGATGTTATACGGCCTGATCACTCAGAGGCACGTTGGTAAAGCATAACTCACCGTCCTTAACTGTAAACTTGGCAACAGCCACAACAACAGCAAACTTCAGCTGGGTAGAGCTGGCTGGTTGTATCTTTAGTCCTCAGGAAGATGTGCATGGCTTGGATTAATAACTTCTCGCTGGTGTGGAGACTCCAGATAGTGGATGTCTGCAGGCCATGTGGTGAAGAGTGCTGTGCCTCAGCACTCTCTGGGCTCTCCCTGGAGACACCTCAGGGGAAAGAGACCAGAGCCGTCTATACCCAAGCTTTATATATCCAGCGAAGGTGTTCCATCCAACCAGCTTGCTTCTCCCATTACATTGATACATAACATTCTATTGGTTAACATTACTTTACAGGCAGAGACTTACAGCTGCATTACCATGATTCCATACTGGAGGCCCTCAATGAGTTGATCACTTACACAGATTAGCCTATTGGAATAGATTTGGAGTTTTGTAAACCTGTTAACCATTGCATTCACAGGGGTATTGCATATGCATGTTTTACTCTGCTCTTATCCTTAAAAAAGAGTATCAAAGTCATATTATTCCTTGCTTGCATGGACATAGCACAGTACTACTCCTCCTCTTGTGCATATGTGGACACTGCACTGTTCTTCTTTAATCCCCTTATCTCTGCATTCCGCATGTATTAAAGTTTTTGCATCAGTTTTCTGTATGACTTTACACTAAAAGACTGCGCAAAATGCACATGTATTTAGTCCAGCATGCACCAGATTATATGCCAGTAATCTGGCATACTCTGCACATTAGTGAGGAAAACTTTTTGTATTTTTATGTCATTGTAGTGCTACAGTATAGTATGGGGTCTTGTTTTATTGGGACAAAATTTAGTTTTAACAGCATAATTTGGGGTTTCATGTATCCCACTGGTAAACTCTTATTAACCCTTTCTGTGCAGCATATTAAAAAGATCCAATAAAAAAATTCTGCCATTATCATCGAACCTAAAAAACATTTTTAAAAAGTTTTTTCTGGTTCAATACGCACACAAAGATACAAAATTAATAGGGTATTTTTTTGGGTGAAAAATCTTGCGTATATTTTAATTGTGCACACTAGGGTTTCATAAAGTGTTTTAATTGAGATTAATATAATTTGTTTTTTTACAAGCTAAACACCATTATAGTTTTGTAGCCTCCAGCCTAGGCTAAAAGGTAGTCAGCACAGGCAGCCCTGGAGTCCTTCATCCAACCTCAGGTTGCTGTCTGACACCATCAGTACCCTGCTATAACAGTTGCAGGGTACCAATGGGTGACAGAGGGAGTACCCTTCCTCTGCAGCTTCTTAGACTCCGCAGTCCATGCTTACCATGGTTTCTAAGGACTTAAACACTTGGGAACTGAACTTTTCCGATACTGTTTATTAGTGAGGCACCTGCAGGACCCGATGTCCTGCAATTTTTTATATTCTTGCTTGCTGTCCTTCTGTCTTTACTCCCAGTGTATATAAATCTGTCCATAATCATGTGATGCCAGGTGTACGAGTCGTTACCTCCCATCTCTGATTATTCTCTGTGAAGATTACAGCTTGTGCATTTGCGTTTCCATCACATGACCATGAAAAGATTTCTATTTTATTTTATACAAATAAGTGTTTTACAGCAGGAAGATTTCACCCTCTCAATTACATCATAATCAAGATTTGGTGACTGTACAGTAATACTATTCCTATCCCTTATTTGTAGGCACAGTACAATAACCGAAGAAGAAATTCCAATATCCAGCCAGGTCAGGAACAACTCTTATTCTTTATTTAGGCACATATTAAAAATCCATAGCAGGTAATCTCGCGGACGCGTTTTCGAACGGGCTCGCCCTTCTTAATTATGGCACAGTACAATAACCACCTATTTATTTTGGTATATCAGCAATATGTTCTCTTAAGTGAGGGCTCAGTATTATAATCTCATCCTTTGCATATAATTTACCTTTTGGTGGTATACAGGCCCTTTTTAAAGGGGATGGCCACTTTACCTCATGTTTTTGTAGTGTATGTTTAAGTGTGGGGGCAGGATATTACCAATAAACATTACCAATATACATCTATTAAAAGATCTGATGACTTAATTGATATGTAAAGTGAGGGCTCCTGTCTTTTACCTTATCAGCCTGACATTCATGTCAATATTATGGCCTCTGAGGTGATGTGATCTCTTTCTGTCCATAAACAATTGCACTGCCAGGACCTTGATCGTGTATTCATGAAAACTCATGTATATTCATGAAAACATATTCAATGTCCTGGCAGGCTTTTTAATAAATGTATATTAGTCAATTACCTAATTTTCTGCCCCCACACTTACACACACATTACAAAAACATGAGGTAAAGTGGGAAACCCTTTAACTTATGTACTTGACCTACAATTGTGTTAACATGTCCCTGGCTATAGTGAGCTTTGCAATTCTCACACTTCTTTCCATGCCTTATAACTAAGAGAAGAGTAAACCCAATGGTCACATTCAAGGTCAATTTTTGGGTTTGGTCAACTGACCTAGACATATTGATCTACGGCGTAACAGCCAATCTGGCAAATCAATGCCAGTAGCCACTAGACAAGGCTATGATTGGCCAGGAGGAACCCCGGCAAAATGACAACCCTCGCAAGTAGCCTTGGCTATGATAGTCCTGGGGGATTAGCTGTTCAGCCACAGTCCGGCAAAAGATGTGGGTCAGAATGACTAATGCCGAACCCAACTCGGCTTCGCTCATCTCTAAATATTAACTTTAGCAGGTAACTAAGGTTGGTTAGCAGTGGGCTCACCTCATGAAGAGAGGTGGTCTCTGTGCAGCTCCACAAGGTTCATACATGGATTGTCCACCCCAATCCATAGTGAGTGCCTGGTATTACCTGTGAGGGCACTATTTATATGTGTGAGGTACATATAAGGTATTGTAGATTATAGAAGGAATAACACCTGATTGAAACAGTAGGCGTGATATATTTTATATATTTGTACAACTTAAATGCAAAATATATACAGTTTGTTGTAACAACCTAGTAAATAGTAGAAATTTTAGATGTCATTCTTTATGTATCTCCAAAATAAACATAAATTGCAGTGCATAGTATTCGTATTTATAGAATATTTGTTAAAAGAGATACATCCCCATACTATAGTAATGAGCTTTATGTATATTAAAAGAGTGAAAATCCCCTGATTCAAAGATGACAAGGTGAATATTGTAGCTAAATTGAAGTTTATTGTAGAGTACAGCACGGTAAGTATAAATTAGAGATGAGCGAACACTAAAATGCTCGGGTACTCGTTATTCGAGACGAACTTTTCCCGATGCTCGAGTGCTCGTCTCGAATAACGAACCCCATTGAAGTCAATGGGAGACTCGAGCATTTTTCAAGGGGACCAAGGCTCTGCACAGGGAAGCTTGGCCAAACACCTGGGAACCTCAGAAAAGGATGGAAACACCACGGAAATGGACAGGAAACAGCAGGGGCAGCATGCATGGATGCCTCTGAGGCTGCATAATCGCACCATTATGCCAAAATTATGGGCAACAGCATGGCCATGACAGAGTGACAGAATGAAGCTAGATAGCATCTAAAACATCCAATAATTGACCCTGACACTATAGGGGACGGCATGCAGAGGCAGCGGCAGCAGCGGCAGGCATGGCAACATACCCTAAATGGACTCAGGCTTCAAACCAATGGGTAGCAGAGAGGAACCAAAGGAGGTGAGCAAGAAGCGCTCAAATAATATCGGTACATGATAAAAGTTTGCCAGTATATTTTGTGGATTACACAGCAGGGTGGCGACAAAGTTAACATGGAAGCCATGAAAACAACCCAAAATTCTGCCTGACACAGCTCGTTTGATAAGGGGACCATGTATGGAGGCAGTGAACTAGTAGTAGATTAAAGGTGCTGCAGTTAAAACTATGTTAGTTGGATCTTGGCATGGAGCTGGCGCTCCGCTGCCAGGCGAGCTTTCGCCAATCCAAGCCCCTGTCTCTAGGCTACTCCCCAAACAGCACTTCTAAGAACCTTTTGTATAAGATCAAGTGTAGTAGCGTTCTTATAAGTTTAGGATATGCCGGGTGAGGGGAATGTAAACAGATGCGCAAGAAGCGCTGAAATAATATCCCTAAATGGTAAAAGTTTGCAAGTATATTTTGGGGATTACACAGCAGGGTGGCGACAAAGTTAACAACTTTGATGTGGAATGCCCTGTAATAGCTCTTGGGCGGTGTGCCTTTTATCGCCTAGGCTCAGCAGTTTCAGCACCGCCTGCTGTCGCTTAGCGACGGCACTGCTGCTGTGCCTAGAGCTACCGACTGATGGCGCCATGCCCACGGATGGTAATTCGGAGGAGGAGGAGGTGGAGGAGGGGTGGGAGGAGGTATAGTAGGCCTTTGAGACCTGGACCGAGGTAGGCCCCGCAATTCTCTGCGTCGGCAGTATATGACCAGCCCCAGGGTCAGACTCGGTCCCAGCCTGCACCAAGTTAAGTGTAGTAGCGTTCTTATAAGTTTGGGATATGGCGGGTGAGGGGAATGTAAACAGATGCGCAAGAAGCGCATGATGCGCATGGAGCTGGCGCTCCGCTGCCAGGCGAGCTTTCGCCAATGCAAGCCCCTGTCTCTAGGCTACTCCCCAAACAGCACTTCTAAGAACCTTTTGTATAAGATCAAGTGTAGTAGCGTTCTTATAAGTTTAGGATATGCCGGGTGAGGGGAATGTAAACAGATGCGCAAGAAGCGCATGATGCGCATGGAGCTGGCGCTCCGCTGCCAGGCGAGCTTTCGCCAATTCAAGCCCCTGTCTCTAGGCTACTCCCCAAACAGCACTTCTAAGAACCTTTTGTATAAGATCAAGTGTAGTAGCGTTCTTATAAGTTTAGGATATGCCGGGTGAGGGGAATGTAAACAGATGCGCAAGAAGCGCATGATGCGCATGGAGCTGGCGCTCCGCTGCCAGGCGAGCTTTCGCCAATTCAAGCCCCTGTCTCTAGGCTACTCCCCAAACAGCACTTCTAAGAACCTTTTGTATAAGATCAAGTGTAGTAGCGTTCTTATAAGTTTAGGATATGCCGGGTGAGGGGAATGTAAACAGATGCGCAAGAAGCGCATGATGCGCATGGAGCTGGCGCTCCGCTGCCAGGCGAGCTTTCGCCAATTCAAGCCCCTGTCTCTAGGCTACTCCCCAAACAGCACTTCTAAGAACCTTTTGTATAAGATCAAGTGTAGTAGCGTTCTTATAAGTTTAGGATATGCCGGGTGAGGGGAATGTAAACAGATGCGCAAGAAGCGCTGAAATAATATCCCTAAATGGTAAAAGTTTGCAAGTATATTTTGGGGATTACACAGCAGGGTGGCGACAAAGTTAACAACTTTGATGTGGAATGCCCTGTAATAGCTCTTGGGCGGTGTGCCTTTTATCGCCTAGGCTCAGCAGTTTCAGCACCGCCTGCTGTCGCTTAGCAACGGCACTGCTGCTGTGCCTAGAGCTACCGACTGATGGCGCCATGCCCACGGATGGTAATTCGGAGGAGGAGGAGGTGGAGGAGGGGTGGGAGGAGGTATAGTAGGCCTTTGAGACCTGGACCGAGGTAGGCCCCGCAATTCTCTGCGTCGGCAGTATATGACCAGCCCCAGGGTCAGACTCGGTCCCAGCCTGCACCAAGTTAAGTGTAGTAGCGTTCTCATAAGTTTGGGATATGGCGGGTGAGGGGAATGTAAACAGATGCGCAAGAAGCGCATGATGCGCATGGAGCTGGCGTTCCGCTGCCAGGCGAGCTTTCGCCAATCCAAGCCCCTGTCTCTAGGCTACTCCCCAAACAGCACTTCTAAGAACCTTTTGTATAAGATCAAGTGTAGTAGCGTTCTTATAAGTTTAGGATATGCCGGGTGAGGGGAATGTAAACAGATGCGCAAGAAGCGCTGAAATAATATCCCTAAATGGTAAAAGTTTGCCAGTATATTTTGGGGATTACACAGCAGGGTGGCGACAAAGTTAACAACTTTGATGTGGAATCCATGAAAACAACCCAAATTTCTGCCTGACACACCTCGTTTGATAAAGGGACGATGTATGGAGGCAGCTATATGGACGACTTTTGGAGGTAGCAATGGAGACAACGTGTGGAGGCTGCTATGGAGACAATTTAATTTGGATAGTGCCTGTATGTGGCAGTCCCAAACATTTTTCAAACCAGAGGAGCAGGTAGGTGGCCCTGCAGTAAAATGGAATAGATTGAGTGCCTGTATGTGGCAGTCCCAAAAATTGTTCAAACCAGAGGAGCAGGTAGGTGGCCCTGCAGTAAAATGGAATAGATTGAGTGCCTGTATGTGGCAGTCCCAAAAATTGTTCAAACCAGAGGAGCAGGTAGGTGGCCCTGCAGTAAAATGGAATAGATTGAGTGCCTGTATGTGGCAGTCCCAAAAATGTTTCAAACCAGAGGAGCAGGTAGGTGGCCCTCCAGTAAAATGGAATAGATTGAGTGCCTGTATGTGGCAGTCCCAAAAATGTTTCAAACCAGAGGAGGAGGTAGGTGGCCCTGCAGTAAAATGGAATAGATTGAGTGCCTGTATGTGGCAGTCCCAAAAATGTTTCAAACCAGAGGAGCAGGTAGGTGGCCCTCCAGTAAAATGGAATAGATTGAGTGCCTGTATGTGGCAGTCCCAAAAATTGTTCAAACCAGAGGAGCAGGTAGGTGGCCCTGCAGTAAAATGGAATAGATTGAGTGCCTGTATGTGGCAGTCCCAAAAATTTTTTAAAACAGAGGACCGGGTAGGTGGCCCTCCAGAAAAATGGAATAGATTGAGTGCCTGTATGTGGCACTCACAAAAATTGTTTCAAACAGAGGACCGGGTAGGTGGCCCTCCAGAAAAATTAAATGCATGAAGTACTATAGCAAGAGCCAGTGGGCCCTGTCAAAAAATAGCCATTTTCCTCTGCTTTACTGTACAAAGAGGAGGAGAAGGAGGAAAATGAGGAGGAGGAGGAGGAGTGGATCAATTATTCAGGTTGAGCTTCCTTCACCTGGTGGAGATTGGAAATTCTGAGAAATCCAGCCTTTATTCATTTTAATAAGCGTCAGCCTGTCAGCGCTGTCAGTCGACAGGCGTGTACGCTTTTCGGTGATGATGCCACCAGCTGCACTGAAAACCCGCTCGGACAAGACGCTAGCGGCAGGGCAGGCAAGAACCTCCAAGGCGTACAGCGCCAGTTCGTGCCACATGTCCAGCTTTGAAACCCAGTAGTTGTAGGGAGCTGTGTGATCATTTAGGACGATGGTATGGTCAGCTACGTACTCCCTCACCATCTTTCTGTAAAGATCAGCCCTACTCTGCCGAGACTGGGGACAGGTGACAGTGTCTTGCTGGGGTGACATAAAGCTGGCAAAAGCCTTGTAAAGCGTACCCTTGCCAGTGCTGGACAAGCTGCCTGCTCGCCTACTCTCCCTCGCTACTTGTCCCGCAGAACTACGCACTCTGCCGCTAGCGCTGTCAGAAGGGAAATACTGTTTCAGCTTGTGCACCAGGGCCTGCTGGTATTCATGCATTCTCACACTCCTTTCCTCTCCAGGGATGAGAGTGGGAAGATTTTGCTTGTACCGTGGGTCCAGGAGAGTGAACACCCAGTAATCGGTGCTGGAATAAATTCTTTGAACGCGAGGGTCACGGGATAGGCAGCCTAGCATGAAATCTGCCATATGCGCCAGAGTACCAACGCGTAAGAATTCACTCCCCTCACTGGCCTGACTGTCCATTTCCTCCTCCTCCAACTCCTCCAACTCCTCTTCTTCTGCCCATACACGCTGAACAGTGAAGGACTCAACAATGGTCCCCTCTTGTGTCTCGCCAACATTCTCCTCCTCTTCCTCCTCATCCTCCTCCACCTCCACCTCCTCCGATATGCGCTGAGAAACAGACCTCAGGGTGCTTTGGCTATCAACAAGGGAATATTCTTCCCCCGTCTCTTGTGACGAGCGCAAAGCTTCCGACTTCATGCTGACCAGAGAGTTTTTCAACAGGCCAAGCAGCGGGATGGTGAGGCTGATGATGGCGGCATCGCCACTGACCATCTGTGTTGACTCCTCAAAGTTACTCAGCACCTGACAGATATCAGACATCCACGTCCACTCCTCATTGTAGACTTGAGGAAGCTGACTGACCTGACTACCAGTTCTGGTGGAAGTTGACATCTGGCAGTCTACAATCGCTCTGCGCTGCTGGTAAACTCTGGATAACATGGTCAGTGTTGAATTCCACCTCGTGGGCACGTCGCACAACAGTCGGTGAGCGGGCAGTTGGAGGCGGCGCTGCGCTGCCCTGAGAGTGGCAGCATCTGGGCTGGACTTCCTGAAATGCGCACAGATGCGGCGCACCTTCGTGAGCAAATCAGACAGATTGGGGTATGTCTTGAGGAAACGCTGCACTATCAGATTTAACACATGGGCCAGGCATGGCACATGTGTCAGTCTGCCGAGTTGCAGAGCCGCCACCAGGTTACGGCCGTTGTCACACACAACCATTCCCGGCTTGAGGTTCAGCGGTGCCAGCCACAGATCAGTCTGCGCCGTGATGCCCTGTAATAGCTCTTGGGCGGTGTGCCTTTTGTCGCCTAGGCTCAGCAGTTTGAGCACCGCCTGCTGTCGCTTAGCGACGGCACTGCTGCTGTGCCTAGAGCTACCGACTGATGGCGCCGTGCCCACGGATGGTAGTTCGGAGGAGGAGGTGGAGGAGGGGTGGGAGGAGGAGGAGGCATAGTAGGCCTGAAACACCTGGACCGAGGTAGGCCCCGCAATCCTCGGCGTCGGCAGTATATGAGCAGCCCCAGGGTCAGACTCGGTCCCAGCCTCCACCAAGTTAACCCAATGTGCCGTCAGCGATATATAGTGGCCCTGCCCGGCAGCACTCGTCCACGTGTCCGTGGTCAGGTGGACCTTGTCAGAAACGGCGTTGGTCAGGGCACGGATGATGTTGTCTGACACGTGCTGGTGCAGGGCTGGGACGGCACATCGGGAAAAGTAGTGGCGGCTGGGGACCGAATACCGAGGGGCGGCCGCCGCCATGAGGTTGCGAAAGGCCTCGGTCTCTACTAGCCTATAGGGCAGCATCTCCAGGCTAAGCAATCTGGAGATGTGCACATTAAGGGCTTGGGCGTGCGGGTGGGTTGCACTATATTTGCGTTTCCGCTCCAGCGTCTGGGGTATGGAGAGCTGAACGCTGGTGGATGCTGTGGAGGATCGTGGAGGCGACGATGGGGTTTTTGTGGCAGGGTCCTGGGCAGGGGGCTGACTAGCAGCTGACACAGGGGAAGGAGCAGTGGTGTGCACGGCCGGAGGTGAACGGGCTTGTTGCCACTGAGTGGGGTGCTTAGCATTCATATGCCTGCGCATACTGGTGGTAGTTAAGCTAGTAGTGGTGGAACCCCTGCTGAGCCTGGTTTGGCAAATGTTGCACACCACAGTCCGTCGGTCATCCGGTGTTTCCTTAAAGAACCTCCACACTTCTGAAGATCTAGCCCTCGCCGCAAGAGCCCTCACCACGGGAGCTTCACTAGTTGACAGTGGCGCTGATGCACCAGCTCTGGCCCTGCCTCTCCGTCTGGCCCCACCACTGCCTCTTCCAACCTGTTCAGGTCGAGGACTCTCCTCCGTCTCAGAAGCACTGTGTTCACCCGGCCTCTCAACCCAGCTTGGGTCTGTCACCTCATCATCCTCCGATCCCTCAGTCTGCTCCCCCCTCGGACTTCCTGCCCTGACAACAACTTCCCCACTGTCTGACAACCGTGTCTCCTCATCGTCGGACACCTCTTTACACACTTCCACTACGTCAAGAAGGTCATCATCACCCACAGACTGTGACTGGTGGAAAACCTGGGCATCGGAAAATTGCTCAGCAGCAACCGGACAAGTGGTTTGTGACTGTGGGAAGGGTCCAGAAAACAGTTCCTCAGAGTATGCCGGTTCAAATGCCAAATTTTCCTGGGAGGGGGCAGACTGGGGGGGAGGAGGCTGAGGTGCAGGAGCTGGAGGAGTGGCGATTTCGGTGACATGGGTGGACTGCGTGGAAGACTGACTGGTGGTGGACAAATTGCTCGAAGCATTGTCAGCAATCCACGACATCACCTGTTCGCACTGTTCTGGCCTCAACAGTGCTCTACCACGAGTCCCAGTAACTTCAGACATGAACCTAGGGAGTGTAGCTCTGCGGCGTTCCCCTGCTCCCTCATCAGCAGGTGGTGTCTCACCCCGCCCAGGACCACGGCCTCTGACCCCTGCAGTAGTTGGACGCCCACGTCCCCGCCCTCGTCCTCTACCCCTAGCCCTCGGGTTAAACATTTTTAAAATGAGAGTTATAACTTTATTTTTTTTTTTACTTTTTTTTGTTTTTTTTTGTGTTTTTTTTTTTTTTTTTGTGTTTTTTGTTTTTTTTTGAGTTTTTAAAACCAAACAATGCTATCCTATTGCTATGGCTATTTTCTAGCCAAGTATCAAAGGAAGCACAGTACTATGCCAGATGAGATGACACTGAGTTATTGCCTAATAGAAATCCAACCCCTACTGAATTTTGCCACTTCAGCCTTTGCTATGGATATGTGCGCCACTAAGCGCAGAACACAGCGGTCGCAAGTCCCACTACAAATTGCTCAGAATTGGCAAGTACATGCACTGCAGAAACTACAGTCACCAGCAGATCAACCAGAAATCAAATATATAGAACGCTACTGTAGGCTTCAAGAAGCTGTTTGTATTCTCCTATGGCTATTTTCTAGCCAAGTATCAAAGGAAGCACAGTACTATGCCAGATGAGATGACACTGAGTTATTGCCTAATAGAAATCCAACCCCTACTGAATTTTGCCACTTCGGCCTTTGCTATGGATATGTGCGCCACTAAGCGCAGAACACAGCGGTCGCAAGTCCCACTACAAATTGCTCAGAATTGGCAAGTACATGCACTGCAGAAACTACAGTCACCAGCAGATCAACCAGAAATCAAATATATAGAACGCTACTGTAGGCTTCAAGAAGCTGTTTGTATTCTCCTATGGCTATTTTCTAGCCAAGTATCAAAGGAAGCACAGTACTATGCCAGATGAGATGACACTGAGTTATTGCCTAATAGAAATCCAACCCCTACTGAATTTTGCCACTTCGGCCTTTGCTATGGATATGTGCGCCACTAAGCGCAGAACACAGCGGTCGCAAGTCCCACTACAAATTGCTCAGAATTGGCAAGTACATGCACTGCAGAAACTACAGTCACCAGCAGATCAACCAGAAATCAAATATATAGAACGCTACTGTAGGCTTCAAGAAGCTGTTTGTATTCTCCTATGGCTATTTTCTAGCCAAGTATCAAAGGAAGCACAGTACTATGCCAGATGAGATGACACTGAGTTATTGCCTAATAGAAATCCAACCCCTACTGAATTTTGCCACTTCAGCCTTTGCTATGGATATGTGCGCCACTAAGCGCAGAACACAGCGGTCGCAAGTCTCACTACAAATTGCTCAGAATTGGCAAGTACATGCACTGCAGAAACTACAGTCACCAGCAGATCAACCAGAAATCAAATATATAGAACGCTACTGTAGGCTTCAAGAAGCTGTTTGTATTCTCCTATGGCTATTTTCTAGCCAAGTATCAAAGGAAGCACAGTACTATGCCAGATGAGATGACACTGAGTTATTGCCTAATAGAAATCCAACCCCTACTGAATTTTGCCACTTCAGCCTTTGCTATGGATATGTGCGCCACTAAGCGCAGAACACAGCGGTCGCAAGTCCCACTACAAATTGCTCAGAATTGGCAAGTACATGCACTGCAGAAACTACAGTCACCAGCAGATCAACCAGAAATCAAATATATAGAACGCTACTGTAGGCTTCAAGAAGCTGTTTGTATTCTCCTATGGCTATTTTCTAGCCAAGTATCAAAGGAAGCACAGTACTATGCCAGATGAGATGACACTGAGTTATTGCCTAATAGAAATCCAACCCCTACTGAATTTTGCCACTTCAGCCTTTGCTATGGATATGTGCGCCACTAAGCGCAGAACACAGCGGTCGCAAGTCCCACTACAAATTGCTCAGAATTGGCAAGTACATGCACTGCAGAAACTACAGTCACCAGCAGATCAACCAGAAATCAAATATATAGAACGCTACTGTAGGCTTCAAGAAGCTGTTTGTATTCTCCTATGGCTATTTTCTAGCCAAGTATCAAAGGAAGCACAGTACTATGCCAGATGAGATGACACTGAGTTATTGCCTAATAGAAATCCAACCCCTACTGAATTTTGCCACTTCAGCCTTTGCTATGGATATGTGCGCCACTAAGCGCAGAACACAGCGGTCGCAAGTCCCACTACAAATTGCTCAGAATTGGCAAGTACATGCACTGCAGAAACTACAGTCACCAGCAGATCAACCAGAAATCAAATATATAGAACGCTACTGTAGGCTTCAAGAAGCTGTTTGTATTCTCCTATGGCTATTTTCTAGCCAAGTATCAAAGGAAGCACAGTACTATGCCAGATGAGATGACACTGAGTTATTGCCTAATAGAAATCCAACCCCTACTGAATTTTGCCACTTCAGCCTTTGCTATGGATATGTGCGCCACTAAGCGCAGAACACAGCGGTCGCAAGTCCCACTACAAATTGCTCAGAATTGGCAAGTACATGCACTGCAGAAACTACAGTCACCAGCAGATCAACCAGAAATCAAATATATAGAACGCTACTGTAGGCTTCAAGAAGCTGTTTGTATTCTCCTATGGCTATTTTCTAGCCAAGTATCAAAGGAAGCACAGTACTATGCCAGATGAGATGACACTGAGTTATTGCCTAATAGAAATCCAACCCCTACTGAATTTTGCCACTTCAGCCTTTGCTATGGATATGTGCGCCACTAAGCGCAGAACACAGCGGTCGCAAGTCCCACTACAAATTGCTCAGAATTGGCAAGTACATGCACTGCAGAAACTACAGTCACCAGCAGATCAACCAGAAATCAAATATATAGAACGCTACTGTAGGCTTCAAGAAGCTGTTTGTATTCTCCTATGGCTATTTTCTAGCCAAGTATCAAAGGAAGCACAGTACTATGCCAGATGAGATGACACTGAGTTATTGCCTAATAGAAATCCAACCCCTACTGAATTTTGCCACTTCAGCCTTTGCTATGGATATGTGCGCCACTAAGCGCAGAACACAGCGGTCGCAAGTCCCACTACAAATTGCTCAGAATTGGCAAGTACATGCACTGCAGAAACTACAGTCACCAGCAGATCAACCAGAAATCAAATATATAGAACGCTACTGTAGGCTTCAAGAAGCTGTTTGTATTCTCCTATGGCTATTTTCTAGCCAAGTATCAAAGGAAGCACAGTACTATGCCAGATGAGATGACACTGAGTTATTGCCTAATAGAAATCCAACCCCTACTGAATTTTCCCACTTCGGTCTTTGCTATGGATATGTGTGCCACTAAGAGCTAAACACAACGGTAGCAAGTCCCCCTGCTAATTCCTCACAAAATGGTAAAAGATGCAAATTAAAATAAAAAAAGTAGAACGTTATTGTAGCCCTAAGAAGGGCTGTTGGGTTCTTTGAGAATCACTCCTGCCTAACAGTAAGCTAATAGAACACCCTAACGCTTTCCCTGAGCAGCAGCAGCTCTCTCCCTAGCGGCATCCAGAGACAGAATGATCCGAGCAGCGCGGCCAGCGGCTAGTCTATCCCAGGGTCACCTGATCTGGCCAGCCAACCACTGCTATCGACGTGTAAGGGTACCACGTCATGCTGGGTGGAGTGCAGAGTCTCCTGGCTTGTGATTGGCTCTGTTTCTGGCCGCCAAAAAGCAAAACGGCGGGAGCTGCCATTTTCTCGAGCGGGCGAAGTATTCGTCCGAGTAACGAGCAGTTTCGAGTACCCTAATGCTCGACCGAGCATCAAGCTCGGACGAGCATGTTCGCTCATCTCTAGTATAAATCCATCAGTGAATGCCAGGAGAGCGCATGTTTAATTTGATGAGAACCTGTGTTACTAGGATACAATATTCACAGCACATAAAATGTTCTTATAATAGATATAGCACAAGATGGTTAACCTAACACCATATCTACACAAATATCTCAAGATTTGTTTCCCTCAGTCGGATTTTCTCCCTCATTAATATAAGAATAACTGGTGTTTATGCATCATTATGCCTCTGTTGGGCTGTAGTACATGTTTAGTACAGTAGTATTGTTGTAGGTTTTCCCCATAATAAGATATAATGGTAAACCCCATGCCCCTGCCACTACATAAGGGAGATTGTCAGAAGCAGTTCCTATCCATAGTCAAGTGCCCATCCAGGATTATTGCAGATTTGGTTTCTATTCACTGAGAGCTTAGCCTTTAGTGAGCCTGGATAACCTTCATTCTACAGACAAAGCCACCTGCTTCTGCCTCTGCCCCTAGTGTAGCATAGAGGAGTCAAAAGCACTGCTGACCGACAAGGATAGGCAATGTTCCTATACTAATCACTCATTAATTAACTTTTCCATGGATAGTTAATTTAAAGTTTATTACATAATTAATTTAACCCCTTACATACTATTACATCACATGTCGCTGAGGGTGTCGCTGTCGCTCATGGGCTGAGCCCTCTCCATGCTTGGTGGGGGCTTGCTGCATAATTACAATTTTAAATCTTCCCCCTTTCCCTAAAACAGATATAAACCTAAATAAACAAAATTTCCCAAAATGCCCGATCTATTGCCAGTGGTGAACCCCATAACAGAAAATAGCGCCCAAATGTCCGAAATGCCACATTTTACAAACATTTTACATAACATCAAAATTGTAATAAAAAGTGATCAGAAGGTTGCATAGTCCTCAAAATAGTAGCGATGAAAATATCCGCTCATTTCGCAAAAAAAATGACAGCTCATACAACTCCATACACCGAAGAATAAAAACATTTTTTTTGTACACATTGTTTTAATTTGTAATATTGTAAAATGTATTAAAACCCAATAAGACCCGTATAAATTTTGTATCACCATGATCATACTGACCCAACGAATAAATTAGATGTATCATTTGGAGCGCAAGATGAAAGTTGTAAAAACTGAGCCCCCAAGAAAGTGACCAAATGCTTTTTTTCACCAATTCCACCACATTTTGAATTTTTTTTCCAGTTTCGCTGTACATGGCATGGAATAATAAATATTGTTACTGAGAAGTAAAATTATTTAATGCAGAAAATAAGCCCTCACCAGCTCTGTACACAAAAAAATTAAAAAGTTATAGATTTTTGAAGGTGGGGAGTGAACAATGAATGAAAAAAGGCTGCATCCTTAAGGGGTTAAATTTAATACCGGTGGTCCATGCCCACTTGCTACTTGTCAGATTTTCTCCTTCTTAAAGGAACAAGGCATATTCCAGCAATGTATACCAGTCTATTGGAGTGCACCTCCAGCCATATACCTTAGCATACCCTGCTCCCCGCACCTGAGCAAGGTTCCTAGTCTGGCTAGTCCTGAAATTTAGTATGTTCTTCTTTTGTCTCTCTGTATGTTACCTTTGGCTGGTTTCTGTTCTATGCTCCCTGGTATACGCGTGGCTTATGACTCCTCAAACCTGTGCTGCCTGCCACAACCCTTTGCCTGTCTCTTGACTCTGATTTAACTCTGCCTGTCCTGACTTTGGACAGATCTTTACTGGTCGTTTTGCCTTACTTCTTGGTACCACATACCAGTGTTCCTGTGCACTCTTACTGGGGCCACCACAAGAGGAAGCACCTTGTGCCCACGTTGAAGTCCAGATCCCTGTACAGGGATTTAAAGGCTGAATACCGGAGAGGTCCAGATATTACACCCTTATTGTGTCTCAAATTCAAATCAATGGGATGGCACAGTTGGTTCACGACCCTTTGCTCATTACAGTTTCCATAGTTCCATAGTCAGTTTGTTACAATACTACCCAACCCTGGTTACTTAATGGGGTTTTCCAACAAATTCAAGCTAGGCCCTACCGTTCTGCTCCATACATCTCAATGGAGCCGGCAGAAATTGCTGAGCACCGTGCTCGACAATCTCAGTCAGCGTCATAGAAATGAATGAAGCAGAACGGACATGAGCGGCTGTCTGCTGCATTACTCTCATGGAGCGACGAGGGGCCCAACTGAGGAACCTGGGACCCTATCGGAACCCTCGTTTTCATGATCTGTGGGGATCTCATCATTTCTCTCATCTCCAAAAACATGTTTACTGTCTAGTCTGAAGGACTTAGAGGAAGATGCTCCATTGGTTTTGGGTAATATTGAAAATGCAACCATACATAGGAGCTCTTCACTCCAGGTTCTAGGAAATCCATTTACGCCAAAAGTACATAAGACATTGTCCAAATTGTTTCCACATTGTATTGTGTTTTAAAGCTGAAGGAACGATGCAAAAAGGTTATTTGTAGAGCATACACTGTCATGCTCTGATATAGAATTATTAATGGCTCTAGCTTGAAGGAATAGCAGTAGATGTCTGTCAGAGGAAGCATCAGCCTTGTTATTAGAGCTTCTGCCAGGTTGTTAGTAGTCTCTGGTGGTCATTAGTATATCAGGGAGAGCAATTAAGTTCACTGGAGTGACATAAAGTGAAATAATGTGAGAGAAGAAATTCGGATTCTTTATGACTAAATTATGACACAGATATGAATAAAAGCGATAACAAGAGAAATGTAGAATGTGATATAAGGAATAAAAAAATTATTTATGCATAAGTCATTTTATGCCATCCTTTAATTTTAAAATGGTTCATGCTGCATATTATTCTTCATTTATCCCGGCTGAGTGATAATTCTGAGACTCTTTGCATGGAGAAATCTAAAATTACAAATTATTTATGAATGCATTTATTGAGATTAAGAACATAAACTAGGCTAATACATGTACTGTACATCCTGTAGAATCTATGTATAGCGACAAGGTAATATAAACTATGTGACAATACTTCCTCAAGTAGAACTAAACCAACCAAGGAGAAAGATCTGGACCCCACATCCACATATTATACAACAATCTATCAAGGTTCTTGAAATTGCATGAGCCCAATAACCACTTTATGGTTGCCTTGTTTCAGTGGATCCCCACACTATTTGGGTTTGGTATCACATGTATCTAAGAACCTTGAGATAATTTTGTCAATGTAGGTTAGCCGCAATGGAACATTGTATAATGTGTGGATTTACTGTCAAAATCATTTTCTCTCCAAATTTATGTAGGTGCTATAATATTCATGATATCCAAACTGATATTGAGGGAGTCTGAACTGCAAATTTCGGGTCTGTGCCAAACACCCGCAACGTAATTCGTGCCTTGGAAAACACAGCAAGCTTGTTTATAGACTGCTGAACCAATAAACAAGCTTCCACAAACAAGACCACATTTACATGGTTGTGATTGGCCAGCACCATTACAGAGAGGAGAGAGTTCCAGGGAGAAGCTGCTGATTGAGATTGCGTGTCTGACTGACCCAGGGACTTAGTAAAAGTGGCCCATTGTCCTTTTCAGGAAAGATGAGGCTGCTGTGATAAAATAATTGCTTTTTATGGCCTCTGAAGAACTGGATGTTGCTATTCATAGGCTGCTGGGCCAGTTTTAGAATTATTTGTATTTACAGCATCATACAGCAATACCTTAAAGGGGTATTCTCGTCTGGGCATTCACATTCAGTTTCATTAATCTGCCTTATATATACATTTCTTCAATTAGATGTTATTAAAAATTTTTTACCTGTAGGAAGATAATTTCTCTAAAAAGGAATTGATATGGTCCCTTAAAAATCAGACTGTGTGCTTATATACGACCACCTGTGCTGGAGTTATTGCACAAAGAAACAAAAGGTTTTTGTATATGAAATGTCTGCGAGTTAATGCATGTCACACAGCCGTCCTGTGGTAATGAACACTGAATTCAGGTGGTCAGCCTGGACTCAATAGTGCATGTCTGGCTATTATTGCCAAAATGTGAGGTGGTCGTATCCAAGGAAGGTAAGTTTCTAAGGGACAACATGAGTAGATTTATGAGGAATTGTCTTCACGCAGGAACATTTTTTAAAATAAGATCAAATTGAAGAAATGTTTACAAATGGCAAATGAATTCAATTAAATGTGAATGCCCAGATGGGAATATCCCTTTAACTAACCAAGTTTAGTACTATTTTTATTTACAGCATCATACAGTAATACCTCAAAGGACCAGTCTTACTACTATTTGCATCATAAAGTATAACATTATGGGGTAGATTTACTTACCCGGTCCATTCGCGATCCAGCGGCGCGTTCTCTGCAGTGGATTCGGGTCCGGCCGGGAATCATTAAGGCAGTTCCTCCGACGTCCACCAAGTGGCGCTGCTGCGCTGAAGTTCCCCGGAATGCGCTGGAATACACCGAGCCGGGCTGAATGAAGGTAAGTGCAAGCTCCGCAACACATTTCGTTTTTTTAAATGCGGCGGTTTTTCGTTCGGCCATGCCCCCCGATTTCCGTTGCGTCCATGCAGCGCCAATGCTCCACAATCCGATCGCGTGCGCCAAAATCCCGGGGCAATTCTGGGGAAATCGGCGCAAATCAGAAATATTTGGGTAACACATCGGGAAAAAGCAGATAGGGCCCTTAGTAAATGACCCAATATATCTCCAGTTTTAGTGCTATTTGCATTTACAGAATTATACAGTAATGCTGTTTCGGATAAATATGCAAACATATAAGGATCAGGAACAGGTATGGGATAGGAGTACAAGTTTAGTAACCAAGTTACGTCTCTAAAACAGGGTTTAAATTACACGTTTAGGGTTCCAAATCAGGTTGGAGTTCCAGAGTGCTAGCTCAGGCTGGATACAGGTTTAGATACAGGCTCCAGTTTAGACTGGGGTTTCGGGTACAGCCTCAGATGCCATTTACAGTTCAGACTGGGGTTCAGGGTACTGACTAAGGCTGGAGATAGGCTCAGATAATGTCTTAGAAACCTCTACTGGCTCAGAAACTCTACTTTTAAAAAAACCCATTCCATTTATAGTATATCCTTTTATTTAATTCTTACAGTATCTGGATAAATGTCAGAATATGTGTAGATGGCCATTTTTTCGTTACCAATTTTTTTTTTTTTACATTAACCCCTTACCGACATGTCGGGTCGAGCCCTCTCCATAGCCGGTAAGTCTTTGCTGCATATTGCAGCAAAGGCTTACCGGTAACACCCGGCACCGATCGCGGGTGTTTTACCTCTGATCGCCGCCGGCAGAGGTGCCGCCGGCTTCAAAAAGATGGCGGCGCACAGCGATCCGTCGCCATGGTACCTCCGGGTCTCACGAAGACCCAGAGCTACTTCGGGTTAACCCATTCATTACCATGTGCTGTCAGCACATGGTAATGTATGAGAAGTAAAATCCTTATATACTGCCATACTGTAGTATGGCAGTATATGATAGGATCGTACAGACACCCTAGGGTTAAAGTACCCTAGGGAGTCTGAAAAATAGTAAAAATAAAAATAAAAAAAAAGTTAAAATAAAAAAATTATAATAAAAAAACCTAAAAATTCAAATCACCCCCCCTATCCCTAAAATTGATATAAATATAAATAAACAGTAAAAATCATAAACACATTAGGTATTGCCACGTCCAAAAATGCCCGATCTATCAAAATATGATAACGTTTTCTTCTCTGCGTTTAACCCCATAATGGAAAATCGCGCCCAAAGTCGAAAATGGCACTTTTTTGCCATTTAAAAAAAAAAAAAATTCTACAAAAAGTGATCAAAAGGTCGTACCGTCCTAAAAATGATAACATTGTAAACATCATCAAAATCTGCAAAAAACGACACCACCCACAGCTCCATACACCAAAGTATGAAAAAGTTATTAGCCCCAGAAGATGGCAAAATCCCCCCAAAAAATTTTGTACAATAGGTTTTAATGAAATTTGTTTCCCACTTCCCGGTACACGGCATGGAATATTAAATACCTCCATTTTGAAGTGTAATTTGTTACGCAGAAAATAAGCCATCACACAGCTCTGTACATGGAAAAATAAAAAAGTTAGAGATTTTTGAATGTGGGGAGTGAAAAATGAAAACGCAAAATCGAAAAAGGGCCGCGGCGGGAAGGGGTTAAATGTAAAAAATTTAAATGTAACAAATTTTCCACATAAAACCTGTTTTTCTTTAGATCATTCCAAGATCTATGGGTTCGTTAAAAAATAGAGCTTATAAATTTTTTAAAAATTTTCAAGACACCAGGATGGAATGATAAATGAGATCATTTTTTGTAGGACATTCTCCTTTTTATCCACTTCCTTGTCCACTTCCTTTTTTTATATAGTTTAGTCTACATTTACACAAAGTCCAGTGGGAGCCACGCTGGAGAGGAGGGATGACATCTCCCCTCTTCATTAAAAATAATGCTGCACGTCTGTATATGCCGCCTGCACTAACGTTTTGCAGCTACAGAATGGTATGGTGAGCACACGTTGTGCTCACCGGACCATTCCGTGTGGCCATCTATGGGGGACGTATGCATGGCCGAACCCTTGCGGCCATACATACGCCCCCCTCATGGTTGTGTAAATGTAGCCTTAGTATAATAGTTTACTATTGAATCACTGATATCTTTAATATCCCTAGCTGTCTCTCAATTTCCTTTTTTGATTGCTTCAATATAACCTCTCTATTTTCATCAGGTTATATGACAATTTAGGTTACTTATTACAATATAGATTTTTTTTTTCCTTTGCGGTTTTAAACTATTTCTATATGTTATCTAAATGATTTTCCTTCATTTGTTTTTGTTCTTACATTATATTGACCAACAGACAGATAAATAGACAGACATAGTCAGATAACAAACCGAGCAACCAAAATAAAGACAATGGCAAGAGATAAGTATAACTGTCATGGCAGGTCACTAACAAGGACAGTGAGCCCTGGCACTGAGACCACCTATCTGTCCCCCCTAAACTGAGGCCAATAACTTGGGCGACATTCCCTCCCTGGGTAAGGTGTGAACAGGTAAAAAACAGACAAAGAAACACAATAATGCGAAGTATACAATCCAAGTTGGCAACAGCGGGAAATAACATTAACCAAATCACAATCCAAATAGAGTAGTCAAGACACAGGCAAGAGATCAGAAACCAGAAACTAGAGAATACAAGAAAGCTAGAGAACACAGAAAGATAACAGTTTGACGAGCAAGGAGGCAAGGCTAAACTGGACAATTATAGGAAAACTAGGACCTGCCACAGGTAGAAGGAGCAAGCAATTACAAGTCCACAGTGTTAACTCTTGCAAGACAGAGTCAGTGAGGGGTGGGGCAGACATCAGGTCTGATAGCCACTAGAACCTAGTTCAGACTGCAGGACGACAAAAAACCCAGTGTCACCTAATCCTACCAGCACGGATAGAGGAGACAGTAGGTACAGACGTGACAATAACTAGTCCAAAATGAAGGGAGGAGGTGTCTAAATGAATTTCCTGGAAGCCATCCAATAACACCAATGACACATCCTCAACTTAGAAACAATATGAAACCACCAAGGTTTTTTACAGAACACACACAGCTGAGTCACAGTAATTAACTCTGCAGGGCAAACTGTCAATCAAAGTAAACAAAGCAGCCCCAGATGTGGTTCATAAGCTCTGAAAACTGCTGCAAGAACCCACACAGAAAGTTGTGACATACAGTTTGTCTGTTATTTATTTAATTAAATCATGTTTTTTCCATCATTGTGTCTAAGATAACAATCAGACAAAATTTTATTAGCATTCAATGCAGAAATCAAATGGGTTACACTTTCATCTGTGTAAGCGTTTTCCTCAGATTGTACTGTGAGGCTGATGAGATGCTGAATTTCTATATGGTTCACTTCAGTTGGCAGCCTGAACAGTGCTCTAGTGGATGCAGATTGAGTCTGTCACAGCAGCTCTCTGAAAGATTTGTTCTGGACTGACAATGGTTAACATGCCCTGACTCTAGGACCTGGAGCTTCCTGTGCACATAAATATCCTGTGTGTTATACTCATTGCTGGTAAAGTCTTCCTTGTCATAATACTGTTTTGCTATTCCTGTACATCTGGTTTCTGAGTTTTGCTTCTTGTTTTTTCACCATTGTTTGTATTTACGATTTTGTGCCTTGTTAGCTATCTTTGTTGTGTACTGACCATCCTTTTGTGTTATTGGCTGTTTGTCTTGTGTCATTTCCACACATTGGCACAGGGAGGGACCATCATCGTGGTAATATGGTTCACTTTCGTGTCTTTCATCCCTGAGTCCAGTGTCCCAATCATTTTTTTTTAGTAATTTTAGAATTGAAAATATAAAAAAAAACTGGAGCTCAACATCTTCAATCGATAACTCTCTCAGTAACTGAATTCGAGTTGGCAATCTTCATGCAACCTCCCGAAAAAATAGAGAAACTTTAATCACATACAGGATCCTATTCATATGAAATGAATGCCATACTTCTTTCCTTCAATTTAATCATAGAATTAACAACCACAAAAATATAGTATTTGATACATCACCAGGCTTGCTTTTTGAACATTGTATTGCATAGCAGTTTTTATTACAAATCTTGGCCCTGCTGCACTTGAAATCATTTATTGAATGAACCTGTTATGCATCCATTAATATTACTTATTTTTTTCCTTTGTTTTTTATCATAGCTTTGAATTTTCATTGAGATTACCATTTGAAAGACAGCAACGAAGAACAAAATCTAGCAATTTTACTGCCTCCTGAAACTTTTAGCGATTATTTAGTGTGTTATTTAATCTATTATAGCGCTACAAAGAGAGGGTGAAGACTCCTATTGTTAGCTCACAGTTGACTGTTAAATTGAAAACAGAAGGTAAAAACCAGCGAAGTTGTCTGAGGTGCTAGTCAGGAAGGGATTGTTACAAAAGTTCATGACCTCCTACAGCAATTGCCTGTGGGAATTGGGATGCCTGACTACAGGCAGCTAATATCAGATCACACTACTAACTACTTCTACCGTGACTCATATGCTTAATGATAATGGGACTCACATCCTTATAATTAATTTGCCCACATATTCCCTTTTAGACTTTCTATTATTTGACTTATCCATTTGAAAAACCTACAACATTTAATATAAAGAACTATAGCTGACGAATTTATTTGGATTACTAGTTACTGTTAAAAAATAAAAAAAACTCTCCAACATAATGTACTGTGGTTCTTAGAACTAATAGAGTTTACGAATGTGGATAGACCAATATATTGTTTGTTCAAATAGTATATATGGTACAAACAAAAATTATTTCATATAGTGATAGAATGCAAATTTACTATATATTGTATATTTTATTACTTATAACTTTGTAACTATATAAAGCACACAAACAATATGAAGTGGTTAGTGGGCTTATGCAATTTGACCAAAATGAAACTAAGGACCTCAGGTTTGTTTTATTATTATGAACTAGTGGCAATAGATATATTGATAATGTGTGGTACTTGTGGGGACCCAGGGCACAGAGCTATGAGGGCTATTCTGCCAGTATAGGTACTGGTGGCTGATGGGTCTTGTACCCTGCTGGTACCACATTGCAGCAATGGCATGTGATGCTGCACCCAATAGCATAGGGACGCACTGAAATTAGGTCACCATGAAGTGTTTAGTATTCTTACTAGAGATGAGCGAGCACTAAAATGCTTGAGTGCTCGTTTCGAATAACGAACCCCATTGGGAGACTTGAGCATTTTTCAAGGGGACCAAGAAAATGTGTAATTTTATTGAGAAATAAGGAAGTCAGTGCTGTTTCTTCATTTTTTTTTACTCAATGGAATATTCGTAGAACTTCAAAAAGGAGAATGACCCGTGTTAAACATCTGCAATGTGTTCCTCACACATATTGTTCTTCACATACTATTGTGAAGAACACCTTTCTGTACTCATGTCTTCTGATAAGTTAGCAGATGTACGGAAACATCTGCAATGTGTTCTTCACTGTGTTCACTGTGTTCTTCACTCTGTTCTTCACTGTGTTCTTCACTGTGTTTCCTTAAGTGAAAGCTCGTTCTCGAGCAGGAAATATACTCGTCCGAGCAACGAGTCTCTTAGAGTACGCTAATACTCTAACAAGCTTCAAGCTCGAACGAGTATGTTCGCTCATCTCTAATTCTTACGCAATTTGGTCAACATGCAACTTGCTTTTGTCAAAGGGGTATTCCCATGAAGACAACAGTCTTAAAAAGGATAAGAAAATCACACATTCTCTAATTCACTGTTATTAACAAAAATATAGCATTTCAGAGATATAATTCCAACTTGTCTCTATCAATCCTGGTGCATACAATTTTGTTTGCCCCTGTATCTAACCGTAAGTTTTCTGATTTTTATGGTCAGGCAGGACAGATTGTTCTTTAATTAATTGATTCTGCTGTTCGCTCCATGCAGGGAGATCTCTGTCCCTCCCTCTCTATTACAAGACGAGCTCATACATAGACACATGCAAATACTTCAAGCCAGCAAGCAGCATGCACTGACTTATTCTACAAGCTAAAGATAAGAATGGATCTTTATATCAGGAGAAGGAGGCATTTAGCAGACCTGACTGTGTTTTGTAGCTGCATTAGCAGAGTGTGTGTTATATACATCTCAGTGATTTCATCATCTCTGATGTTTGATCTCTCTTTTTATATGTGACAGACACTAGTAGACTATTCAGAAGCTAAATTAAAGTGTAGATAAACCTGTACCCTTGTAATATAAGCACATTGTGAGCATACAGGGATCATAATTGGTCTACTTAGAGAGTCCACCCCCACACTCTGGAATTTTACACTGATGACCACTGAGTGATAGGAGTTGAAGCATCAATAAAACTTACTAAAATTGGAAAGTAAGCGGTTTAAAATTTTCTTTATTTTCTAAACATCACTAGTGGGTCATAATTTGAGAACTTTCTTTCATGGGCAAACCTCTTTAAAGTAGCTGGAGGTAACAGATCATTTTATAATGTGTGGATAGGCCATCTAGATCTCTCTCTCTTCAAATGTTCATATCAATAACATACTTGTAATCCAAGTTTTTAATTGTTGTAAATGTAATTGTGTTTTTTTTAGTTTTTTCAATTGCTTCTATCTTCTTGACTTTCCTTAGTCACGATAAAAAATAATGTTAATATATATTTTTTTTCTGATTAATTAAAAAAAACTAAAAAAAATAGAATGATAGATGAACATTCTCTCTACACCCTTGATCTTTTGTTCTCTCGCAGCATGCACATTGTCAGTACCACTGTAACTTGAAAAGCCTGGCCAGCAGAGGATGAGAAAGAATCTCCAGTTCAAAAGATGACAGTGTGGGTGAGATGAGAGGGTCATCAGACCATTGCATATGGAATATTTGCTGGCTAGAAACAATTAAGGTTGAGGCCAAGCTGAAAGATAACGATACTAAGGGTTATAATGGGAACCTACAGTTATTTTATGACATAACCTAAAATGAAACTAAATGCGGGCTTATAATATAAATGTGATGTTATAAAAATGTAACTGTAGACATTTTATCCATTTGTTGTTAGAGTGAATGTACAAAAATATAGACTTTAAAAATAGCTTATAACAATCTTATAACAAAAATTGCTGATTGTAGACTTCATTCTCAGATTCTACTCGGCTAAACTGTTGTATTTCAGGTTAAGAATAAACACACAATTAAATTAAAGCAAGTGTCAGCATTTCTATTGTTATTTGATCAGTCCATACAAAAAACAAAAAAATTTCATTATGTAAAATAGAAATTAAGAAATATGCAAATTGCACAAATTTGAAGCAAATTTGTATGGATGGTGAATGTATCAATTCAACTATAAAATAATATTCTAGTGTATGTTCACATTCACATCAGAATATTTGTCCAGGATTTCATTACATTTTACAAAAATAATTATACTGACATCCAACAGCGTAAGAGGCCATCAGCTCTGTTGTAGCTTTTGTCCTAAACAGAAGTTTGCACTATTACAGTGAACTTGGATTGTGAGTCTTGGATCAGAAAAAGAAATCATCAACATGATTTTAAAGTAACTAAATGTTGCTGTTAAATTTTTGCTATGGAGCCCCATTTTTTGTTCTCACAAAGTTCACCAAATGTTTCGACAAAAAAAAAAGTTTCCTAGATTTTTGTTGGTTGGACTACATTTTTTAAGTGATCACTCCACTGCTATTTGTATGAGAATTCAGGTAGATGGACCATCCAAATTCGCATATGTGACCAACACACTTTTCTTGTTTTTTTGTAATTTTGTATACAGTGGCAGAATATTACGCAATTTCCCAATATTCATCAAATAAAAATTCTGCTCTGCTTTTTTGATATGTAAAGTGAAGCCTCCTGTCTTTTACCTCATCAGCCAGACATTCCTATCCATAAAATGGCTGCAGGTGGAGGGGCATGTGATCTCTAACTAGTGATTACTGATGGACAGTTAGAGATTACATGACCCTCCACTTGCTGCCATTTTATTGATAGGAATGTCTGGCTGAGGAGGTAAAAGACAGGAGGCTTCACTTTACATATCAAGAAAGAAGCGGAGAGCATTTAATAGATGTATATTGATAAATGACCTAATATCCCCCCCCCCCAACACTTACACACACTTTACAAAAAACATGAGGTAAAGTGGCCAACCCCTTTAATACATTTAGTGAACTTTTCCAATGGGGAACCACTCAGTTCCATAATGAAAATGTAACTGCAATACTGATATGGAATATATTTAATGGATTCCATTTATTTAGGTGGCTACGCATAAAATAAACACACATTTCATATACCACTGAAAGATTTCTATAAATGTGTTAGACGGTGATACTATGGGGCTCATTTACTGTGGGTCCGAACGCCGCACTTTCGTCGGGTTTCCCAAATATTTCCGTCTTGCGGCGAATTGCCCAGGATTTTGGCGCCAAGTCGGGTGGGGGGGGGGGCGTTGGACAACCCGACGGATTCGGACAAACCGCGGAATTTAAAAAAGGATTCTTGTCGCAAGGTCAAGCACTCACATGCACCAGAAAGAAGCAGGTGAACTCTGGTGGACCTCAGCGCAGCAGCGACACATGCAGGAACTTGGACGCACGATCTTAGTGAATCGCGATGGACGCAAATCCTCTTCGGACAACGCACCGCGGGATCAAGTAAGTAAATCTGCCCCTATGTGATATGATTTCTTTAATTAAATGTTGCAAAAAATCGTTGACTTTTAGATTGTTGTTACAGTTTTTTGTGAAGAGACAGTTGGACTGTCTGTCGTCCTCTGCCCAATCTAACATGCATGGAGATGCTCTATTACCGGAAACACAGAGTGCTAATACTGGTCAGGTATAGCTTACAAATGTGGTGATATCATGAGCGCTTGTGTCACATATTCCCTCATTGACCTAATCCCTTCCAAGTCTGAAGAGATGGCCATGGAGGAAATTGCACTGCAGAGGCGGATATGCCTGTCTCTATAAGGGTGAGAGTAACCTGACTATTTAGAAGTGACGGTATAAATGTCCCGACGCTGTGTTTTCTCGTCGGCTTCTTCTGTTTTTTATTTTATCTAATTTTTCCTTGTATCCATTGTCATAGTTGTTTTTAACAAGTTTAGAATACAAAATAACCAATTTATTCTCTTATTTATTACCAGCATGGCATTGTTATCGGAGGCACATATATCCACCTAGATTTTACATTGTGTCATTCTGTGACCAGTGTTAAGACATATTTACACAATACTTTTTTTTTATGAACATTTGTAAAAAAAAGCCATTATAGGCATCAGCTGTGAAGTGGGTCTCTGTTTGAAAACCTACAGAACCTATCTTTTATGTAACTCGGGAACTGCCTGAATTAAAAAGTGTTGCATTAATTAAAAAAAAGTGTGTATTACCACATTTTGGCAAGGTTGCATTTTTTGCAGGTTGAGATGAAGTTTTCCCTGATACCATTTGGACAACTGTACAACCACATTTTTTCAGACATGTGGATGTTTTTTTTCAGTTACCCATTCACAGACTGAGTATTTAGATTTTTATATATGCGGACACCTAAAATGTTAATTTATTTATATTACTTATTTTTTTCCAGCTTCCCAGTACACGGCATGGAAGAATAAATACCGTCACTATGAGGTGCAATTTGCTACGCAAAAAACAATCAGTCACGGAGCTCTTTACATATAAAAAAAAAGTTATAGATTTTTGAATGTGGGGAGTGAAAAATGGAAATGAAAAAAACAAAAATGGACGAGGTCCTTTAAGGGTTATATACAGAAATAGGGTCCATGTGTAGCACTGATTAAGAACAGCAATTGGGTTTGAAGACAGCACCTAACAGGTGCCAGCACTAACGTGACAGTTAGGTGCAGGAGTAGGCCTGATAATATAGCCAACACTAGCTGTGCATGGAGAGGCATCGGCCCTCTGAATAAACCTCTTCACGACCGGTCAACATTATTTTATATTGAGTGTTTGTGAAGGAGTTAACAGGACCACATGACAAAAAGTGCCATGCTGGATTGGATGAGAGAAAACGGGAAGGTATGGCATTGATAACCCCATTGATAACTGCCCCAGCAACCAAATATGAGAAAAATTGTATGACACTCATAGGATTGTATTATCCCAAAAATAGTGGTGACTGTATAAGGGTAAAAACAAAGCTAGGGCATGATTGCTGAAAATGTACGTTTTGCAGACTTGAATTTTATATTTTATAACTCCCACTTCCCTTTCTGCAGAGCACTGCTATAGTACTTTATATACTGTACATTACAACATTACACTTACATGCAGGGGCGTCGCTAGGTGTCTGTGCCCCGGATCTCCCCAGGCTTCCTCCCCTCTCTCAACACGATCCGTGTCCGCAGGACACGATCATGATAAGAACTTTTCCTGTCACTGCTTTCCCCTGCAGCTCAGCCTCTGGGTGAATAATAGTGCCGGAGGCTGAAGGACCTTTGATGATGTCATGGTCACATGACCTGCCGGGGAAAGCAGTGCACACACAAAGATCTCTGCATCTGTGAGGTGTATGCGATCCCCCCCCCCCGCCTGAAGAAGCAGCTGTCCTCCGCGATTCCCCCCCCGCCCGAAGAAGCAGCTGTCCTCCGCGATTCCCCGCCCGAAGAAGCAGCTGTCCTCCGCGATCCCCCCCCCCCCCCGCCTGAAGAAGCAGCTGTCCTCCGCGATTCCCCCCCCCCCCGCCCGAAGAAGCAGCTGTCCTCCGCGATCCCCCCCCCCCGCCCGAAGAAGCAGGTGTCCTCCGCGATCCGCCCCCCGCGAAGAGGCAGCCGTCCTCCGACCAAACCCCCCCTCCTGTCGGAACGAGCAACCGACAGACCCCCGAATACCAGCCTGACGCCACAGTCGGTCAACATAAAAGGGTAAGTATATACATTAAATACAATATGTATTTATCTGTGTATATATGGTGTATATTGTGTTTATGTATATGTATATACAGTATATATACTGTGTGTATATACTGTGTATATTGTGTGTATACTGTATATATGTGTAACTGTATATACTGTGTATATACTGTATATATGTGTAATTGTGTATATACTGTGTATACATGCATCTACTGTGTATATAATGTTTATATACTGTGTATATGTGTATATATGCATCTACTGTGTATATAATGTGTATATACTGTGTATATGTGTATATATGCATCTACTGTGTATATAATGTGTATATACTGTGTATATGTGTATATATGCATCTACTGTGCATATAATGTGTATATACTGTGTATATGTGTATATATGCATCTACTGTGTATATACTGTGTATATGTGTATACATGCATCTACTGTATATATACTGTGTATATGTGTATACATGCATCTACTGTATATATAATGTGTATATACTGTGTATATGTGTATATATGCATCTACTGTGTATATAATGTGTATATACTGTGTATATGTGTATACATTCATCTACTGTATATATACCGTGTATATGTGTATACATGCATCTACTGTGTATATAATGTGTATATACTGTATTTATATGTATATACTGTGTATAGTTGCATATACTGTATTTATACACGCATATATTTGTATAAGCATATATATGTGCACATTTAAATATATATGATTATGTTTATATGCTGTGTATGTGGTATGCATGTATATGCTCTGTGTACTGAATGTGTGTGTGTGTATTTCCCGTATGTGTGTGAAAATGCTGTATATACTGAATGTGTGTGTATTTGCTGTATGTGTGTATATTCTGTGTGTATATGATGTTTTTATACTGCATGTATGTGTATATATGGTCAGTGTATATGTGTGTGATGTATATATACCGTATGTGTGTATATACTTTATGAGTTTGTGTATACTCTGTGTATTAGTGTATAAATGTATATGGATACATAAATGTGTGTGTATACTTGTATATATATGGGTGCAAGCATACCAGTGTAGAACTATATGTGTGTATATATCAATGTATAAATGTGTGTAATTGTATAAACTGCAGGACTGGGTGTCTGGTGCGGGCTGAGTTGTATGTTAAATGGGACTGCATATCTGGTAGGGGTGAAGGTTTATATAAAGATGTGTTACTGGGGTCGAGGCGGCTGTGTGTAGCTGTGTTACTGGGGGTGAGGCGGCTGTATGTAGCTGTGTTACTGGGGGTGAGGCGGCTGTATGTAGCTGTGTTACTGGGGGTGAGGCGGCTGTATGTAGCTGTGTTACTGGGGGTGAGGCGGCTGTATGTAGCTGTGTTACTGGGGGTGAGGCGGCTGTATGTAGCTGTGTTACTGAGGAAGAGGTGGCTGTATGTAGCTGTGTTACTGGGGGTGAGGCGGCTGTGTGTAGCTGTGTTACTGGGGGTGAGGCGGCTGTATGTAGCTGTGTTACTGAGGATGAGGCGGCTGTATGTAGCGGTGTTACTGGGGGTGAGGCGGCTGTGTGTAGCTGTGTTACTGGGGGTGAGGCGGCTGTATGTAGCTGTGTTACTGAGGATGAGGCGGCTGTATGTAGCTCTGTTACTGGGGCCAAGGTGGCAGTATGTAGCGGTGTTACTGGGGGGCGAGGCGGCAGTATGTAGCGGTGTTACTGGGGGCGAGGCGGCTGTATGTAGCTGTGTTACTGGGGACGAGGCGGCTGTATGTAGCTGTGTTACTGGGGACGAGGCGGCTGTATGTAGCGGTGTTACTGGGGGCGAGGCGGCTGTATGTAGCTGTGTTACTGGGGCCAAGGTGGCAGTATGTAGCGGTGTTACTGGGGGCGAGGCGGCTGTATGTAGCTGTGTTACTGCGGATGAGGCGGCTGTATGTAGCTGTGTTACTGGGGGCGATGCGGCTGTATGTAGCTGTGTTACAGGGGATGAGGTGGCTGTATGTAGCTGTGTTACTAGGGATGAGGCGGCTGTGTATAGCTGTGTTACTGGGGATGAGGCGGCTGTATGTAGCTGTGTTACAGGGGATGAGGCGGCTGTATGTAGCAGTGTTACTGGGGGTGAGGCGGCTGTATGTAGCTGTGTTACTGGGAGCGAGGCGGCTGTATGTAGCTGTGTTACTGGGGATGAGGCGGCTGTATGTAGCTGTGTTACTGGGGACGAGGCGGCTGTATGTAGCTGTGTTACTGGGGACGAGGCGGCTGTATGTAGCTGTGTTACTGCGGATGAGGCGGCTGTATGTAGCTGTGTTACTGGGGGCGATGCGGCTGTATGTAGCTGTGTTACAGGGGATGAGGTGGCTGTATGTAGCTGTGTTACTAGGGATGAGGCGGCTGTGTATAGCTGTGTTACTGGGGATGAGGCGGCTGTATGTAGCTGTGTTACAGGGGATGAGGCGGCTGTATGTAGCAGTGTTACTGGGGGTGAGGCGGCTGTATGTAGCTGTGTTACTGGGAGCGAGGCGGCTGTATGTAGCGGTGTTACTGGGGACGAGGCGACTGTATGTAGCGGTATTACTGGGGCTGAGGCGGCTGTATGTAGCTGTGTTACTGGGGGCCAGTCGGCTGTATGTAGCTATGTTACTGGGTGCGAGGCGGCTGTATGTAGCTATGTTACTGGGTGCGAGGCGGCTGTATGTAGCTGTGTTACTGGGGGAGAGGCGGCTGTATGTAGCTGTGTTACTGGGTGCGAGGCGGCTGTATGTAGCTGTGTTACTGGGGGAGAGGCGGCTGTATGTAGCTGTGTTACTGGGGGCAAGGCGGCTGTGTATAGCTGTGTTACTGGGGACGAGGCGGCTGTATGTAGCTGTGTTACTGGGGGCGAGGCGGCTGTGTGTAGCTGTGTTACTATGGATGACGCGGCTGTATGTAGCTGTGTTACTGGGAGCGAGGCGGCTGTATGTAGCTGTGTTACTGGGGCGAGGTGGCTGTATGTAGCTGTGTTACTGGGGCGAGGTGGCTGTATGTTGCTGTGTTACTGGGGGCGAGGCGGCTGTATGTAGCGGTGTTACTGCGGGGATAGTGGATAGTGAGCAGGGGGACGAGTATGCACGCTGCACTCATTGGGGGCCTCCACCAGATTTTGCGCCCAGGGGCCCCCACCACCCTTAATCCGGCCCTGCTTACTGGGGGCTGTGGGCAACATTTCTTGGAGCATGTTCACACATGGCACTAGGAGAGGCCTCGGTTTGATCTCATTTTCATTTCCAGTAATACACATGTGATGGGTAATGAGCTCCTGGTGTTGCTTAAATGCAAGACAAAGTGTGAGCGCAGCCTTATAGTATTTGGGGGAGATTGTTAGGGGCAGCAGCAGGATAACACTGCCCGGAAACATGATGTAGGGACAATGAGGAACATAAGATGCGGTGATGCCTAATGGAGAAAATGGAGGACACGTCACCTGCAGACACTGGATGTAACAAGTAGGGATTTCTCCTGTGAGGTCTGTAGCTGTATACACCCTCAGTAACGTTGTTATTGGCACAGCCACATGTGAGGGCGTTACGTACAGGAGGGGGCATTACTGAAAGAGCGCTACATATGCATTGGGGCCCGTGCCCCGGATCTCTTACAACCTAAGCGACGCCCCTGCTTACATGAAATATTGGCGCAAACGTTACCTTGACTTATTGGAATGGCTTTCAGTTTATTTCTTACAAGCTGTCACGCTGAAATGAGATATACAATAAGATGAATGGTAACAAATGCTACATCTGTTCTGACCCTAATAGGAGCCATTTCAGGTTCTTCTGGGATTTGTTGTCTTATCAGTTTGAGGCAGTGTCAGATTTATCTTCATTTCTTTCAAGAGTTGTGATTAATACTGTGATTTCCATGGATCTCTTCTTTGAAAATGGATGTGACTACTTCACTTTAGTTTATACTTTGAAAAACCATCTGAATATTAAGCTGCAATGTATAATACCCTAATGATAAAAGTTTTGTGATGCTGATTCTGTATAAAGATTCAAAAGCTTCTCATAGGAGCTCATATCAGTGTTCAAACATTTTACTGATAAGTTTTTGTCAGCAGCCTCCCCTGCAGCTTATCATAACCTTATAGTTGGCAGAAGCGGAGATTAATCATAGAAATCAACCCCGATGCAGATTAAGTATCGGTCTATGATCTCCTTACTCTATCCTATATTAACATCTTGACTCTCTGTGTTTGTAAAAAGATGTATATCAACCACTTTTCCTCTTCAGATTTTCTTCCATTTACCTAAAACATAATATTTCAGCTAAGAAATGTTACTACATTATTATAGGAAATTAATAAAACTTAAAAAATTCAACATGGTGGAAAAAAGTCTTACTATGTTTAAGCAGGAGGAAGGTTAAAGGCAGGGGTGCACAACCTTTAATGGTCTGAGGGTCACATTGTCATACCACTTAACCTCAAGGGGCCGCAATAGTAATCAGCACCCTTGATGCACGAAATTTCAGCACAAATTGCCACCCCAGAAATGATAAATACCACAGAACAGAGCTAAATACCAAATACAGAAACCAAATTCTGAATTTGTAGGATAACTAATACAGACCCCAGTCCACAGAGCAGGAAATAAATACACTACTCAAATAATACTATGTTGCTGTTTGTATTGTATTAGAATAGTAATAATGAGATAGCCTATGGGTTATGGTCAAACCCCAAATGTAAATGTATGATACTGCAGACCCTCACAATAGATATATAATGGTGACCCAACAGAAAAAGTGTAAAATTCTAGATACCCCAAAGCAGATTTTAATAAAACTGGAGACCCCACAGCAGAAGTATATAATACTGGAGACTCCAGGGCCGAAGTGTATAATATTGGAGAAAGCGATAATGTTCAGTTCACCGGACACTCCAGCCTCAAGCCAACACAGGTACGCGTGGAAAACTCTGAGGAAGAAGAAACAACTGAAGAGAAGGAAGATCCCGGCACTCACGAGTAGGAATGGAGGATGGCCATTAAAAAATAAGATTCTTCTTTATTCCAAAGTATTATGGTCTAGATCAGTGATGGCAAACCTTTTAGAGGTCGAGTGCCCAAACTGCAACCCAAAACCTGCACATTTTTTGCAAAGTGCCAACAAAGCAATTCATGCAGTAACTTATTACAATCTTCCTGCTCCGTGCTGTACCACACCTTTAAATGGGCCTGAGGACACCAATACCTGTCAGAAGAAATTTGGATTGCCACTGTAGCTTCCCTTGACCCTGTCCACACCTCCTCTCTCTTCTTGCAGTCTCAGGTATACCAGGATGCTTCACATTAAAATAATGCTAAGCATGGAAAGTCCTGAAACTGCAGGAGGATCCCTGTCTACCAAACTCTGCCATGGGGCAACAGCCTGAGTGCCCACTGAAAGGGCTCAGAGTGCCACCTCTGGCACCCGTGCCATAGGTTCGCCATCACTGGTCTAGATCATGAGTAAGGCTTGTTGCCGAAATGCCAAGGTCATTTGTTATTGTGAATTAGGAGGGGTCACAATGTTTCTTTAATATCTCATTTTTGTGCCTAAGACAGGCTCTATTCAAAGATTGCTGTCGTGTTTTCTCTGAGCTATGACCTGCACGTTTTTGTTGCAAAACCACGGCTGCCCTCAACTAGATGTAGCAAACAGCTTAGAACTGTTTGTAACTTTATGATGCTTTTTGTGGTTTTGCTTTAAAAAGTCAAAAATTAACTTAAAGGACATCTACCACCAGGATGAAAAAGTGTATGCAAATGAACCCAAGGGACCTCACACCTATGGAGCCTGGAGTCCTCCCATATAGATTGTGAGCCCACACAGACAGGGTCCTCCTTCCACTTGTCTCCTGATCACTGACGTTTTGTATTTTGTACTTGCATTTGTTCTTGTCTTAATATAATGCATATGAACTCCTTACTGATTGTACGGCACAATGGAATTAATGGTGCCCCTCCATACTCACTTGGCATGGAGTTACTGTAAGGGGGGGGATATGGATGCAATTTCTTCCCAGATATATGTTATATGATATAGGAATAGAAATTATCATTTGTGCCAGGGATGGGGGGACACAAAATCTGCCAGTATGGCATCCCTGGCCAAAAGAGCTGATGGAGTTTAATATTGGGCCTAATAAACATGTATTGTAGCATCTCCACACGAGAGATCTCTTGACACTTACATTATCTCACGCTGCTGGAGTCATTCTGACCCTGTCTGTGCTGATTGGAATGATATATGCAAGAAGTTGAACGTGCTGGCTTAAGTTGCGTGAATATTAAAAAAAATAAAATAAATAAAAAATAAATATTTGAAGAGACACTGAAATTTGACCTAGTCTTATTATGGAAAGTACTTCACTACTTCACTTCTGCATGACAATTCAATTATGCATGTGAAATGATAAATCCATTATCTTTGTCATTTATGCCTAATGCATTTACCGTGACACAGATTTACCTATTGCTACACGGTCATTTCAAACTGTAGTGCTTGTCTTATTGGGATTATGGCGGTTATTCGTCATTTGTTTCCCTGGGCTTATTTGTGTTAAAAAGTCTCAAAGAAGTTGCATTTAGGTTTTTGGGAACTTTTCACTTTTGCAAAAAGTCCCATAAAAAGTCTCAGACTTATTCTAGTCCTTTTTATGCATTTTGAGACTTTTAAAAATAAAAATCCGAGACAGAAAGTAGGCCATAAGGACATTTATTAAAGAGCCAAAGCCACAGATGTGAAAGTGGTAAAAAAGGTGCAAGTTTTAGTGCAATTCTACAGAAGCCCCTGAGCATGTTTGGAAATTAGATTGACTTTTTGCAACTTTTTGCCACTTCTGTTCCAAAAAGTGGGAATTTCACTATATAAACCAAATGGCACATATATCCATAAGGTAAACCCGCTAAGATTCAACTGACCAGTAGAAAAGCCAAGAAAAGTCTCAAAAAACAGCCAGACAAAGCCAGACTTATGATATATGTGCCCCATAGAACAGTCCCAAGGAGCTGGCCTAATGATAAATAACCTCCAATATGGTTTGCCTACTTTGCTGAAAGGATACAAAAATGGCAAAAGATAATTGTCTCTCCCAACATGTAGACCTCAATCTACAGCCACTCATGATGGTTTACTGCAATATACCCCCCCCCAAAAAAAGTTAAATGGTTCTATTTGAGGTTTGTAATCGTATCAGAAACTGTGTGATTCCACCAAATTATGAAATGATTATTACATGTTTCCCTAATGACTTTGGCATGTATAGGAGAGTGGCGCTCCAGGTCTCTACTGCCTGACAAGATTGATAAAATCAATTGTTCTATATTAAACTCTATATTAAACTGATTACATCAATTCTGACAATATGGAAGACACAAATATCCTTTAGAATGGAACTAATCAATCACCTGATCTTTATTCCACAAATGTCTGTAGCTTTATTTTTCTAATACATTGTTTTAGATATTGAGTCAAGCTCCAGACCTTCCACTCAAAATCCATAGCATGCTTTGATAAATGTAAAGATAACAGCAGCCTATAACCATTGCTAGAAGAAACACACCGGAGATGGATTAATCCTGACTCCATTACTCCCTTACCTTCCAGTAGGCCCCCTCTAGCGTTGCTGAATATTTACATTCATCAAAACTGAAAGAACATGTTAAACAAAGATTTTTAAAAAAGTAGATTTCCAAACTGAAAATAGCATCTTAAAGGTAATATGTCCCATTCTACCCATTCCAACCACTGACCATGGTGGATAACATGAAAACTTAGAAGAAAATTAAAGATGCTGGGCCCCAATGTAAAATATGTACCAAGTTCAAGAACCATCATGTTTTGTTTGTAGTACTGACATCTTATATTAGGAACAGCTTCTGGACCCTGATAGCCCAAGGGTTAAAGAGTTTTTATCACTGGTTTTCTTTAGCCAGAGAATAATTCCCAAACTTTTAGGAAAATTAATTGATTCGGATGTCCCTGCACCAGTTTTGCATCGGACTTTGCACATTCTTTTTAGTGCAAACTGCTTGCACATGTATGTAAGATATGTCTGCATTATTCCTGATGCAAAAATGTCTGCACTGAAAGGGGCATACCAGTGCACAGTCGGATCATGCGCTACATTTATCATGCATGATCGCGCATTTATCATGTCCGACTGAAGTGTGTTGCACGCCCTATGTTAAAGGTACACCAAAAAAAGTTTGTGCACTCTGTTGAAGCAGTGCAGGGAACACTAGATTCATGAAGAAAGGGTGCCACAAATCATGAATCAGGCGCACCCTGCACACTCAGAAGGCAATTTGCCTTGACTCTTGATTGATAGCTTAGAGGAGTTTTCCCATGAAAGAAAATTCTCAAATTTAAATCCCCTAAATCCCCTTTGCTGTATTTGCTCCTCTCACTCCCTAGGTTGCTCAGTGCAAAATTCCAGGGTGTGGGCAGGGACTCTCTAAGGAGACATATTGGGGTTTATTTACTTAGGGTCTGCACATGCACTTTTGTTGGACTTACCGTTATTTTCAGGTTTTGCATGGCTTTGACAGGTATTTAACATGGGTCTGCGGGGGAATTGTATCGCACTCAATGGTATTTTGGCACAGCTGCGCTGGATTTCATGCGACAGAAATTGGGGACTGTGCCATTGGATGATCCAACTGATTCCTCCCCCTCCCCAGAAAAAGAATTTATTTGTCTGTAGCTTTACATTTCTCACTCTGCTGCTGGCAGGAAGTAAGTGTCTGTGTCAGTGTGAGCTCCATCCTGGAATGCAGAGGGGAGGGGCTATAGGCAGAGAGACATATCAGCTCCACAGCTGTCAGACAGTAAAGCAAGATGGCTTCCCCAACCCCAAGTCAGAAGTTACAGGGTCATGTCTAGGGACAAATGAAATTGTGTACACCAGTACACCAGAATAGAGACAGGTTGGAATTATATCTGAGGAATGCTGTATTCATGGTAATAACAGGGAATTAGAGAATGTGTTATTTTGTTATCCTGGGTACATTTAAGAAACTTGTCTTTGTGGGAATACCCCATTAATTGTCCATATCATAGGATGTAATGGAGCTGTGAGAGTCCTCATTCATAACAGAAAGCTTTTGGGAGGGTATTAGTGGTGATCCAACTGATCTAATTCAATAATAAAATCTAGGTATGCCCGTCCATACATGTTCTCCAATTTCCAGATACAGAATGCAAAACTAAATGACACAATGGGGTTCATTTATTAAGGGCCCGATTCGCGTTTTCCTGCCGAGTTACCCGAATATTTCCGATTTGCGCTGATTTCCACTGAATTGCCTCGGGATTTTGGTGCACGCGATCGGATTGTGGCGCATCGGCGCCGGCATTCACGTGACGGAAATGGGGGGTGTGTGGCCGTACGAAAACCCGACGGATTCGGAAAACGCCGTATTTTTTAAAAATGCGCTTACCTTCACTCGGTCCGGCTTGGTGAAGATCAGTGCATTCCGTGGAACTTCAGCGCAGCAGCGCCACCTGGTGGACGTTGGAGGAACTGCCTTAGTGAATCCCGGCTGGACCCGAATCCACTGCAGAGAACGCACCGCTGGATCGCGAATGGAGTGGGTAAGTAAATCTGCCCCAATGTGAACAACCTTGAATAGACAATGCTTGGCTGTGTTGGCTAAGTAATGTATGTTTTTTTTTCAAAGTTTGACATCTTATTGCACTTGGCACATTTCCAACAGGAGGGAAACGTAAGGACTTGTATATTTACTTAAAATTACAGTCTACCATACTACATATACTGTATCTACATGCCTAATTGATAAGGTTACCCAATATTCATCTGAAAAGAAGTGTACAACTACCATGAGGGCGAGCTTTCACTGTACATAAACTAATGAGGGGGTGCTGCTGCATACAAGTTAATGAAGGAGTGTTGGCATCCTTCTGAATCAATGAGTGGGTTGTGGTGCTGAATATGAATAAATGATGGCATAGCGGTGCTGTTTAAAATAATAATTCCTGCCATGTGCCAGAAATTGCGCCTATTTCAGGGCTTGTACAGCAGATTTCATGTGAACAAGCCCTGATAAATCTGATTTGGTCTTGGCACTGCATAAGAATTAAAAAGGAGGTTAAAGGGGTTGCCTGAGGGTAAAAAAAACCCCTTTGGGTTGCCTGGAGGGGGCGGGTTTAAAGAAAATAAAAATGTGCTTATCTCCCAATGCCCTCCCAGCATCCAGCAATCTCCCATCATCCTTGCAATCTCTCCGGTCTGTTCCCCATGTAAACAAATGGAAGGAAGAAAGCCGCGCTGCATTAAGCTTTGGGTCGGCTGAGGTGGCTGGCCACCCCCACCTGTACCTATTCCCAGCAATGTATCATGCGGGACAGATGGGTGTGGACTAGAGTTGAGCGAGTAACGTTTCGAGTAACGAGCCCCATTGAAGTCAATGGGAGACTCGAGCATTCTTCAAGGGGACCAAGGCTCTGCACAGGGAAGCTTGGCCAAACACCTGGGAACCTCAGAAAAGGATGGAAACACCACGGAAATGGACAGGAAACAGCAGGGGCAGCATGCATGGATGCCTCTGAGGCTGCTTAATCGCACCATTATGCCAAAATTATGGGCAACAGCATGGCCATGACAGAGTGACCGAATGAGGCTAGATAGCATCTAAAACATCCATTAATTGACCCTGACACTATAGGGGACGACATGCAGAGGCAGCGGCAGCAGCGGCAGGCTAGAGAGTGTCATGGCAACATACCCTAAATGGACTCAGGCTTCAAACCAATGGGTGGCAGAGAGGAACCAAAGGAGGTGAGCAAGAAGCGCTCAAATAATATCGGTACATGATAAAAGTTTGCCAGTATATTTTGTGGATTACACAGCAGGGTGGCGACAAAGTTAACATGGAAGCCATGAAAACAATCCAAAATTCTGCCTGACACAGCTCGTTTGATAAGGGGACCATGTATGGAGGCAGTGAACTAGTAGTAGATTAAAGGTGCCGCAGTTAAAACTATGTTAGTTGGATCTTGGCATGGAGCTGGCGCTCCGCTGCCAGGCGAGCTTTCGCCAATCCAAGCCCCTGTCTCTAGGCTACTCCCCAAACAGCACTTCTAAGAACCTTTTGTATAAGATCAAGTGTAGTAGCGTTCTTATAAGTTTGGGATATGGCGGGTGAGGGGAATGTAAACATCTGCGCAAGAAGCGATGAAATAATATCCGTAAATGAAAAAAGTTTTCCAGTATATTTTGTGGCTTACACAGCACGGTGGCGACAAAGTTAACAAGTTTGATGTGGAATGCCCTGTAATAGCTCTTGGGCGGTGTGCATTTTATCACCTAGGCTCAGCAGTTTGAGCACCGCCTGCTGTCGCTTAGCGACGGCACTGCTGCTGTGCCTAGAGCTACCGACTGATGGCGCTATGCCCACGGATGGTAATTCGGAGGAGGAGGAGGTGGAGGAGGGGTGGGAGGAGGAGGAGGCATAGTAGGCCTGAAACACCTGGACCGAGGTAGGCCCCGCAATCCTCTGCGTCGGCAGTATATGACCAGCCCCAGGGTCAGACTCGGTCCCAGCCTGCACCAAGTTAAGTGTAGTAGCGTTCTTATAAGTTTGGAATATGGCGGGTGAGGGGAATGTAAACAGATGCGCAAGAAGCGCTGAAATAATATCCGTAAATGGTAAAAGTTTGCCAGTATATTTTGAGGATTGCACAGCACGGTGGCGACAAAGTTAACAAGTTTGTTGTGGAAGCCATGAAAACAACCCAAAATTCTGCCTGACACAGCACGTTTGATAAGGCGGCCATGTATGGAGGCAGTGAACTAGTAGTAGATTAAAGGTGCTGCAGTTAAAACTATGTTAGTTGGTTCTTGGCATGGAGCTAACGCTCCGCTGCCAGGCGAGCTTTCGCCAATCCAAGCCCCTGTCTCTAGGCTACTCCCCAAACAGCACTTCTAAGAACCTTTTGTATAAGATCAAGTGTAGTAGCGTTCTTATAAGTTTAGGATATGGCGGGTGAGGGGAATGTAAACAGATGCGCAAGAAGCGCTGAACTAATATCCATAAATGGTAAAAGTTTGCCAGTATATTTTGAGGATTACACAGCAGGGTGGCGACAAAGTTAACAAGTTTGTTGTGGAAGCCATGAAAACAACCCAAAATTCTGCCTGACACAGCACGTTTGATAAGGCGGCCATGTATGGAGGCAGTGAACTAGTAGTAGATTAAAGGTGCTGCAGTTAAAACTATGTTAGTTGGTTCTTGGCATGGAGCTGGCGCTCCGCTGCCAGGCGAGCTTTCGCCAATCCAAGCCCCTGTCTCTAGGCTACTCCCCAAACAGCACTTCTAAGAACCTTTTGTATAAGATCAAGTGTAGTAGCGTTCTTATAAGTTTAGGATATGGCGGGTGAGGGGAATGTAAACAGATGCGCAAGAAGCGCTGAAATAATATCCGTAAATGGTAAACGTTTGCCAGTATATTTTGAGGATTACACAGCAGGGTGGCGACAAAGTTAACAAGTTTGTTGTGGAAGCCATGAAGACAACCCAAAATTCTGCCTGACACAGCACGTTTGATAAGGCGGCCATGTATGGAGGCAGTGAACTAGTAGTAGATTAAAGGTGCTGCAGTTAAAACTATGTTAGTTGGTTCTTGGCATGGAGCTGGCGCTCCGCTGCCAGGCGAGCTTTCGCCAATCCAAGCCCCTGTCTCTAGGCTACTCCCCAAACAGCACTTCTAAGAACCTTTTGTATAAGATCAAGTGTAGTAGCGTTCTTATAAGTTTAGGATATGGCGGGTGAGGGGAATGTAAACAGATGCGCAAGAAGCGCTGAAATAATATCCGTAAATGGTAAAAGTTTGCCAGTGTATTTTGTGGATAACACAGCAGGGTGGCGACAAAGTTAACAACTTTGATCTGGAATCCATGAAAACAACCCAAATTTCGGCCTGACACACCTCGTTTGATAAAGGGACGATGTATGGAGGCAGCTATATGGACGACTTTTGGAGGTAGCAATGGAGACAACGTGTGGAAGCTGCTATGGAGACAATTCAATTTGGATAGTGCCTGTATGTGGCAGTCCAAAAAAGTTTTCAAACCAGAGGAGCAGGTAGGTGGCCCTCCATAAAAATGGAATAGATTGAGTGCCTGTATGTGGCAGTCCAAAAAAGTTTTCAAACCAGAGGAGCAGGTAGGTGGCCCTCCATAAAAATGGAATAGATTGAGTGCCTGTATGTAGCAGTCCAAAAAAGTTTTCAAACCAGAGGAGCAGGTAGGTGGCCCTCCAGAAAAATGGAATAGATTGAGTGCCTGTATGTGGCAGTCCAAAAAAGTTTTCAAACCAGAGGAGCAGGTAGGTGGCCCTCCAGAAAAATGGAATAGATTGAGTGCCTGTATGTGGCAGTCCAAAAAAGTTTTCAAACCAGAGGAGCAGGTAGGTGGTCCTCCAGAAAAATTAAATAGATTTAGTGCCTGTATGTGGCACTCCCAAAAATTGCTTAAAACAGAGGACCGGGTAGGTGGCCCTCCAGAAAAATTAAATACATAGAGTACTATAGCTAGAGCCAGTTGGCCCTGGCAAAAAATAGCCAGTTTCCTATGCTTTAGTGTACAAAGAGGAGGAGAAGGAGGACAATGAGGAGGAGGAGTGCATACATTATTCAGGATGAGCTTCTTTCACCTGGTGGAGAATGAAAATCCTGAGAAATCCATGCTTTATTCATCTTGATAAGCGTCAGCCTGTCAGCGCTGTCAGTCGACAGGCGTGTACGCTTATCGGTGATGATGCCACCAGCTGCACTGAAAACCCGCTCGGACAACACGCTAGCGGCAGGGCAGGCAAGAACCTCCAAGGCGTACAGCACCAGTTCGTGCCACATGTCCAGCTTTGAAACCCAGTAGTTGTAGGGAGCTGTGTGATCATTTAGGACGATGGTATGGTCAGCTACGTACTCCCTCACCATCTTTCTGTAAAGATCAGCCCTACTCTGCCGAGACTGGGGACAGGTGACAGTGTCTTGCTGGGGTGACATAAAGCTGGCAAAAGCCTTGTAAAGCGTACCCTTGCCAGTGCTGGACAAGCTGCCTGCTCGCCTACTCTCCCTCGCTACTTGTCCCGCAGAACTGCGCACTTTGCCGCTAGTGCTGTCAGAAGGGAAATAGTGTTTCAGCTTGTGCACCAGGGCCTGCTGGTATTCATGCATTCTCACACTCCTTTCCTCTCCAGGGATGAGAGTGGAAAGATTTTGCTTGTACCGTGGGTCCAGGAGAGTGAACACCCAGTAATCGGTGCTGGAATAAATTCTTTGAACGCGAGGGTCACGGGATAGGCAGCCTAGCATGAAATCTGCCATATGCGCCAGAGTACCAACGCGTAAGAATTCACTCCCCTCAATGGCCTGACTGTCCATTTCCTCCTCCTCCAACTCCTCCAACTCCTCTTCTTCTGCCCATACATGCTCAACAGTGAAGGACTCAACAATGGTCCCCTCTTGTGTCTCGCCAACATTCTCCTCCTCTTCCTCCTCATCCTCCTCCACCTCCACCTCCTCCGATATGCGCTGAGAAACAGACCTAAGGGTGCTTTGGCTATCAACAAGGGAATCTTCTTCCCCCGTCTCTTGTGACGAGCGCAAAGCTTCCGACTTCATGCTGACCAGAGAGTTTTTCAACAGGCCAAGCAGCGGGATGGTGAGGCTGATGATGGCGGCATCGCCACTGACCATCTGTGTTGACTCCTCAAAGTTACTCAGCACCTGACAGATATCAGACATCCACGTCCACTCCTCATTGTAGACTTGAGGAAGCTGACTGACCTGACTACCAGTTCTGGTGGAAGTTGACATCTGGCAGTCTACAATCGCTCGGCGCTGCTGGTAAACTCTGGATAACATGGTCAGTGTTGAATTCCACCTCGTGGGCACGTCGCACAACAGTCGGTGAGCGGGCAGTTGGAGGCGGCGCTGCGCTGCCCTGAGAGTGGCAGCATCTGTGCTGGACTTCCTGAAATGCGCACAGATGCGGCGCACCTTCGTGAGCAAATCAGACAGATTGGGGTATGTCTTGAGGAAACGCTGAACTATCAGATTTAACACATGGGCCAGGCATGGCACATGTGTCAGTCTGCCGAGTTGCAGAGCCGCCACCAGGTTACGGCCGTTGTCACACACAACCATGCCTGGCTTCAGGTTCAGCGGTGCCAGCCACAGATCAGTCTGCGCCGTGATGCCCTGTAATAGTTTTTGGGCGGTGTGCCTTTTATCGCCTAGGCTCAGCAGTTTGAGCACCGCCTGCTGTCGCTTAGCGACGGCACTGCTGCTGTGCCTAGAGCTACCGACTGATGGCGCCATGCCCACGGATGGTCGTTCGGAGGAGGAGGTGGAGGAGGGGTGGGAGAAGGAGGAGGCATAGTAGGCCTGAAACACCTGGACCGAGGTAGGCCCCGCAATCCTCGGCGTCGGCAGTATATGACCAGCCGCAGGGTCAGACTCGGTCCCAGCCTCCACCAAGTTAACCCAATGTGCCGTCAGCGATATATAGTGGCCCTGCCCGGCAGCACTCGTCCACGTGTCCGTGGTCAGGTGGACCTTGTCAGAAACGGCGTTGGTCAGGGCACGGATTATGTTGTCTGACACGTGCTGGTGCAGGGCTGGGACGGCACATCGGGAAAAGTAGTGGCGGCTGGGGACCGAATACCGAGGGGCGGCCGCCGCCATGAGGCTGCGAAAGGCCTCGGTCTCTACTAGCCTATAGGGCAGCATCTCCAGGCTTAGCAATCTGGAGATGTGCACATTAAGGGCTTGGGCGTGCGGGTGGGTTGCACTATATTTGCGTTTCCGCTCCAGTGTCTGGGGTATGGAGAGCTGAACGCTGGTGGATGCTGTGGAGGATCGTGGAGGCGACGATGGGGTTTTTGTGGCAGGGTCCTGGGCAGGGGGCTGACTATCAGCTGACACAGGGGAAGGAGCAGTGGTGTGCACGGCCGGAGGTGAACGCGCTTGTTGCCACTGAGTGGGGTGTTTAGCATTCATATGCCTGCGCATACTGGTGGTAGTTAAGCTATTAGTGGTGGAACCCCTGCTGATCCTGGTTTGGCAAATGTGGCACACCACAGTCCGTCGGTCATCCGGTGTTTCCTTAAAGAACCTCCAGACTTCTGAAAATCTAGCCCTCGCTGCAGGAGCCCTCGCCACGGGAGCTTCACTAGTTGACACATTTGGCGCTGATGCACCAGCTCTGGCCCTGCCTCTCCGTCTGGCCCCACCACTGCCTCTTCCAACCTGTTCTGGTCGAGGACTCTCCTCCGTCTCAGAAGCACTGTGTTCACCCGGCCTCTCAACCCAGCTTGGGTCTGTCACCTCATCATCCTCCGATCCCTCAGTCTGCTCCCCCCTCGGACTTCCTGCCCTGACAACAACTTCACCACTGTCTGACAACCGTGTCTCCTCATCGTCAGACACCGCTTTACACACTTCTTCCAGTACGTCAACAAGGTCATCATTACCCACAGACTGCGACTGGTGGAAAACCTGGGCATCGGAAAATTGCTCATCAGCAACCGGACAAGTGGTTTGTGACTGTGGGAAGGGTCCAGAAAACAGTTCCTCAGAGTATGCCGGTTCAAATGGCAAATTTTGCTGGGAGGGGGCAGACTGGGGGGAAGGAGGCTGAGGTGCAGGAGCTGGAGGAGTGCCGATTTCGGTGACATGGGTGAACTGCGTGGAAGACTGACTGGTGGACAAATTGCTCGAAGCATTGTCGGCAATCCACGACATCACCTGTTCGCACTGTTCTGGCCTCAACAGTGCTCTACCACGAGTCCCAGTAACTTCAGACATGAACCTAGGGAGTGTAGCTCTGCGGCGTTCCCCTGCTCCCTCATAAGCAGGTGGTGTCTCACCCCTCCCAGGACCACGGCCTCTGACCCCTGCAGTAGTTGGACGCCCACGTCCCCGCCCTCGTCCTCTACCCCTAGCCCTCGGGTTAAACATTTTGAAAATGAGAGTTATAACTTTAATTTTTTTTTTAACTTTTTTTTGTGTTTTTTTTTTTTTTGTGTGTTTTTTAGTTTTTAAAACCAAACGATGCTATCCTATTGCTATGGCTATTTTCTTGCCAAGTATGAAAGCACACTGCTATGCCAGATGAGATGACACTGAGTTATTAAAAAAATAAACGTAAAATAAAAAAGGAAATGGCAGACTGTGCCTAATTGAAATCCAACCCCGGGCCCTAATAAATTTTCCCACTTCGGTCTTTGCGATGGATATGTGCGTCACTAAGCGCAAAACACAGTGGTCGCAAGTCTCACTCCAAATTGCTCACAATTTGCTAGTAGATGCACTGCAGCAACTACAGCCACCAGCAGATCAACCAGAAATCAAATATATATAACGCTACTGTAGGCGTAAGTAAGCCGTTTGGATTCTCCTATGGCTATTTTCTAGCCAAGTATTAAAGCACACTACTATGCCAGATGAGATGACGCTGAGTTATGAAAAAAATAAACGTAAAATAAAAAAGGAAATGGCAGACTGTGCCTAATTGAAATACAACCCCGGGCCCTAATAAATTTTCCCACTTCGGTCTTTGCGATGGATATGTGCGTCACTAAGCGCAAAACACAGTGGTCGCAAGTCTCACTCCAAATTGCTCACAATTTGCTAGTAGATGCACTGCAACAACTACAGCCACCAGCAGATCAACCAGAAATCAAATATATATAACGCTACTGTAGGCGTAAGTAAGCCGTTTGGATTCTCCTATGGCTATTTTCTAGCCAAGTATTAAAGCACACTACTATGCCAGATGAGATGACGCTGAGTTATGAAAAAAATAAACGTAAAATAAAAAAGGAAATGGCAGACTGTGCCAAATTGAAATACAACCCCGGCCCCTAATAAATTTTCCCACTTCGGTCTTTGCGATGGATATGTGCGTCACTAAGCGCAAAACACAGTGGTTGCAAGTCTCACTCCAAATTGCTCACAATTTGCTAGTAGATGCACTGCAACAACTACAGCCACCAGCAGATCAACCAGAAATCAAATATATATAACGCTACTGTAGGCGTAAGTAAGCCGTTTGGATTCTCCTATGGCTATTTTCTAGCCAAGTATTAAAGCACACTACTATGCAAGATGAGATGACACCGAGTTATTAAAAAAATAAACGTAAAATAAAAAGAAACTGGCAGACTGTGCCTAATTGAAATCAAACCCCTAATAAATTTTCCCACTTTGGTGTTTGAGGTGGATATGTGTGTCACTAAGAGCTAAACACAACGGTAGCAAGTCCCCCTGCTAATTCCTCACAATATGGTACTAGCTGCACTACTAGTGCCAGCAAGCCCAGCCACAAGCAAATAAAAAAAAAAAGTATAACGTTATTGTAGCCCTAAGAAGGGCTGTTGGGTTGTTGTAGAATCACTCCTGCCTAACAGTAAGCTAATAGAACACCCTAACGCTTTCCCTGACCAGCAGCAGCTCTCTCCCTAGCGGCATCCAGACAGAGAATGATCCGAGCAGCGCGGGCAGCGGCTAGTCTATCCCAGGGTCACCTGATCTGGCCAGCCAACTACTGCTATCGACGTGTAAGGGTACCACGTCATGCTGGGTGGAGTGCAGAATCTCCTGGCTTGTGATTGGCTCTGTTTCTGGCCGCCAAAAAGCAAAACGGCGGGAGCTGCCATTTTCTCGAGCGGGCGAAATACTCGTCCGAGCAACGAGCAGTTACGAGTACGCTAATGCTCGATCGAGCATCAAGCTCGGACGAGTATTTTCGCTCATCTCTAGTGTGGACGGCTAGAAGCTACATGCAGCATGGCTTCCGTGCCCGTGGATGTAAGTACATGGTTTTTTTTTTTTAACCCACCCCATCCTGGGCCACCCAAGGGTTCTTTTTATAAACTCAGACAACCCCTTTAATGCTGCTGTTCATGAAAGAATTAGGGAATATTGGTGGATGTTCAGTTGTTGGGGATGTATTAGATTAGTGTGTGACATAGTATTTATTAGGGGGGCACTGTGCTGTGTAAGTTGTGTAAGTAGTGAGTTGTATGCCCAGCTCACTGCCTACCAACCTGGCACGTGATGTGGAGTATGTGCAGATAGCAGTGAGAAGGGGGAGGACTCTTCTCCTTGATGAATATGCCCCGAGGATCCAGGGATCCCCCGACACTCATGAAGGGATTTAGAAGTTGGTATACTTATTTTATGTTGGGCTTGTTATCTGCCAAAGATGGTGCCAAAAAACTCAAAATATAGGAAAAGCTGTGCCCTAATTGAGCAACAAAATATGAAGAAATTTTATAAGAGGAAAACTGAGGTTTTTCTGGTGCTAACACTGTAAATTTGTTGGAATACATATGGAAAAACCTGGGATTGCCAGACACAGAGCAGGCACAAAACCGTTAATTTATGTGCCAATTAGATTGGACTGCACTATAGGCACAGCTATGGAGGATATCGTTTCTACTGTTACGTACCACTTTTTCACCAAAATGGATTAAGATAAAATAAGAAATCTTCTTTAAACATAATCGTGCTGCTGAATAAGAAGCCTTTTTTGTTACTGCAGCATGTTGTAGGATCTGAGCTGACTATTACATAGTGTTGTATTTGCCAGAAGCTAAGGAGAAGGAGAAGTTGAGCAGATTTTACATTGTATTCTGTCTACCACCAGTAGGTTGAAGTTAGAGGCAAATGTTTTACTGTACATGTTAATTGTCAAGTTAAACGGACTGTGAATGCCTTGGCTTGCCGTATTTACTAGATTCAAAATGAAAATCTTAATACATTTTCCCCATGGTGTCTTCTTAATGATAAGAATCTCATCTTTCAGATCACATCAGGCTGCGGGTTCTGGCTACAGAATCAGAGTTAAAGTCAGTTAAAGACATAGGGGCACATTTACTTAGCTGTCCACGTTGCGATCCCCGATCCGGAATGTCCGACGAACATGGATTGTGCCACAATTCACTAAGAGCGTGCGCCCGATATCCTGCATGTGTCACTCCCCGCTCAGGTCCGCCGGAGTTCACCTTCTTCTTCCTGGTGCATGTAAATGCTTCATCTTGCAACACAATTTTAAAGTTAAATCCTGCGTTTTGTCTGAATCCGTCAGATCATCCCATGGCCCGCCCCAAAAATTTGTGTCGCATGAAAGCCAGCCCGATTGCGACAAAATCCGATTGCATGCTACACTATGCCCTTCTAAATCCCCGTCCTGGCGGCGTGATCCCTGTAAAGTCGGAAAACACGGCGGAAATGCGGCCGCGGGACCCTTAATAAATAAGCCCCATAGTTTTAAATGCAAGGTGCAGATAAAAATCCAGTACTGGCTTATTTAACTGCCAAATATTTTAGCTTTAAAATAACACTAAATCATGTTTATAGGTACTATAGAACCAAAGAAAGAGGCGTCTGAAGTGATACACCCCCTGCAGCCTCTAAACTGGACACAGCTTAGGTAGAAATGATGCTTCTCTTCTCCGCAATGTGGCGCTCCTCTTGCAGTCGTGGGCGACTGGGTAAGTCTGCAGATTGCTAAATATGGTCTTCCTGTCCTTCTTCTTTTTCTCTCTGGTGGCGGATTGGAAATGTGCGCTTAGGGAAGATCTGATGTAGGGTATGAGCTTTATACATCCTTCATCTGGATGGGCTGGGGCTTTTTGTATGTACGTAGGTATTTATGCTGTTACTTTTGTATATGTAAAAAAAATTACAAAATGTTAATAAAAATTACATGATTCAAAAAAAATATGATTCTCTACTAACTTTCACATGGCTTTGAAGTCACATTTTTTATGGGTGAGATTTGACATAAAATATTTCATACCTTACCTGAGGGTGATAGTAGTTTAATGGGGTGAAGTCCATTGACAGGTTTCCTTTAAGCTTGGCTATATCTGTATTAATGTGTCCAACTCCTCCTGCTCTATAACATGCTGCCTGTCTATAGGATACTTTGCACAATCTGTTCAACTCCTTGTGCTCTATAACACACTGGGGCTCATTTACTAAGGGTCCGCAGATCGCACAAAATCTGAACCCGCATTTAAAGGGGTATTGTGTAGCACGCAATCAGATTTTGCCGCAATTGTGCTGGCTTTCATCAACACAAATCAGGGGTGGGGGGGCTGCGGGCCATCGGACGATCGGACGGATTTAGACAAACCGCAGGATTTAACTTAAAAATTGTGTCGCAAGCCATGCACTTACATGCACTGGGAGGAAGATGGTGAACTCAGGCAGATCTGATCAGGGAAGCGACACATTCAGCAAGTCAGGCGCACGATGTAAGTGAATTGCGGCACCGTGCATTGTTGTCGGACAATGCACTTTCAGGATCTCCTGCGGACGGGGTAAGTAAATGTGTCCCAGTGCCTGTGAAAGGAAACTTTATATACTGTATACAGACAGTCCCCGGGTTACATACAAGATAGGGTCTGTAGGTTTGTTCTTAAGTTGAATTTGTATGTAAGTCGGAACTGTATATTTTATCATTGTAATCCCAGCCAGAACTTTTTTGGTCTCTGTGACAATTGGATTTTAAAAATGTTGGGTTGTCATAAGAATCAGGATCAACACTAAAGCTTCATTACAGACACCTGTGATAACTGTTACAGCTGATTATTGTAGTCTAGGACTAAAGCACAATAAATTACCAATATCCAGAGGTCTGTTTGTAACTAGGAGTCATATGTAAGCTGAGTGTTCTTAAGTAGGGGACCGCCTGTATATGTTTTATATATGGTACATATCTCCTCAACTATTACTGCTGCAGAACATAATGCCTGCATATAAGATGCACAGTCAAGGGGCATGGCTGGACCTCAGGGAAGATGGCCGCACATTTTGGGAGCTCTGCCACCCCGGTGCCTGATTTAACCCAAAAGAGAGGAGCTACCCTGGCCCCCAAACCCAGAAAGACCCCTGGAAGGGGAGTGAAGACCCCTGGTCCAAAACCAGCTGCATCAGGAGGGAATACGGCACTTACTCGGTACCTCCGCTCCGTTCCCGCCACTGAACCACCGGCGGGGCCTGCGCCCAGTAGCAGGATGCCAGCGAAAATGGCGCCATCAGCTTCTCCAGTAACCAGGCTGTCGCCCACAGCTCCTGCAGGCAAACACAGCTCCCCGGACACTACCGTGCCGTCGCCACAGGTACGAGGCCATACGGACGCCTCCCCGTACCATGCGGTCTCCGGTCGCCATTGTGGTGCCCCTGCGCCACAAATACAGCAGGACTCCACTCGGGCGCAGCAGTGCCAAATTTCTGGCGCATCGACTCAGGAGCCACAGCAGTGTTCTCCCAGGAAGCAGCATGAAGGTGAGCTACCTTCCCAAGTTGCCCATCTCCCGCCTACCAAGGACAGCTCGGCCCTCACGGCATCAGACCAGGAGGACTTTCAAACAAAGGCGCCGCCTCTCAGATCTCCTACTATCAACCAGGGGTGTTTACACCCGGAATCCCGTACGTCCCGCTATCACAGTCATTTGGAGATGACATTAGTGCTATGGCACGTTATGCGCCACCCTCACCAGAATGGGAGTCCCCACCCAAGCAACAATTCACCGCTTCTACTGTGGATAGGAGAACACCAGTCCCTGACTTAAGCTGGCACACTCACTTGCAGAATCTGCCCACTAAAGAGGACTTTAAATGTCTGATTGTGGATGTTAAAGAAACTTTCAAAACCAAATTCTCGGAGATGAGGCGCGATATCCAGTCTATGACCCTGAAAATTGGCAACCTGGAAGCCGAAAAAATACGAAAACGCCAAGTCTCACACACGCAACAAGTCCTGTGTACTCCTCTGTGATACAAGATATGGCCTGACATCTGGAAGACTTGGATAATAAGGGCAGACGCAACAATATTTGGGTGAGGGGCATCCCCGAAGTGGAGGGTAAGGAGGATGTCCGTTCTACTCTTCAAGCTTTGTTTTCTGCATTGTTGGATGAGCCGGAGACACAAGTCAAGCTTGACAGGGAGCACTGAGCACTGAGGCCTAAATCGTTGGGGGCGAACCCGAGAGATATCATCTGCTGTGTTCATGACTTCGAGTTAAAAGAGTGGATTATGTCCCTGGCAAGGAGGAGGAGAGACTTCACCTTTAACAGCGCAGAGGTGCAGCTTTACCAGGACTTGTCAGGAATTACGCTGCAGAAGAGAAGGATGATGACACCTTTGCTACGTGAACACGGGATTTCCTACCGTTGGAACTTTCCATTTGCTCTGTCAGCTACCAAAGACGGAGTAACGACCACACTATCCGCGAGTGCGGATCTACGGGAATTCTGCAAAGTCTGGGATATCCCGATTCCGGAGATGGATGACTGGGACCTTCTCCCTCCACTGATGTATCAGAGGCAAGAGGGAAGCCAGCCCCAGCAGAAGCGACGAAGACCGAGAAATAGAACCTTCTCTAGGGACTCGTGTGATTGAGGGCGACTGACCGCCCTGCTACATATCCTTTGAAGTTAATTTCTTTAGCCATGTTGGTCCGGTGGGGTGGGGGGTTTTCTTATATCTGGGTGTACCTCTGGGGTACTTCCTCTCTTAGTTTGTTAACCACATACGTGCACTACGGCACTGGGGTGCTTCTCCCAGTGTGATGTCTTATTGTAATCTGTTGTTTAATCTTTTTCTTAAGCGGTTATCGACTTGTTTATTACAAGGTTTATAGTCTTTTAAAGGCTTCTGTTGCCACAACACCCTCGGTAAGTAGGTCTTGCTCAGACCTTTTCCTCCTAACCCCTAGGTGGTGAAGGATTCTGGACCAGACAAGGGGGTAGTTTAGGGGTAGATCGGCTGATTAGGCCTACACTGGAGACAGGAGGTTTCTCCTCTCTCTAGTTATAGATTGATTATTCTATTTTCTTCTGTCCCTTTTCCCTCTCCCCTTCTTTTTTTTTCTCGGATTCGTTCTATTTTATTTGTTTCCCCTTTCCTGTTGTTTCGGATCGAGTGTTTGTCTTCCTAGGTGTCTGTTGTGTCTGTGTTTGTGTCTTTTTTGTCTCCCTGTTGCCCTAGGGTGCTGTGCACACGGGACTCCACTCTCTGCACTTAAGGAGGTGTAGCGGTAGCAGTGTCCGTCAGAAACCGTTCTAAGGTAAAACCCGCTTAGGGTGCATCAGCCGCACCATATCCACGCTCTAACTGTTTAGCTTATCATGGTTCAGTTTTTGACTTTGAATGTGAAGGGGCTCAATTCAGCCCGTAAGCGCCGCCTAGCGCTCAATGAGCTGAAAAGGTCTAGAGCTGATGTAGTTTTCCTGCAGGAAACGCACTTTGACACCACAGGGAACCTAAACTTTGCGAGGCACCTATATCCCGTCTCCTATATGGCCTCCACAGACAATAAAAAAGCGGGAGTAGCGATCTTATTCTCTACTTCCTGCCCCATTGTCCCGGAATCGGTGATCTCGGATCCCAACGGGCGATATATTATCATTCAGGGTAAAATGTTTGGGTCGCCAATTCTCTTATGCAATTTGTATGCCCCTAATAAGTCTCAGGTTCGGTTTATCACCAAAGTTCTGAACAAATTCCGCCCCGCACACCCGGATCGATTACTGGTTTGGAGATATACAAATATTGCGGCTGATGCAATCTGCAGAGGTGGGGGATATTTCATGGTCAGATCATGCGCCTGTCCATCTGGCACTCAAGGAGGATTTTTCCTCAGTCAGGGCTTGTCATTGGCGCTTAAATGAGTCCCTTCTTAAAAAACCCTTAATTAAGGAAGAGTTTACTGCAGCTTTGAAAGAGTACTTGCAATTCAATGAGGAATCTATACCCTCCATCCCTATGATATGGGAGGCTCACAAGGCAGTCTTTAGGGGACACTGTATGGAGCAAGGGGCCAGACTCAAAAAGAACAGGTTGCACCTGGAAGGTGAACTGCGAAAAGAGATAGGCAAACAAGAGGCAGCACTCCTGGCTAAGCCCACTAGAAGTCGCTTACGCCGGCTGACAGAGACGAGGGAGCAGCTCTGGGAAATCCAAACCCAAGCGGTAGAGAAGCTACTTGTGTTTACTAGACAAAAGTATTATGAGCAGGCCAATAAACCACACTCCCTGTTGGCGAGACAGTTGAGGGAAAAAAGAGATCATCAGGTACCCCATGTCATACGGGACGCGGCTGGGGGTTTACTACATGACCCAAGGGCTATAGCATCCCGCTTCCACGATTTTTACGCCAAATTGTACTCCCTACCAGACACCTTGCCCCGAGATGAAAATCACGGGAAAGCAGCTATGGTGGATTTTTTAGATTCCTGCTCCCTTTCAGGGTTGCCCCGGGAGGCTATTAAGGCTCTCAACTCAGAATTAACATCAGATGAGATAGGAGAGGTAATAAAGGAAATGCCTAATGGGAAGTCCCCTGGTCTGGATGGACTCACATACTTATACTATCAGACCTTCTTTGATGTGTTGTTGCCCCGAATGATGAAGCTATTGAATACCTTTCTTAAAGGTGAACCCCTGCCTGAGACCCTCACCCACTCGTATATTACCCTCATCCCTAAGCCGGGGAAGGATGCGACTGAGTGTGCTAACTATAGGCCAATAGCACTTTTGAACACGGATCTTAAAATTTTTACGAAATTACTGGCTAACCGTCTGATCCAGTGGATCCCCCATTTGATCCATAAAGATCAGGTGGGATTCGTCCCTGGTCGGCAAGGGGGTGACAACACAAGAAGAACGATTGATCTTATTGATTTGGTTAACAAACGGGTGATCAAGGATTAGTTTTGAGCCTGGACGCTGAGAAGGCGTTTGATCGCCTCAGTTGGCCCTTTATGTTCCAGGTTCTAGAACAAATAGGCATACGCGGCCCCTTTCTCCAGGCTTTGAAAGGGCTGTACTCAAACCCCACAGCTCAAATTAAGCTCCCGCACACATCTTCCCCACCTCTGCAGATCCGCAACGGTATCCAATAGGGCTGCCCGTTATCCCCTCTTCTGTTTATACTGTGCATAGAGCCCCTAGCCTCTATCATCAGGCAAGATCCCAATATACACGGCATTGCGCTTCGAGATAAAGAATTTAAATTGTTGCTATTTGCAGATGATATCTTGCTTACCATAACCCAACCCCTCATTTCCCTGCCCAATTTGCAAGCTTGGTTACTACAGTATGGGCGTTTATCCGGTTATAAGGTCAACACCTCCAAGACGGAGGCTCTGCCGCTTAATCTACCGCAACACCTAGTGGACAGCCTTAAATTGACCTTTAAATATAACTGGAAAACAGATGCCATCAAATGCCTGGGGATACTATTGACCCATTCCTATGGCTCCCTTTACACGCAGAACTTCCCCGGTCTTTTCCGAGAGATAAGAACCCTGCTGGATAAGTGGAACCCCCTCCCCCTGTCTCTTTTTGGTAGGATAGCTGCGGTCAAAATGACCATCTTGCCCAAGCTGCTTTATGGTTTCGAGACACTACCGGTATAGATCCCGTTGAGCATCCTGCGATCTCTACAGACAATGATTTTGCACTTTATCTGGGCCAAAAAGAGACAGAGGATTTCCAAATCAGTTTTGCTTTCCATAAATCCAGAGGAGGCTTGTCAGTCCCAGACATAATTAAGTATTATTGGGCGACCCACCTGAGACAAATTCCGGCTTGGTCCACTTTGTGGGCTTTCTCCAAATGGATGGAGATTGAAAAATTGTGGTTAGCCCCCTTTCATCCCAACTCCTACCTCTGGTCCAAGAAACCGCCCCGACACCTAGCTCTTTGCTAGGTCCCATTGCCTTCACAATCAGAGTCTGGAAAGCTTGTATGAACAAATTCCCTTTGGTGTCACAGTGTTCCCCAATGCAGTCCTTTTTACATACTCCTTCTTTGCAATGCCCAGGGGGTGCACAGGATTCCAAGCCCTGGCATGAGAAGGGTCTATTCAGATTTGCAGATATTGTGGACTACCGAGATAGGAAGGTTTTACCCTTTGAGAACTTGCGAGATAAGTTCAATCTTCCGCCCTCCACCAACTTATATTACATGCGGGTTAGGCACTTGTTGCAATCCCTGGAGAGCACTGAAACGGTCTAGATACCCACGGTATTTGAGCACATTTGTAAAAACGCTACCCACAGGGCTGGTCTCATTTCAGACATTTACATGGTGTTATTGCACCCAGATCCAGAAGAAGTGATCACACATCCATACATGACCAAGTGGGAGGCCATAGTGGGGGAGACGATAACGCAGGAGACTTGGCAGTTGATTTGGCGGAGGGTTGCAGAGACGTCTCATTGTGCCACGTACAAGGAGAATCAGTATAAGCTAATGATGCAGTGGTACCATACACCCTCCTTGCTACATAGACTGTTTCCGGACACACCCGATATTTGCTGGCGCTGTGGTCTCACCGGCGGGACCCTCCAGCACATTTTCTGGAGCTGCCCATTCATACAGCCCTTCTGGCAAGAGGTGAAGACCCTTATTCAAGCAATCACAGCAGTAGATGTCCCACTTTCCCCTCTATTTTACCTACTGAATGTTTCCCCCCAGCCCCTGGCCAAGACAACCACAAAGATGTGCCTACACATTCTGACTGCAGCCAGATGCCTGATATCGCAGTTCTGGAAGAGGCAGGCTCCCCCTTCCCGCCTTGACCTCCTCTCCAGAGTGAGAAGTATCCGCACTATGGAGTCCCTAACTGCCTCCCTGGATAATCGCATTTTGGCCTTTGATAAGGTGTGGGAACAGTGGGATCGCTTCTGGACGGAGGAGCTGGGGCGCGGGGAGGAGTGAAGTGGGCGCCCAACTGTTAGGGGAGGTTCTGTCTCGAGATTTATATGTTGTCTTTTGTTCTTGTGGGTATGACTGAGGTCCCTGTGTCTCTTCTACTGGTTCTTTTTTCCTTTCTTGTTTATTAGGACTTTTGCTAGGAAGGTGCTAGCATATAAGCGGATATGTCTGATTGCAAACCTTAGCTATGTGGCCAACAACTTTAGACACCATGGGGGTCAATTACTAAGGGCTCGATTCGCGTTTTCCCGACGTGTTACCCGAATATTTCCGATTTGCGCCGATTGTACCTGAATTGCCCCGGGATTTTGGCGCACGCGATCGGATTGTGGCGTATCGGCGCTGGCATGCACGCGACGGAAATCGGGGGGCGTGGCCGAACGAAAACCCGACGTATTCGGAAAAACCGCCGCATTTAAAAACCGAAAATGTGGCGCTTGGGAAGCGCTTACCTTCACCTGGTCCAGCTCGGTGTATTTCGTCGCGTTCAGATGATTTTCAGCGCAGCAGCGCCACCTGGTGGACGTGGAGGAACTACCTTCATAAATCCCGTCCGGCCCCGAATCCTGTTCAGAGAATGCGCCGCTGGATCGCGAATGGGCCGGGTAAGTAGATCTGCCCCCATATGTGGTTTTCGGTTGCATATTTTCAGGTCTCAGCCCTGTTTACATTTTATATTGTACGGTCATATACCGGAGAATCACTGTATAATTACTATGTTTGATGAAGGGTTAACCCCTAGTTAAAGAAGCAGATTGTTGCAAGCTTGTATTCTCAGACCCGACAAATCCTGTCTTTCTTTATTTGTCTATATTGTTAAAAAAAAAAATCTTTTACTGCCTGTTTATTTGTCATCACATTGTTTGTTAAACTTTTAATAAAAATACAATTATATAAAAAAAAAAGATGCATAGTCTGCTCACCTCCCTGTGCTCTATAACACTCTGCCTGCAGACAGGAAACTAGAAACTTTTCATTCCTTATGATACTGTATGTATCAATACCATAACAAATATAAACAGCTATATAATGATACATGTACTAGTAACAATAACCTTCTATAACAGTAGCAGAATAGTGCAATCTCGCTTTCCAAAACTTTTTATTGATAGCAAAATAGTTTCCAAAATTTACATATAAAAACATTATTTTAATTCTGTGGTATTTCATACTTTGGAGGTTATGGGTTCAGATTGTGATTGTTAGGCCTATCCTGTATCTTCCTTGCTTATTCTCATATTCCTTTAATTGACATCTACACGGATTATAGGAGCTTTTTATTCCTACTGTTATTGGTGCTATGAGAGATTAGCATACAAATGTGAGAATGTACCAGCTGTCAGGTGGCAGATGTACTGGCAGTCCGGCCATGGCAGGAAGGAGAAGTCCAAAGGCGATGGAATTTGCTGATTCTGAGACAGGGAGTTTGGAACAGGTAGTTACGTTTGGCTTTTAGCTTTCACATTCTATGTCAATGATTGTAATTTTTTATCTAGGAATAAAGAATATTCAACATATAGGAGCACAGTTTATCATACTGAAAAATTGGGGTGCCTTTTATACCGGAATATGCTTTTAGTTATATACCAAGAAGAAAGGCTTTCAATACAATATATGTCACAGGGAAATTACATTTGTAGAAACTCCCCATGCTCATCCTCCATAGACAAATCTCACATCATGGAAAACTGCAGAGAAAAGTTTATTGTCAGCCACAAGAAATTTGACTTCCCTGAGGCTACTCTGCTGCTTCTCCACATCTTGCTGCCTGTAAGATATAAGTCAGCTGTAAATAATAAAACAAAAACATATAATACAAATTCCCCAAATCCTTTAGTTTAATAACTAAAAAAAAGCCGATATAACATTTCCATATGATGACTTGTACAACCCCTGAGTTCTACATTGTCTTAATGAGGTACTGATTTTGGTGACTTCAGACTTTAAAGGAAATCTACCACCAGGATCAAGCACACTTACATGCTGGTGCCCCCCCCCCCATTCCTTCCCGCATCCCTGGCAGGATCCGCTCTTCTTTTAGCTTCTTATGCCCTGATTTTGAACAAAATTCTTGACTATTTGTATAGTTTTAAGCCTTTATTTGTAAAAAAACAAGGATATAAGAAGGTAAAAGAATAGTGGATTCAGAAAAAAACAATTGTGCTTGAAATGCAATTCAGTTGCATTGTGTGAATATGGACTTCTAGCATACGGTAGGACCTCTTATCAAAATCAATTTCTGCCTCCACCAACTGTCCCTAATAGAGTTTCCTTTCACCTCTCCCTTATATTGTGTTTCCGTCATCTCACCCTAATATTGTTTCCCCTCTCATCTTCCCTTCATATTGTGGCCCCTTCCATCTCAACTTCATATTGTGGTCCATCTAATCCCCCCTAAATATTGTGGCCCCCCTCATATTGTGACCCGTCTCTTGTATCCCCCTTAAAATGTGGGCCCTAATATTGGGGCCTCTCATCTCCCACCACACTGTGTCCCCTCCCATCACCCCATTATATTGTACCCCCTCTTATCACCCCATCATATTGTAGCCCCTTTTATACCCCTCAAATTTTTGCCCCTCTTATACTTCCTTCATATTATAGCCTCTCATCTCCTGCTCATTTTGTTGCATCGTATTGTCTCGTTCTAATTGTGCCCCCCTCTTATATCCCCCTCATCTCCCTCTCAAATGGAGGCCCCTTCATCTCTCCCTTATATTGTGGCCCCTCACATCTCTTCATATTGTTGCCCCTCACCTCTCTTCATAATGTGGCATCTTATACCTCCCTTAAATTGAGGCCCCTCATCCCTTCCTCATATTGTAAGCTTCCCATATCCTAATATTGCAGCCCATCATCTCACCTTCATATTGTGGCCCCACATCTCCCCTCATCCTGTATGTCCCTATCATCTCACCAATTATGTAATGTGGTAATTTGATACCCCATACTCCCTCTATATCTCATTTGTGGCCACCTTCCCCCCATATTGTGGCCCCCTCCCTACTCCCCATATTGTGCCCCTCCCCACTCCCCATTATGTGACCCCTCATCTTCCTCTCACCTTCTGCCCCCTTATATTATGCTACCCTCCTCCATCCCCCATCCAGTGGGCCTTCATCATGTGGTAGAACCCATTTCTCTTCCTATGCATATTTTTTTTTTAATTATATAAACACCACATACTCACCTTTCTCTGTCCCATAGCAGCTCTCATCTTCCTTTGTTGCTGCTTTCTGTGTGCAGTGATGCTCGGAGATGTCATATTGCATCTGTCGGCCTCTCCACACAGCTAAAGCAGTAGAAGAGTAATGTTTCAGAGAGCTGAAGACCCAGACCAGCAGGGGAAGGGAGCAGAGCCAAAATGTGCCAGAGCCTTCCTGTGTTTTTACTGGCACACCAGTGGGCTAGTCCGACCCAGCGTACTATCTTTAGATAGGAAAGTATGTATGATCTGCCCCTGCTCTATAAAACACTGAATAAAGATGGGGCAGATATTAAATTATATAATTATGCTTAGCTCCTCCTTCCCTATAGCATCCAGTTTGCATAGATGGTATAATATGATTGTCACGGGTGCCTCTGCGACCCCCCTCCCGGATTGCAGGTGCACCTGTGCCGCGCTTCATGGCTGCCCCGGTCCCCCGGCTTCTTACTTACCCAATCCCATTCCCACACCGACTCCGGCAGCACGGCGCCCGTCCATGCCTCCTTTGGTAAATTTAAAGGGCCAGCGCACCACTAATTGGTGCTGCCCATTTTCACTAAACTATTTAAACCTGCCTCTTCCTGTGTCTCTTGCCAGATCTTTGTGCCTCACAGCCTGAGAGAAAGCTATTCTGCTATTTGCCTGCGAATCCTGCGTTCCTGTGTCTTCTGTGTTCCTATGTCTCCTACGTTCCTGAGTCTCCTGCGTTCCGGAGTCCCTCCGTGTTCCAGTGTTACCTGAGCTCCTCCGTGTTCCCGTGTACCCGTGTCCTGTGTGCTGTGGTCCCGTACCCTTCTGCTTGGACCTCCTGTTGCTGACCCCGGACCGGACTCTGACGTTGCATCTCTGCCGCCTGCCCTGACCTTCTGCCTGGACTTTGACCACCAGATTGTCTGCCGTCACTGTACTACAACCTTGGCCACCACTGCAGACAAGTCACGCCTGAGGAACGACCTGGTGGCACCACGCCGCAGCTTGTCTAACCCGCCTTGCAGCGGGCTCTGGTGATAACCGGGTACCACTTAGACTCCGGTCCCAGGTAATGGCTTGTGTCATTGTCTGCAGTGGTCCAGAGGATCCACACCTGCAAGCCTGACAATGATATCTGTTCTGGATCTCCTGATCTATAACCTGCTGCCCACAGAAAGGATGCAATGTACAATCTACATGACTGCTCCTGCTATTTAATATGCTGTATGCACATACATGTGTATGGACACTTTGTTTATTCTGCTCCTCTACTCCTGCTCTGTAACACACAGCCAGCAGAGAAAACACTGAGCAAAATTTGTTGCAAATTTAAACTATGTATTTTTCAAACCCTGCATAGAGTGGTAATAAATTCATCATATGGTGACATGAAGCATACAGGGGTACATGGAGTGGCTACGGTTTCATAGTACAGATGGTCTCCGACTTACAGATGACCCCTAGTTACAGACCTGGAGGTTGGTAATTTACTGTACTTTAGACCTGGGCTACTATGATCAGCTGTAGCAGTTATGAAATATGTCTGCAATCCAGCTTTATTCTTAATCCTGGTTCTACTGAGAACCCAACATTTTTAAAATTAAATTGTCATAGAGACCAAAAGAACTTTGGCTGGGGTTACAGTTATAAAATATGCAGTCCCAACCAATTATGATAGGTTATGTAGGTTTCTTCTTAAGTTGAATTTGTATGTAAGTAAGAACAGGAATATTTTGTAGATGTGATTCCAGACATTTTCTTTGTCCTTATGAAAATTGTTTTTTACAAATTTGGGGTTTTCATGTGGACAAGGATTAACGATACTGCTTCACTGCAGTCACCTTGTATTCTAGACCTAAGATTCAGTAAATTACCATATTAAGAAGTAATAATAATGTAAAAGATACCGGCCTATGATATTCATATGTATTAATGAGAGGCAGAGACTATGAAGGCCATAGTAACCACAAGGTTTCTGATCCAGAGTAGAAAATAAAGACAATGACCCGTTTGGTTGCTATACCAACAGCAACTTTACTTTTTCACTAGTTTTCATAAACAAGACCACTTGACTATAACCTCACAACTAACCTCTATCAAGATATTCACATGTCTCATTGTTAACTCATTGTTAACACAGCTCATTTTCACCTTTAGGACACAGCCCCATTTTTCAAATCTGCCATCTACCACGATATGCAGTTATAATTTTACAATGCTTTAACTTACCAAATTTAGTTTTAGACATTTTTACTGTTGTACATGTTGTACTTCATGTTAATGCTATATTTGGGTTGAAATGTTTTGCATTATTTTTATTTTTTTTTAAAGAAAATTTCGTAAAAATGTTTTGAAAAATGTGTGCTCCTCATACTGTTAGTCCAACCACCCAAATTGGTTGTTAACAATATGTTAACATATGTTACATATATTACTTTATTTTATTAGGACATTAGGAGGCTTACAGGACAATTCATTTTTAGAAGGGTTTTCAAAGTTCTGAATAGCAATAGAAAATGAATCCATCGTGTAAATCCAGGGATAGTTAAAACCTTGTCTTTTTTGTAAATGCATAATCCTTTTCGTTAAAAAAAAGCTTGCGTCATGTCAATAGCTTGTAACAGGGTAGTTGTTGTAGCCTGGCTAGGCCAACGTGTTTCTAGTGTTTCCGTGAGTAAGAGTGTCGGATGACACTGGAAACGCATGGGCCTAGCCAGGGCACCTGGCCCATGATGGAACCGTGACGCGTGTCAATCAGTGGCATCGGGTGAGCTACAATTTTTTTCTATATTTTTCAAAGTTCTATTTATTAGAAACTTCCTATAAATCACCCCATTTTATAACTACAAACCTCAAACTATTCAAAACAGCCTTTGGAAAGCTTGTTAACCCTATAAGCATCTCACAAGAATTAAAACAAAATGGAGATTCTATTTGGAATTTTTTCATTTTAAAATGATTATTTAGCCCTAACATTCACACGTTCATGCAGGATAAAATGAGAAAACACATGTCAGATTTTGTTTTGCAGTTTCTTACAAGGAGAGCATGTGACTATAAACTACTTGAGAGGCCCACAGCAGGAAAGAGAAATAAAGGAGCCCCATTGAGCTTTTTTTGGAGGGCAAATTTGATGATGTTGTTTTCAGGTGCCATTGCAGATTTGAAGAAATCATAAGGTACCAGAACGGTGAACCACCCCCTCACACACACATTATCCTAATTTGGAAACTATACAACGCAGGAAAATTTATCAAGGATTTTATTGAACTTTTTACCACCACAGATGTTTTATTGAAAGCATTTACATTGGCTCACATACGCAAAAATCTTTACACAAATCTTTACGTGGTTATGACGATATCCCACTTAAATTAATTTTTTATGTTTTATTAGTTCTACAGAATTAAAACTCATTTGGAGAGAAAAATGTTTTCTAAGAGTCATAGCATTTTAAATTTTTTGTTTAATGATTTCATGGGTGGTCCCGTGACCCATATCGTGGGTTGCGGGCTCACCTGTCTCCCTCTGCCCCCACTAGCGCATCAATAGCACGTCTCACCTCTCCTGGCTCCTGCTACCACTTTCTCCACCGTGCGTGCACGGTTCCGACTCCTAGTATTAAAGGGCCAGCTCGCCTTTAATTGGCGCTGGCCATTTTTAGGAAATGTATATAAGTCTGCCTCCTCCTGCGCACCTGCTGGATCTTCATGCCTCGTGCCTTAGGGAAAGCAGTGTTTGATGCCTTGTGCTATTTCTGTGATTTCCCATTGTGCCTCCGGTTCTGTTTCTGACTTTGCTCCTTTGTTGCCTCCCCTTACCTGTTGTTACGTCTCTGACTACGAGATTTCCTGCCGTTTCTGTAACTCAACCTTGGCTGCCACTGCGGACAAGTCCAACCTGCTTTGTGGCAGGCTCTGGTGAAAACCAGGTGCCACTCAGACTTCGGTCCCAGGTAGTGGCTTGTGTCATTGTCCGCAGTGGCTCAGAAGATCCACTACCTCTGAGCTGAGCCTGACAATTTTGCTGCTTTAAGGCTTACTTTTTGTGGGATGAATTGTAGTTTTTAATATTTTGATACATTTTTATGGTATTTTTTGTTTGGTTGGATGCCCAAAAATCATAATTTTTACTGTTTTTTATTTATTTTTTAAGGTGTTCCCCATCTGGGTTCAGCAATAATCATATTTTTTGTACAGGTTGTAAGGGATGTGGGAATACTTAATATATGTGGTTTGTATGGTGATTTTCAATTTTTATGTAGTTGCAAAGTTGTATATTATATGGGCCATTTAGCGGACTTTTATTGTGTTTGAAATTTTTTAAAGACATTTGATTTTATTGTATACTACACAGGCTTCTGAGACCATGCGATCACCATGACATCGGGGAACATCATGGTGTGCTGAGTACAAGCTCACCATGAAGTTCCCTATTGTAATGGTGCATTCACAGCTTAAAGGAAATCTCCCATCAAAATCCATCATGATAAACAAGGGATACTTAGGGCTCTTTCACATTGCTGTTGGTGCTTAGCTTAAGTTGTGCATCAGTTGCGTTTTGTCTCCGTTGTTTCTCTGTTTTCTTCCATTTTGTCTCTATGGCCACATAAAAAAATAGGTTCAACGTTCATTTAAAAACATCATATCTGTATTTTCTGTCTCATCAGTGAAATAAAACAGATTTTGAATCCGTTTTTTTTGCAGACCATAGACTTCTATTGCCTACTATGATCTGCATCAGTGAAAAAAGTAGGACATGTGTCATAATTGTTTTCCATAGACAGTGGATCAGTGAAAATACAAGCCAATGTGAAAAAACCCATAGCAATCAATGGCTAGTTAGGAATCCATGAAATTCGCTAAACCAAGGATATGAAAAACAACGTCAATGTGAAAGAGTCCATACTCAGAGATCCAGGCACTATGACTGTGTTAACCTTCTTACATTTGTTATCCATAGCCTCCTTTATTCTAAAACCCAGTTTTTGATTTGTATCAAATTATGCTAATAAGACTCTGGTTGGTGTTACCACAGGCTGTTAAACTATGCAAGGACACATCCCTCTCACACTCTGTGCTAAAACTTCCCCTGCTAAAGTGAGATCACATCAGCCATAGGGAGAGGGGAAGTGTTGAGGGAGCAGAGGGTAAGGGGTCACAGTGCAATAGCCCGTGAAGCTGCAGCATAGAGGGGCTCTGGTACAATCCCCAAGAGCCCTTCTATTTCATTAGCATAATATTAAAAGTTGATTTTACAAAAAAGCATGCAATGGGTAACAAATATAAGAGGATTATCAAGGTTATGGCACCTGGATTTAGTGTCCCTGGTTTTGATTGGAGATTTCCTTAAAATATGGCAAAGGTTTCCATGTTATTTAGTTACAACTTACACTCACCGGCCACTTTATTAGGTACACACTGCTAGTAACCGGTTGGACCCCCTTTTGCCTTCAGAACTGCCTCAATTCTTTGTGGCATAGATTCAACAAGGTGCTGGAAGCATTCCTCAGAAATTTTGGTCCATATTAACATGATGGCATCACACAGTTGCTGCAGATTTGTCGGCTGCACATCCATGATGCGAATCTCCCATTCCACCACATCCCAAAGATGCTCTATTGGATTGAGATCTGGTGACTGTGAAGGCCTTTTGAGTACAGTGAACTCATTGTCATGTTCAAGAAACCAGTCTGAGATGATTCCAGCTTTATGACATGGCGCATTATCCTGCTGAAGGTAGCCATCAGATGTTGGGTACATTGTGGTCATAAAGGGATGGACATGGTCAGCAACAATACTCAGGTAGGCTGTGGCGTTGCAATGATGCTCAATTGGTACCAAGGGGCCCAAAGAGTGCCAAGAAAATATTCCCCACAACATGACACCACCACCACCAGCCTGAACCGTTGATACAAGGCAGGATGGATCCATGCTTTCATGTTGTTGACGCCAAATTCTGACCCTACCATCCGAATGTCGCAGCAGAAATCGAGACTCATCAGGCCAGGCAACGTTTTTCCAATCTTCTACTGTCCAATTTCGATGAGCTTGTGCAAATTGTAACCTCAGTTTCCTGTTCTTAGCTGAAAGGAGTGGCACCCGGTGTGGTCTTCTGTTGCTGTAGCCCATCTGCCTCAAAGTTCGACGTACTGTGCGTTCAGAGATGCTCTTCTGCCTACCTTGGTTGTAACGGGTGGCGATTTGAGTCACTGTTGCCTTTCTATCAGCTCGAACCAGTCTGCCCATTCTCCTCTGACCTCTGGCATCAACAAGACATTTCTGCCCACAGACCTGCCGCTCACTGGATGTTTTTTCTTTTTCGGACCATTCTCTGTAAACCCTAGAGATGGTTGTGCGTGAAAATCCCAGTAAATCAGCAGTTTCTGAAATACTCAGACCAGCCCTTCTGGCACCAACAACCATGCCACCTTCAAAGGCACTCAAATCACCTTTCTTCCCCATACTTATGCTCGGTTTGAACTGCAGGAGATTGTCTTGACTATGTCTACATGCCTAAATGCACTGAGTTGCCGCCATGTGATTGGCCGATTAGAAATTAAGTGTTAACGAGCAGTTGGACAGGTGTACCTAATAAAGTGGCCGGTGAGTGTATATAAACAATATGTATATCAGAATCTAATTCCGAAGTTGTCCATCGCCTGGCTTTGCGATTTGGCTACATTACAGTTAATGCATCAAACTGCAATATCACACACATCCTGTGGGTCCTCATACAAATGAGAGAGAAAAAAAGTCTCTAACCTATCAAATTCAATTGGACTAGCACCTATCCTCAGTGTATAATGGCTTATGGAGTGATGGTGGGTGAAAGAGGGTCAGGTGTCATTCTCATTGAAGTTATGCCAATCACATAAGAATATATCAGTAGCAGAAATCTCCCTTCTTGTGATGGTTAAGGTGCGGCAACACGCATCACAAGCGCACAGGGGGCAGGCTTCGGCCCAATCACTTATGTGTTTCCCTATAAATGCATGCGATCGGTAACCAGCACTTGGGGTCCTGCATTTAAAAATGCAAAACCCTGGGTGCCGATTATAGATCAAATGCCTTTCCATGGAAAAGTATATGTGATTGGGCAGAGACCTGCTACCGGGTGCTATCATTTCATTTGTAAACTCACCGTTAGGGATTGCACCCTTAGGGTTCTGATCTTGTCATCATTGAGTATCCCAGCAGTTGGTCCCCCGTTGATCATATAGTCATTTTCTTATATTGTGGACAACATTCCAACGTGGTGAAACCCTTCTAAACGAGTTTTTTCTCAGCCCAGTTTTTGGGCTTAGCCCAATATCTTGTGTGGTTCCACTGAAAGTGTTCAAAGGGGGACATGTATCATATGATGTTGTAAAGTGCACCAGAGTATGATGTTCCCCCTTACCCTGGCACCAGACATTCAACCGGAGGCTGGAGTGCTGCACCATCTAGACACTTGTATGCCAGGTCTGACTTGGGGTCAAACTCCGCCATAGCCTTCCCACGGCCCTATCCCGCCCATTCGCCATGGAGGTGGCAAAATGGGGGAAATAGGCCATATGCCAGTAATTGCACTTATTTGAGGGCTATTAGGCCACACCACTGATAAATGGGCCTGTCAAGGAAATATTATTCTTGAATCTGTAAGATTTGTTGAACTATTGGGCACTTACAAACTTTGTTGAAATACATGGCATCCGATCTGACCTGCAGAATGTTCTGTGGTGACCTCAAAAGCCATGTGGTCACCTCTCCTCTGCACCTACCCCCACCCTTGCATCTAGGAATTTGGAAACAAAGAACTGTTTAAATATTCCTGGACTCTCCCCCTCATTAACACTTTGCCCAATCCTGAATGACCTTCTGGACTAATTAATAAATGGGAGGTTCTGAAATCTGAACCAAACTGAAAAGATATAAAACAATATGAAATCCAAGAATTGGTGTTCACATTTTGGGGGCTGCTTGACAAGTGGAGTGTGTTCCTTATTTCTCCCACCTCCAGGGGATCAGGATTTACATTAAGTTGTAAGTTTCTGTTATTTTTCCTTTTTATTTTATAACTGTTTTGCGGTGTTGTGTGTAATTTTATTTTGTAATTCTTTTGTTTTTAATATCTTTTTTTATGCACTGAACAACTTTTTGTATTAAAGCTTTTCACTTTAATTTTGGTCCCTGTATGCTCTGCGAACTCATAGCCTTGTGAAGTGTGGTTTAGCTGTGTTATTGCTAAAGTGCTGAGTGTGCATGTCTAGTGGTGTGACAAGGTGACTGCCTGAGAAGGAAGAGTTGATGTAGAGTGGGATACTTATTGGTCCCAGTATAAATGCAATAAGTGGTGGAAGCGGATCTGGTGCTGGATCTGTATGAGGTGTGACTTATGCTCAACTTGGGTCCTGAGAGAAAGCTGAGCGCAAGTTTGAGTAGGCTAAATTAACCCGTACAGTTGCACCCCATGTCACGTGACGAGGCGGCGGCGTCCTCGCTGTGACAGGGCCCCCTTAGTGTTTTGCATGCTAACTTGGTGCTTGTTACCGATTGAATGTGTTTCAGTGGAAACACATACTGGGGCGCATTTACTAAGGGTCGCACACTGCACTTTTATTGGATCTTGCATGTTCTTCATGGCTAAAGAATTGCACAGGTATTTAAGAAGTGTCTGCACTGCGATTATGGCGCATGTGACCCTTTTGTGGTGCAGCTGCGCTGGCTTCCATGCGACACAAATAGACGGGTGTGGCATCGGATGGTCCGACTGATTCAGACCGAGCACCATATTTAATTTGCAAATTGTGTTGCATGCCTAATTTAAATGTGCACCACAAAGAGATAGTGAACTCTGTCGGATCTGTGTGGGGAAGTGACACATTTATGATTTCAGGCGCACGATCTTAGTGAATCGCCACATGTAGCCGCACACAGAATTATAGACAGACAATGCACTTTCAGTGAACTCTCGTGACTTTGTAAATAAGCGTGCCCCACTGAGTCTTTTCTTGTTCTTAACGCAATTGTAATACAATGTGTGAACTCAGCCTCACATGGGTGTTCTGTAGTTGATATACCTTTAAAGGCCACCTGTCATCAGGTCTCTGTCACTATTTCTGTCACCACTACCTGTTGGAGCAGCTCACAAGGATCCATCCCAGCCTTTATCTAGTCAATTCATACATTAATCATTCTAAAATCATCTTTTCTTTATTATGTAAATGAGACTGGTAACATGGTCAGAGGCAGTGATGTCACCCCTGTTACCCTTCCCCCCTCCTCATGTCTGTGTGAAATGTATTGTAAAGCATTGCTGGTGTCTGTGCTTTATCTGCTGACAGACATCAGCTACACAAGTACCTGACATGTTCTGCAGTAACATGGCTGCTTGGAGCTGTTGTATCTCTCCTATACACACAGGTTGCAGGGGGCGTGGCCGCCAATACCAGGAAGCACATGGAGGAGCCACTACACCCATATACCTCACACCATTATACAGGCTGTCTGTCCAGTACTGGGGGTGTGGCTGTTCCTCCCACTCATGAATAAGCTGGACAGCTTGAATATGATAATGACTCAATGGACATCTCACAGCTCATTTGAATACAACTTTAGGACCTCATTGCTTAAGTTTACAGGCATGTAGAGGGACAATGAAGGGACAGAGGCAATGCTTTCTAATGGCAGTTTATAAAAATATATTTAGTTTAGGGGGTTAATTTGCCTGACGTGTTCTCTTTAACCTCTTCTTATAAGCATAAGATTACTGGGGCTCTGACACCGGGTGTCCCCATGATCAGCTTTCTAAAGAAAAAGCGTTACTCCCGTGTGCAGTGTTGAACATTCCTGTGCATGCCATGGAGTTAAGAGCTAGTCTGTAATTTCTTGATATAGCTAATGATTGGGGTGCTGGATGTCAGGCCCCAGAGTCAGATATTGAGAACACATCCTAAGGATATTTATTTATTTTGTATAATAATAACTATTATTATAGAAACACTTTTTAGCTCAAGTGATACAAACTATTCCAACCTATTGCAAATGTAAAAACATCACATAGGTGACTTTATCCCAAGATTCTTTTCCAAGTCTCCAATGCAGTTCACTGTGGAGCCATAAATAGGTTAATCCACAACCATATCTTCACGCAATATTATAAATCCTTTTGTGTTTTTCTGCAGCACAAAGTAAATATCAAGAAATAAATGGACCCCCCCCTCCCCCTCCATTGCAGCTGCTGCTGCTCCCTGTTATTAGTGATAAGCCACATTGTATTCTGGTGACACAATTAGTTTGATATGTAGCAGATCCAGAAAATTTAGCAAGAGAGTGAAGATAAAATGTTCCCACACAGTTCAGACACTTGGAACAAAGAAGAGATCCCATAGCAACGGTATAGTATGGAAGTGAGCGAATAAATGAAGTAATAAAGTGCCTCCCTATAAGTGGATGAGGAGCTGGGCAGTGCCAGTGCTGCATAGGGTGATAGTGGTGCAGAACTGGCTGGCATCACGCAGACACTGTGGTCTCTGCAGCAGTCAGGGTGCACAATGAATGCACTTGTTATCACAGACAGCACTGGCTAATCCATTAGACTTTTTTCTTGATTCCATGTAAGGCTTTCCTGTTTTAATTCAGCCTTCTACACTGGAGGAGCGGAGGATTGGCTAGGACTGAAATCTCCATTGGGTGGCAGTAACAGTATCTTTTTTGTGACTTGCAGTTGCAGCAGGCTGGAGAATGCATTCAATCAAATGAGGAGATCTTATTGAAACACTGGATTCATTTATGCATTGCAGTTTCTCCCCCTTTTTCTGTCTATCTCTGTCTCTCTATTACCTCCCTGCTTCCTCTCTTTATGGATGGTGGCTGTTCATCAAGTTGCATTATTCTATGCTCTCCCTCTTTATTGGAGATTAGCATCATTCTGGAGCTCACAGACAACTGATTTTGATTCCTTTTACCTCCTTCTTCGTCCTCATTTTGGAGCGCTAGGACCCAGGAGACACCCTTTCCAGCAGCAGGAGTTCTTGCACATAGCAGTACAGTGCAAGGAAAACCCCATTGGATCTGTTATTGCAGGATACTTGTGAAATATACATTCCCTGCTTCTTCTTCTTCTTCTTTTTTTCCTCCCCCTGGCTGCATCTTGAATATGGAGAGATCTTACATGTATAGTAGGGCTTTGCTCTGAAAGGCTGCAGGGACAGGGGAGGCTTTTATTCTCTTCTGTGGTTCTTTTTTATATCCTTTTGATTCACACCTGGATTGGATCTTGTACACTGAACGTAACTGGCTACTTTGAGAGCTGGAGCAAGCAAGGGTCTGCTAGATGGAATTATCCTATGTGGTGGGGAACTTGGCACTTGTGAATGGGGATCCTTTTGCTGCTTGCTAGCAGAAGAAAAAAATCCATCTCTATCTTTCTATCCACATATCAAGGGAATAAAAAAGGTGGATCTGCTGACTAAGCATTGTGATGACCAGCTATCACCTTGCTGATTGATTCCAACAGCAGAATATTTTGGAAGATCGTCCTGGGTAAGATGATTTTCCTTTCCAGAAAGCATGCAGTGGTCTAACTACTGAAACTTGGGTGCTGCTGAATGAGGGGACTCCCAGACTGCTGCTGCTACTGCAGAGGATTCCTATATAATAGAGATGAGTGGGAAATCTATAACTGCAGATAACATTTATGATGATGGTGGGTTATGCTATTAGGGCACCCTGCCTTGTTCTGCCATTTATTGTATGACTCTCTGTGTTGTGTGAAATCCCCGTCCATGTGAAGGGTTAATGCAGAATGGTTGGCAAGCAGTGGTAACCTGAATCAGATACTAGCCCAGATATAGAGCTTTTCTCCCAATGTATGGGATATGAAGAGTAGTGTCTGGTGCATTGATCACACAAGCTGCAGCAGCACCCTGCATGGTTACATATTTCCAGCCACTATCCAGGCACTGCTCCTTCTGTGCCATTTTATTATTTCCAGCAGGAGGTTAAATGACATAAAGTGCATTGGTATGGATTGGATTGCAATTATTTCTGCAGATTCTGCAAGAGAATAATATAGCTGCAAGCTGTAGGAGGGAAAATACAGCAGCACGGTGCATCAGAATATCTGGTCTATCACAGTCACTACAGCATTGCTGTCAGTTATTACACGTAGGTCCCATCAAAGCCAGTGTAGACTATATATGCAGCTAATATTGAGGTCAGGACATAGGAGATACTGTATATGCATTGGTCTGGTGCTAGGATCCTCATAGCTAGGGTGAAGCATGTGTTGAGTCTGGACTTCAGCTGGTAGACGTAGACATGAAAACAAAAGTTTTGACATAAGAGATCCCAAAAAACTCTGTGCCAAGAATAAGGAGGACTTGCACTTATTCTAATGGACCATGCCCCAAAAGTTCAGTCTCATGGGAACTCCATCCCTTGCTGCTTCATATTTGCTAAAGGTTAGATCTGCTAAGGGATATCCCTTGCATACACCAAGAATACTGAGAAGTAAGAAACTACCTACAGGAAAGATTATAGAAATAACTTGGAGTTCTCCTGTCACCAGAAGACTAAAGATGAATTGACAGGGAGAGTGGGAGTCAGGAGGGAGGCGAGGATCTTGAGATGAGATTTTGCTGCAATTCTTAAATAGTCTGCCATGCCGTTGGCACAGGCTTTCCCACAGCATACACATTCCATGGGTCAGAGGATCTAGGTTTTGTGCCCCCCAACCTTAATCACAACCCCAGAATTGATCAAGTCTCATGGCTAACAATGGTCCCATTGACTAAGATCAGTCTGCAGTCTGTGTCAAGGTCAATGTTGAGGCCAGGGTTTCCATACTATGTTTGCTAACAATGAAGTGGGGTTATGGAAGCCCTGAAAAGGATTGTGAATAGCAAACACTGCATGGGATCAGAATAAAGCTAGTTTTCTTCTGTGTTCCTCCACTCACTGCTAAAAGAAGCATCTAGCCACTAGGCATGGTCACGTCTCCGACAAAGTCTAACAAGTTTGTGGGAATGTCATAGAATACTGACCCAACCATTCCCATCAATGGTTAATAGCCATAGCATGAGTTGGTTAAATATGGCGACTTGTTTTGATTTATTGTTTTGATGTATCGGCGAAGATATTAGACAGGGTGACATTTTTCTAAGTCTGCAAGGGTTAAAGGTGATGCAAATAGCACAGAGCATATATCAGGAGGACTCGAAAGGAAAATCGTCTTGTAATACTGAACATGGCTCCTGGTAGAGAAGAAAAATATTATCATATTTGCATTAATTAAACTTTTGTGTAAAGGGAATATTGACATTTATGTTGATGTGTTATGCCATGTAGAAATATCATGGATGTTTATGCAGAAATGTGGTGACCTCTATTGTAGATGAAGCATAGAGCTAATAATCCAGGCCGGTCCATGGGTGACAAGCAGAGGCAGCATCTAAGTTGTTTAGCATCCTTTGCAGCATTGGGTAATTATGTTGAGGCTAGGAAGATGGATGTGTTGGAAAAGCCATTTGTCTCATATTCCTTTGTAAAAGTGATAACCATACATGATTAATTACATATCTAAAAAAAAAATTAAAGAAAAAAAAAAACCACCAGCAAAGCAAGTTCTCAGAATAGGTGCACGATAGAATACATAGCCACAAGAATGTGGTATTATGTTATCAGAAGTCAGCATGTTCAAAGGAAAATGTCGATACCCTAGGACCTCTTAAAGGGATCATTTCCATGCCAACCATGGCTACCAGAATGCCTTCCGAATATGTCAGCCTCTGTTCCGTAAGTGAGAGCACCGAGCTTACAAAGGTTACAAATTTAATGTCTGTACCCCGACGCAATACAGATGAAGAAGACTTTACTGTATTATTTAGTTCTCTGTACTCACACACTTTAACTATCGGTGTTAACCCTTTCCCTCCAATGGAATGTTTGTCTGAGCTGTGGAATGTAGGCCACCTGTATAAAAGCCATATACTGTATGTATATTAGGTATAGTGTATAAAATACAAGGAGAAATATTATGGTATTTGTGCCTCTTACGTATAGCTCTATCTATCTAATCTTACTTATCGATTCAACTACCATCTAATCTTATCTAATCTACAGTAGTAGTATCTATCTATCCACTGGGCTATCCATCTCCCCGTGATTCCTGTATAACAGCGTATCTGCAATGTGTTGCTTGTAGAATATGACACCATGAAAGCTTTACTCATGCAACCAACCTTCAGGGGTCAGAATAGCACTATAGCTGTAGTAATGTATTGCCTTGATTCAGCAGCACGTCACAATGGCATAGCTGACTCTAAATATATTAGCATTTTATATGGTTTGCTCTATAACATAAGCTTCTCCTTTAGTTATGTAAAGTAAGCAACCTTGAGTATACAAAGACATGGTAAAACAAGAGATGGCTTGACATAATGAATGACATGAGGATGCATCTTCTAAACCAACCGAATGTACATTGTTTCATTAATGGCCTGTAGCTAAGAGACTTTCTTTTCCTGGATTCAAGATGGCATTTCCATTCTTCTCTTGAGTTTCCACGTAAGAAATGTTCCCAAGGATAGATAACATTTAATTATATTGGTTTTGACAGTTTTGGAGGCTATTTTTCATTTTTACAAAAATATAATAAGACATTTGCGGCTTGTCATGTCACATAAGAGGTTAAATCATGTTCTATTAGGGATAATAATCTAACATATCAGAATTTCAGTATTTTGGGATATTCTCTCCGAAGGTATCAAAAAAGTTGACTAATTGTTGGTAATAAAAATCACTGCCCAATGAAACTTTTTGAAAGAGGTTTGAATGGACTTTAACCTTTGGCCTCAATTTTTTTTATTCTTTGGGTTTGCCCTAGATTTAGAGGTCAGTTGCAAATGGGAAATTAGTGTCTTTACTTTAGGGCTTGAACCCATAAGCTAAAAAGTGACAACCGCTATAGGAAGCAGTGTAACTGCCCTACAGGGTTTGTCACTAAGTTTATCCACATAGTTTGAGGGGGAAGCCAAATTTAGAGGCATTTGGAAGTTCTTGTTCTTTGCTTGGGGGAATTTGATCTGGGCTGTTTGCCATGTGTGATGTCGGCTCTGAATTTAGACTACAAAATTTCTTGTAAAGGCAATTCTTTTAACAAATTATTTGAATTCTGTATTTCAGTATGGTTACAAGTACAGATTTAGTATGGTTAACTCATAGTAGTAAATTAAAGGTTACAAATATTTTATTTATATAAATTTAATTTATCTAATTCTTTCTAAAGCTTATATAATTCTCACTGCTGACCCCATAGCAAACACATCCTTCTTCCTTATCACTCCCTGTTAACTAACCTTTTGTACAGTAGAGTAACTAGATGGTCACTAAACGTAGCCATGCATGGTCTTCTGCTCATTTGGCCATCAGCTACTCCTCTGTAGTCAGCCCATTTACATGTATACTCAGCATAACAAAAATCATGTATTCCTTTAGACATCATTATCTCGCCTGTCAGAGGAGAGTCACATGAATGGGGTTTGCCATCCGAATTCTGCATTTTAGACAACAGTAATATTATGTTATGGGAAGCTTATATAAGTAGTTATACTGGAGCAGTATTTCTTAGCATGAGTCATCTCATTCACATCATAGACAAGGCAGATGGTATTACAATAGAAACACATTTATATCTAACATGACTGACCCATTAATACACTACTAATGATATATGATAGATGATGTCAAAGCGTATCTCCCCCCCTCTCTATACAGTGAGTTCTATATAGACAACACTGACCCATCATTACATCACTACTGACAATAGATGTCACAGCGTATCTCCTCCCCCTCTCAGTACAATGACCTCTATATAGACAACACTGACCCATTATTACATCACTACTGACAATAGATGATGCCACAGCTTATCCACTCCCCCTCCTGTACAATGACCTCTATATAGATAACACTGACCCATAATTACATCACTACTGACAATAGATGATGTCACAGCTTATCTCCTCCCTTCTGTGTACAATAACTTCTATATAGATAACACTGACCCATCATTATATCACTACTGCCAATAGGTGATGTCAAACCTTATATCCGCCCCGTCTTTGTACAATGACCACCATATAGATAACAACTGACCCATCAGACAAACTGATTACATTACTATTGACATTAGATGAAGTCAGAGCTTATCTCCTCCTCCCTGTACAATTATCTCTATATAGATAACACTGACCCATCATTACATCAACTGCCAATAGTTGATGTCACACATTACCCCCCCCCTACAATGACCTCCATATGACCAACTGATTACATAATTACTGACACTAGATGATGTCACAGTTTATCTCCTAATCTTAGCTGCAGATTAACCTCTATATAGATATCACTGACCCAATCATTTACATACTCCCCCTCCCTGCACAATGACCTCTATAGAGATAACACAGTTGACCAATCTGCATATTGACCTGTATATGGATAACACTGACTCATCCTTACATCACTTCTGCCAATAGATGATGTCACTACTTATCCCCTCCACTCCCTGCAAAATTACCTCTATATAGATAAAACTGGCCCATTATTACATCACTACTGACAACAGATGATGTCACAGCTTATCTACTCCTCCTATCTGCATATTGACCTTATATAGATAACTCTGACCCATCATTACATCACCACTGACAATAGATGATGTCACAGCTTATCTCTTCCCCCTCCCTGTACAATGTCCTCTATATAGATAACACTGACCCATCATTACATCACTACTGACATTAGATGATGTTATAGTTTATCTCTTTGCCTTCCCAGTACAATGTCCGCTATATAGATAACACTTACCCATCATTACTGATAACATATTATAAAACACGTCTATATAAAATAGCTGGTAACAGGACAAAGAAGAAGCTCAGAGAAGATGGCAGCCCTTGTGATCATGTACAGAAAATAGAATAAGCACATTCAGAAACAGAAAATTAAAACGGATCATAAAAAATTTGACATAAAAATGTTGTAATCATAAAAATTGCTGCTACATTCCTATTAAGGATAAGTAAATTTTTTTGAGTAGGAACTCCACTGACGTTTCTTAAGAGAGTCTTGAGAGCTTAATAATATTTACAGCAATCCCTCTGCTCTAATCTAATAGAATATAAATATTAGAAGAACAAAGGCAAAAATATCCTAATTACAGGCAGAAGGAACATTGTTACAATCAAGAATCAGCCTCAAGTGAAGCCTATTGTGAATGTTGGAGTGAAAGGGGCAAGGCTACTGTAAAATACCAAAAATAGCATATTGTGGCTGTTTAATGTTCCCATTTCAGTTACTTAGTATTGAGGTGATTATATCTAGAAGCTTAAACAGTTAATCTTAAAATTGTGCATTTATTTACAGTTGCACACTATTTTTTTGGAGACAGATTAAAGGAAACACCATTTTTAGATTGTCACATGAGATTATCTAAAATCATGTTGATATCACAAATTAATCATAATGTAGCAGGCACTGTGACCCCTCATCTAGGGCTTAGAGATATAAAAGGCATAGGCACAGGATTTTGTATTTGTGCATAATATTTATAATTAGTAGTAGTAGTAGTAGTATTATTTAGATGATGTAATACTTGTGCACTAGAAAAGATTAGCAGATATATTTCTTTGCTTCATAGATTAGGCTTGGATTTGCAATTTTCAGGCAAGAAATGAATGTAAAATACCAATAGAATGAGATAGGATATTTTCATGAAAAAATGATTTATAGAGGGGGGTTATATAGCAATTACAAGGACAAACATTGGTTTGGACACAACATTTTTGAAAAGTTTGGCAAAGTTTCTCCTAAACGAATCTTGGATGATATGTTCTTCTCTAATGGAGAGCTAACACATAAAGGCAAGTTTTTCGAAGTTAAATTGATTGAAATTCATTTTGTTTGGCATCAAAAAGGCCTTTTTACGATATGCAAACCTTGTTTCTTTTAGACACAGAGAGAAAGGCTTACAGGCACATTGGCCTTAAAAAGAACTTGTCTGAAGAAATTGACCAATTAACCATCACTAGTATATTCTCAAGCAGCTTCAAGATCATGTTTTTTCATGGACCAGTGTGGTGACATCATCCAGAAAATCAGTGAGATGTAAATCGGTTGTATGAAGTCAGCGAGGTGGAGAGTTCATCAATGAAGTCAAGCTCTCCCCACCTCAGAATGTCCCCTCTGCTGACTTCATGAGAGCTGACTTCATGAGAGCTATTTAGGGATGGAGACATCTCTTAGAGAGACAGGTGGCCAGAGCGTGACTTCAGTGATAAAATACTTCACCTTTGTGACTTTAAGCCTCCAATTTACATCTCACCTCAAGCTTACTTTTTTATTTAAATAATAAGAAAATTAAAATAAACACTGGGTCATGATCTGGAAAGGGTTAAGCTGTTTTATAGGAAACTGGTAGTGGTTTATAAGGACAATTTCTGCAGACAGTTTCCCTTTAAGTAATCCAAAACTTATGGAAGCCTACATTTATCATCTAGCCTACGTTAAAGTATAGTATTTTTATATTATGTAGTATACGGCTTACACTGTCAACATCTAACATTGTTCCGTCCAATTATTGCATCTACATTAAAGTTAATGAGGTAGAGTTACACTACCAGCCAAAAACCTATAGGCACCAGATTGATTGTAGAAGAGACTATTTCTTTTGAAATTTGCTTTAACATTATGAAAAAAGGCTGTGGTATTTTTTTTATATAAAAAAACACATAAACACAACCACATTTCTCAAGGCCCCCTATTTTTAGCCATGGCTGTTTAGTCCCATAATCTCATTCACACAAGTTGGTAGTGGTCCTCTTCATTGTGCTCGTAATGGTTTATCTCTGGTTTTAAGTCGGAAATCCAGGGTTGGACGCTCTGAAAGGTTAAGTCATTTTTTTATTTGTAAATGTTGACCCCGGAATTTTTTTCATCACACCAACATAATAGAAGTCTAGCCATTGTCTGTTAGATTGCATGCCATGGATCCATCTATTGGGACTATTGCAGTTATGTTTTATTGGTGTTTAACTTTTGCCTTTAATATCTGAGACCTTCTGAAGTTTTTATAGACTGCTGTGTATTATTTTATTAAACTATCAAAACATAATGGTGTAATTTAGCCATCATTTGTCTTGCTATCAACAATAAAGAAGAAAATAAAGATGAAAATATTATTTAATATCTTTTTATCATTAGTAGATTGTATGCCACATCAGGCTGCTAATGGTAAGATAATGACCCGAGGGATTCCACTTTGCTTTTGTCACTTATCACTTATCAACAATAACAACCTTTAAACTTTAGGTGTTATTACTTAATTACATAATTTATCCTTCCATTAGCTTTCAGTATGTAGAAGTCACGTGACTCAAAATCTCGCTCTTAGTGTATTCACCACAGATTTATATTGAAAAAGTATTTATCAAAGACTTAAAGGAAATCTAATATGAGTAATCTACCATCAGAAGCAGATCTGATTGTAAATTCCTCCTGTCTGCCTCTGCCCTAAATCTGTAATATAATAATCCTGGAACCTAACCTAACTTGTTAAAAACTTTATTTAAGTAATATGTAAATTAACTGCAGAGGTTACTGGAGTGTGTACTAGCCTTAGCTCCCAGTGCCCGGCCTGGCTAGATCTAATTCTGATGGTAGATTCCCGATGATAAGTTTCCGTTAACAAACATAATAGAGAATAAGAATATGACACATAACTACATAGAGAGAAAAAACATTTATTACCGTATATACTCCAGTATAAGCTGACCCGAGTATAAGCCGAGGTATCTAATTTTAACACAAAAAACTGGAAAAACTATTGACTCGAGTATAAGCCGAGGGTAGGAAATGCATTGGTCCTAGCCTTCCCCCAGTATACATCCAGCCAGTGCATGCCCTCCAGTATACACCTGCAGCCCTTGCCCCCAGTATACAGCCTGCAGCCCCTGCCCCCAATATACAGCCTGCCAGCCCCTGTACACCATAAACAGCCTGCCAGCCCCTGTCCCCAGTATACATCCTGCAGCGCATGCCCCCAGTATACAGCCTACCAGCCCCTATCCCCTGTATAAAGCCTGTCAGCCCCTGTCCCCCATCAATACAGTCTGCAGCCCCTGCCCCCAGTATACAGCCTGCCAGCCCCTGCCCCTAGTACAAAGTCTGCCAGCCCCTGTCCCCATCTATACAGCCTGCAGCCCCTGCCCTCATTATACAGCCTGCCAGCCCCTGTCCCCCAGTATACAGCCCCTCCCCAGGCTATAAGAAAAAATAAAAAAGTGTACTCACCTCCCGACACCCTCCCCGGGAGGTCCTCTTCTGTCCACGGATGATCCGGCTCCCTCTCTCCGTGCGGTGTCGTGTCCCCCTATCACTGTCATAAGATTCATCCTTTCTCTTCACTTCCTACCACTTTGATAGTAACACAACCATGTCTGGTAATGCAGCAAAGCCCCATTCACTTGGGGTGGGGCTGAGGTGGAACAAGGTCATATGATGAATGAACATAAACATCACTTGAAGTCACTGACCTGTGACATAAAAGTTACACTTACAAAAGTAATGTATCACTTCCAGCATTTGGTTGGATTTAGCTGTTTACTGCAGGAAACATTTCTGAAAACCTGGAATGTCCCTTTAAGCCTTTGTTTACACTTACTCTGCAATACTTTATCAGTAAGAAGCTTTCTGATCTTTTTGGCACTGAGAATAGCTGAGTCTTTGAAATTCTTCCAGATCCACTATAAAAGTCAGTACGTTTCATTACTGAGTGGTTCAATCCATCAGAGCGATTTTCCATTACAAAGTCAAGGCTTCTGCTGTAAACAAAAGCTCTGACGCTAGTGTGAACAAAGACCTAAATGGCATCAGATGGCACCTAATCTATCTAAATGTATAACCAAATACGGAACACTTGATGTGCACCCCTAGATTTAAACGAAACCAAAAAATACTGTAAATCTTGATAACATGCAATAGCGTGAACCTTGTGAAACTCGCTATTTTCACCATGCATGCATTTTTTATCTGTGAAGCCCTGCACATTGCAGCTGAGTTGTACAACACAAGTAACAGGGGTAAATCAATACAATCAGAAAATCAGTTACAGCAGTAATTTAGATTATCCTTCCTTCAGCGATAAGGAATAGTAAATTTAAGAATTTTGCAGATACAATTTAGAACCTTCTGGAATGCTCAAAAAAGCAGGTTTTATATAGTTTAAATAAAAATAGGATTTTCAAAAGGTATAATGTTATTTGATGATAACATTTTGTACTATTAATAATATACAAGTCCCGAGATGAATCTTGTTTTACTCATTGCCCTTTATGATTTATTGAAACATTCATATTCCTAATTTATAATATTACGGTACAATATTCGACAAAGAGGGCAGAAAATGTTCTATTTATACACAGTACAGTTTAATTGTAAACTAGAATATGTATAATTATGCACCCACTCAGGTGCTGAGAGGGGGAATATGCAATGAGATTTGAACCTACAGACAAAGAAGTCAGGTAAGAATTACCTTTTGTTAGAAGAGTGGCGAAAATAGAAACCACCTGTACTACATTCTTATATTAATTATATCAGTCACTGTCTTAAAGGGATATTCCCACAAAGACAAGATTCTTAAACGTACTCAGGATAACAAAATAACACATTCTCTAATTCACTGTTATTAACAAGAATACAACATTTCACAGATATAATTCCAACCTGTCTCTATCAATTCCGGTATATACAAGCTATAAGCAATAATCTACAAGCTACAGGTAGATAAGGTCTTTATCCAGGGGATGGGGAGAAAGGCCTATAGCAGAGCTCACAGTGTATGTTATGGCTGAGATAGCAAAACTGAGAATTTAATTGTGTGTTATATGCATCTTATTGGTCTTATCATCTCTCATTTCTGATCTGTCTCATCTCTCTTTCTATGTGTCAAATACTAGTGAATGTTCAGACGCTAAATAAGTGTAGATAAACCTGTACCCTGATAATCTAAGCACATTGTAAGCACACAGCATCTCACAGCATTAGAGGGCTAATGAAGTGTCTTCTTAGAGAGTCCCCGCCCACACTCTGGAATCTTAGACAGACCATCACTGAGTTATAGAAACTAAAACAGCTATAAAATTGAGTAAAATGTTAAAGTAAGATGGTTAAAAGGGATCTTTATTGTGTAAATAGCACTAGGGGATTGAAATTTGAGAATTTTCTCTTAAGTGCAAATCCCTTTATAATACTTAAAAGTTTGACTGCTATCTCTTATCTTTACTTATATGAACAATAATTTCTACTGTGCCAATTCCAACCCTCAGATCCATATCCCCACTTGCATGCTGGGTTATTGTGTTTTTACAGAGGTGAAGCTTGCATATTCTCTCCTATACTTGGATCCTACAATTTCTGAAGAGGGGATACAGAGTCAAGGCAGGTTAAACCTACATAATGCAGAAACTTACAGTTTAGATCCTTCAGCCTTTGTCAGTATTATCAGAGGATACCTGTGGTTGTAATACTATTGAATAGTAAAGCTTCCTGATACAATTTAATTGCTGGATTTTACATACAGATGTAGCACAAGATACATTTTTATAGTCGCACACCATTTTTACAATTGTATCTGTCATGTGATGAGCATAAATTCATAATTAAGGCTATGTGCATGTGACTGCATTAGGGGCTGTAATCTGGCTGCACATATTGGGGCACATTTTCTTACCCATCCGCGGAGTTCCCAGAAATTGCATTGTCCGACTGGAATCACACTCTGCCACGATTCACTAAGATTGTGCGCCTGATATCCTGAATGTGTTGCTTCCCCACTCAGGTCCGCCGGAGTTGGCGCACCTGCGCCAAAATTTGATCAAGCGCAACACAATCCCCTGCTAAATACCTGTCCCAGTGGCGCAAATCCCAAAAACCATGAACAGTTCAGCGAAAGTGTGATCCAAAATCCTTAGTAAATAAGCCTCATTTTTTTCTATGACACCCAGTTATGGTGCACCGAGAAAAGGCCTCAACTATGGAGACTATGCCGCAAAAAAATGCAGTGGTTCCTAATATGAACAGTGGGTCCTAATTAAAGGAAGTCTACCATTTGTTTTTATGTAATGTGAACCAAACATACCATGAGAATGCTGTAGTTACCCAGATGTAGAAACATATCTTGTTAAATCCTTGATCCCAGTGGTTTTGCTCAAATAACAATTATAAAATTCAGGAATTTGGGAAATCTGGGTTGCATGCTGGCTGCCATTCATTAACACATTACAGGGAGCTTCCTGAACTGTTCAGACAGGATTAATCAACCTGAGATGGATGTCTCATACACAGCAGCTAGAGATGATGCAGCAATTTATTACATCTGCCTGTCAGGGACAACATAGGGATTACAACATTCTCTGAAGCAGTACATAATAAGGGTAAGAGGGGAAGCGCTGGGGTAGCCACAGGAGCGACAGAGCATCATTATCATAATTTTATATTTGTTTTTTTCAGCAAAGCAACTCAATTGAGGGTTTAAACAAGATATATTTCTGCATCAGTGTTACTATTGCATTCTCAAGGTATATTTGGTATATAATCATAGAAAAAAACAGCGTTCGGGAGATTGACATTCCAAATTTCTTTCTTTAATGTGTTCCAATAAAAGCATATTTCATGGCAAGTTGCATAGGAATACACGGTATCTAAGGCAAATGACCTACTCGTTTCGCTCATGCGAGCTTAGTCATGGTTCATAATGCATAAAAGCAAATCATAGATTTCCTTTAAATGAGACTGATTTGCAAACTGCAAATGAAGCAGGGGTGTACCTGGAGAAGCAGAGCACAATAGCAGTTTTATAAATTGGGTCCCCATTCCCCCTTAAAAATATACATATTATACACTCATATAAACACAAAACATAATTTTGAACCTCTAGACTCCTTTAATCTAGGCCAGTGATGGCAAACCTTTTGGAGACGGAGTGCCCAAACTACAACCAAAATCCACTTATTTACTGTGAAGTGCCAACATGGCATTTTAAGCAGTTACTTATCGTTACCTGTTCTTCCACATCTTTCAATCGTATCGGCCCCTTGAGGCCACCAACACAGTTGAAAGAAGGAGGGCAAATCAGACTCTCATTGTAGCTTCTCACCAGGGTCTCTCTGTAGAGAAATAATGGAGGGTCCAGCAGGATAAGCTTCAAAGATAATGCAGCTCTGTCAACACCTTCTCACTTTTCCTGCAGTTCCAAAGAAGTGTTGCTTAAATTACCTAGGACTGCAGGAAGATTTAGTCCTATTTGGTCCTGGGGCTATGGTCTGAGTGCCCACAGAAATGGCTCCGAGTGCCACCTCTGGCACCCGTGCCATAGGTTCGCCACCACTGATCTAGGCCTTGATCAACACTGAATCTTGGACATGGTGTTGTAGAATTTGCAGAAATAAATCCACTTTACATGTTTTGGTGTCAGACATAACATGATACGAATATAGATAAATCAGTGCACAGGGAATCCTTTACTAGACCGAAGAATGTGGGTCACCCAAGAGTTGCAAACTTGCAGCTTCAGTGTTGGTTCTCAAGTCTTTGTTTACCAAGATCTGAATAAATGTGCAATTTATTCACACATTATTCCCAGGTGTGAATAGCAATTCATTTCGACAATGAGGACTAGAATAATAAATACACATGGTTAAATGGACAGCAGCTTTGTTTTTTCTTCTTAGTACATTTGAAGCTATCATTTTATCTTTTATCTCCCATTTATTTATTTTGTACATATATATGCTTATTTTATAAATATGGCTTAAAACTTCATAAAATTTTAAGTAACTTACATTTCAGAGATGCAAATTGTAACTTTGAGAAGTATTTTCTTCATCCCAGGGACCATTTATTAATCTTCTGTATGAGACACCCCCTAGTCCTACTGCATTCTAGATGTTCAGGTCAGCTCCAAGGGATGTGTTTGCTAAGAAGATTGTTGACCATTTCCAGTGATAACCTACGGGAATTTAGGTTGTGAGCTTAACTTCTACATAAGGATTGTGTCCTTATGGAACATTAATTTCAGGTCAAATTTGCTTAGGCACAGTACTCTAATTTTGCATTAAACAATTTCAATATACTATAACAGTGATGGTGAACCTTTTAGAGCCTGAGTGCCCAAACTTCAACCAAAAGCCACTTATTTATTGCAAAGTGGCAGCGCAGCAATTTAAGCAGTAAGTTATTTCTCCTTGTTCTTTGACAACTTTCAATCGTTTAGCCTCCTAAAGACACCAACGCAGTTGAAAGGAGGAAGGCAAATTTGCCCATCATTGTAGGAAGATTCTGTAGGAAGATTCTTTGAGTCCTGTCTGGTGAACTTCATGCTGGGGCGAAGGCCCGGGTGCCCACAGAGAGGGCTCCAATTGCCGCCTCTGGCACCAGTGCCATAGGTTCGCCACCACTGTACTATAGTATAACCACATAATAAGCTGCAATCCACAACCAATCACTATAATGCTTCACACATAAAGCATACATATCTTGTAACAGTGTATCACAATCTTTTGACACACAAATTAAGATATTTCCAGCCAAGATCCATGGTATCAGTCTTTGAACTTTGAGGGTTTCAGGTGCCTGAGCCTGGACATCAGCCACAAGTTTGGGTTTAGCAATCGGCGTCACACTGAAAAACTGCTGTGCAGCTCATCAACTAGCTTTGCACCTTGACTGAAGGATATTTAAAGAGGAGCTCATAGCTAAGCCCTCTTTGTACACCAACCAGTAACAGCTGCAATCAGTGCCAGCCGCAATTGGAGTTAGCCCTTTAATTGCTCAGTTGGCAACATTTAAAGGGTTAACACCTGCAATCGGTGTCAGCACCCAAATCAAACTTTTTTTAAAGGTTCACCGGAACTCAACGAACCCAAATGGATCCGCTTACCCCTATTCATCTCGACAACATGGACCTCTACTGGCTTCCAGTCTGAACCAGCATTTATCTACTTGATTACATCCATCAAGGTGTCTCACACAATATAAAATGTTTCAACCGTTTCATCTAACACTTAAATAGAGGGGAGTTTTCCAAAAAATGTTACTATAGAAAAACTAAAATAGAAGAAACCAAAAGCCACAAGTATTAATAGTTAATACTATCGAATCCATAGTAACGTGTGTAATGTTGGAATATGGTATACATTTTTATTTTCTATTTCCTTTGAAGCTTACATAAAAGTGAGTCTACCTTTGAAGACACATGGAGGTAGCGCACAGCGTTCATTGATTCTCATAAATGCAGTGCAGGTATGCACCAGCCATTATATATTCCAACATTGTTATTGAATACATTTAATAGAATTTATACATTCAAATACATTTTTCTTATGCATTCATTCTTAAAAAAATTATTAAATGCATAATAACATTTGACGAAACTGTTATGTGAAGTATTTAGTTACTGTACACTCTCTGCACATTTGCAATATATGAAGAAGCTAGTTTCATAATCCCATAAACAAAGACATCATGGTTCTGTATCATTAATATCAGATGTAGTTCAAATACTATTACTCTCTTTGTAGCCTTAAGCAAATTGGAAGGATAAGTCTGAGTCAAGCCTAATCCTGAAAAAAGGTTTATAATTTGATCTATGATGGCTTGTGAAAAATGAGCAGACGAAAAAAATGCAGAGACAGTAGTAACGGACGAATGTGTATAGACATGGTGCTAACCAAAATTTGTTATTTTAGATTTTCAAAAGTGTAAAATAATATTTTTTCTAACATTTAATAAATAATGAAGAGGGTAATAAGCAAGAGGTAGTCATATAGACTATCTTCTATTAATTCAACTGTTCACATTGACACCAAGGTATCATTTCTTCTGAGATGGTTTCAGGCCTACAAAGGGTGCAAGAATTACAATTTGTAGTCCACATGGCAGTGTGCGAACCCACACAAGAATTATAATGATATCAGAATCCCTTACTTTTTCTGGCTTGTTGCGCACCGGCTACGTTGATTAGTGACCCTGTGGGACATAGCAGCAGTCATGATATATCTCCCCCATTGTGTCCTGAATGTGTAGACCTTTATTTTACATACAGCCATAGCTACAGGTGAAGTGTACATTAGGGTATACAGGTGTATCACATGTCGACATTCAAAATGAACGCTCTACCAGTAGAAGGGTGGACAGATACCCTAATTGTACATTACAAATCAACCTCCCTTTTCACATAAATTGACCTTCGTAGATCCAGCCACTCTATTAATTTGCCATCAAATAGATTTAACCCCCTTTATTTCTTTTATCATCATACTTACACCCATACCACCCAAACATTTTCATTGAGTTTCTTTTTTCTTCACCCTTATTGGCCACAGTTACCTTTAACTTGAAGATTGGCATGTTGAATGACAGCCTTAATTCCACAACCCCCCACCCCCTGCATACTGCAGAACAGATTTTCTAAGAAGTTCCAGCCTCTTAGCAAATCTGGAAGTATGCACTGCTGCTGGAATGAAATCTCTCTCTCTGAGACCAGGTGAATATTTTTTACGATGACTTTAATACGGTTGACCATGAAGGCAGGGGCTCCACCTACTTTTGGAAAAAGTGGATTGTGGGACACAAAACCGCCAAAAATGTCAGAAATGTGGCATTTTCTACATACTTTTTCTGGTAGGACACATAAAATGTCCTCGAGTGAGTCATGGCTCATTATAGTCATTACATTAAAACACTTATTTTATGCATATGGCATAGTGTTTTAGTTATTGAGGAAATTTGGAAGCAAATCATAACTAATTATATTTAATGAACATATTTTTACCATACTTCCTTATCCATATTTTTTAAAGATCTCATTGGCAAATGAGTAGAGCTAGACAGATCTCTGCTGCACCAGATTTATCACTGAGTCTGATGCTGGATGAATAGTCTGGTGCAGTATAAGACTAGCGAGTGGGACTTTGCACCTCCTATTAGTTGGTCTAGTTTGGTGTGTCACAGTATTTTCTGGTGCATGGACTGAATTTTCTGACACATGGGTTATCTCTGGCGAAGGCACAGCCCGTTTTACAGAGGACACGCTACTTTTTGAATTCGTAAAACAGCCCAAAATTGGTCTGAAGCCTTCAGTTAATGTGGCGCACGGCATTTTAGGTACAAATTACTCCAGTTTTCTGGCGTAGACAAATTAATAAATCCCATCCATTGTATTTAAGCATCTTTTATTACATTTGAGAAATTTACTATTCACTGGATATTATCTAAATACTGCAGGTTATAGTTTACTGAAACATCTAATAAAACAATTCTATTATTTCTGTATTCTATTTCACTTGTCTGCAAACAGCAAAATAAATAAATGCAAAAAGTAATTACAGTATTTACTTTGTCCTCAGCGATAAAGGTAGTGTAAAGGTCAGATTTGCTAAATCTAATCATGTTATAGAGGAAAAAACTATACAGTTTTGAGAAAAAGTATTTTCACACTTTCAGTAGCCATCTTTTTTGGCATGTTGGTCACACTGCATAGTTCCTGACCTAATGTAATATAAAAATGAATAGAGCTTGACTGAACACGTTTCTAAATGGTAAAATATATTTAAAGCTAATTCCCAAGATATGCAGTTAAATGCATCCATTGCCAAAATTGAAAAAATAGCCTATTAAGGAAAAACGGTAAACACTCGGGTAATGAAGTGGTTTCATTTTTTATTTGTTCACATGAATGGGGCTGAGCCACCATACCATACACAGCCGTTCTACCCAATATAGTAGATTCTGAAGAGGTTAGAGCACTAATGTTTCTTTACACATTATGCAGCGGGTGTACCCCCAAATATGAAATAAGTCAAAAGTCAGCAATGAAATCTGAGAATATCCCTTTAAAAGTGTAATACAGGCAGTCCCTGGGTTATGTACAAGATCTGAAGGTCTGTTCTTAAGTTGACTTTGTATGTAAGTTGGAACTGTATATGTTGTAATTGTAACCCCATCCAGAATTTTTTTGGTCTCTGTGACAATTGGATTTTAAAAATGTTGTGTTGTCATAAGAACCAGGATTAATTATAAATCTTAATTGCAGACACCTTTGTTATAGCTGATTATTGTAACCTGGGGTTAAAGTATAGTAAATTACCAATATCCAAAGGTCCGTTTGTAACTAGGGGTTGTACGTAAGTCGGGTGTTCTTAAGTAGAGGACCGCCTGTATATTATCTGTTGTAGCAAAGTTCACTTGTTAACTTGACCTGGTTATTATAAAAGGGCCTTTTTACAAAAAAAAAAAATAATATACAATAATGGAAAAATCATTGAAGACTTTATTATAGGTTTCTATATTCCTATACAGTGCAAGGGTGTTCTTGCAATGATCTGGAAGACATAATTTGATAATCAAATCACAGGTACATTTGTAAATATTAAAGTATTTTTCCCCAAAAAAGTGAATGACATTTCGAGTGTTTTTTTTCCAGATAAGGCTCTTTATAACATGACCTGGCAACCGATGTAGTATCATCCCATAGAGCTGATTTGTAAGCAAGTAACAGATAGATTTTACCACTGACATCTTACGGTGAAATGTTTTTATCTTACAGTAGAAAAATAAATGACCTTTCTTTTAAATGATTTTATTTTGTATTACTGATGCTGTCAGATGTTCTAACGCCTCTGGCTTATGTTATGAAAAGTTACTGGAAAATCATGAGTGTCTAAGGAATCTGTTACGGAGCCGGCACTCAGTTACATCTTTATTAGTGACATTACAAATGGTCAGTAGAGAAAAATATTATATGCCTCCTTACAGTTGACACAAGAATCTGCAAGAGGTTTAATACTCCAAAGGGCAACTAAACCAAATAATAATTTGGGATTCTTTCAAGATCGAAAACGTGAGGCTAATATACTTTAATATGATTCATTGTAAAATAACACATTTGAGTCTCCAAGCTGAATAAATAACTGAGTAACATTAGCCTCTACAATAGAGAGATGACTTATAAGGGGATTTCCAACATTATTAAAAAATACCCAAAGGAAAGGAAATCGTAAAAGAATTCATAACCGTCATAAAATTTCCGTCTGCTTTGGGCTACTGTTCTGGTGGTCTTTAGTTACTCGGCTTCAACAATCAGTGGGCAAATAGTGGTGTCATTGATGGCAGACTGGAATGTTGAGGGATTTCATAGATTATATACACTCACTGGCCACTTTATTAGGTACACCATGCTAGTAACGGGTTGGACCCCCTTTTGCCTTCAGAACTGCCTCAATTCTCCGTGGCATAGATTCAACAAGGTGCTGGAAGCATTCCTCAGAGATTTTGGTCCATATTGACATGATGGCATCACACAGTTGCCGCAGATTTGTCGGCTGCACATCCATGATGCGAATCTCCTGTTCCACCACATCCCAAAGATGCTCTATTGGATTGAGATCTGGTGACTGTGGAGGCCATTTGAGTACAGTGAACTCATTGTCATGTTCAAGAAACCAGTCTGAGATGATTCCAGCTTTATGACATGGCGCATTATCCTGCTGAAAGTAGCCATCAGATGTTGGGTACATTGTGGTCATAAAGGAATGGACATGGTCAGCAACAATACTCAGGTAGGCTGTGGCATTGCAACGATGCTCAATTGGTACCAAGGGGCCCAAAGAGTGCCAAGAAAATATTCCCCACACCATGACACCACCACCACCAGTCTGAACCGTTGATACAAGTCAGGATGGATCCCTGCTTTCATGTTGTTGATGCCAAATTCTGACCCTACCATCCGAATGTCGCAGCAGAAATCGAGACTCATCAGACCAGGCAACGTTTTTCCAATCTTCTACTGTCCAATTTCGATGAGCTTGTGCAAATTGTAGCCTCAGTTTCCTGTTCTTAGCTGAAAGGAGTGGCACCCGGTGTGGTCTTCTGCTGCTGTAGCCCATCTGCCTCAAAGTTCGACATACTGTGCGTTCAGAGATGCTCTTCTGCCTACCTTGGTTGTAACGGGTGGCGATTTGAGTCACTGTTGCCTTTCTATCAGCTTGAACCAGTCTGCCCATTCTCCTCTGACCTCTGGCATCAACAAGGCATTTCCGCCCACAGAACTGCCGCTCACTGGATGTTTTTTCTTTTTCGGACCATTCTCTGTAAACCTTAGAGATGGTTGTGCATGAAAATCCCAGTAGATTAGCAGTTTCTGAAATACTCAGACCAGCCCTTCTGGCACCAACAACTATGCCACGTTCAAAGGCACTCAAATCACCTTTCTTCCCCATACTGATGCTCTGTTTGAACTGCAGGAGATTGTCTTGACCATGTCTAAATGCCTAAATGCACTGAGTTGCCGCCATGTGATTGGCTGATTAGAAATTAAGTGTTGACGAGCAGTTGGACAGGTGTACCTAATAAAGTGGCTTGTGAGTGTATATATATATAGGCAGTCCTGGGTTACATACAAGATAGGTTCTTTGGGTTTGTTCGGAATTCTACATTTTATAATTGTAGTGCCAGACAAAGATTTCTTTTGTCCCTGTGACAATAGGATTTTCCAAATTTTGTGCTGTAATGGGAACAAGGATAATCAGGAAAACTTCATTACAGACAGACCATTATTGCCTGGGATTAAATTCAAGCTTCCAGGGAGCTAAACCAGAGATCAAAGTGGGCAGAGAGGTCCATCTGTAACTAGGGGTTGTCTGGAAGTCAGGTGTCTTTAAGTCAGGGACTGCCTGTATATTTATCAATATCATCTGACAGGGAAGCATCATAGCTTACTACCTACAAGTGTACTTTAGAGTTCAGTAAAACCTGCATATACTTAGCTCTGTAACTGTGAATAAAAACAAATGAGATACAACCCCAACCCTCAAAATTCACTACTGGAAAAAAGGAAAAAAAAATGAAAGAAATATTGATACAATAATCAAGATTCAGTATTTTTTTCATTAATTGTAAAAAGGCCAAAAGGTTCAGGTGACATTATCAGCGCAGACACGATGTAGACTCACCAAAACATTCCAGCATTTATTTTGATGCTCCAGATTTTTAAAAAAAAATTATGAAAAAAAAGAACAGCTTTGGCTACATGATGATACTGTCACGTATCTGAGCATTGCAGGAGTCATTGAGGAATCATAGGGAAAAAAAATCCTATTAACTAATGTAGAATTGGATAGGAGAACAGGTAAATTGCAATTTCCCCATAACATCATGACAAGGGCAATCTAAATCAATCCATTAATCCTATCTGATGTGTGACATGCAGCATAAGTCTCAATAAATCCCAAGTGCTTATATACGGTCGAGTTGTTAGTAATTTATGACAAAATAAAAATAGATGAAAATAATAAAACTTGTTTTGCTAGCATTTTACTATTTGGTAAATTCCTTATTAGAAAACTGTACTTGCCATTTTCATGAGTAATGGAGGCTGAAATATGAATTTATACTTTAGAATTGGAAACTCTACTGTAGGGCTCCATAACAACAAAAAATCTCTGTAAGTAAAATGTAGGCATAATGATTTGTCACAAATTATCTCTTCTCTCATCACAAGTATAGTCAAACTAAACATATTTAAAGTCCTCTTGTCTGTGTCAGATCATTTTATTATGTTTTTCCGTTTTTGAAATTTTTCAAGGGATATTATTTTATTTCATTTAAAGATTGAATATACATTTACAAAATTTTGGCCACCATTAGCTAGGCTCAAATTTTGGTTTTCCACTTTTTACTGACCTATTCACAGGACTGTTTCTCAAAATCAGTTTGGTTGGGTCCAACATCCAGAATCCAAATGCCCCCATCCCAGAGCAAAATGCTTTCTGACCTCCTAATGATAATAGACATTAATTTAACCTGGAAGCTACACTACAGTTGTAATATGTAATTGTAGTCTGCAGGAGTAGGAGGTTGGCCTATACACAGGGAAGATAGAGACCGATCTACTGGTCACAGTGTACTAACTGTATATAAGTGCTCTTTGGAGGGATATTAGTTTATTATACCCTTCATAATCCCTGGTCATTGGTCAATGCAGTGAGCTATGGCACTTACCACCTGTTAGTTGAAAAGACCATGGCTGCCACCCTTACGATGAACTTGATGCCTCATGTACTTGCACCAACACAGTGAATTATACAGAAACATTGGTCTTTTTTCTATCTAGTGGTTAAGTCAATGGAAGTGGAGGTGCAGTAACCAAAAGAGAAGAGTGGTATGGTTCCCATCAGACTAGCTTATTGTAAGATGCTGTTTTAACCAGCGGATTGATTGATAATGAAAAATTGAGGAAATTGATGATCAATCCAATCGAAAACCAGAAAAAAACCTTTGAACATATTCCAGCTTAAATAATGAAGATTGCTATTGGGCAATTATATCACACTACCCTTTTGTCTTGCAAGTCATGAAAAAGTCACAATGGAAATTGCAGCTTTCATTGCACAATGTGTGTCATTTAAGCTTGTCATCACACCCCAGAAAGTTCTCTATATGTAGAGCTAACATTGAATGTTAGGACACCAGCCTCTGTGAAATAAACATATATAAGTTGAAAAATTAAAAACCAAAACCGGTCTGCCCATTTAAATAGTTAGGTGTTAATGAAGACACAAAGTGTAGTGACTTGTTCTGGAAAGGGTTAAAGGTAGAGGACACAGAGTCAGTCCAGAATGTGAGCATTTTCTAGTGAGAGTGCCCTGTGGTTGTTATATACTCGTCCCAGTGATGATGACAAATTCTCCCGCAGTGTAATTACATTCACCAGGCGTCCACGCATCTATCACAGTAATGGAATTTAATTTTTTTTCTTTTAATTCTGGAAAAATGCAGAGCGTGTCAAGAGGGGCATTTCCAGTTTATCTATGAGTATGTAGGCTCTGAACCTGTCTGCATCCTATTTATTTTCCTTGTAAAAAGAGTTTTTTTTTTCAATTGCTGTTGCCAATATACAGTATCTACCGCCATCAATTAACTCTAGGGCCTTGTAGAATCAACTTTCATCTAGCAGTGGAGTGTAGTTGTTCAGGGCAATGTAGGATGCTTCCTTCACTTATGCATGGCTTTCATTATATCATCTTCCACCTTAAATGGTTAAAGTACTTCCTCCCTGTATCACCTGGTGAGAAACAGCTAGATTATGCGCCCCTTCTTTGTCAGTTGTTGCTAGGTAGCGAGCCTCCCACTTAAAGTCTCTACAAACTTAATTTGCTCAAGAAAAACAATAGCCGTTGAGGAGAATTCAACAGCTTATAACAAGCATCTAACAGCATGGTAGAACGACAATGAATACAACCTCACATTCATGATGACTTCCAGCATGTACAGTAGATAGTGGATCCAATTTTCGAAATCCTTTTTTGTGACCTTGTGTCTGGCACAGTGTTGGTAAATTTGTAATGTAATTCTTCTGTTCTTGCTTTTTATTGCTATGGAAACTACTGAACATTGGGATATCATGATAAAGCTGATCTTCATTACACCATTTCAAAAACTCCTAACTTAACTCATAATATGTCAAACAGACAAAATAGCTATGGGTTGGTGCACGTATGCACCAGTACACCACGGTGAGGGAGACAAAAATAGCGAAAGACTCAAGTGTATTTCTAAGGACTGTAGGAAGGAAAGAAAAGTAAGAGGCTCACCTTGTGGAGTGAACGGTTATAGCATGTAAATTGCAAGTGCAAGCTGCTGCCAACGGGATGGCCAGGTCCGGGCATATAGCGGATGTCGGACTAGGCAGAGGAAGCGTAGAACCACGAGATGCTGGAGGAATGGTCCCGTTCTTTAAGGCGCTGCTATCGGAGTAGAATGAGTGTGTACACTCGGTAGGTTAAAAAACTTCTTTATTTGTGGAGAGACACTACGCGTTTCGGCCCCGGGCCGGGGCCTTCGTCAGGTGCAGTAATGAACATACATTTTGAGAGACAATAGGCATTTAAATACATAAGAGGCTGACGTCACTGGTGACATGGTCGGAAGTGACGTGAGCAACGTTAATAAAGATAGATTGTTAAAAAAAAAAATGTAAAAAAGGTTTTTCACATGATCACGATAATAAAATACTATTTATAAAATCAGATAAATTTCTACCTGCAAGAATAAAAACACATTATATGTTACCTCGGAGTATAGATGTGTGACAGTGTGGCGCACGGGAGTGTGGCGCACGGAGGAAACGATGTAAGTAGAATGCGGAGAGACAGAAGATCGTGTATTTGTAAATTTGAGAGATCCAGGGAGACAGTAGTAGCATGTGAGGTGGATGAGTGAAACGGAGGGGGAAAAAGATTAATTGTGTAAGGGGTTTATACGTATTCAATGACTTCGTTTAGGCCATCTGGTTGGAGACTTTTCAGTTTATAGATCCAAAACGATTCTCTTTTATTGAGTTTTTCATGTCTGTTGTTTAGGTCTTCTGCAATTTGTTCTATCCCTATAAGTTTTAATTGGTGAAAATTTTTATTGTGTGCTAGGGTAAGATGTTTAGATAAACTTTGTTGTAAAAAACCTGCCTTGGTTTTTGAGCGATGGCCATTCATGCGCATCCTTAGGGATTGAACGGTGCGACCTACATACTGAAGACCGCATTTACACGTAATCAGGTACACCACGTATGATGAGTCACAGGTGATGTGTTGTTTACATGGATGTGTCTCGCCGGTGCTTGTAGATCTGAAGGTCTGTTTATTATTGTCGATTATATTGCAACATAAGCATTTGGGTTTGTTGCACTTGAATGATCCAGGGGTTTTTTTATCGGAAATGGACACATTTGTATGTTGACTGGTATTTTTGAGCTTACTGGGAGCTAATATGTTTTTGATAGATCGGGCCTTCCTGTATGTGATACGGGGTTGAGGTGGGAGTTCGTTTTTAAGGATCGGATCTTGTAGTAGGATATGCCAGTTCTCTTGTAAAGTTTTTCGTATGGCATGGTGACCTTTGTCGAAGGTGGTAACAAAATTGTAGTCAAAAACGTTTGTATTCGGCGTTTTTTGAGAAGGATTGGGTTTCTTTTTTTCTTTATTGAGTTGATAAGCTGTCTGGATAAGTTTTTTCGGAAAGTTTTTCTCATTAAATTTCTTGGAAATTATTTTTGCTTGGTCGTGATAGTCTTTGTTTGAGGAGCAATTTCTTCGGATCCTGGCAAATTGGCTAAAAGGTATATTTTTGAGCCATTTGTTATAGTGCGCACTTTTATAGTCGAGATATCCATTGCTATCGACTTTTTTGAAATGGTTTCTTGTGACGATGGTGCTTGAATTATGGCTTATTTCTAGGTCTAAAAAAACCATAAGATCTTTATTGATGTTTGCCGTGAAGTTTATGCCCCAGTTGTTATGATTGAGGTCTTGAATGAATGTTTCTGCCTCTTGTACTGTACTTTTTGCAATCAAGAAGATGTCGTCGATGTAACGACGGTAGTATACGATTTTTTTGGTCCAGAATTGGGAAACGTATACCACAGAGGACTCGAAGTGGCCCATGAATAAATTAGCGTAACTAGGTGCCACTCGAGTCCCCATGGCAGTTCCCAATATTTGGTGGTAAATTTTTTCCTGGAAGGAAAAATAATTATGTGTAAGGATAAAGTTTAATCCTTGTAGTATGAATTGAATTTGTTCTGGAGGAGCATCCAGTTGTTTGTTGAGAAAAAATTCTGTGGCTTTTACTCCCAAGATATGTGATATATTTGAGTAGAGGGAAGTGACGTCAATGGAAACAAAGATATAATCTTTTTCCCAGTTTATTGTATCGAGGTCTTCTATGAGGTGACCAGAATCTCTTAGGTACGAAGGTAACTTTTTAACTATTGGTTGAAGAAACAAATCTATATAATGTGATAGTTGGCTGGTGAGACAGCCAATCCCCGAGATTATCGGACGGCCGGGTGGTTTTTGTTCATTTTTGTGCACTTTTGGTAGGTGATAAAACAATGCTAGGTTGGGTTGGTCCATTAGAAGAAAGTTTTTTTCAGTTTTATTCAAGATGTTTTTGTTGAAGGCCTCGTTGATGATGGTATTATATTCGTTTTTCCAGGTGGCAGTAGGATCTTTTGATATTATTCTGTAGTATTTTTTGTCGGTGAGAATATTATAGGCTTCTTCAAGGTATTCTGTTGTATCCTGGATCACAATTCCACCCCCTTTGTCTGCTGCCCGAATCGTTATTTCGTTGTTTTTTTGTAAATTTTTGAGGGCTGTGTATTCGGTTTTAGTCAGGTTGTTTTTGGGGGTTTGTTTGGTTTTAATATTTCTGAATTGTTCTGATACTAGGGTGTAAAAGGTATCTACACAGTGGCCTCGGTGGTGTACTGGATTGAATGTGGATTTTTTCTTGACCTGTTGGTGAAGATATAAATCTGTAGTGGTGGTCGATTCAGTAATAGAAGTGGTGGGTGTTTTGGTGTTAGTATTTTGTTTGGTGGCAAAAAACCTTTTCCTTGCTAAGTTGCGCACAAATTTGTTGAGATCAAGAAATAATTCGAAGTCATCAGTTGTTTTTTCGGGGCAGAAGTTTAAGCCTTTTGACAATACTGAGACTTCGTTTCTGGTTAATTTCTTTTTTGATAAATTGAATATTTTAATAGTTGATGCTTTCTCCTCTTTCCTATTTATGGAAGGGGATTTTATATTGCAAGCTTGCTTTTCTTTGTTTTGTCTTGACCGTGTTCCCCCTCTACAACCCCTTTGTTTTTTCTTTTTTTGCATTTTTTCGTTTGTTTTGGGGTATATAGAGGAATGAAAAACTTGGTAAGGTTGGTTTGGGTGGTGTATGACTGCCAGGTTCGATGGTTTTTGGCCGTCGAGTTTAGTGATAATGGGCTGCTCGGGTCTATCAGTTGACTCGAGGGGGTAGAAGGTCGGGTGGGACCTAATTCTAAAAAAGACTCATTGGAGCTGAGAGAACTGGATAATGGAGAAGGTGGAAGTTCTAGGTTGATACCTTCTATATCTGCTGTGTTAAAAGGTGGGAAGGACATGGATGTGGACCTAGTAGGGGTGGTATCATGTGTAGTGAGTATGGAAAGGTTAAGGTCTTCGGATTGGCTAGGTGCATTGGTGTCAGCTGTACGGAATGGTCTCGAGGGAGCAAGGTTGGTGTGGTTTGTGCTATTGTTTTTGGGACCTGGTGGTGGTCTGGAGATCGTTTTATTTTTGGAATTGAAGAAGGTTCTGCTGTAATTGTTGCTAATAAGATCAGTGGGATTGGAGGTATGTGGATGGGGGTTATGTCTAATAGTATGGTGATGGGATGCAAGTGGTGGTAAATGGGATTTTATGTCTTTTTTTGTATATGCATTCGGACGGTTGTGTGTGTTCTTTTTTGGTTGTGTAGATGATCGATTGGCTAATTTCTCTGCTTTTTTCTGTATAATATCTTGTTCCAATTTTTTCAGTCTTTTTTGGAGATTAATATTAATGTTGTTGTATTCGGGGAGGTCCGAGTAGAGTTCCAATTCTTCCCCTATTTTTATTATTTGTGTTGTAAGCTCTTCGGTGAGAAGGGTTCTCTTATCTATTACTCTGGATATCAGAGTTTTGGAACAGTTGATTAGCAACTGTTCCCATTCTGAGGTGAAGGATGCATCATTGGGGAATGCTGAAGGTATATTAATGGATAAACCTCTAGGTGTCTTACCCAATTTTAAATATAACTCAAGATACATGATATCTAAACAATGCAAAAGTTCGCTTTTCATAAAGTTCTCAAGTTTCAGGAAAAGATCAGTCATGTTTTTAGTACGATGCATAGTCAGAATATTGGAGGAGCACTTAGCTGTGGTGGTCGGAGGTTCCACTTGTGTCAGTTCCGAGATGAGGTTTCTGCGGGACGTCAATCTGTTTTTGAAGTATTCCATATTGGATGCGTCGCTGTTCTCCCTCGTTGTAGTGACTGCTCGAGGTCCTCTTCGTGTTGGGAGAGGGATTCGAGATCGAAGTAGACAAAATAGCTATGGGTTGGTGCACGTATGCACCAGTACACCACGGTGAGGGAGACAAAAATAGCGAAAGACTCAAGTGTATTTCTAAGGACTGTAGGAAGGAAAGAAAAGTAAGAGGCTCACCTTGTGGAGTGAACGGTTATAGCATGTAAATTGCAAGTGCAAGCTGCTGCCAACGGGATGGCCAGGTCCGGGCATATAGCGGATGTCGGACTAGGCAGAGGAAGCGTAGAACCACGAGATGCTGGAGGAATGGTCCCGTTCTTTAAGGCGCTGCTATCGGAGTAGAATGAGTGTGTACACTCGGTAGGTTAAAAAACTTCTTTATTTGTGGAGAGACACTACGCGTTTCGGCCCCGGGCCGGGGCCTTCGTCAGGTGCAGTAATGAACATACATTTTGAGAGACAATAGGCATTTAAATACATAAGAGGCTGACGTCACTGGTGACATGGTCGGAAGTGACGTGAGCAACGTTAATAAAGATAGATTGTTAAAAAAAAAAATGTAAAAAAGGTTTTTCACATGATCACGATAATAAAATACTATTTATAAAATCAGATAAATTTCTACCTGCAAGAATAAAAACACATTATATGTTACCTCGGAGTATAGATGTGTGACAGTGTGGCGCACGGGAGTGTGGCGCACGGAGGAAACGATGTAAGTAGAATGCGGAGAGACAGAAGATCGTGTATTTGTAAATTTGAGAGATCCAGGGAGACAGTAGTAGCATGTGAGGTGGATGAGTGAAACGGAGGGGGAAAAAGATTAATTGTGTAAGGGGTTTATACGTATTCAATGACTTCGTTTAGGCCATCTGGTTGGAGACTTTTCAGTTTATAGATCCAAAACGATTCTCTTTTATTGAGTTTTTCATGTCTGTTGTTTAGGTCTTCTGCAATTTGTTCTATCCCTATAAGTTTTAATTGGTGAAAATTTTTATTGTGTGCTAGGGTAAGATGTTTAGATAAACTTTGTTGTAAAAAACCTGCCTTGGTTTTTGAGCGATGGCCATTCATGCGCATCCTTAGGGATTGAACGGTGCGACCTACATACTGAAGACCGCATTTACACGTAATCAGGTACACCACGTATGATGAGTCACAGGTGATGTGTTGTTTACATGGATGTGTCTCGCCGGTGCTTGTAGATCTGAAGGTCTGTTTATTATTGTCGATTATATTGCAACATAAGCATTTGGGTTTGTTGCACTTGAATGATCCAGGGGTTTTTTTATCGGAAATGGACACATTTGTATGTTGACTGGTATTTTTGAGCTTACTGGGAGCTAATATGTTTTTGATAGATCGGGCCTTCCTGTATGTGATACGGGGTTGAGGTGGGAGTTCGTTTTTAAGGATCGGATCTTGTAGTAGGATATGCCAGTTCTCTTGTAAAGTTTTTCGTATGGCATGGTGACCTTTGTCGAAGGTGGTAACAAAATTGTAGTCAAAAACGTTTGTATTCGGCGTTTTTTGAGAAGGATTGGGTTTCTTTTTTTCTTTATTGAGTTGATAAGCTGTCTGGATAAGTTTTTTCGGAAAGTTTTTCTCATTAAATTTCTTGGAAATTATTTTTGCTTGGTCGTGATAGTCTTTGTTTGAGGAGCAATTTCTTCGGATCCTGGCAAATTGGCTAAAAGGTATATTTTTGAGCCATTTGTTATAGTGCGCACTTTTATAGTCGAGATATCCATTGCTATCGACTTTTTTGAAATGGTTTCTTGTGACGATGGTGCTTGAATTATGGCTTATTTCTAGGTCTAAAAAAACCATAAGATCTTTATTGATGTTTGCCGTGAAGTTTATGCCCCAGTTGTTATGATTGAGGTCTTGAATGAATGTTTCTGCCTCTTGTACTGTACTTTTTGCAATCAAGAAGATGTCGTCGATGTAACGACGGTAGTATACGATTTTTTTGGTCCAGAATTGGGAAACGTATACCACAGAGGACTCGAAGTGGCCCATGAATAAATTAGCGTAACTAGGTGCCACTCGAGTCCCCATGGCAGTTCCCAATATTTGGTGGTAAATTTTTTCCTGGAAGGAAAAATAATTATGTGTAAGGATAAAGTTTAATCCTTGTAGTATGAATTGAATTTGTTCTGGAGGAGCATCCAGTTGTTTGTTGAGAAAAAATTCTGTGGCTTTTACTCCCAAGATATGTGATATATTTGAGTAGAGGGAAGTGACGTCAATGGAAACAAAGATATAATCTTTTTCCCAGTTTATTGTATCGAGGTCTTCTAAGTTTATCTAAACATCTTACCCTAGCACACAATAAAAATTTTCACCAATTAAAACTTATAGGGATAGAACAAATTGCAGAAGACCTAAACAACAGACATGAAAAACTCAATAAAAGAGAATCGTTTTGGATCTATAAACTGAAAAGTCTCCAACCAGATGGCCTAAACGAAGTCATTGAATACGTATAAACCCCTTACACAATTAATCTTTTTCCCCCTCCGTTTCACTCATCCACCTCACATGCTACTACTGTCTCCCTGGATCTCTCAAATTTACAAATACACGATCTTCTGTCTCTCCGCATTCTACTTACATCGTTTCCTCCGTGCGCCACACTCCCGTGCGCCACACTGTCACACATCTATACTCCGAGGTAACATATAATGTGTTTTTATTCTTGCAGGTAGAAATTTATCTGATTTTATAAATAGTATTTTATTATCGTGATCATGTGAAAAACCTTTTTTACATTTTTTTTTTTAACAATCTATCTTTATTAACGTTGCTCACGTCACTTCCGACCATGTCACCAGTGACGTCAGCCTCTTATGTATTTAAATGCCTATTGTCTCTCAAAATGTATGTTCATTACTGCACCTGACGAAGGCCCCGGCCCGGGGCCGAAACGCGTAGTGTCTCTCCACAAATAAAGAAGTTTTTTAACCTACCGAGTGTACACACTCATTCTACTCCGATAGCAGCGCCTTAAAGAACGGGACCATTCCTCCAGCATCTCGTGGTTCTACGCTTCCTCTGCCTAGTCCGACATCCGCTATATGCCCGGACCTGGCCATCCCGTTGGCAGCAGCTTGCACTTGCAATTTACATGCTATAACCGTTCACTCCACAAGGTGAGCCTCTTACTTTTCTTTCCTTCCTACAGTCCTTAGAAATACACTTGAGTCTTTCGCTATTTTTGTCTCCCTCACCGTGGTGTACTGGTGCATACGTGCACCAACCCATAGCTATTTTGTCTACTTCGATCTCGAATCCCTCTCCCAACACGAAGAGGACCTCGAGCAGTCACTACAACGAGGGAGAACAGCGACGCATCCAATATGGAATACTTCAAAAACAGATTGACGTCCCGCAGAAACCTCATCTCGGAACTGACACAAGTGGAACCTCCGACCACCACAGCTAAGTGCTCCTCCAATATTCTGACTATGCATCGTACTAAAAACATGACTGATCTTTTCCTGAAACTTGAGAACTTTATGAAAAGCGAACTTTTGCATTGTTTAGATATCATGTATCTTGAGTTATATTTAAAATTGGGTAAGACACCTAGAGGTTTATCCATTAATATACCTTCAGCATTCCCCAATGATGCATCCTTCACCTCAGAATGGGAACAGTTGCTAATCAACTGTTCCAAAACTCTGATATCCAGAGTAATAGATAAGAGAACCCTTCTCACCGAAGAGCTTACAACACAAATAATAAAAATAGGGGAAGAATTGGAACTCTACTCGGACCTCCCCGAATACAACAACATTAATATTAATCTCCAAAAAAGACTGAAAAAATTGGAACAAGATATTATACAGAAAAAAGCAGAGAAATTAGCCAATCGATCATCTACACAACCAAAAAAGAACACACACAACCGTCCGAATGCATATACAAAAAAAGACATAAAATCCCATTTACCACCACTTGCATCCCATCACCATACTATTAGACATAACCCCCATCCACATACCTCCAATCCCACTGATCTTATTAGCAACAATTACAGCAGAACCTTCTTCAATTCCAAAAATAAAACGATCTCCAGACCACCACCAGGTCCCAAAAACAATAGCACAAACCACACCAACCTTGCTCCCTCGAGACCATTCCGTACAGCTGACACCAATGCACCTAGCCAATCCGAAGACCTTAACCTTTCCATACTCACTACACATGATACCACCCCTACTAGGTCCACATCCATGTCCTTCCCACCTTTTAACACAGCAGATATAGAAGGTATCAACCTAGAACTTCCACCTTCTCCATTATCCAGTTCTCTCAGCTCCAATGAGTCTTTTTTAGAATTAGGTCCCACCCGACCTTCTACCCCCTCGAGTCAACTGATAGACCCGAGCAGCCCATTATCACTAAACTCGACGGCCAAAAACCATCGAACCTGGCAGTCATACACCACCCAAACCAACCTTACCAAGTTTTTCATTCCTCTATATACCCCAAAACAAACGAAAAAATGCAAAAAAAGAAAAAACAAAGGGGTTGTAGAGGGGGAACACGGTCAAGACAAAACAAAGAAAAGCAAGCTTGCAATATAAAATCCCCTTCCATAAATAGGAAAGAGGAGAAAGCATCAACTATTAAAATATTCAATTTATCAAAAAAGAAATTAACCAGAAACGAAGTCTCAGTATTGTCAAAAGGCTTAAACTTCTGCCCCGAAAAAACAACTGATGACTTCGAATTATTTCTTGATCTCAACAAATTTGTGCGCAACTTAGCAAGGAAAAGGTTTTTTGCCACCAAACAAAATACTAACACCAAAACACCCACCACTTCTATTACTGAATCGACCACCACTACAGATTTATATCTTCACCAACAGGTCAAGAAAAAATCCACATTCAATCCAGTACACCACCGAGGCCACTGTGTAGATACCTTTTACACCCTAGTATCAGAACAATTCAGAAATATTAAAACCAAACAAACCCCCAAAAACAACCTGACTAAAACCGAATACACAGCCCTCAAAAATTTTCAAAAAAACAACGAAATAACGATTCGGGCAGCAGACAAAGGGGGTGGAATTGTGATCCAGGATACAACAGAATACCTTGAAGAAGCCTATAATATTCTCACCGACAAAAAATACTACAGAATAATATCAAAAGATCCTACTGCCACCTGGAAAAACGAATATAATACCATCATCAACGAGGCCTTCAACAAAAACATCTTGAATAAAACTGAAAAAAACTTTCTTCTAATGGACCAACCCAACCTAGCATTGTTTTATCACCTACCAAAAGTGCACAAAAATGAACAAAAACCACCCGGCCGTCCGATAATCTCGGGGATTGGCTGTCTCACCAGCCAACTATCACATTATATAGATTTGTTTCTTCAACCAATAGTTAAAAAGTTACCTTCGTACCTAAGAGATTCTGGTCACCTCATAGAAGACCTCGATACAATAAACTGGGAAAAAGATTATATCTTTGTTTCCATTGACGTCACTTCCCTCTACTCAAATATATCACATATCTTGGGAGTAAAAGCCACAGAATTTTTTCTCAACAAACAACTGGATGCTCCTCCAGAACAAATTCAATTCATACTACAAGGATTAAACTTTATCCTTACACATAATTATTTTTCCTTCCAGGAAAAAATTTACCACCAAATATTGGGAACTGCCATGGGGACTCGAGTGGCACCTAGTTACGCTAATTTATTCATGGGCCACTTCGAGTCCTCTGTGGTATACGTTTCCCAATTCTGGACCAAAAAAATCGTATACTACCGTCGTTACATCGACGACATCTTCTTGATTGCAAAAAGTACAGTACAAGAGGCAGAAACATTCATTCAAGACCTCAATCATAACAACTGGGGCATAAACTTCACGGCAAACATCAATAAAGATCTTATGGTTTTTTTAGACCTAGAAATAAGCCATAATTCAAGCACCATCGTCACAAGAAACCATTTCAAAAAAGTCGATAGCAATGGATATCTCGACTATAAAAGTGCGCACTATAACAAATGGCTCAAAAATATACCTTTTAGCCAATTTGCCAGGATCCGAAGAAATTGCTCCTCAAACAAAGACTATCACGACCAAGCAAAAATAATTTCCAAGAAATTTAATGAGAAAAACTTTCCGAAAAAACTTATCCAGACAGCTTATCAACTCAATAAAGAAAAAAAGAAACCCAATCCTTCTCAAAAAACGCCGAATACAAACGTTTTTGACTACAATTTTGTTACCACCTTCGACAAAGGTCACCATGCCATACGAAAAACTTTACAAGAGAACTGGCATATCCTACTACAAGATCCGATCCTTAAAAACGAACTCCCACCTCAACCCCGTATCACATACAGGAAGGCCCGATCTATCAAAAACATATTAGCTCCCAGTAAGCTCAAAAATACCAGTCAACATACAAATGTGTCCATTTTTCGATAAAAAAACCCCTGGATCATTCAAGTGCAACAAACCCAAATGCTTATGTTGCAATATAATCGACAATAATAAACAGACCTTCAGATCTACAAGCACCGGCGAGACACATCCATGTAAACAACACATCACCTGTGACTCATCATACGTGGTGTACCTGATTACGTGTAAATGCGGTCTTCAGTATGTAGGTCGCACCGTTCAATCCCTAAGGATGCGCATGAATGGCCATCGCTCAAAAACCAAGGCAGGTTTTTTACAACAAAGTTTATCTAAACATCTTACCCTAGCACACAATAAAAATTTTCACCAATTAAAACTTATAGGGATAGAACAAATTGCAGAAGACCTAAACAACAGACATGAAAAACTCAATAAAAGAGAATCGTTTTGGATCTATAAACTGAAAAGTCTCCAACCAGATGGCCTAAACGAAGTCATTGAATACGTATAAACCCCTTACACAATTAATCTTTTTCCCCCTCCGTTTCACTCATCCACCTCACATGCTACTACTGTCTCCCTGGATCTCTCAAATTTACAAATACACGATCTTCTGTCTCTCCGCATTCTACTTACATCGTTTCCTCCGTGCGCCACACTCCCGTGCGCCACACTGTCACACATCTATACTCCGAGGTAACATATAATGTGTTTTTATTCTTGCAGGTAGAAATTTATCTGATTTTATAAATAGTATTTTATTATCGTGATCATGTGAAAAACCTTTTTTACATTTTTTTTTTTAACAATCTATCTTTATTAACGTTGCTCACGTCACTTCCGACCATGTCACCAGTGACGTCAGCCTCTTATGTATTTAAATGCCTATTGTCTCTCAAAATGTATGTTCATTACTGCACCTGACGAAGGCCCCGGCCCGGGGCCGAAACGCGTAGTGTCTCTCCACAAATAAAGAAGTTTTTTAACCTACCGAGTGTACACACTCATTCTACTCCGATAGCAGCGCCTTAAAGAACGGGACCATTCCTCCAGCATCTCGTGGTTCTACGCTTCATAATATGTCAATGCAACGACATTACGGACAAATAAAGTTAGCCATTATAAAATAGAATTATTATAAATGATAAAAAAATAGAAAGGAGATCCTGCTTGGGTGCATCACGTGTGACGAGCAGCCAATCCGACAATTGATGCCCCTTTCTACTAGCCATGGTCGTGATTGCCCATGGGGGACACCCTGTATATCAGCCAATCCTACAATGTGTCCAGGTCACAAGGGACAGACCCAAACCCATGGAACTGAACTTTCCCCCTTAATCCCTACTTACAAGTTCAACCTATAAGGAAGGCAGAGTCCCACAATAGGTAAAATGCTCCATCCATTATTGCTTATTGCCAGCCAATATTTATATGTGCAGATTGAGCGGGTTTGGACAGACAGGTAACTTGTATGAATACATTAAGTCCTGAGGGATTACATAGAGGAAAGAGGTAAACACAAACATATAGTTTTTACCAGCAAGGGAAAAGTGACCAAAATGTCACATGCATTGCAGAATGGTAAAATTGTGAAATAATGTGTAAAAACTCAAAAAAGAATCAATAAATGTTGTAAATCTGTTATGATGCCGTTGGATAAAAACATCTTTTCTCATACAAAAGAAGTACAAGAAAAGTATTGCAAAAGATTGCAACAATGAAAAACAAAAACAATCTGTACATCTATAAAGCCTAAACTGTCTCGCTCCATTTGGTCTTAGCTTATATCAATAGAAAGGAGAAATTCTGGGACTCATACAAGATAACCGAGAGGCACTGTATGTATCTATCTTATGCATCTACAGTATTTGTACATTTAGAGGCTTAGAGATACTGTTAAAATGAACAATTTAACTGAATTCTTGCCTGTGGATTTTGTGAATAGAATACAAAAGACTGGATTTTTGGCAGATATTTATCGAAACTGTCATCACCAAAAGCTAACTGGTCTCATAACTGCAGCCAGTTTTGTCTGCAAAAAAGGCCAAAAGCCAAATGTGCTTTTTTGGCTGCTGCAAAGAGTCTCATGCAGATATTTGGAAATAACTATGTATTCTGAAAAAACTGCCAAACATAAAAGCAGCAAAGAAAAATTACAAATAAATATAAATAAGGGGGCTGCCTTAAAAGGTAGTCAAGAGGCAATGTTTTCCAAGTTCCCTTTGTCAAGAGGCAAAGTGTGGCATCAGGTGAAGATTTTATACAGTATGTACAGTATAAATACAAAAAAGTTTTTTTCCAACAATCACATAAAGGTGGACTACTCAAAAACTTCCTCAGACAGCACCAATTTAGACAAAACAAAGAGATTTGCACCAGAGAGTAAAATTAACTGTAATCTTTAATATCTTTGTGTTACAGGATACAGAAAAACGCGAAAGACGAAGGCTGACATACAAAAATTAAAAAAGTAGTTTGTGGCTGACATCATAGATAACTATGTACAACAAATATACAAAAGCAAACTTTTGTTTATACAATACTCCTGTTGCACTTAAAGGGGTTGTCCGAGTTTTGAAAAAAATATATATGTGGCCGGGAGCGGGCTGCCTAAAACAATAAAGCTGTACTTACCTTCCGGTGCCCTCCGGTATCCAGCGCTGCTGTCGCTCCGGTCCGGGCGCCATGTAAACAAACATGGCCGCTGGAGCAGCGCTGCATTCAGTTTCCGGCCGGCCGTGGCCGGGTACGCCTATCCGTCCCTATACACAGCATTGTGTATGGGGGCTGGAAGGTTGTCGGGTCCGGCCAGAAGCTGAATGCAGCCAGGACCGGAGCGACAGCAGCGCTGGATACCGGAGGGCACCGGAAGGTAAGTACAGCTTTATTGTTTTAGGCAGCCCGCTTCCGGCCACATATATTTTTTTTTCAAAACTCGGACAACCCCTTTAATGCCTTACTAATTCTGATCTCTAAAATGAATGTATATATTTTATTCCACACTGCCATCTGTATGTATATACTGTGCATACACTGGCCGATTATTGTCCTCTCTCAAAGCTTAATGGTTTCACATTTCTAAAGGAAGGGTAACATGTAAAAACTGCCATAGATTTTAGACAAATCAGACAGAACTTACTATGTTTCAGAGGGAGAGAGGGATCTGTCACTCAACCTCGACGAGTGTTTTGCCTAATATTTCGTTGGGAGGTATAAGAGTATATAGAGTATGTAGAGAGCCAATAATTAAAGGTAACCATGCATCAGCATTTATGTAAATATTACTAAAATTTTACAAAAGAGGTGCCCCATTTCAATAAATAGAGGTTTGAGCATTAAGAATTTTTTTTTTGCCTTTTGTCAAAGAATTTTCTTGTACACTAAAAGTTAAACATCCATGCATAACTTACTTACAACTGCCAACAAAATGTCTGATTTTAGTTAATAACTGGAATCTGATTGACAATTATTTTACTTTAGTGAAACTTATAATTCATAAAAATGTATTGAATAATCTTTCATATATAAAAAGATAGATGTGATCAGTGTGCCTATTACATTTTTGTGTATTTAGGACAATCATGACACAAAAGGTTGTTTTAAACAGTTCTGCATCTGTATTTAAAGGGGCATTCCAGGTTTCACTTATCACCTATCTTTAATATAGATAATCAATATTAAATTGCCAGGTTCAAAGGCTGTGCTCCCCTGCCAATCAGCTTCTGAAAGGATGAGCGCTGCATCCTCTTCCCAGTATACATAGTTTGACAGCTGTACTTGAAATTGCAGCTCAGTCCCATTTACTGGAATGGGACTTAGCTACACCTAGGGCCATGTGATGAATTAATGTGGTTTCACAGACTTGTGAAGCGCGAGCAATGTTCAATGAAGTACATTGATCGTTTCAAATAGCTGATTGTTGGGGGCGCTGGGTGTCAGGCCTTTGTCAATCTAATATTGATTATCTATCACCTAAAAGAAATCTGGGAATACCCCTTTAAGTATGTAATATGAACTGAAAGTATTACTAACCTACAGGAGTAATGATACTGCAATTTAGAACTATTATGTTTACTACCTGAAAATAAAATAATCAGCATTGATGAATAATGAGATGAGACCTAGGAATTTTCTAATAAAGGTCAGTATTTGTAGATGTAAGGAAGGGTTTTCCAAAAATAGTAGCAACTGGAAGCTGAAAATATAAAAATATAAAAATCCCATACCCTCTGTCATTGAACTATATATGTAAAAAAATATGACTTCATAATAGAAAATCCTCCAGCAAGGAGAATTTTCCCTGCAAGCTCATTTCTTTAAATTATAGGTGGGAAAATAGATTTTCCAGGTTCACAATTCACAGTTGGATTATTTTCCCCTTCAAAATATAGATCTAGTAACCATAATAATAGTAATAATAATATGATGATAATTATCCCTTAGACCCTTCTGGCAGATTTGATGAATGTCTTTACATGGCTTGTTTATTGTTATCTCCATCCCCCTGACATACATACAAGCAGATGGTGTGTTTTCTGACCCTTACGCCTCTCGAGTATTTTCTAATACACTGGGGGCCAGGGTGCACAACGCTGCATCCGTCCTGTGTTCCTTAACAACTGTGACCGGAGAAGATCCTCTGATGAATGATGATACATCATTAATCATTGAAGAAGTTACACAGAAAATCTTCTTGATTTCTAACATGTTTAATATTATACCTATTGCTTATGGTAAAGTCATGGTACGGCACTAATATCTGTTTGATGTACAAAATGTGAGGATACAAAAATTGTGAGGATTGAACTAGCGATTTAAGAACTAGGGAGCAAATTAATATTCATTATCTTTGCGTACTTTTTGCAATCTAGACAGATTGCATTGGCACAAATGTGATAATAGAAATGCTAACATATATAGTTAGTGTTTTACCTGCAAAAGGAAAGGCAAAGAAAAAGTAGGTCAAACACATCAAACTAGTAATGTGCAGAAAATTCTATTATTTCTAATTGTATCTCTTCTTACAAATGAACCAAACTAATGAAAATATATGAAGATTTGTGAGAATCATAAAGAAGCTTATATAAAGAAAATGTAACAATAAAAAGGCTTTCCTTCCATGTTCATCTTGCACTCTATTCACATTCATGGGAATGCAGGAGAAAGCTGTCCCAGACGCCCCGTAGATGTTGAGCAAAGTACTGGTTGAGCATAAACACCAGTGCTCTGTTAATATGGAGCACTGGTTAGCAAGTGTTTGTAGAAGACAAGCATCCATAGTGGGACCTCTTTAAAGCATCCACCCAGTACCATCAAAGATCGGCTGTTAATAAGAAGAAAAGAATAGGAAGCAGCTCATTCTATTCTCCATTCTCTCATTTATGCTAAAACATTTTAAGAATCTTGAGTGATATGTGAACCCGAGAAAGTCTGGGTTTGGCCAAGTTCGGCCTCACCTGGACTTGAAATTTGTGTGTTAAACCCATTAAATGCCAATGGCGAGTGGGTTGAGCAGAAACCAGACCCAAACCCGAACCATTAACTGAAGATTGGCTCTAGATTTGGGGACACAAACCCAAAAAGTTCTTCACAGACCCGAACTTTGCAGTTTGGATCCATTCAAATCCACTTGAATACCCTTATCTGACTGTCCAGATAACATATTTACATTTTGAGGTTATAAAGTGCTCAGAAAAAATGATACGTGGGAAGCTGATAGTTGTGCCGTCACCAAAGTGATATTGAGGACCCATCGAAGTCATTAATAATTTTAACCATGAAGTTGCCAATATTCACATCAACACTGCAACCAAACTACTCAAATTACAATTCTGTGTAGTTACATTTAGATTTGTAAAGCAAATCAGTGAACCTAAGAGGATTGTCATATGCAATCATATGTGTAGATAAGGGTAAGCAGATGATTTGGTACAAAATTCATGCACCGGAGATACATAGTGAGGAGAAATTATCTCAGCTTATATGCCAGTTTTCAGGTGTACAAGCCTAGAAATACTCTCGACCAGGAATTGTTACTATTTCCCTACTTACTTGATTTGCACCCTAAGTGGGCATGGAAGATCATGAAGGGGCTGGCACTGGCACCCTAGCTATAGCCTGTGCCAATTCTCGACATAGGTTATAGCACAATTCTCTGTCAAGCAGGACCTGGCATGAAATTGCTTGCTGCACAGGGGCTGCAGAATTTTTCAAGAAGCTTGAGCTTCCCGATGTATCTGGCATAAACAAGGGGAGGTGCACCAAATACAATGGCTCCCCCATTTTGTGTAAACTTAAATAAAAGGGGGATGTTATCAATGTTTCAATTTTCATTTTTTAACATCTTTGCTGCGGTTCTCAATCCTAAAAAGTTCTCAAAGTAGTTGTCTGTTATCTAATAGTTTAAACAATCATTGTAACCTTGATTTTGGATATCTACAAGGAAAGAAAGTCTAACAAAATATAAACTGGGTCAAAAAGAACTATTTAAGTCTCTTGGGTTACCAGATGGACAATTCTTTTATAAAACACAGGAATTTAGAGGTGTAATTTTTTTAAAAATAAGCATAGTTAGTTAATTTCATGCAGTGATAATAATCAAATAAATTTGAATATTTAATCCTAAATATTATTTACACTAGATTCCTTAAGAAGTTAAAATCAATTACCCAATTAATCAGTCTCTCTCTTTTTAATAATTAGCGGTTTAAACATAAAACATAGGCAAGTGTTCTCAAAATTTCTACAAGAGCTTAGAGAAAAGAAATAATAAAGCATGCCTTAAATTATAGGGTTTTGTACAGGTATATTTAATGAAAACTCAACCCCTTCATCATTCTACTGTGCATGTAGAATTGGCGCCTAGACAGCTTCTAGATTTGTTAATCATGAGGTAGAATTGCTATGGGACCTATGACTCAAGACATTATAATGAAATTGTACAGTATGTGGTACAATGAAATGTAGAACTGAAATAACATCTGTAAAGAGAATAGTATCTCGATTAACCTGCATTTATGATGCTGTCCATATATACTTTTCTTTATCATTTTTATAGCCTTTTTTCACACAATTGTATGTATCTCATGTGTATGGAAATGTTATAAAGGGACCTATTTCATAATCTTTTCAAGTGCATATTTTTTTTATTTTAATTTTATTCCCCTGCCATATATGAACTTCTTCAATTGCAAAAAATAATGCGTGTGAAGATTCCTTTCAATAAATGCAGTCATGCTGTGCCAAGAAACGAGATAGACGTCTTTAGATACCACCACTGGTGCACTCTGGCTCTATTGAGGCCTGCTCAACCAACTGGATTTACCAGGACCACTGTGGGACATGCAACAATTCCCAGCTATTTTATATGTGCAATCACTCCAGCAGTGGTGGTTGCAAGAAATTGTGATTTATTAGCAACTACAGCACCATACGCCATGTATGCATAGAGGTGTGCGGCTGCCGGCAGAAGAGGCCGGCCCCATTCCTACCCCGTGCTGGCACACCTCTAAACCCTACAGTTTTTTATGCAAACCTACGCCAGGTCGAGTCTGGTCTAACCCTCTTAATGTATCCACCACAATGAGTGGGTGTGGCCTAGGACAGTATACGAGCTCCCGTGTATGATAAATTTCCCCCTTATGACAATATTTAAGAGGAATTATCTTTACATGGGTAGATTTTTTTTTCCTAACAGCCAACTAAAGAAATGTATATATGGCAGATTAAATTAAATTTGAATATCCAGTTGGTAATAACCAGTTAAGGACTGGCTTGAGTAATAGTATTACGGGGTACTCACAATTTCTCAAATAAATATTGCCTTTATTTGGCTTTGATAAAAGAAACCCAGGTGGCTGACCATATGGCTACTGTACAGTAATTATACTGTAGCACCATATGCCAGCAATCAAAATGAATCAGCAGATGCAGAGTACAGTTTTTGGATGGCATTGGAGAGCCTGATCTATGGATGTGCCCATCCTTACTTTCACCAGATGTTGTCAAGAGCTCTAATCTTGCACAATGTATATTCAATATATTCTTTCAGAATGCTTGTAAAACCCCTGATGGGTTGAAATTCCAATCATAACTTGGTGAGCATACACAATGTAATGCAGGGTGTTCTTTGTCAAGTATAACAAATTTATATTGTCTTTTAAAGTTGATGTGCCCACCCCATTCAGGTTGAGACAAATGGAAAGGTAACGAAGGTTGCCACTATGACGGGTGTTCCTGTGATCACTGTATCACATCACAGGCACACCACGCCCCTCTCCATGGCAGCACCCGGTCCCTAGCCACAGCTCACAGGTCCCATTCCAGCTGATCAGCATGCGCCTCCATGCTCCCTAAGGTGCACGCGCACAGTCACTCACAGATTTAAAGGGTCAGCATGCTGCTGTTTGGCGCTGGCCACTTCCGGGTTCTCCTAGCAACCCCCGCCGCATCTTAGTGCTATATGCCTATGAAAAAGCTTCATGGTTGCGTTTCTAGTATTCTGACCTCCTGTTGTGTCCCGGGACCTGACCCTGACCTTGCTCCTTCGCTGCCGGCACTGACCTCCTAATCCATTCCTGATTTTGCACCATTGGCACCTGTCCTGACTATCCGCCTGTCCCCGACCTCGAGCCTACCTTTTGTTCCTGTACGTCAACCTTGGCTGCCACCACGGACACGCCACACCTGTTGAACGACCTAGTGGTATGGTGCCACTAAGTCGTTCAACAGGTGCGACGTGCAGCAAGACCATCCTGCTTCGTGGCAGGCTCTGGTGAAGACCGGGTGCCACTTACATTCCGGTCCCAGGTGTTAGCTTGTTTCATCATCTGTGGTGGTCCAGGGGATTCACTAACCCATAGCCCTGACAGCCATAAGCTAATGAAAAAGGGTTCTTTGTCGTGGGTTGATATTTTTGTAAAAATCCTAACACATTTATAAACATTTCTGATAATTGTTAGGTGAAATATCAGTCGTGACTAAAATTTTGTTGGCCTTTTACTAACTGAATCTTTTTTAACTCGTCAATGGCTTAAATATCTTTTAGGGCAATCTTGTTAACACATTAGCAAAAAATATCAGTCTTTAAGATCATTAAAATTCATTTAACAGAATTTCCTTGAACACCACAAATTGATGTGCATGAAAGCTGCTGAGATCAATCACTGTTAAAGTATTATCAGTAGACAACCCCCTTGGGTAGTCACACAAAAGTCTTGCACTCATTTCATTCATGCTCTAGAGCAGGCAGCTCCTTAACATTCTCTCAAAACACAAGGAGAGCTTTGTTTGAGAGGAATATACACTTTGGGTGAAAGCAATTAGGAAGAAAAACTTTTTTAAGTATTTAATTTACTATTCAAAGACAACCTTACATCCGGGATCTACCTAAAAAGGTAGATCTGGTGGCAGGTTCCTTTAATGTATCATAGCATTATGTATAATAGTGCAGCCTCTACTCCAAAACTGTAGCTCCAGCTCCACAGATGAGCAATGACTCCTTGGTAGAAGGCATCAAAAGAGGGTGCTGGGGTATGGAGTAGCCTAGCCCCTGCTCCATGGTGCAGCTACTCCACACCTCAGTAGTCTCTATACAAAATTGACATATAGATTACATTTTAGTTTTATAAAGTTCTGGGCCATTAACAGTTTTATTAAAAAAAAAAAAAAAAAAGCATGGAGCTATGATACATTACAGAAACCTGCCACCAGATCTACCTTATTAGGTAGATCCGGGATGGCAGGTTTCCTTTGAATAGTACACAAAAGTCTTGCACTCATTTCATTCATGCTGTAGAGCAGGCAGCTCCTAAACATTCTCTCAATATGCAAGGAGAGCTGTGTGAAAGCAATTAGGAAGAAAAACTTTTTTTAAGTATTTAATTTACTATTCAAAGGAAATCTACAATCCCGGCTCTACCTAAAAAGGTAGATCTGGTGGTGGGTTTCTATAATGTATCATAGCTCCAACCTATTTTTTTAATAAAACTGTTAAGGCCCAGAACTTTATAAAACTAAAATCTAATCTATATGTCAATTTTGTCTAGAGGCTACTGGGGTGTGGAATAGCTTCACCGTGAAGCAGGAACTAGGCTACTCCACACCACCGCACCCTCTTTAGATGCCTTCTACCTAGGAGTCTTCGCTCGTCTGTGAAGTTGCAGTAGCTCCAGCTTTGAAGTAGAGGCTGTACTGCTGCAAGCGTGCACACTCTGATTAGTCTATGCGAAGCAAGAGTTACTGCGCATGCGCAGAATTCTGTCTTTACGGACGAGTGCTTGTTGTAGCTGTGAGCTGAAGACTTCTTGGTAGGAGGAATCGAGAGAGGCTTCTATTGCATGGAGTAGCTGTAGCCACGTTCTAATAGTCTCCATATATATTCTTGCATATAGCTTAGATTATAGTTTTTATAAAGTTCTGGACCATTAACAGTTTTATTTAAAAAGGCATGGAGCCATAATACATTAAATGAACCTGCCAGCAGATCTACCTCATTAGGTAGATGCAAGATGGTAGGTTTCCTTTAATCATTTTTAGAATGGAAAGATAAAAAGGGAATATTATATCCTATCCTGTACAATGTATAACTCAATGGATACCGATCCCAGTTTCAACCTACGCAAATGTTTTGTAATATTCAGTATTATATTTAATTTTACAATAATGTCAGACTTCATATAAATGAGTACAAAACAAACTTTTGATGAGAATAGGTAGATGCCACCATAACCTGCCATACGAACCTCCATTCCACTGATGCTGAGGACTTTTAACACTTAGTCGGACTTTGATAACCACTAAGTCATTCTTGTCCAATAGGAACCGGAAGCTCCAAAACTCAGACCTGTCATTGCTGGAAATGAGGGTACCTTAGCAGGTGAATCTGTATTTTTTCTTATCTTTGTAAATCTATCTGCTCCCTGTACAATTGTGTAATTATTGAGAATACTCCCCTAAAAACTTTATAAATATGTATACTGACTTCCACTGTGTTTGTTTTTACATGACTCACTAAGGTAAATGGCTAGGGTTAGACAGTAGGTCTTCTTCATAAGGAGAGATTGCCAGTTAAGGCCACCTTAAAGGCATGTGGAGACTTAAAGCCATAGATGCCCCACTAGGGAATTCTGGGAAGTATGCAAATACATTTTCCAAGTATGACCTACAAGATGTGGGTGTCATACTTGGTGTTAAGGGGGCTGCCTTTCAAGGTAGCAAAAGGAGGCATTGTTTTCCATTTAACACCTTTGAAAACTTATTTGCATACTTCCCAGAATTCCCTAGTGGAGCATCTATGGCTTTAAGTCTCCACATACCTTTAAGGTGGGCTTAATTGGCAATCTCTACGTAAGGAGAACTCTTACTTTCTGACCCTAGTCAATAGCCTATGCTGTACTAAGGAGACCCAACCAAGTAGAAACAATGCTGTCTACAGTTGGGAGTCTGTTCCTTCTGGAATATGTATACTGGTTTGGCTTAATCCCACATCATATCTTTAGACTTCTTGTAGGTCATACTGATGTTAAGGGGGCTGCCTTTCAAGGTAGCAAAAGGAGGCATTGTTTTCCATTTAACACCTTCAAAAATGTATTTGCATACTTCTAAGATAAATGGCATAATAGGCAATATTTCCTCTGAAATGTGCTGTGCAATAAAATGGGATTAGTGTAACCTATTATTAGTTACTTACCATAAATTCAAAAACGTTTTGCTACTGTTTTCCTTTCCACACAATTTTAGCCAATATACAACTTGTCATCAGTTAAAAAAAACTTGAAAAACTTTAAATTACCCAAGAGAGATGCCTTAAGACTTGTTATAAAACAACATACGCCTGCAATTCACTTTATAATTGAAAGTGGCTTATTATATAGTTACCAACAACGCACAAAGTAATGTTAATGCTGAAGCTTTAGAAATTGGTTTTAAAGTGACGCTGAATCTTTTGTCTGCATCATCTTATTTTATTCTTGGTAAATAAAAATATAATATATTATTAAAAAACCTTTGCTTTATACAGTAAAAAGGTGTATTAAAATTAACAAAAACCTAGTTTTTCTAGCAGACTCACTTGATCAGGGTGGCACAGTACAACATCTCTGCCCATGTAAACTTCTGTCTTTAGTATGGCTGGGGATTCAATGATAAGTGTAATTTTTTTTCTGTTCTGTCCTTGCTAGTCTGAACGCTGGTGTACTACTTTTCTTGCTGTGATCCACTGTGATGGACAGAATCTCTCTACAATTTCTTTGCTCTCTGATGTCAGAGAACTGATCCAATCGTCTTCTTAACCTGAGCTCTGGCATTTCATAAAAGGTTTTGTGGTCTATTGGTTGTCGCATGCTATAGTTTAATTCATAATAATAATCTCATACACAGCTAGCTAGTGTTCATTCTGTCTTCTGCTATCTGGCATTGTTGACCCTTTGTCTGATTTTCTGTTTGCCTAGTGATTTTGTACTGCATTGTCCTCTTGGTTCTGACCCATATTTAGCAACTATCATTTTCAGTTTACATTTTCTTGTCCTTTACCCCATGTTTACAGGAAGGGAAACCTCGACCAGTTCTCTCCTACCACTTATGGTAAGAAGGACAATTAAGTAGAGACAGCTGGGATGGGAGTTTAGTCTCAGGGACTGTATTTTTCTGTTTACCAGTCCATTCTCTAACCCTGCATACCACCAACAAGTCCAGTGAGACCACATTGGACCTGATTCAAAAACATAGTGCTGCATGCCAGGCTGCTGACAGCAGTCAGTGACTCTCTCTTCAGAAGACTCATTGATCTCTTCTAAGTTTTAGGCATCATTCAGGAAGAATAGAAACTATGCCTCTGACTTCTGTAGTTGTTATATGGCTTTATCTATATTTCTCAGTTCATCTCTCTCAACCCCTCTCTTCCTACCTAATTGATAGAAGGAAAAAAGTAGAAGACATACACACTGTGAAAACATAGCAAAATGTGGACTTTTACTCAGGACGCAAATCTTGAGCCTGTTTGTAGAAAGTTCAGTAGACATCCTGGTGGTAAAGGTATGTCATTGTATAGTATGGGCAAAATATCATATACAATTAAATGATTGATCACACTATTCTTTATCATTTTCTAAATCTCTGCTTGCTTTCACTCAACAGGAAGCTTCATTCTTTACTTCCTGTTGATAAACATCAGTCCTTGGTCATGTTACACAGGTACACGGCTCGATACAGAATAGAGAATATGAGCCTTGCACCACAATTAGTCTTCGTGTTGATAAGCAGACACAGTAGTAACTATAGACCATAAACAAAAAGCTGTGTCTCAACAACCATAAATTTCAGAGAGGTTAAATCATCTTTATTACATATATAAATAGACATAGACCAAAAAAGTTAAAAACATCTAAAAAGTGTAACAACATACACAAAAATAAAACTCGGTGAGGTGACTATGATAAGTACACCCACACAACCTCCCTGGCTGTAACCAATCCACCAGGTGTTTGCACGCATGTATAAATCTATACAATCCAATAATGTTCACAAATAAATACCGTATGAATAAATCTTTGCCTGAAAGAACGTGTGGGGTGGACAATTGTATCCCCTGGCTGTTGTAGATGTTAGGTCCCTCGCTTACTCTCCTGTTTTTTATGGATTTATTTCTTCTTTGTATTATACATCTGACAGGTTGTATTAAGAGGGCATATATTTATTCATATGCTATTTATTTGTGAACATTATTGGATTGTATATGGTGACTATGGTGTATATGTGACTATGGTGTACTCTTGTTTTTGTGTATATTGTTACACTTTTTAGAAGTTTTTAACTTTTACTGGTCAGTGTCTATTTATATATGTAATAAAGATGATTTACCTTTTTGAAATTTATGGTTGTTGGGACACATCTTTTTGCTTATGGTACACAGGTGCATGGCTCATTATATCATAGAATGTAATAAGAGCTGTGTGATGCTAGCCTATGCACCTGTGTGACATCACATAACCATGGATTGAAGTGTCCTGTTTAATGACAACAAGATGAGATCTAGAAAACTAAAGAATTGATACAGAATGTATATTGAAAATTTGTATAACTTTTCTTTACACCAACAATATCAATAATTTGCTGAAATTTAGTTGTGAGATTGTTAGTGAAATTATTTTTGAAAAATTATATTCATATGCCTGAGTGGCCATAATGGCAAGATCAGTTGTGATTGATTAATTCCTAGGTAGTTAAATATTTTTACAGTAATGTAAAATTTGGAACACATGCCATGAGAGGAGCCTTATGACTACCTGTAATTTCCCACTTTTTTGGCTGCCGGTAACCCTTAACATTAGTCGCTGCAGCCAAGAAAGGAAATGGAGAAATCTTGAAACGTTTGAAGGAGCAGCTTAACGATATGAATACTGCCCTCACCGACTGAACTCATTTGGAATTTCTGTGTCAGCTCTTCATGTAACCTTGTACAGGTCACATAGGTTGCTTTGTCTCTTTATGCCTCAGGCACAAATTGAGGACATAAACTTTTCAAAAAACTGACTGTGTTTAAAATGCACACTGATAAGAACTTGTAAAATATGTCTACGCATAATTTATCTTACACATTTGTCCTAAATATTAACAGATTTTACTACTTATTTTACCAAATTATAAATTAAAATTATAATGACAGAATTGGGTAAGTACAGTACTCTATTTCAGGTTGTCTATTCTATATTTGGACAATCAATTATATTGTTTGGATTTGCAGTCTATCTTGGGTTAATTGGTTTGTTTGCTTTCAATGCCAGCCACTGTTGGTAAACAGAGGCTCAGTGGTAGCTTCACACTACTACAGCTACATTATACAGATACATTATACATTATTTAATTAGGGTAGATATCCAAGTACAATGAAAGCTCAGGTTAAGACAAACTCCCATAAAACCCTATTAGCGAAATGCCATAATTTTAGTTAAAAATTGTTTCACATCCCCAAATCAACTTTGTTCTCTTACCTGGCATACAGCTGTGAGTTTGAAGGAATGTGCATCCTTGGTCAAGTCCTGTGACTCCTTCTCATGTCCCATGCTTCTTCTCAGCATTCAGCACTTCATGTCATGTGAGCAGGGTGATGTCATCTTAGGTCCTTTACCCCCAAATATTTGCAAAATCTACTCCATGTATGTATCTGATCACATGAAATTAGAGCTTGCCCCATGTACTCCCCATGCCTACACTAGTCCTCTTCATGCCTCTATGGAGGTTGCTGAGATTTCAAGTGATCAGGACCTTAGATGACCTTGGTAAAGGACATTAGATTACATCCCCCTGATCCCATGACATGAAGTACTGAATGATGTATAAGGCCTCTCTCTCAATGTTCCAGCAAGTCACTGTGTAAAACATTGGACAAAGTGGGAGACATGTATCTTAGTTTTTTTTCCTTTGGTATATAATTTAGAATGTTTGCATGTTTAGTTTTTTTTGTCCTAGCAGGTGCAATGTTTGGCTTTTTTTTAGACTTTTGGTTGAAAATGTCTCAAATCCACATGGACAAAAAACATGTGAGGGTGTACGGGAGTGGACATATGTGGCTTTGGTCAAACGTGGCATTGACGCATGCATTTTCAAAAGCATCACAACAGCTGAGAAGAGGACATTTGCCTTATTGCATTGCTGTCAAAATGGTGTTTACAAAATGAATATGTTAACAATATGGTAACACTCACATTAACATAGTGTTAATACATGCATGTGTTAACATGATCTTAACATACATGTTAACATTTCGTTAATGCATGGGTTTTGTAAATGCCATGCGTACAGCAATGTAATAAGGCAAATCTGCTATTTTCAACTTTTCAATAAAATGTGAATGCAAAAATTTAAGGATTAAAAAAAAACAAATAAACAGCCCAAACTTTCAATGCCCAGCAGGTTTATGTGCAAAATTTGAAACAGGATCCATGAAAGAAAGCCTTCCTTTGCACCTGCCCTAGACCAGGTGCAGATTTGCGCCTAAAAAGTGACATATAAGTGAAAAGCTGCACGTAACATATGGAAAATAAAGATACATAAGGCTGCTCAAGGTGCAGACCAACAAAAAACAACAAAGGTGGCAGAGAAAAGTTGGAAAAATGATAAAAATAGACCATTTAAATAGCAGAAATAAAGATACATGTCCCCCAGGATTTCCCATAAAGCTGTAGTTGAATATTGACAAATAGTCTCTAGGTACTGGTAGCAGTGAGACCTGTCAATCAGGACTAGGGAGGTGGGGCAGTGCAGTGAACACTTCATAAGCAGGATTCTATTCTAATCATTGGACTCGCCTCTGGTGAGTTGCAGATAGTTTCACAAACTGATTTTTTTGACATTGCAGCCATGGTAAGGAACCATTTAGGGATACGAGCGGTGATTTGAAAGGTAGGGTCCCTTTAAGCTGAGAGTTAGTGGGAAGTAGAAGTTTTTTTTCTGCATTTGTCTATGTGTTGTTTGAACCCTTGGTCCTATTTGGACCAATTTGGACCATACTTTCATTGTAGCTACATCCCTGTGTGCGTCTGGTATCTGATTGAGGCTAATAAGGTCCTTGAATGGCACACAAACTGTAATTGAATTGTATAACAACCAACATTTATTGTAAGTACTTTTTCTCTGGAATAGTATTCGGGTTTTCACTTTACAGAAGTATTTAGCTTACAGTATATCTGATACTTAAGGCTGCATTCTTGTGGCAGCAAGTGTAGATCACTCCTAGCCTTTTCAAAGAGTGAGAAACGAGGCACATAACTCCTCCACACATTGTAAAATGTTACTGCCTCTAATTTAACTGTTCTTAAAAAACTTTTCACATTATCAAAATACAGCAGGCTAAGCCGAGGCATGGCAGATATTTCATATTAACCACTGGTAATTAAAAAGAACATTTATTAAGAAATATCTTGGAGAGCTGGTCCATGTTATTTTAAAGGTAATAAACTTGTATAGCAATAGATATCAGCTCTTTAATTTGAAATGTGAGCATCATAAATTTCTTGTATCCATTCAACAATGAATGGTCAATGGGACATTTTTTAGGTATTATGTGGGTTTAAAAATCTATATTTTTTATATTCTTTTATGAATTAAATAATGAATTGTTCCACTCCTGGATCCCATTTTGTGCTTTGGGTGACAAGTCCATATCCTGTCCTACACAGACAGATATATACACTGTATAAAGCCTCACATGGTGGCCCTGGGGGGGGGGGGGAATTAAACACTTATTGCCAAGTTACCCACTAGATCTAAGCTGATGACAAGGAGTCTTAGGAAAGGGGCATTTTGTAATTTAGTTATCGAGTAACATTTCTAGCAATATGGAATTAGCAAAAAAGCCTACAAAGCTTCATAAAACTTCTTGTTATAAATAATTCAAGATTTAGAATACAATACAATAGAATTGTCAAAATATTTAGCAGTACTGATTCCATTTATAGTATTTAAAAAATATACTCTTGGTCTATTCTGATTGCAAAACGAAACTCTTAGCCTCTTTCTCTGTGACTTAAAGAGCTGAGGTCTTGGGTTCCAATTTGGAGTCAAGATTCTAAGCCCCAGTGGACTGATGTGCATAAAGCCCCAGGAATGGATGTACTAAGGGGCTCCAGCCCTGTCAGCCCTAGACTTGTTCTAAAATCTGTGGCATGGACTGGTTCCAGCTATACTAAGTATACCGGTGCAGTACATCCCCAGCCCAGTCCAATGTTTTCCATGGACCAGCAATGCCCTTCAAAGCCCATTTGGTATGGAGGTGGCGTAAGGTTGCAATTCCTTGCATGTGGCAGGAATGGTGAGTATATCATGGTTTGTACGCCGGTACAAGACATGATAAATCTCCCCCTATGAGTGAATAAAACAAATGTATTAAATTCTCTTCACACAATTTGCTTTTAGATCTGATCAGAACATCTGATTATTTTCACTATTCATGAAAATAGTAAAACTATTAAAAATAAAAATGAATACTAATCGATTTTCACACTTTACTTTGTAAATATTACTCTACTACAGAGCTGTATGGGGTTGACTCAGTTTGTTAAAGTTACTCCATTTTTGCAATATACAGTGAAACAGAAGCTGGTTTTACACAGATAGTTTATAATACTTTAATATAGTTACCATACATGTCTGCAGAGAGAAGAACCATGTAACAACGTGAAATCAGTTTTCACACATTTCATGGATATGCATAGACATTATCCAACACTATGTATAATCAAGTTATACTGTGAAACAAAGCACTTGATACAAGCAGCAAATGTGCTGAAGCTAAATCAGTTGTTTAATGCACATGGAAGGATAATATTCATTCATATAGATGTGTTCTCAAACTAAAGTACAGTAAATGAGCATTGATTTAGAAATTAACGGTGTAAGCTTAATTTGTGCGCAAAAGAAAATAATTGACTTTTTTTGATTTTCTCCTTAATGAACTCATAACTGCCTATGGTGATTAAAGGTAGTCTAATTCCATGCATTTATACTTCACATTCCCATACAGACTATGCTGTAAATAAATGTGAGATATGTTTCTGTCCTATAATTATACATAATAATACTCAACAAGCAGCATAGGTTTAAGCTTAAAATTATATATCAATCAAATGTAATTTTTATGTGCCCAAATAGAAGGAAACATTGATTTGCACAATTAAAAATGTGTAATATCTAGTATAACATGTCAAGTAAATCATGAGATGCATGATATTTCCTGGATCAACGCCATTTATTTGATACTGGTCTTCTATGTTGAGAGAATGTAATGGTAAAAGGCATTTATCTCCAGTTAATGGGATGGAATGTACAAGTCCTATCACTATAAGATTTTGGGACCCCAAACAATCATTGGAATAGGAATTCCTGTTATTTTCCACTTCACCATTAAGTACAGAAGAGTGTCAATGGTGTCAAAGCAGTGATACAGCAGTAGTAATGAGTGTCTATCAGCCATAACCTCTTTTTCTATTCCCGTATTCTAAAACTTGACATGGACAAAACAGAATTCATATTCTTTCTTCATCCTAACATATCTCTCCCATCAGACCGAACCATAAAAATCAATGGCTTCACACTTTCCCCAGCACCTAAAGTCAGCTGCCTTGGAGGATACCCCTTATCCTTTAAGTCTCGCCTCCGGGGCCTTACTACAACCTGCCTCCTTTTCGAGGAAAATCTCTTGCATCCATCCTTTATGTTTTGGGTGTTACGTTACATGCCAAGTGTGTTTGTTCATTTTTGATGTTCAAGAAAATTGCACAAAAACTGCTCATAACAAAAAAAAACAGATTTGGGATTGCAAAGTAATGTTTGGGCCCTTCAAATGCACAGCTCCACACTGAGAGCCCAGGAAAAGGCAGCACATCACTTTCCTGGCCCACTACTAGTCTGAACTAGTTTTTGACCCCTAAAATCTCTATGGATCCATGCAATTTTGTGTGTAACATTGTTCTTGGAGATGGTAGCACAACAATAAAAGTCTTTGAAACCTGCCAAAAACAGCCAGGGATTGCACTGTAATGAGAGAAAGAATACGTTTTATAGGAGGTTATATAGTTTTCTGTCCTGCTAGATCAACCTCACACTTTGGCTTAAAAAAACTTCACATTTAACTCCATCAAAAACTCCAATGTAAATGTTAGACAAAATCAGGACAGTTTTAAATCAAGCAAGTCACATGTTGAATGAAATCACTCTACACCTTTCCACCTTTTGTAATTCTCCAGCAATGATAATGAGTCATGAAAATCAATATGAAAACCAATTACTCTCATTGTGCTACTTTTCCACTTCAAAAAAAAAAAAAAAAGAATCCTAACAATGAAACAAAGTGCCAAGAGCCTCTCTGGGAGGAAGAAAAAGTATCTAACTACTTCCATGAGATGGTAATAATAGTCTTTTACATGTGTTGTGGGCCATTACAGAAACATTCACAAAGCTCTGCATGATGCTGCACCTCCCTACCTCTCATCTCTGTCTACCGCCCAACCCATGCTATTCGATCCGCCAGTGATCTTAGTTTAATTTCTACCTTTGCTGGTTTAAGTATCAGCATCTTTATTTATTGTATTATTTTATTTAGTTTTATTCCCTTATATAGAATAGCTGGACTATTGTATAAGCGTTTTACCTCTTGTGTTACCCCCTAATCCTCATAGACTTTAAAGGGGCATTCTCATCTGGACATTCACATTCAGTTTCATTAATCTGCCATGTATATATATTTCTTCAATTAGATGTTATTAAAAAAATGTTCCTGTGTCAAGATCATTTCTCATAAATGTATTGAAACAAGACTGTGTCCATGGATACGACCACCTCTGCTGGAGTGATTGCACAAAGAAACAAAAAGTTTTTGTATATGAAATGTCCGGAAGTTACTGCATGTCCCACAGCCATCCTGTGGTAATGATTCCTGAATCCAGGAGGTCAGACAGGACTCAATAGAGCATATCTGGCCACCGCTGCCAGAGTGTGGGGTGGTCGTAACCGAGGAAGCCATCTTGTTTCTAAGGGACAGCATGGCTACATTTTTGAGAAATTATCTTCGCACAGGAACATTTTTTTTAATAACATCCAATTGAAGAAATGTTTATATATGGCAGATTAATGAAATTGAATGTGAATGCCCAGACGAGAATACCCCTTTAAGCTCTTGCTAACATATGACTGTTTGTGCTATGTCTCTTTTTATTCTATTTGTATATGTCCCTTATGATTTGTAAAGTGCAATGAAACACGATGGTGCTATATAAACAAAGATTAATATTATTATAAACATCTGTACTCGTCTCATCCTCTGTCTGTAGGGTATGACTGATGATGCGTTAATTTTGTGTAATGGCAACACTGGACTCAGGGATGACAGATGCACCCTAAAACACCCCCCTCCCCCCAAAACATCCCTGTTTGCTTGTCTCTACATATCCTGGGACAACCACAAAGATGGTCCCTTCCTAAGTGCAGACATGAAACAAGACAAACAAATAGATTAATACAAACACAATAGTAAACAATCAGGGTCACAAATGGGATGAGCATATAAGGTATAAGGTGCAGTATCCCACAGGATAGTCAAGAAAAAGAAACAGATATGAGAAACCAGAAGTACAGAAGTACAGCAAGTAAAGCACAGACAAAAGATGTAGCAAGAAAATATGTCCAGCACAGAGTGTAGTACACAGAGGGTATTTATCAGAATTGAATGTCTGCTCTAGGTTGAAGAGGCAGAGCACGTGATGACTAGGGCAAAGCTTGCAGAGAGCCAGGTATGGTGGATTCAATCAGCAGCTCAGACACTAGAACAATTATTTCATCATAATTCAACTAAACATTGAGATTGTGTTTTGGGTTTTTAAAATTAAATTATTTGGCCAAAATAACAAAGGATGAGGACTGGCAGTTGGATCCTCTTCTGGCATTTTATATTCCCATAATACAGATAAAGAACTACAATTTAACTCATTTGGATTTAATTTATGAAAAGCATGTGGAAAGTACCACAGCATTTCTATTCAGAGCTGGAAGAACTGAATATCACCCACTGTATGCTGCGACTGAGTGGCAGGGTATTCCTATCAATGATAATAAATATTGCTGAGCAGTACAAGTTCTGTGTATACTATGCAAATCTCCACTTAATTATCAAAAGCACAGTCAGACGTAAGCCGAGCTGTGATGGGTTATGTTTTCAGTTTGTTTCTATTATTTTATTGCCTTCCTTCTCAATGCTTTGATAAAGCAATAAATTTGTGTCCAATTATCCTTTATTTAGAAAAGATTTAGGTCACACATTTGAATAGTATTAGACTCCCAGGAAGTCACTAACAATCAAAAAGACAGAATTGGTCTTTATTCTAAAATGTAATAAGTGTTAAATAATAATACATTTTGAGAATATATATCCTAGAAAAATATAAAATGTAAATATTTGTATGTCAGATATGTGTATATGAATATATGTATATGAATATGTATACAGGTGGTCACAGACTTAAAGAGAACCCGTCAGGTAAAATAACCTCCTTAAACTAAATATATTTTTATAAACTTTTATAAATTTTTATAAATTTTTATAAATTAGAAAGCATTGCCTCTACGCCCTTCATTGTCCCACTACATGCCGGTAAACCTAAGCAATAAGGTCCTAAAGCTGTATGCAAATGACCTGTGAGATGTCCAATGAGTCATTAGCATATTCAAGCTGTCCAGCTTATTCATGAGGGGGAGGCACAGTCACACCCCCAGTGCTTGACTGACAGCTTGTATAATGGTGTAATGGCTCCTCCATGTGCTTCCTGGTGCTACCGGCCACACCCCCTGCAGCCTGTTTGTGTATAGAATAGATACAACAGCTCCAGGATGCAGCCAGTTTATAGCAGAATTGTCAGGTACTTGTGGAGCTGATGTCTGTGTATTAGGAGGATGTAGCATGTCAGCAGATGCATTACTATACATTACACACAGCCATGAGCAGGGGGAGGAGAGGGGAGTGGTAACAGGGGTGACATCACTGCCTCTGACCATGTGACCAGCTTCATTTACATAATAAAGAAAAGATGATTTTACAATGATTAATGTAGGAATTGACTAGATAAGGACTGGGATGGGATCCTTGTGACCTGCTCCAACAGGTAGTGGTGACAGAAATAGTGACACAGAATTGATGACAGGTGTCCTCTAAGGACACCTGCCTTACAGAAGACCCCTAGTTACAGACAGACATGTGGTGAAGCCCTTTGGATGCTTTACTTGTTCAGATCAGATGATGAGCGATGAAATGTTCCTGTAATTAGTTTTATTGATAATACTTGTTCCCATGACTGCATAGAATTTAAAAAATCCAATTATCAATGGGACAAATAAAAGCACATGTCGGTGCGCTGGAGAGGAGGAGGCACTGTACTATCACTGGGTCACCATAGGCGTCTATGGGGACATATATCTGGCAACCTGCAGATGGATATACGTACCCACGTATGAGGGTCATCTGAATGAGGCCTAACCAAGAGGGATACAATGGTATCAAAAAGGACAGCAGAAAAATTTTACCAAAAAATGTGTGCTGGTTGTAATTGGTAACAAAGATGTAACAGATCAGATCAATTTATTTGGTCGTACAACAGGTAAATGTGTGTTTTTTGTTATTTGGGCTGTTTTTTAATTTTTAAAACTATTTTAATACCTTATTAAAGGGGTTATCCGGGTTTTAAAAATTACCTAGGGCCGGGCTGGGGAGGGCTAGTTAAACATAATAAACATGTACTTACCTCGTCCGGCGGCGCTGATGTCCCGCGCCGCGATCCCTTCGATCCGTGCCCCTGTTTGTTTACAGGGGCACGGAAGCCGCGCACAGGGAGCTTCCGGTCTGCGATGTGGCCGGCTCCTCCCATCCGTCCCTATCTCTCAGCGTTGTAAGCGCTGGGAGATGGTGTCGCATGGGAGCATCCGGCCGGCCGGAAGCTCTCTGTGCGCACTTGTAATTAAACCGGCGCACAGAGAAGACCGGCCGAGGCTCGGGACATCGGCAGCACCGGAGGAGGTAAGTACATGTTTATTGTGTTTAAATAGCCCTCCCCAGCCCGGCCATAAGAAATTTTTTAAACCCGGATAACCCCTTTAATAATATACAAGACCAACAGAATTGAAGTTCTGTAATGCCGGTCACTATATACCAGTGATGGCAAACCTTTTAGTAGCTTATTACTCCCTACTCCATCCCTAGTTTGGATTATCATTGTAGCTTCCTTCTAGGTTCCTGGGCTGCCTGGAACTGCAAGAGGGCTTGAGTCCTGTCTGGTGAACCCCACCCTGGGTGCCCATATAGAGAGCTCTGAGTGCCACCTCTGGCACCCGTGCCAAAGGTTCGCCATCACTACTATATACCTATGGAGCTGATACAGCAACCATCTCAGAGAAATTGTGAAGACAAAGCTGTTTTGGGTCATTGTACAGATCTACAATGATGCATTCATCTTGCTGTTTTCTAACCTCTTGATATCAAAGCTATTTGCAGAAAAGGAACTCCCTTCTATTTTTAATTGTTCTAGTGCACAAACTAGATTCACTGTGTAATACTACAGTATATTTATCAATGTCTTACAGTTGGAACAGTAGGAGTTCACAATCTACTGCAACTCCATCCAAACTCCTTCTAGCCACGGTCTAAGTGGAATGATGATCTGTCTTCTGGAAATCCGTGTCCATTCTATAACTAAGAACCCCATAATTTAACATTTATTACCTAGGCATAGCAGGGGATGATTGTGACAGGAAAAAATATCCTTTTAGGGTTTTCTTTCTCAGGCTTCCATTTTGCTTCCAACTGCAGAACACTGTGTGGGGAATGCATCATTGTCTTTTTTGTCTATGTTTGGCTTTGTCTGGGCGCTTTTTACAACTTTCCATTGCGGCAAATGAACAAAGGACAGTGCAAAGTTACTTATGATTCATTATTTGCATTGACTAGTTTTCACAATACTGAACTAAATTCCTGATTTGCGATTACAAGCCAAACCAAAAAAAAAAAAAAACAGCAACCAAATACAACAATATACATTGACTTGATGAATTCAGATAAAACAAAAATGGAATTGAACATAGACAACCAGTCAAAGACAAATTGTAATGGGGACATGGATTATATCACAATAATAATACCTAGGTAAAGGGTTGAAAGTCCTCCCTATGTCACTTATAATTATCTGCCACTGATTACTGAAAATTTCTGATATGCAAATGAGTAGACGTTAGTCAACTTCTGAAGAGAAGAGTCAAATTTTCTCCTGGATGGCGAGTAAATCACACCTCCTTCTTTTGACTGACACCTCAGTGTCTCTTCAAGACTTGCCCTGAGCAGACAGGAAGTCCTCTTCAAATCCTAACAAGAATGATGTCCCTCTCACTGCATGGTGTATTTGGCAGTGAGCACTGTGTGAGAAACTGCAGGTCTTCTCACAATTTCATGCAGAGGGGAGTGGGACCAAGCAGCAAGCAAGTTTGGGGAATAATTTTACTAGAGGGAAGAGGTGGATTTAGGCTGGAATACCGGAGCTGCACTTTTAAGGGCACAGTGAGGGAAGGAGTAGGGTTTATTGTTCCTGATGACCGGTTCCCTTTAAGGCAACCAACTAACAGAATATTATTGACTGCATGAGATCCCCCATAAGTCATGACTAGAGATGAGCGAGCACTAAAATGCTCGGGTGCTCGTTATTCGAGACGAACTTTTCCAGATGCTCGTGTGCTCGTCTCGAATAACGAGCCCCATTGAAGTCAATGGGAGACCCGAGCATTTTTCAAAGGGACCATGGTTCGGGAATAAAATGTGTTATTTAATTGAAAAAGAATGTCTTCTGATAAGTTAGCAGATGTATGCAAACATCTGCAATCTATTCTTCACTGTTCCGTGCGTATATTATCTCCCGACAAGTTAACAGATGTGAAGAACAGTGAAGAATAGAATAAAAACAGTGAACACAGGATGATTTAAGTGAAAAACGCAGTGAAAAACACAGTGAAGAATAGATTACAGATGTTCTACACATCTGCTTACTTGTCGGGGTGATACGCTGTCCCGGGATCCGCTCCTATTCTTCCACTGAAGTCTCCCCCGTGCTGCCCGATGTCTGTCTCCCCCGTGCTGCCCGATGTCTGTGTCCCCCGTGCTGCCCGATGTCTGTGTCCCCCGTGCTGCCCGATGTCTGTCTCCCCCGTGCTGCCCGATGTCTGTCTCCCCCGTGCTGCCCGATGTCTGTGTCCCCCGTGCTGCCCGATGTCTGTCTCCCCCGTGCTGCCCGATGTCTGTGTCCCCCGTGCTGCCCGATGTCTGTGTCCCCCGTGCTGCCCGATGTCTGTCTACCCCGTGCTGCCCGATGTCTGTCTCCCCTGTGCTGCCCGATGTCTGTCTCCCCCGTGCTGCCCGATGTCTGTCTCCCTGCTGCTTGATGTCTCCCTGCTGCTTGATGTCTCCCTGCTGCTTGATGTCTCCCTGCTGCCGTTCCGCGCGCATATCTTCCGACAAGTAAGCAGATGTGCCGAACATCTGTAATCTATTCTTCACTGTGTTCTTCACTGTCTTTTTCACTTAAATGATCCTGTGTTCACTGTTTTTATTCTATTCTTCATTGTTCTTCACTGTGTTTTTTTAATTAAATGCTCGATCTCGAGCAGGGGAAATACTCGTCCGAGCAACGAGCCGTTTCGAGTACCTTAATACTCGAACGAGCATCAAGCTCGGACGAGTATACTCGCTCATCTCTAGTCATGACTTATAGTGGGATTTTGATTCAGATTGTATAGTAAATGTCATATACTCGCCGTGTTTCTTTTGTTCATACATTGGGTATGATGTTTTTACTCCAGGTGATGATCAGCAATGTTGAAATCACTGTCAATGGGATAAGAGCTCATCACACAAGGTGGCAGTAGGCATTATAGTGCCAGGAGGAAGCTAAAAATCACAACTTTTTCTGTCAATCACAGTTGGGTTGTTGTTGGATATCTAAATAAACTGATAATGCAATTTGACTGATGGTGAGAAAACAATGGATAAAGCCTCATGGGGGCACCTACTGTACATTCACAATGACAAATTCATCACTCAAGATAATAACAGCTTGGGAATGGAAATTTTCATGCAAACAGATGTTCTATTCTGCTATCAAATTGTATAGCATTTCAGTGCAGAACAGGGATGGAAATTTGGCAAGACAATGTAGGATGTAGCAGAGCCCTGAGTTATGCACACAAAGAGATTCTTTTCCTTTGCTCTTATTCTTGTTTGAGGACATTAAGAAACCAAGAACAAACATAGACTTGCATAGATTAAAAGGAAGGGTCTCCGGCGGTGACTAGGATGGCATGTGGAATAGTATCAATTGTCTATTCATGTTCTTAGAATTAATGATTCCCGGTCAAAGCCACACACATGTCTGTCACTTCACAAAGGTTATGGCTAAATGTCTATTGTGAGAATTTGATTTATAGGTAACCTGTCATCAGTTCTGACCAAGGAAGACCGGTAATAGAAAAGGGTAAGAGCCTTAGAGAGATGTTTAGTCATAAATTAGTATATTTTATTAGTAGCCATAGGACTTTATCAAATTATTTTTTAATCCAGGCTGTTGGTCCTGTAAGTGCTCTAAAGGAGGAGCTTCATCCTGAACTTCTGTCTGGACTCTATATAGAGTTTCTGCACAGTCCCTCCTCTCTACACTTCATGACAGCTATATCAGTCACCTGAATGGATGCTTCAGTATTATAGGTGAGAAGAAAGGGTTTAAAGTACTTAAAGCACTTTAGTCCAAAGAAAAATGGGCCCTTTCTTAGTATTTTTAACATGCACCGTGGTGAGGTGTGGTTAATATTTGTCTTTGTGTTTCACTTGTCAGTTGCCTGTTTGAACATGCACTTTGCTTGCTGGCTAATTTGGAGTTGATTGCACCACAGCCTTCTCCTCCTGCAGTCTGCCCTGTGCTGAAATACTTATAGAGGTATTACCACGAAGACAAGATTCTTAAATATACTCATGGTTAACAAAATAACACATTCTCTGATTCACTGTTATTAACGAAAATACAGCAATTAACATAAATAATTCCAAGCTGTCTGATGCTGCACTTAGCTCCTCCCTGCACTCCAGCCCCTACCCTTGCATTCCAAGATGAGCTCACACAGAGATTCCTTTTTGGCAGGCAGCAGCGTGAGGAGAGTAAATCTGCAAGATACAGGCAGATAAGGTCTTTATCCAGGGGAGGGGAAGGAGCACAGCATTGCTGACAGTGTATGTTGTGACTGAGATTTAACAGAGCTAATAATGTCATGTGTTATATGCATCTTATGGATCTAATCATCTCTCATCTTTGATCTGTCTCATCTCTCTTTCTATGCGTCAGATACTAGTACAATGTATGGAAGGTAAATCAAAGTGTATATAAACCTGTATCCTGATAATCTAACCACATTGTCAGCACACAGCATCTCAGACAGCACCAGAGGGAACATAATGGGGGACATTTACTTACCTGTTCGGAGGTGTTCATAGAATGTAAATTGTCTGACAATAATGCACTGTGCCAGAATTCACTATGATCGTGCGCCCAATATCCAACATGTTTCGCTTCTCCGCTCAGGTCCGACGGAGTTTACCTTTTTTCTTCCTGGTGCATGTAAGTGCATTGTCTTGTGACACAATTTGAATGTTAAATTCCGAGCTCATTCCAAATCAGTCGGATTGTCCAATGGCCCCCTCAACCAGATTTCTGTTGCATGAAAGCCAACGCAGCTGCAATAAAAATCTGATTGCGTGCGACGAAAATCTGACTAGAGTGCAGCCGCGGACCCTTAGTAAATAAGGCCCAATGTGTCTGTTCAAAGAGCCACCCCCAATCTGGAATTTTAAACTGACCAGCTTGGGGAGTTATAGGAGCTAAAACAGTACAATTGTACAATAAGGGGTTTAAAATTATCTTTATGGGGTAAACATCACCAGGGGATTGAAATTTGAGAATCTTTTTTTATGGGAAAACTCCTTTAATGTTTCGATTGACAGAATTCTGCTCCTATCATCCTGTAGTCTTGTGAAGGGGCCGTGCAATATAAATACTGCCTTACCTCCCATTCCCTGAGTCTAAAGTTATGGAGCCTAGCTGCTAAATTGAATGGAAGATATGTTTTTCAGCTATTGGCTCTATTCTAATCAAAACAGGTGATTGTTGTGGGCATAGAGAGTATGTCTATTGGCCAGCTATTGGACAATCCCTTTGAGGAGGCCATATATAATACCATTTAAAACACATTGGGGCACATTTACTAAGGGTCCGGAATCGAGCATTTCCGTCGGGTTTTCAGAATTTTACTGTTTTGCACTGCATTGCCCCGCGATTTTGGCCCACGCGATCGGATTGTGTCGCATTGGCGCCAGCATTCACGCGATAGAAATCGGGGGTGTCGCCGTCAGAAAACCTGACAGATTCAGAAAAACTGTGGTATTTTTTAAAAAAATTGTGTTGCTTGACACGCACTTACAAGCACCAGGAACAAGATGGTAACTCTGGAGGACCTTGGCGCAGCAGCAACACCTGGTGGACATCGGGCGCACGACCTTAGTGAATCCCGGCTGGACATGAATCCATGTTGGACAACATGCCTCGGGATCGCAAATGTACCGGGTAAGTAAATGAGCCCCATAGTTGATAGTGGACCATTTATCCCTTTACTGCAATGCCAAATGTGTGTGGGGTTTAAATCTACACTTCTGTAGGACATTTCAGAGAAAAATACTGTAAAGTACAAAAATATATTAAGAGTGGTAAATGAATATCTAAAGTATCTAAAATAGATGGCCACATTAAAAAATAAAATCCATACAATAATTGGAATATTAAATATTAGTTGCATAAATGGCATTGTAAAAGATCTACAAACCTGAAATAACAGTAAGTTGTTTGTGTTGATTTTCTAAATCTGACAAAGTATTCATCCAGGTAAATTTTTACCAAACCTGTCCGGATTTCCAGCTGTGTTATAAAGCGACTTCTGTCAAAAGTGCAATAAACTAGATTGTAGGAACTTTTATGCAGCAACAATTTTCAGCTTGAGTTCTTCCCTTTCCTTTTTGTGCTTGTGAAAGGTTCCCTCTAAAACGACATAATGGAAGCCTGTATTGTAACTTCACTGGGTGACATTCATAAAGAGAGTGAAAGGGATGACTGAGCTTGATGTTAGAAGTATTGACAACAAGGTAGACCCCATTATATGACAGCGCTTAATTAAATGTTGCAAGTTATTTCAATACTTTCTGGGAAATAATAGCTAAGTTAGAGGTTATAGCAGGACACAGCAGTGATGTGATAAATGGGCCTTTGTAAATATGAATAAAAATCGCTTGCAGTAAAACAATATATCACTTGCCAGTTCCATTTCCCTTCCTTTTACAATATTCTGCAATGTGCATTTATGCAATTTTACTAAAGGTGACAATAAACTTTATCTATTTGTCTTTTGAGCCAAACATCATGCCTCCTTACTCCGGTTCCCCCTCAATGAGTTTGTATGTGCTCTGAGTTTGATAGTTGACAACCCTCCCCCTTCTCCCACACACACTTACCTGCTAAAGACTTCTGCAGTGGCTAATAAAAAAATCAAGCATTTTGATTTGTGCCTCAACATCTGCTATATATGAAAAGTTAGGATTCCATCATCCTCATCATCCTGAAATCATTCGATTTGGTCTACATTCATCTACGATTTCCTGTACTTTATGGTGTCCTTTACTTTACAATGTTTAATACAATGCTGGTATTGTTTAACCCCCCTTTCCTACAAAATGTGGCAATGATGTTGTGTCTGTCTTTCACACCACTTATATTTATATAACTTTAATCCTGTTGCGGTGTTCATTGCTTTTCCCAAGGTTTTCAAGGTTCAAGGTTTTTATTGACCGAAACATTACAATACGGAATGCATGAATTATATGTATATTAATAAAACTTGACTTGCATCCAAAGAAACCTTTTCAAGTACTAAGTTTTTGCTTCATGAGTTATAAGAAGTAGTTCTCCTACACAAGAACCCAGCATTCAATTAGGAGTGACATGTACCACCTACAGTTGTATTTTTCTTTAAAAATGCGACATTTACTGCCTACATACCGTAGCAGAAACAAGTTTTTTGTAAAAGTAAGAAGTGGTCCCTTCAGTCGGCTTACAGTTTTCCAGTGTAAAAGCCTTTGGAAGACCTTCAAATAACCTAGAAGGGTTCTTTAATACATGTGTGTTGACTGGCAAAACACATCTTTGAAACTTGCAGGACTAGTATCAAATTTGGTGAGTAGTTTTGGTGGCCATGGACTAGAAGCCTTGAACCCATATTATACTGATAGAAGTGTGCAGGAACATATTTCCCCTTCTGCCCTGCTCTCTCGGTACTTCCCCCTCCCTTTTCCTGTTGTAAAAATCACTAAGTGGGAGAGGGTTTCAAGGTCCTTAAAGCTACATTGCGGTTGTAGGGGCTCTGGTGACCCCTCTCCCACTCATTTGAGGGTTTTGTGTACCCAGTGGTGACATGTAGGTTGATGATCTATGACTATTGTGGCCAGTCATGTGACTAGCCGTAGCAGTGAAGTGCATGAACATGATGTTACTATTGAAGCCAGGTAAACAATGTGATTGGAGATTCAGTACATAACCCAGTGAGTATGTAATACTTTATTCTTGGACCCAGCAGCCACCTTAGAGAAAGAAAAACCCGGACCAGCTACTAGCATAATTCTGCGTGTGAATCATGTGCTTCTAACTGTGCAACTCTCCAAAGTCTGCCTGTGTTATCTGCGAACATGACAGAAGAAGATGAAAGCTGATATTGATATTGTCATATGTCTTGAGATATGGCTTCAGAAACCTGACTTCTGGTGAGCGGTAATAGCTCGTACGTATTTTGCAATGTTTAAATGACAATTTATTGCTTTACATCTTGACGAGAAAGGCATTTTTCTCCATAAAAGCCTTTATTTATTGAATTTATCAGGTTGAGTTATAGCAGGATGACAATACACCATGTGGCACATGGTGCAAATATTGTGCAAAATTAAGACCCACGTATAGTTCATAGGGGTTTCTATGTGTAATTGACAGTATTGATTACTATTGCTATAGTATTGTCAGTGTACTGCCGTTAAATTGTAGTGATTTATTAGATTTTTCAGGTATTTGGTTTTAGCTTGTGGTTACCTTCATGTCAGTTATATTAAAGCATCATGTATACATTTACAAGATGTAAGTATTATAGATTAAGTGTATTTCACAAGACCAATTTAATTTATTGTATGTGCAGGGCGTACATAACTTATACTTTGATTATTATACACATACCTGTCAATGTTCCATTTCAGAACAGCATATCGCAACATTTAGGCCCGTTCCACACTTGAGAGTGTGGGAGAAGTGACATGCTGAGCTTACTCCCGCGGTGCAGCGTTCGGGCCGTGCGTTCCCGGCAGCTTGCGTTGCGAGTGTGATGCGAGTTCATCGCATCACACTCGCAAGTGTGGAACGGACCTTAGGATTTCCGTAAGAGGGAACCTAGAAGCATTCCATGATTTAAAGACACAGCCGACTTACAGATGACCCCTAGTTACAGACGGACCTCTCTGCCCACTGTGACTTCTGGTGAAGCTCTCTGGATGCTTTACTATAGTCCCAGGCTAAAATGATCAGCTGTAAGGTGTCTGTAACAGAGCTTTATTGTTAATCCTTGTTCCCATGACTGCGTAAAATTTTAAAAATTCAATTGTCACAGGTTCACAAAAAATTTTGTATGGAATTACAAATATAAAATTTGTCAATAACGACTTACATACAAATCAACTTAAGAACAAACCTAAAGAACCTTGTACCCCTTGTACTTAACCCAGGGACTGCCTCGGAATACTATACATTTTTTTTTATTCCACATGCCCCACCCTTGACTGCACCCTAATAACACCCCCTAGTGGAAAGAGTATAATAACTTATCACCCCACTTAACATAATGCTGTATTCTACAATCTCACCCAGGCGCTACCCTGCTCACTACTGATATATAATATCCTCTAGTGGAGGTGGTCTAGGAACAAACCACTTTATTTATAAAGCTCCTGCACAGAATACACAGAATTTTGGACATGGTGTCATCGTTGCCACAGTTTTTTTACTCAGAGGTGAGCCATAAACCCACACCAGACGCATAAATAGGTAATGTGACACTAGATCGATGCTGGCACAATGTGGCAGTATCATTACATCTACCCCAATTTGACAAGCTAGGGGTCAGTGCTTCAAACATTGCCACATATTATATTCCTGGCCAAAGTGACAAAGCAAATACATTTTATTTGCAAATCCTTTGCAGCTTGGCTTTCTTCAATAGATTATTACTCAGTTACTTTTATGAACTGATGGGAAAAAAGAACCTTTTGCTGACACAGAAGAAGCAGAAGTGACTTACTTTGATTTGAAGCCACCATTAACATGCCACACTAAGGTCATACCTTATGGAGAACTTTCCGGGCTTTGCTTAATGATACATAGCACAACGGCTCACTTCATTCTCTAATTTAAAATGACTGCATTCGCTGTTTCCGACCAACCACTAATGACTGCATGAAACCATCTAGAAGAGTGAATTAGCATATATTATATAATTTGATAGCACCTGATAGTGACAATATTTTCCTTAAAGGGATATTCTGGTTTGAAGGCTGAAGGTTTAACATTTTTCTAATAGTCTAATGGTTAATGATTAGTTACATTTATTAGACTAAATCCCTATTCATACTGGATTATGTCATTCTAAAAGCGTGTATATTTTTAGCTCTAGATTGGTTGCGTCACCCATTGACCTTAAAAGACTGATTCATGTTGCTGAATTTTATTTTCAGTTTTAGTCCCACAGAAGTTAATCAGAACTGTCCAATGGTTTATCATAAGCCATGATCTGCATACAAAGGGGCTTTTCTCAATGCATGTGCACTAGAATTGTGAAGTGTTGTTTGTGAAGGAGTAATTTTCTTTTGTAGCTTTATGTAGCTTTTTCCATGAAAACTTTTTTGTTGGGAACTGGATTTATCAAGAGCAATTTTTTTGAGAGCTACAAAAGAAATTGGGCAACTCCAGCAACATGTCTACAGATACCAACTTTTTCATACAACATACAGCTTACCCATATTATGTGTCTGGTGTGATAACTCTGTCCAATTCTTTCTGTGGAAAATTATTTCCATTGCATTTCAAAAATGACTCGTAAAGCATGTTTGAACATAAATTGGCCCAAAACTTTGTGATCTGTAAGTGGCAGAAACAGTGTCATATTCCCTGTTTACAGAGCTTTTCTGAGAGGTAGGCAAGGATTAAATTGTTGTGTGGTTTACTCATCTGTCACTCAATTATCCTATTGACCTCCTATAAAACTCCCATGGTTTTGGATATTCTTGCCGGGGATTGTCTTTCTTTGACTCATTCCAATAGTTACTATAATGTCTGTTTGTTTTGTTTGATTGCTTGCTGTCGGACCCTGACCATTTTACTAGTTTCTAGTCTATTGATTTTTTACCTCTTTTAATATCTTGGTGTGACTTAATCCTTCATCTACTGGCAGGTGCAAGGCAAAAGCAAGTTGAAAATTTCCACCTGCTGGATCCTTCAGAGTATGTTTAAAGGTTGTAGATGGTGAGTTCACCATTAGTGGATTGGTTTATTTGTTGTAGGTAGGACTCAAGTATGCAAGGACCAAAAAGTGTAAAATCAGGACTACTACAATTAAACTACTTGCCTAGTCTGGTAACTTGTTTCAAGTATGGTTGAGGGTGCACTTTTAGCTCCTAGCTCCTATTTGGCAGTATCTTTACAAAGAGAAAAAAATGAACAATGATGAGACTAGGTAAGAAGAGTATGTAAAAGTAGTACAGTAAGTTTAGTTTGCTGAGTGGTCTTTCTATAGGAACATGTAGCAGGAAAAGACCTGCAGGACGTAGGTCATACGTTCTCATTTACTCATCTGGGCACTGCAGTCATATTTGATAAAAAACCCCACAGAATTGTCCTATGTGAACGTGGCCAAATGAACTCATCTTGGAGAAGCAGACATCAATTATTATTTACTTCAGTGAACAGCTGCTTGTTGGAAACATTCAGGCAAGAGCAGTAAAAGACGACAAATTTTGGCAGCTGTGGTAGAACGTACAGCTGAGGTATGAAATGTGAAATTAGTACATTAATAACTGAATTACATCTGTTTGTTTTCTGCTTATGTTATCCCTGAGCAAGACATGCTTGTTAGGACCATTAAAGGTGCAATAAAATTCTCCGTTAAAAATTTGTATTCTTCTTAATGTTCTCGCTATTCATTTTTTTTTCAAATATATAAAATATCCTGGGTAAGCATCTGTATTTCTAAAAGCCCTTAGAGCATCATCTAATTTTAGGTTTAACTAAACATTATCCATGTGTTATTGCGGAAGATTCTTAGTAAAACTTTCTTTAAGATCTGTGTCATGAAGATGTATTTTCTGATGTAGTCTTGGCAGCATGCACATTTATTCTTTTACAATCCTTTATAATACTTTATCTTTTATATGATCAACTCTACAGAAAGTGTTGCAATGATGACTAAGACATCTTATTCTTTTGCCAAAGTAGATCATACATATGATACCTGTCTATTGAATGCTGGCTAAGCTGCTCTGCAAATTCCATCATTGCCATACCACACCAGAATTGGATGAGTTACTAAAAAGGTTTTTCTGAAAACATTATAAATGCAAGAATATATGAGATCCTACTGTTAAGGAAATCCACTAGGTCTGTTTCCCACCAGTGTCCTCCACCACCCACACATGTTTAGCCCATATCAATAAAAGCCCCCAGCAAAAACATTTGGTGACTTTATAGAAATATGTATTTTTATATTCATAAAGTTTTTGGCTGAAATAAGACTTTGCGACATAAGTCAATTCAAATATCTTCTACCTTAACCCATGAGGTCTATTAAATCAACTGCATTCATGATCCATCTGGGGAGAGATGATAGATATTTCCACTGCTGGGGGGTACATTACCATCTGTAGATATAGTTACTGTTATCACCTCTGATAGACATGTATCGTCTACATGATTTGCTATGCATTGGATGAACCTGGGTAATTATTCTGTCATTTATGGTGTATTGTTTATTTTCTTTATAACAAAAACTCCGAAAAAAATGTGTACAAAAACAGGGTTTTCCAGGGATTCCTAGAAATTCACCTGGAGGCAGTGACAGCTTTGGTAGTAAAACAAAAAAGTGTACATACCATGCTCCTTCCCTGTGTCACACAGATACTTCCAGTCATCAGCTCCTTCAACTAGTCAGAGATTTCAGGGGTCACAGGATGTTCTTGACAAATCCTTGGCCTCATTGAACCACAGGATATCCCCTGTGACATCCTAGGAGAAGGCCTTGAAGTCTGAGGAACCACAGAAAGACTGAACTGCTCTCTTCAATCTCCTGGCACTTCCGTTAGGGCATAGGTATAGAAGAACGGAAGTACTGTCACAAGCCAGGAACTGGAAGTCAGAGCTAGATAAGTACACTTTGTTTTTTATTTGGATAGCCCTCACAGGTGTTTTTTTAGTTTGTTTTTTTTTTAAGGGGAATACATGCACTACTATACAGGCAGTCCCCGGGTTACATACCAGATAGGGTCTGTAGGTTTGATCTTCAGTTGAATTTGTGTGTAAGTTGGAACTGTATATTTTATCATTGTAATCCCAGCCAGAACTTTTTGGGTCTCGGTGACAATTGGATTTTAAAAATGTTGGGTTGTCATAACAATCAGGATTAACAATAAAGCTTCATTACAGACGCCTGTAATAACTGTTACAGCTGTTTATTGTAGCCTAGGACTAAAGTACAATAAATTACCAATATCCAGTGGTCCGTTTGTAACTAGGGGTCGTATGTAAGTCGAGTTTTATTAAGTAGGGGACGGCCTGTATATAAATATGTCTTTTTAAACCGTTTTAATTTTTTAAAACTCTTTTAATTTTTTATTTTATTATTGTTGTTTTTCAGTTTAATGGCTTGGCTATTTTGTGTATTTGCCTAATTAGACTTCAGACATTTAAGATCTATTTCTTAAGCACATTCTTCTTGAGAATAAAAAAAAATGTGTCTGGCGCAAATTCATCAATTATAAAAGAATTTTATTTGTGGATGTTCTATTTATGCAATAAAAAATCTCTATGTGGTAAAACTACCAACTTGCCTATTTCTTCTGGAATAGCATTGTTTACAGGGAATGACCCTGGTCTTGGTTAATCTTTCTGACACAAAATTAGACAATGACCTATTTTTACACTGTTATTTTAGGAGATGAGCCAAATGTGCCTAATTGTGAATTAAATGAGTTTTTTTTTAATATATCAATGTTGGCAATGTTATGTCCAAGGGATTTTTCCATTTAAAATCCCCCCGTCCTTTTCTTACCGGCAGCTCATTTGTCTTGTAATGTCATTTGTATATAATGGCACTCACAAATTGTCCAGCAAGATCTTAGCTTTTCATTTGCATAGTAAAGGGCAGCAAAATGTTTTGGATTTATGCACTTACCATGTGAATGCTGCTAACATATTCAGAGAAATGATTTGCTCTTCTGTGCTCATATCACAAGATAAGATTTTTAATGTTTTTAGTAAATATGGGAATTTAGGAAATACTAAGGAAATTTGGTAAGCATAAATCATGCAGATTGAAGATAAAACAGGGGTCAGGAAGCTTTTTGTTGCTTCCTATTTACTATTTTTATGGAGGGTGAAAAGACACTTTCACCATGTTGTATTACAGTAAGCTCTGGATGCAAATTGTTCCAAAATGTTATAAGTTGTTATAAGAAATCAAATAATGAAATAATAGAAATATATCTGTTCAAATACAACCTAAAAACAAAATGTAACAATTAAAAGTTTTTCATCATAAGCCTGTCTTTAGAGAATCTCTGTCTTGAATACAGAGAAATCTTCATTGTAACTTATAGGCAAGTTACCATTTTTATAGACCATGCCCATAGGAATGTTTCGAGTTATGGTGCCCCTTCTCTTGGCCAGTATTACAAAGGGTGGCATGTTGAGTTGTAGTTGCTAAGTCTCATGAAGGGTAATTTATATAAAAAATACTATACACCTGCCACCCAGAATGAATAATCCCTATTGTGTGCACTGCTGAGTGTTTTCACAGAACATCAAATGAGAGCCATTAGGGGCTTGTAAGGGTTTACTTGGCCGGGATGTCGAGTGGAACTGGCAGGGGAAGGGTTGGCTCCTTTACTATAGCCTGCACCAGGTAGAACAATTTTATGCTGTATAAGACCTGGCATAGAATTAGCCTCTAAGCATGACCAGTTCAATGTGTGGGACGGTGAGGAACATCAAGAGCAGGTGCATGATGAAGAAAAAAGTTATAATACAAAGTTATTTCTTCTGTATTATTTTTATAAAAATAAAACAATAGAATTCAATAACATGCCATAACTGCCTAAAATCTAATCTAGAGTAACCCTATAACTCCATCCAGAACTGACCTCCTATAAAGTCAGTGATCATTTAGGAAGCAGCTGAAGATTTGCACGTGTTGCTAAGCAGATTTCATGTTCTAGTGGAGAACCGAGACATAACCTTTATTTCTACAGAACAAGTTAGCTAAATGAATTTTGCAGCTCATTCAGCCGGCAGTTATCTCAGGTGACAGGAATAAGAGTATATTAGGAACACAATGTAGCTTTGCTTGTTGTTCCAGATGAATCCTACAGCATGTATATTTGTCAATTAATTTTTGCCTCAGTGCCTGATGATAAAAATATTGCAGGTGAATATTTCACAAGAAATCTGAATCAGGCTGTAGAGTTCACTCGATAATTTTAATATATTGGCTACAGAGTTTCCTAGTTATCTTAACCAGGGCGCCATTAACCCCCCCTGCCACAAACCGCCATAGTGGTACAAAAATGGGTGTCAAGGAGAATATGGAGAAGGCTCAGGGGCTAAGCCTCCACTTGTGGTGAACAACCAGTACCAGCACCCTATCACCCTTTTAATATCATTGACAGTTTTGTCACTTTAATCTTGTCATGGATCATCACTATCTTTCCCAATGTCATTGGGGGGCCAAGATTGTGCAAGTACTGAACCTATGGGTTCTTAGGGATGCTTAATATGACAGCATTCCATGTTTTGTAAAAAATAAATATCCAAAAAGGGAAAGTCTAGGTTTGGGCCCTAAGTGGTGTAAAATATTTTAGTCCTTCCCTCTGGTCCGGTACAGCACTTTCCATTACTGCTGACCTCTGTTGGTGTACAGTGGGTCACTGGTGACATTGTGTTGACATAGATTAGTGGCTATAGCCTGCAGGCATTAGGGTGTAGTGGGTGTAATGTGATGTCACCTCTGAAATTTGGTGTAAGAAAGGTAGGATAAGTTTTTGTGATCTTGACACCACCTAGAGTCCATAAAAATATCCCATCCCAGAAAAAACCCTTTGATATTTGCATTTTATGCTACACAACAAAACAAACATAATAACAAAATTAGAATTTATATTAAGTACCATGCACTACTGAATGTTGTCTGTTTAAAATGTTGAACAGACAGAATTAATAAGTGCATGGTATTTATTATAAAATCTAGTGCTTTTTTATATACCGGTCGACACATTGTAAAACCATAGCACCTGCTTTGTTATCTAATAGGTGTGGTGCCGTCTAAACATGTATTTGCATAATAATAAAATTACTGTACAAGGAACAACATGGAGAGATTAATTCCCTTTCCAGTTTTCCTATCAGTATAGTTCCCTTTGTGTCTTGTTTCTTAGTCTAATTTGTCTAAGGTGGCTTTTTCCTGTGTTAGATTACACCTGTGCCTGTTAGGGTGGTTTCACATTGGTGTGTGTGCCCCACTTCTGTTGTACATCCATTGCATTTTGTCTCTATTGTGTTTCCGTTTTGCTTCCATTTTGTGTCAGCGTCCGCAAAAAAAAAAAAAAAAAACCTGAAGATTTTACATTGCTTTGAAAACACAACACCTGGTTTCTCAGCCTCATCAGTGAAAAATAATCTGACAATTTATCAGTTTTTTTTGTGGAGCCATAGACTCCTATTGCCTTCCCTAATCCGCATCAGGGAAAATCAATGGACATGGTTCATAATTTTTCAGGGAACGGATCAGGGAAAAAATAAGCCAATGTGAAAACACCCATTGAAAACAATGGCTCAGTGAGTCATCCTTCATAATCAACAACGCCAATGTGAAAGAGCCCTTGGTCTAATATTTCTACCGTGTGTGCATGATGCAAATTTTAAAATAAAAAAGTCAAAATTCTTGGGCACAAAAAAGTTGCAAAGTTGGTTGCCTGGCTTCTTCCTGCCAAGTTCGGCATTTGGGACCAGGTCAACTTTTTCACAGTTTTTTGCAACTTTTTCAAAAGCTGCAGATATTCAATACAACAGACTTTAGCTGGACTCCCTATTTCTAGTGCAAATGTTAAGGTAACAGGAAAAATGTGCAAAAAGTAAACAGCTCCAAAATGTGCCACTTGTTTGCACCAACAATTGAAAGAAAAATAAAGATAAATCTAACCCCCATTTGTCCCAGCACCGGCCAGGTAATATACTTTTTGTCAGCGGCAATCCTTCTTCCTAAATTCACATTTTTCATCAGATTAACAGAATTAGTGTAAATAGACCATGATAATTGGTGATTGATTTAGACAATCAGAAAATCAATCATTGATTTTTTTACCCCCCTAATGGAATTAAGGGATGGAAATGTAATACACAATCTTAGTGTACCTAGTTTATAAAAGAAAAAATTTGGTGCTTACTGTATAGATGGATAATGCCATAGTGTGACACGTTATACCACTGTAATATGCTTTTCATAAACTCCATTGCAAAAAAACGATTGTGCAGTCTTTTATAAGACGTAAAACCATACATATATGATTCGTGATCCTACGATGTGAACTGAATTGTAAGTTGACATCTTACTTAATATCCAGTAACCACAAAGGGTTTCCCTTACATTATTTATTACCTCTTTTATGATATATATGGTTGTTATTTTTATTACAGCTGCCTGCATGTTCCATCTGTAACTCTGCAACCGTCCAATAAACCGTCTACTTTTGTGTCTTTCTTGCCATCTACCTAGATAGAACATTTTCAACCTTTTGAATCTTCTTGAAAGCTGAAACCATTATCATTTATTTACTTCTGTTTTATTAGTGGGCCCTCGGCAGTGTTGTGCCTCAGACTCGTAATAGAACACACGTCATGTAACCATAGAAACACATTATTAAGCGTAAGAGGTACAATCTGGAAATCCTATAATGAATGGTGTGAAAATATGCATGTGGGAGAAATATCTGAAGATGAATATTAATATTAATAATGCTAGAATGTGTGACAGACAACATATCTAACATATAAATAGTACAGGTAACTTAGGAACACAGTATGATGCATAACAGAGAAGAGTTATATGTTTTGAGGTCACCCCAGTGTGTGTGTGTATATATATATATATATATATATATATATATATATAAAGCTGAATGTATGTGTGTTGTATGTGTGTTCACTAAAGGAACCAAATTTTGAATGTCATAGACTCGATTTTGAACTAAAAGTTTCACCACACACTTTCCAAAATGCACTTTAACCACCATCTACAGGAGCCACTGTCTGCTGCTGTGCCAGTTAGCAACCAATCACAACTCATTTTCTATTTTGCCACAGGTCATTAATATGAGCTTTGATTGGTTACTGTAGGCAATAATTTGAAGACAGCTTATATGTGGGGTAATATTAATAGAGAGAGAGACAGACAGAGACAGACAGGGAGAATGAGACAGGCAGAGACCAAAGAAAGACAGTGAGAGAGAAAAAGATTGAGAGAGAAAGAGACATAGATAGAGATAGATATGTAGAGATAGATACATATATAGTAGGGATAGATAAAAACAGAGATTTAAAATATATTTTTTAGCCCATTCTAATTGTTACAGCTGAGAGCAGCTATTTATATCCCAAGCAACACCGGGTATATATATATATTTAAATGATAGATTTAAGAAGATGTTGTTATAATATGAGTAAACGGAACTGTAAATATAATTTTTATGATACAGTGATAGAGATACAGCAAGGCTATATTTTCCATATACTGTACATCAAAGATTCTCATATATAGTGCATTTCAGAAGTATTGAATCTGTTTATTATTGGGGGCTTATTTGTTTAGAACACATTTAAGCCGATTTCCATAAAATACCAAAACAAAAAATTCTATTGGTTTAAACAATTTTAATTGGAAGCTGATATTTTTCGAATGCATTAGAGAAAGCTAGTGTGTGAGTGCTTGCCTAGCAAGTGAATTCAGATTGATTTGACTCCTAAGGTGAATCTGATTGACGTGTCATAAAAATCAATGATAGAAAATCCCCTTTAGGAATCAAGAAACAAATTTAGCTTTGCTAAATCCCAGTAATACCAATTATTATGATTGGATTGATTGCTATTTTAGTAGAAGGTACTTCATTTCTTAGAGGCTAAATGAGATGCCTGAAGTTACATGGTCAGTTACATTTTAGCAAACTTTTATTCAAATTAGTATTAGAAAAGGAAAATGGATCAGAGGAAAGTGGTACTTGTTCACTTACCTTCTCTCATGTTTACCCACACCAGAAATATTTGCTGAATTCCACCTTGCTAAGGCCGACACCATCCAACTATAATTGGTCCATGAAAAATGTATTGTGCGATGGACGGTTTTCACAGACTGAGCAGTGCGTGGTACAGGACTCAAGGAGTCCTTGCTTGCCGGCAGAATTGTAATAATGATTACAGTTTGGCGCTGCTGTTTTGTACAAAAGAAGGGACTCCTTACATCAAATATCACCAAGATGCTTAAAATCCCATATCTGGGACTTTGCTTGTCCCGTGAAATCAGGCCAGTGTTTGGTCTGTTTTACTCAGATCGAGCGTGATCCGGTGGTGCTGTCCTAATGAAGTGTGACACTTATATAGATTAGTAAAATATATACCTGCGCTGACTGTGGTGGAGATGGCAAAGTAGGGAACTACCAATACACAACTCGGCGGTATGAGATGGTTAACTAACCTGTTATATCTGTTTGTTACGGAATAGTGATTACAATGTCCAAAAGGTTAACCCTCAGCATAGTAAATATCCTCTGTAGTGGATACCTCTTCTTGATGCAATGTGCTCAGAGAAGATCAACAAAGGAGTGGTTCGGCATGAGAACCCCGGCCGGGGCTCAATCACACGCTAGAAGTTCTTAGTGACATCACTGTAGGTTACGGATGAGGCAGAGCAGGGCCGATTCTAGGGTTTTTGCTGCCTGAGGCGAAAATTAAAATGCCGCCCCCCCCCCGCGACAGCACATAACACACACACACACACACACACCCCCCCCCGGCCCAACACCAGACCTCCCCTGCTTCCAGGATATGTTCGCCCTACTGAATTTCCACATTTAAAAAAAAAAAAAAAAGCTGACAACATTACTTAAAATTAGTAACTGGACCTCTGAGACACCACACGTGGTACCACTTGCCAGTCAGTGACACAGACAATAGTGGCATCTAGTACCTCACAGGCGACGATCTGCTCACTCAGGAAGACGGCATCATCACATCTTCTCCCACCCAGGACTGTTGAATTTGCTGGCAGATGTCTTCAGCTCCCGGCACCACATCTCCGCACTGCACCGATAATATACCACATATCATATCATACAGCCCCCCCCCCGTTTTCTTTATCAAACAGCCCCCCCGTTTTCTTTATCATACAGCCCCCCCCCGTTTCCTTTATCATACAGCCCCCCCGTTTTCTTTATCATACATATCATACAGCCCCCCCCCCCGTTTTCTTTATCATACAGCCCCCCCCCGTTTTCTTTATCATACAGCCCCCTCCCCGTTTTCTTTATCATACACCCCCCCGTTTTCTTTATCATACACCCCCCCCCCCGTTTTCTTTATCATACAGCCCCCCCCGTTTTCTTTATCATACAGCCCCCCCGTTTTCTTTATCATACAGCCTCCCCCCCGTTTTCTTTATCATACAACCCCCCCCCGTTTTCTTTATCATACACCCCCCCCCCGTTTTCTTTATCATACAGCCCCCCATATTCTTTGTCATACTGCCCGCCTTTTATAAAAATAATAAAGAAATCAACTCACCTCGACTCCTGTCATGCTCCCCCGCCGGCGTTCGCGTCTTCTTCCCGGGTCTTCGCCTACCTTGTACTCTGTGAAGGGACGCAGGCAGCGTGACGTCATCGCACGCTGCCTGAGTCCTCCAGAGCAACAGAGCGGCACGGACAGAAGGATCTGTGCCGGCCGCTCTGTACATCACTCGCGCCTGTCTCTTAAAGAGACAGACGCGATTGATTTTTCATGTAGGCGATTCGGGCGGCAATCGCCACCCGAATCGCCTACACTATGGCCCCAAATTTCGCCGCCTCAATCAGGGCTTAGGCATCCGCCGCCTGAGGTGAGATTTTCATCTCGCCTCATGGCAGATGCGGCCCTGAGGCAGAGGGACACAGGTGAAACGTAATCCTATGCTACATTATAAAGCAAAAATCTCAATCTCATTGTTGAGACCCCCCGGTGCCAGTGTGTCAAGATCCAAAGTCAAAGATCCAGCGGCTCTCGGCTCTAGACATCTGTTTAATGAAATCCCCCCCCCCCTTCTCCAATTCCGTTTTACTTTTTCTATCTGAAAAATCTTTGTCCGCTTTGTTTGTCCGCTGTGTATTTGTTTATAATGTTTTGCCCATTTGTTTTTCCTCTCTATATTTGTGAGATGTTCTTTTCTTGTAATTAATTTTCTTTTTGTTCATCCTATATACATCTTATTGCATGGACATTGCGTACAGTAAATCACCCCTTTGGTATTGCAATTAATATGGTCTTTTATGTGTTGCTGTACTTGTTGAAGTACACCTGCATATTTCACAAAGTCTGCAGGGAAAAAAGCCTGGTTTTGCATGAAATTGATGTTACTCTTCTCATCTCAATGCTTATTTTGTACATTGGGGCTACTAAATTGCCCAAATTTTTTGCTTTACGGAACCCAAATTTGGGTTTTGATGGTAAAAAGGACCCTATGGTTTTATCTTGTAACAGTATGTTCCAATGTTTGGAGACTATTCGTTTAAAGATCTGGTGGTTCTGTGTAATGATGGGTACTTTCATTCTCTCCTTTTCATTCTCTAGTGTTTTAGATCTAGATATATTGATAAAAGAAAGAAAAAAATGACATGTTTCAAGTATAGTTACATAAAATGCTTTATGAGATTAATTACATTTTTAATTTATCTCATAAAGCATTTTTCTTTGCACCCCCACACACCTTTTCTGAAATATGGGCAATGAATAGCATGATCTCTGACAACCCAATGAATTTTTAACTATTTACATCAGAAACTGGCATAAATTATAGCATAAAGCTCTATACCAGCTGATAACTGGTTATAAAGTCATTATGATAATAACTATATTTTAGTCCTAGGCAAGAGCTGGCAATATTCAGTGCATGTACCTAAAATGTTCTCTTAGCTTTATTTGAATGCTTTCTATCTTTTTAAACTACACAATATTATGAATTATCTGTACTTGCTCCTATGTAATGATACCTCAGTGTTAGGTCACTACTAGCAATGATCTGAACTGCATCTGCAATGAAGGGAGGACAAAGATCATGTCCTCCTAGAATCCCCTCTGACCCCTGTGGCACTGGTGAAGTAATATTAAACCCACTTGTTTCTATAGAAACAGCGTATATGTGGAAGCTATTCAAAGCCAGATATCTCTTGCCTCTTTTCTCAGTATAAATATAAATCTTTGATGGTCATAGACCAGTTTGGGCGAGAGTACAATGCTATACAAAGCAATAGCTGCTGTATCATCTGCTATATCTCACATTACCTACAGATCGGAAGTGATCAGAATGAGTAAGAAAGAAAAAAGGACTGTACCAAGTTTTTGATAAAACCCAGACCAGATTTCATGTGGCAGGTTTTATTAGGAAACCTGGACATTAGCTTTTAGAAGTCAATGTTCTAAAAAACTACTCTTTAATATAATTTTCTGTGGGCATCTCTAAGAAGTTTTACTGTACAGGCGGACACCTGACTTATAGACGACCCCTAGTTATAGATGGCCCTCTCTGGCCACTGTGAGCTCTGGTGAAGCTTTCTGGATGCTTTACTTTAGGTACAGGCAGCAATGATCAGCTGTAAAGTGTCTGTAATGAAGCTTTATTGATAATCCTTTGTCTCAGGGCTGCTTACTGAAGGGGGCGGGATTAGGGGCAGTGACTGCTGCATGATGCACGGCAGTCACCGCCGGCCTATGGAGTGGGCTTTGAGAGTGGTCCAGCGTTTCTAGTGTACATCGCACAAGTGTCTGCTAGGGTTAGTGGAGGTTTCCGCTCACACTAGCAGTGTTACTGCTGGGACTATTGTAGCACTAGCAGCTGCTGGGACTGTTCTGTTGTAGCACTAGGAGCTGCTGGGACTGTTGTAGCATTAGGAGCTGCTTTCTTTAGTAAGCATCTCCTAGTGCCATTTTAAGGGTGACAGGTCGTCTTTAACGGAAGTGTTTAGTTAAAATGGACTTTTTATCGTTTGCTTTATCATCCATTGCTCCACGTCTGTAAGGTTATTATTGTTTTATAGTGAAAACTGAAAACTTAAAAAAAATTGAGAAAAGATCCGTCTTTTAGCAGGTCAGAAGGGTTTATATACCTATTTCCAAAACAATTAAAGCAATATCAGTTTGGACCAAATAGATTTGGACCTGAATTGACTTAAAAGAGCTTCAGTGAAGTGAATCTTGTATGATTAGCTCATCTCTAGTTAGATTCTATACAGATTTAAACTGCCTCTCTATAAATTGGAGTCATATAAATGTGCAGTATAAGGCTATAGCCATATATGATGTGTGTATAAGGATCCTATTCACTTATTGAAAAAGAAAAAAGACTTCAGTACTTTTAAAAAAGGATACATGTAAAAAGGCTCCTTGGCAGCTGATGTTTGTCTTAATAGTCGGATGGCCACAAACGCTCAATATTGTCATCTGTGACAACCGCCGTTTCATTCTACTTTTTTTTTAACCTTTCTACCGTGGAAATGATTGCAGATTCAAAAACCTGCCATATGAGACTGATATTATATTGATTTTTTTTAGGATAGAACAGAAATTCAAAGCAAAGCACGCTTTGGAAATTGAAGAGAAATGGAAACAAAATCTGAGCCTTAACAATGAAGAACAGATAATTTCAGGATAAATAAGAAAGTTGTGTGAAAGTACTAGCGAGTCGTAGAAACATCGAGGCCTTGGAGCATTCAAACATCTCGGGAATCTGTTGGAATATTCTGCTACAAAAGCTGCACAGGCTAATGGAGCGTATAACAACATATGTACCAAAAGGAACGCCTGTCAGGATTGTTATTTCATGTGTGTTTAGGCAGAAAAGGTCTGTATGGGAATAGAAAATGATGGAATATAAACTCTGGATTTTTAGATTTATCACAATAATCTATATTTATCTAGTTGAGTTTTTTAAAACTACAACTTCTTCATATACATAAATGCTGTATAATGGATGGTTGTAGAATAGATCTTTACAAAGGGGCCGATAAGCTGTACTTTGTAACTCAGCAAATTAATTTATGATACCAATTAGCATTTGAGTAAGAAAAATTGAGTAAGAAAATATAAAGATAATGAAGAACACTTCTAAATGTGACCACATAGAGGAGGAATTTCTGATGGCGTGGACACCATATTTTAATCATGGTTCACCATATTTTCACAATGTGGGCAGAGAGTGGCTAGGGGGTGTGTGACAGGCCAGACCTGGTGTTGAATTCATCCTTATACCCGATATATCAAGAGGCCCGAGCCTCCTAGTAAATCTTCTGAATTGTGTGCATTGTATGCCATATGGAGGGAAATGATGCGCCCATTCATGATAAAACCCCCTCATTGCGGCTACATTGAATATTTAATTATAGGTCCATAATTATCTCCCAGGATAGTTTTTATTACTGAAACATAAGTACACTATTGCATGTGCAACAATCAACCCATGGTTTCCTATACTCTATATAGTACTCTTTACTAATTACATTTTTAATGAAGGAATGAATTTTTCCGTCTGATTCTTGTATTGTACTTTTAAGCATTATAAGTGAATTATTACAAATCCCTCCCTTTGGCTTCAAATCATTTTGACACAAACCTTTCTGATGGTTTCTCTTCAAGAAACGCTCCAGCATTTTCTTCTTTTGGAACATGCAATGCTAAATCACTTGTTTTATCCCAGCTTAGATGCATTCAAGCTTCTTGAACTCTTTTATTTCGGACAGCTTACTTGTAAGGAAGGATGTCTGTGCCTCAATTCCTGTGAACTACAAGGTTAAGTCATAAATCAAATCAATCAAATTCCTCCCGGCAGTGCTCAGAAACATACCCTCCCTAGTAAGGAGCGGTCTGTCCACATATACAGTGCTGCAAGAGTTTTCATATCTGCCTACATCTCATATCCTAGGAGTGCAGATCACAATGACTAACTGCAGTTAATTTACCTTCCTAACTTTATTCTATCTGTGTATGCTGTATGCAAAATCTCCTTGCGGGTTTCCCTGCCTCCTGCTTGTAAGAGTTTACAGCCTGTCACAAGCAGGAGGCAATGGAGAGCGGTTCACCTCATAGTAACACAGCAAGCTCTATGGCTTAAGTCACAAGAGCTTTGTAACTAAAAGACAGTAGTTACAGGATACTGAGCATAATGAGGACAAAGTCTGGTCCTCACACGAGGTTTGTCTTTTTTTTTTCTTTTTGAAAAACTGTCCAGAATTTGTCTGAAGCGAGTGTGTGGGGCTTAAAAATTCCATTAACTCATATACACATAAATAGATTACTGTATTTTTTGGACTTAAAGGTGCACAAAAAATTCTTTGACTTTCTCCGAAATCAAAGTTGCGCCTTATAGTCCAGTGCGCCTTATATATGAACCGCCCTTACAGACAACAGCTGCCTTGAACTATGCACAGGTCCGCCACCTGCTGGTCATTTATCCTTTTAATCAGGTGCGTCCTATAATCCGGTGTGCCTTATATATGAACCTATACATTATAGCAGACATTTATTGATGGTGCGCCTTATAATCAGGTGTGCCTTATAGTCAGAAAAATACGGTATATATAATGTACAGTGCAGGATAATTCTGTACCTAATAAAAATGGTGCTGCGAGTAATATTTCTGCTCTTCCTGCTATAACCACCTGAATGCCTCTATGTGTTAAGCTTAAATTGCTTACTCTACCATTACTGGTCCATCATATCAATTATGACTGAGTGATAATTACATGATGAGCGCTCGAGATCACATTCACTATAATAAACAACTTGGCTGACAAGACGGCATCAGCTACTATGGGCATCAGATTTTCAGGTAGAACAGCGTTTGTTTATACAGCGTACTACCTGCTGAGAGATACTGACAGGCATTGCGAATCTTAAGAAATATACTGCCTTTCACTTTATGCCTTCAGCAGTGCTCGATGAAAGAGCAACACTACACAATGCTCCATGGTTACCACCAGTCTTACATCTGTAGAAGCTTATAGACCACAAAACCAAAAAAGCACCAAGGGTATTCAGGTCCAACAATTCAATACTTTATTTTAAAAATAACCTTAAAATACATTACAAGATATAGACCTGGGCACTGCCAAGGAGTATAATTCATAATATCTAAGTGCATAGTGCATGTAAACTTTAATGGGAAAACATTACTAGGGATGAACTTATTGGTATCTCATAGGGACAATAAATACAACACAGTATCCATGTTTTGATTATGCCTAGTATATACAGTCGTATAGAGACTAATTGCACGTACCCAATCAAAAAACTCCTGGATCCCAGGCCGTGGTCAGTGTTCCTGAGGAAGCAGAGGTAACACGCAACGCGTGTTGGGGAACATTGACCAAAAAGAAAATGACATATCATAAAGACTGTAATTGTAACAATATAAAATAATATAGGTAACTGATTAAAATAATAAAGTGAAAGGATAACTTTAATGGGGGAAAGGGGGAACTGTACAATTGAAGGAGACTCTGGTATTCTGTTGGGCAACCTGTAGCCTAGATACAAGATGAGGCATGTCTAATAGTCAGTAGAAATTAGCGTCCTGCGCAACCAAGCTCTCCTGGACAATCATAGTCATAGCTAGTAGTAGGGGCGTCAATTCCCAGGTGGGCTGTATGGTTGCCACTCCGTCAATATGTCCAGGTTGTGTAGGACGCACCCGGACCGGAGCCAAAAATAAATTCTGCTTACCTCTAGTAGTCAGAAATCTCTGATCAAGATGTATGCTACCTATTAATATTCTCTGTTAGCTCATTTATAGGGGAACAAAGGAACACTACTAAGTGTCCACAAAAGAACCATTTCCACCCCTAGTGCTGGAGCCTTTCTCAAACAATTGATCAGTGTAAATAAGTAAGTTTAAAAAGCATTACAACAAATATTGCGCCACAAGCATGTGACCCGGAAAATAGTATTTCAACATGAAAAATAAGTGTACATACATTAAATCACATTTCATATACAAAAAAAAAATCTCAATATAGACATTTGTGTGTATAAATATAATGACCAAGAAGTGTATAGTGTAGATATGGTGTTCCTATAACCCAGATAATATATACATAGAGGTTAGGTTGGCAGGGTCATAGTGTGTATAATAAAGGGTCATAGTGTGTATAATAAAGTGCAGATATAGTATAGCTCATGCCCCAGGTTGTATAGGCTTACTGCACAGGCCTGGAAGTACCAATACCAGTCGGCCGCAGGCACCAGGTGAATGCGCAGAGGACACGTTTCCTCCCCACCTCGCTATCTTAAAACACAATTATTATGAAGTTCCCACAACTCCTGTGCCCCCGGATACATCAATAGGCTGGCGCGTTGCATATTTCATCCCCAGGACCTACCTGCCACTAAAATATTCTAATTCAAAGAAGAAACAGGGTGGCACTCACCAACGTGGCAAACTTTCTTTATTGGAGCGAGGTGCAGTACAGAGAAGAGCGGGGCCAGCCACTAAAATATGCTGCAATCTACAAATTTTAAAAGTCTTATTCACACCTCCACATGATACCTCGGTATGGAGGTGGCATCAAGGGGAAATTAATCGCAATTACTGGCGGTTCACTGGTAATTGTGATTATTTAAGATCCCTAATAAATATCCCACTGTATCTTTTCTTAAAGCCACCAACAAAATTGAGCAGAACACTGGTTTCTGGGGTGCTGCCTGTTTTTCTAATTTTTTTCCAAAGAAGGCCTGGCTTAGACCTGTTCTTCACCCCTCCTTTTCAGGAGTTTGAACATTGTACTACAGTGGACTTTTATTTGGTCTATAAAAAAATGTTTCTAGTACACGCTATGCATATTTGATGGAGCAGACAATGTATTTTACAAGCCATACTTGGCTCAGGGGACTGGAAGTACTAGTGAGACATGTATGTTTTAGATCATCCGTGGCTAAAATTAGCTCTTCCTAAAAAAAGCAACATACTAGGTTGCATGCTAGGCAGCTTCACAATAATATGGTTTGTATGGTAAAACTATCTAGTACAGAAAAGATGTGACAGAAGAAATATACTCATGTAACCATCTTTTTACAATAGAAATACAGTAAGCACATTTCTTACAGGCAGATGTACCATACAAATATGTTATGCTGGATATGAAGACTAATCTCCATCCCTATATCAAGCATATAATGTGTAGACCAAATGATATGTTCTTATACAACATATATTCTTCAAGATATCTAAATATTGAAATAGACAAAGAAGAAACTACCCCCTACCACTACCGTGTTCTTTCTCATCTTCGTCCACACTCTTTCCATGTGAATAATGAAGTAGACATATCTGAGTGACCTTGAAGAAAGATCTCCAAGCCCTTTTAGCCTCATCCGCAATCCTATGAAAGGCAAAATCCTGCACAAGGTAGGAACAGGAATAGCTGAAGGGATAAGACCACCCAGGCCTTTGTGCACCCAGACCCTGGAGCAGTTTCTTAGGCTTCCACTATACTGTGCTCAATGTTCTGTTACGTTTTACGACAAAGTACAAAATGGATTTGTTAGACAATGCTAAAAGACTTTACATGAAGTCATTATAGGCACATCTCATGTCAGCTGCCACCAAATATTAGCTCAGAGCCTATTACATCACCATTATAGCAGATTTTTGTCAAAGCTTCCTCTATGATAAAATAATGAACAGTCCCATGAGCTTCATTTGACTGAGTAACTGTGATATCGGTGAACAGATGTATGGACAATACATGACAAGTCCGTGACGGCTGCAGAAGCAGTGACATCTAAAGGGTCGAGGGGCCAACGTTATTCATTGATAAGGCACATCCAAACTGTCTGCACACTGACATTTAAGCAGGACTCTTGGAAGCAGGCTTGTGTCTGTACCTAATCTGAAGGATGACTAGGTATTTCTTTTCAGACATTTTTACTTTAACCCATTAAAGAGCAAAACTTTAAGAGCTTGAATGTCAGAAGCAGAATTCACCTTTTTTCATATTCTATTTTGCTTTTGTAGGGCAGATTTGAGACTTATCAGTTGTATAAAAAAGATCTTGCCTTTAAATAACATTTTTAAAGGGAATCTGTAACCAGTGTTGAGTAACTGCTGTAGAATTCAAACAGAAGCCTGCTACAGCAGTGACTCAAAGCTGAAGTTAGGGGATGAGCACCAGTGCCCCAGAGTTCTCCAAGTCCAGCAACAATCCTGAAATATAAAGATGTTTTCCACAGTCCTGCTGCTACTAACAACATACAGAGAGGTAGGGTTACAGTGCCCTCCAGGCAGGCCCAAATAGTCAGGGACTTAGGAGATTACTTATTCACATTTACATGTCTCCTCTCCAATCTCTTCTTTGAGGCCTTTTTGTACAAGGATGAATGTTATGAAGTAGAGTATGTTTTTTCCATGTGCTGTCTATAGGAGACATTATTGAAGACGGTCTCCATTCACTAGCTGAGGGATAGTAGCATTAAAATAAAGAGCCAACAGAGACATGTCCTATCTTTCTCCCGTAATACGGCACCGTGACCATATAACGCTATGGTGAGGGGAAGGGGTGAGCGGCGCTAATCCCCTTCTTCTCTCCCCGGTTTCAATGTATGCCCGCCATACTACGGTATGAATGTGAATGTTACCAAATAATCAGTGATGGAATGTTTCCTAAATATTTACAATATTGATAGATATTTATAAATCAAACACAGACCAATAAAAATGTTGATGCTGATGATAAATAAGGTCCAGCAAGATTTAGATGCACATCCTTCCCATGGTGGATGCAAACTGCAGAAGATACCTAAACTTATGCGAGCATTGCCATATAAGCAGCACAGGCATATGCACAAATTTAAATGCAACCATGGGCCTCATAAGGTTTTGAGCTACATAGATAGATGAGATAAGCATGAGATGCTGTACATACATATCACATGACATAACATATCAATAAGCACACACAACATCAAATACATATGTGACTGTAAAGACTTAATTACAAGCAGCACAAAATACAGAGAAATGGCTCTTGGAATATGCAGAAAAATGCTGCAAATAATCATATGTAATAAATATATTGTGGGTGGGACTTGCACCTATCTTGAAAATGAGAGTCATCTGACCTCCTTCCTCCGGTGGGGCCAAATGGTGAACAATTTTTTTTCTTGGCTATCACCTGGAACAACCATGGGAGAATGGGTCAATGGACTCTCGTTTTAGAAGGTCCCAGTGATAGGACCCACATCAATCACGTATTTATCACACATCCTGTACATATTGCATAAATACTAAATGGGAGAATACCCCTTTAAATAGCACCCAGCATTTCTCCATTTGTCAGCAAAATTCTTGAAACATCCATAAAAGGACAACATTGTGCAAGTATGTAACACATTAATCCATTTTTTATCTGTTAAACCTTGAAAACACTGACAGCCCCTTAAGTATTGCCACAAATATCCTTTCTATCCAATTTCTACTGTTCTCTCAATATGACCTTAAGGTATCTGAATTTGGATATAGACCTTTTTTCCCAGATGTAACCATCTCATTTATATTACTGATGGGACGTGTTGTGTTCCCAATTCATCATATTTTGCAGGTGTCTCTGATATAGGAAATGTAAAAGAAATCTCCTGAAATGTTAAATATGTTGTTTTCCCTCTAAATTCTACTTTGTTCCTGTCCCCACTCACTGTAAACACAAGGAAAACAAACATTTTAGAAAGCATTATCCTATTGTAAAGATTTATGGAATCGCACAGTAGAGCCTTTAGAATTTGCTTTGATAAAAATTGAATTTTAGCCTAGAACCGAGTAGCATATACAATTGTGACATAACTGGTATTTTTCCAATTACATTGTATTATTAAAAGTAAGTTTATTCCTAAAGTTTTACTGAAACACATCCCATCACATCTGATGCTAGTCTACAGCATGCCTTGCTTCCCATTCAGGATCTTACTTATGTATAATTGGGAGGTGACCTTTGTCTGTCTAAAGATATGTGATTGTGTGCTGTTGCGCGCACTTCAGTGATTGACATAAGGAGCAGGAGAGGAATTGACTATGGAAAATCCTGTGGTTCCTTAAGATGAAAAGAGAATCTCCATATTTCTATAGAAAGGCATTAAAAATATAACATGATCCATCTAACTTTGATGCATTTAAGGTATTTTGTTACCAACAATAATCTTTCTTAAAGGGAATCTACATTAAAATTAGGCACAATAAACCAGAGACACTTACTCAGATTTCCAGGCACTGTGACTGTGGTAATCTTATATTGGTTATCCATGGTCTTCTCCACTCTAAAATTATGCTATTGAGTTTGGATGGCTCTGGGGGCATTACCAGAACCCTCATGTGCTGCAACATCACAAGCTATTATACTGTCTCACCCTTTCCCTGCTTCCTATGCACTTTCTTCTCCTTCTGAAAGCTGTAATCTCACACAGTGGGAGGGGGGAAGTTTTTATAGCTTGTGAAGCTATAGCAATGGAATGGGGCTGGTAATGCTCATTAGTTTCATTTTAAAAGTTGATTTTATCAGGAAGGAGGCCATGGATAATGAATATGAGAAACCATTTTCACAATGTCTGGATCTATGAGTAAATGTCCCTTTAAATGAGTACATTTTTTAAAAATAATTAACTTTAAGTTTCAATGCTAGATCCAATACGTACCATTTTCATATGGGTAGCACGCTCATTAAATTGGGCAATACAGCTAGTCATATCAATGGCCGTATTGTCCTCCGTACTGCATCATAACGTGAGCGAGACATGAAAAAATGTAGAGCATGTCCAATTGTTATCTTGTATTTCTATTCCATACACCCCATAGAACCCTATGGGAACATGTAATATACTTTTGTTAACCGCATGCATCCTGCATATCGGAGACCTGGAGCTGTGGGGGGACCATTTTTTATGATGATACATGTTTATACAGGTGAAAAATGTGCTATATTTAGGGACAAAAATACAGCTGTATAAACAGAAAAACTCGGACGCTTGTGTGCATGAAGCCTTAGCCTTCCGAAGACACTTTTAAAGGCCAAATTACCCCCCAAAAAACCCAATAATGTCAAGCAGTAAATTGGTTTGTGTACTTAAATTTCAACTATATAAATATTATTATTTTTTAAACAAATAAGCATAAGAAATATGATTATAATAATAAAAATGTTAATAAGTAAATTGTCTTCATCTTCCACCTCTAAGATTGTGACTGATATGAAATCCGAATCAAATTAATGATTGTGATGTTTGCTCTTTGTGGAGGGAAATTTTGCTCAAGCAGTTACAGTAGGGTAAATATTTGTACTTGTGCTAAAATGTCCATGGGAATAAAACTTAGATGACTCTGACCTTCAAATGACTCGCTGGCATCATAGTAGATATGGAATATTAAAATCATTTTCCTGTTCAGTCTGCTGGAGACATTACGCCAGCAATTTAGTAAATGATAATGTATTTCACTTTGCATTTATAGGGCTGCAGCTATGTATCTAATGTTGTATGTTTTAACCATAAGATGAATATTGAAACCTAATTTCTTGGATTGAACAGTTCACACACTGCAGAAATAGACAGTTTTAGTAAAGCCAAGTGATAAAATCTAAATATTTTAGCATGTAAATTGAGAAAAATGTATGTAATTGATGTTAGCTCCTTGTTCAACACTTTGAAGTTTAATTAAGTTAATTGTCTCACAATACATAAAAGAGGGCAATAAGCTTCCACTGGAAATGGCTGACCATATTATCCACTTCTAAGGCACTAGCACAAGTCTGGGAGAAGATTTGGCTTGCTCCTTGTCATTTGCTAAAAATTCTAAAATAAAATCTGGGTGTACTGTCTCATGTGAACTATTGAAATAGTAACTGACTCCACAAAAACAAGTATAAAAGTGGTTTTAGCTTATTCTTCTTTATAATAATATTCAATACCACTCGGTGATAGACCCAGTAATAAGGCAAATATATCATCTAATCTGTATAATGTACTGATACCATATATCTCAGAGAGCATCAGGTAAAGATACAACCATCATTTGCTGTGAAATAAAATATGAATGTTTTCATCCCAAGTAATTATTTAACAGGGGTTTCCCAGGATTATGATATTTATTACCTGGCCCGGTATAGTAAATAACTGCTCTTAGCTATAACAAAATAGAATGGGTTAACAAAAAATATTTTATTTCTATTTGTCTCTCTCTCTCTCTGACCATCCCTGAACATTTCTGAATGTCTCTGTCTGAGTCTGTGTCTATCTGCTTCTGTCTCCGGCTGCTCTGTCACTAACCATCTCTGTCTCTGACCTTCTCTGTCTCTGACTGACCAATCTCTGTCTCTCACTGTCTGTGACTGTGTCTGTCTATCTATGTCTCTTACTGTCTCTGATTGTTTCTGACTTTCTCCGATTGTCTCTCACTGTTCCAGACTGTCTCTGACTGTGAGAGTCTCTGACCGTCTCTGTATTTGTCTCTGACTGTTACTTTGTCAATAGGGAGATTTATCAGAAGTGTCTGAGAGCAGAAATGTTCTAGTTGCCCATGACAACAAATCAGAGCTCATGTCTCATTTTCCCACAGCTGTTTTTAAAATATCAGCTGATCTTTGATTGGTTTCGTTGGGCAACTGGAACAATTCTACCTTAGACATTTATGATAAATCTCCCCCTATCTCTGTAACCCTATCCATCTTACCTCACACATAGGCTGTTTTTATACTCATTGCGTATAGTAACCAATAAAAACTCAGAGCTCATATTAATGGCCTGTGGCAAAACAGCAACCAATCATGGTTCAGCTACTAATTGCTCCAGCAGCAGCAGACAATGGCTCCTGTATATGGTGGTTAATAAGTATATTTTGGAAAGAGCAAGGTTAAAATTCTGACTCAAACCCTAGTCTATGACATTCCCTGAGTAAAATATAGTGGCTGTGCAAAATTTGGTGATTGTAAACACAATGGTGCAGATTCCTAGATGCAGACACATGCATACACACACACACACACACACACACACACATAAACTCAGCTTTAAATATTAGATGTTTGTATGCTATATTCAAAGCCACCATATTGGATCCATGGCAACTTTTCCCAACAATAAAGTGGTCATCAGAGAAAGCTAGAATTATCATCACAATAAGCTTTGAAATATATCATTATAAACATAAAAATACATGGGGACACATTTACTAAGGGTTGCACTGTTCACCTTTTTCGGGGCTAAAATGGCTTGCACAGGTATTTAAGAAGTGTGTGTGCTGGAATTGTGGCGCACGCAACCTTTTTTGTGGCGCAGCTGTACTAGTCTCCATGAGACACAAATTAGGGGGCATGCCATCAGACAGTCTAACTGATTCGGACAAGCCCCAGCCCTAAGATGCACCACAAAAAAGATGGTGAACTCTGGCGGACCTGAGCGGGGAAGCGACACATGCAGGATATCGGGCGCACAATCTTAGTGAATCGCTTCACAGTGTATCATCATCAGACAATGCACTTTCTGTGAACTCCGGTGACCAGGTAAGTAAATGTGTCCAAAGTAGCCAAAACTAAAAAAAAAGTTCATTGTGATTCTCAGCTATTTGAGGTGCTTCATTTGCTGTCCATGGTGCTGAACGCAGAGCTGTAGCTGCTGGATCCAGATGTTTTAGGTGAGCATGAGTAGCTCTGTCTTGATAACATTTGAACTAAAAGAAATATCGCAAATCTGATATCTGCTGGAGTCAATTGATTTCTGAGACAGTTCAGTTTCTCTTTGATATGCCACATGACCCTTGTGAATAACTTGCCCCTTGATCACGTATACAGTACTAAAGATGGCAGCCATAGTCTAATAGATAAGTCCCTCGCCCATTTCTTGCTGTGGTTATATTGGGATTTTTAGCCTACTGATAGTTTGCACTTATGCACTGATATTGTATTAAATTGGTTTAATAAAATATAGAGTCCTTTAAACCTAAAGTTGTAATAGACACGCCTGTAATAGATGAATAACTAGCTAGATGGTCTTGGGCAATGTTTCCCACCCACACAACATAAAATGCAGTTTTGTTTTGCTGAACAGTTGTTAGTGACACTTCCCCAAGTGCTTTCTAAGACACATAAAATCATAGCTAATTCCTGAGGTTATCTGCCTGCAATAGCAAATGCACTTTGCCAGGCAAGTCAGAATTCATTAATTCATTCCTGAAAGCAGATCAAGCTGCTGGTGTTCTGAAACACAAAACAGCCTTTGGAACAAACAAGTTAGTTTTAGGAGGAATCATTGTCACTTGACTTTTTATATTTTCGACAGCACCTGTTACACAATTCACAGGGAAATTGATGTCAATTGATACCAAGCTGCAGATAGCTAAAAGCCTCTGAGTTATAGAGAATAGTCGCAGCATTCAATTCTCTATGGTGTTATAACTTTACACCAACTGACGTATGTTTTAGTGGTCTATCCTACTAGCCCTGAGAAATATCAGTAGTCTCCCTATTATGTCTTCAATTCCATCAGCCACCATTGCTAATTGATATATCGAAAAGTGTGGTTGTTTTCTTGAATGCCCATTTATTGAAAATTCCCAAAGGCAGCAATGGGGAGGGAGTAAGGTGTCATTAAATAGGTTGTCCAAGGTTTTAAAAAAAATATTGGTGGCCGGGAGGGGGCTTCTTAAAAAAATAAACATTTACTTACCTACTGGTGTCCCACACTGCCATCTCTTAGGTCTGTGCCCCATGAAAACAAACACGGGCATGGAAGACGGCGGCACGGCATGTCAAGGGGGGGGGTTGAGGGCATGGAGATAAGTAAATGTTTATTCTTTTTAAGCAGCTCTCCCCTGGGCACCAATTTTTGGAGGACCATTTTTCTGGCCCTGAATAGCATACACCCACATTAATTTCCTTACAGAGCATCTGCATGAACCCAACAGGGCACATTCTGATAAAGTCCAGTGCATCTTTTCTTGTTCCTTTTCACAATTGGAGCAGGAGACAAAAAAGGGTGAATGGTACTGACCATAGAAACTGTGCATGAGAGGATATACTCTATTTATTCATATATTCTACTCATTCAAGACACAAGCTTATGATGCAGGACACTCTACGAACACATTCTTGAGTTGAATGTACACACTATGGGACCTAGTAGCTCATCGGTTCTCTGCAATGAAATATCCTTACCTCACGCTTGCTAGAACCTGCAGCTTCTAACTGCCACTCTCAACATGCTTGGAGATGTAGGTTCACATTTACTAGAAACGGTCCTGTTGAAAAGCAAACCCTGTGACTTTTGAGGAAATGCCGGAAGTTAAGGATTTGCAGTATTCAGAGAGCTACAGGTTCAAAAATATTGCACTTCTTACAAACACATTCTACCAATCATAAAATCTTACATGAAACACTGCAGAAATTCTGATCCAGGGCTTCATGTAAAATAAACAGTAACTCTGAATGATACTCCACCACCTTTATGAGTAAGTAAAACATATCATAGATTTCAATTTTACTTTTATTTATTCTCTTCTAAAGATTGATGAAGCCATTGCCGTTTTATTATCATATTTGTACTTTTCATATCACATGATATATATATCGCTCCTGCACTTTATCTTCTCTTTGCAGTTCTTACTCACAAGTCTTTGATTTGAAAATAAGATTCTCTGAAATGTGTATTTTATCATTTCGGAACACTTCAATACAATTGTCTGTTACAGTCAGCAAAAGAAGTATGGAAATTATGGAAATAATAAAAATTATAATGCACTAAAAAGTGACCGGGGTAATATAACGTGGAGTTACCAGATGTAAGTGTAATGATGGAAAATGAGAGCATTGATCTAGAAGACACATAGAGATCATAGTGCACTTACAGAAATAATAAAAGCAACTCCTGAACTACAATATTGAGCATAAGAATGAAGTATCAGACCACATAGTGTATAAAAAAGACAAATATAAATATTAGTTGCAGCTTCAAACCACAACTCCTTTATGGACTTGGGATGCAAGTTCTGATGTCAATTTTTCATGATTACTTACTAACATTGCAACTTCTGTGGAAAGTCCTTGTACAGGTTCTGGACACCTATTAAACAGCTTTGAGACTAGAATAGACCTTCCCTCTCCCGGGGCCCTGATAGCAGGTGCACGGATATCTCTCTAGCATATGGTCTGGCGGAGTGCTCTTCTACATGTATGCAGCTTAACGGGTGGCCTAAAGAAAACTTGAAGCTTTTGGGCAACAATGAAGTATTTTATATAAGGTTATTTAGATATTAATTAGTAGATATTACTTAAGTAAAGTTTTTAATAAATTAGGTTAGATTTCATCATTATTAAACAACAGATTAGGGCAGAGGCATGCATCAGATCTAGATGGTAGTTTCCTCATGGTAGGTTTCCTTTAAAGATCTGATTTCTCACAAACCCATCTCAATGCACTATCCCAACTTGCCCACGGATCCTTGACAGACACCAATCACTACACAATCATTAGGTGTGGTCTGATAGATATCTTGTTATAGAATACTAAAATATATCTTACAGTTAGTCATCTTGACAAACACACATATGGACATGTCCAGTTACGAAGAAAGGGATGTATAAACACATCTACATGACCGGTCATTCAAAGCACTTGTCTGAACCTAAGCCACTGCACTGTTTATGGCTGTGCTCTTTTGGTATAAAGTACATATGTCTCTTATCGAATTGACATTGGTGACTATTCTTAATGACTTGGGAAATTTCTGTAGCAAATTATTAAATATTCCGTAACATTTAATATTCTTTTCTGTTAAGAGATGAGTTAACTGGCATTTGCTAGAGGGTCTGTCCATCTAACCTAAAGCTGATAAAAAAAAATTACTTGGCATGCAAAAAGTTGTCATTTCTGGTGCACACCATTTGCAAAGTTACTCCCTGTTTGCTACAATAAATCAAAGGGTAGTGTAATGAGTGAGAATCATAACTGGCTGTGGAGGGGTCTCCATGTCTTGCATGACTTGCTCCAGGACTGGTTATAGCTGAAACCTTGGCCAGTTCCTGCCACTTGGAATTCACCTTATTTACTAAAGGGGTTGTGCCAAGGTTAAGTGTTCTACCCTGTTCACTATTTAGGGGATAAAAAGTTATTGATGGGGATCTGACTGCTGGGACCCTCACCATTCAGGATAACGGACTCCCACTAATCATGAGAATGAGGATCCCATTCTCTCTAACTGATGGAGCAGCAGGTTGGACCTTCCTCCTTCTTCTCTATTCAATGCTAAAAGAGTTTCAGAAAAGTGCTTGGCTGTCTCTAACACTTTTATAGAAAGTGAGTAAGAGTGCCAAACATTCCACCACAATTTCCAATGTCCCTATAATACTAGTGCACAATGCCAATCTAAATAATTCATCCCCATCTTTGCTCTGGCAGAGTAAACTACAAATACAACAAAAAGGTTTGGACGGAAAATGTAAATATCATTTTGTGACTCTGTATTTGATAAAAACTCTTTCAAAAATTTTTTTTTTTGTAAAAGCTTATTTTAGGATTAATGAAGAAATTGAGAAAATACATAGAGCGATTAAAATCATAATAACTCCCCACAGCACAGTAAAACATAATAAAAAGGATTCTATGTGATGGAGTGAAAAGCCATGTGCATATTTGTTCACTCACGATAAAAGAATTGCAAACAGATGAGAAAATGTGCAAGTGAACCCAATGCCTTCTCCAACATCCATAATCAGCAGCTAAAGTATCGGTTCCAATACAAAATAACACCCCCCCCCTAATCTCATCAAGGTTACCCTGCTCTTTGTTTACCGAATTTAATACTGTATCACAGGTATCGTCTGTGGGTATTTCATCCGCTTTAATAGCTGGCTTCTCACATTATACAACTGTGACCTTTTCAGTTCATTCATATGTGCTATAAACCTCTTAAATGTCGAGTCTCAATGCTTCATTTATAATAATTAGCGTACTGTGATTGGAACGCTGCGTTTGGAGCAGAAAAACCAGGCTTGTTCATTTGCCTCGAACAAAATAGAGATTAATGTGTGTTCCACCAAACGGGTTCATATTATCTTTAAGAGGAAGGGTCAATGCAAAGATTAAAAAGCTTCTATTTTATGAAATGTATCCCCCCTGCTAATGACAGTCATTGTTAATTTCATGGCAAGGGATCTGGTGCTTTGGCCTGGACTGCAGGATTAGCAATGCAGAAAGTCTGCTGTTTGTGCCGTCAGAGATCACGGCCCCGTTTCTGGCACATGTGATTGCACCTGCTGCATCAGCCACTTTTAGAATTAATACGATATGTGACTGGCAGCGTCTCAACCAAGGGAAGGACACAAGAGTGTGTTTAGTAGGGATTACTCATGTAGATGAATAAATCCCAGTTTGTTTTCTCTGCCTGATATCTCATTTACACCACACTGGAGATTGCTGGACAGGGCTATATCTATGGGTGTTTCTGAGTGATCCTTGTAGATTCTCAAAACATTCTTTATGTCCTGCACATCAAATAACAATAGTAAGTTTTTTTGTATATCACTATATTAGTTCCATTCAGTGACTGATAATTCATAGAAATTGGTTGTCTAGCACTTATTTACAAAGTAGAACACTGTAAAGAGACACGTTATGGGCCCTCCAGAGCATTGGGACCTGGTCGGAACTGTGCCGTCTTTCTTTCCCCTACAAGATACACCCATGTTGTTTGCCTTCCTCTTCTGATATACTAAATGTGCATATGTTAGGGCCCATTCAGATGCCTAAGTCTCAGCCAAATTCAAGTCTTTTGTGTAGTCTGTGACTTATGTACTTTACAGGAATACACTTAATACAAAATAAAAACGTATACATGTATGCAGTGCCTGCTGTGGCATAGAAGGCAATAAATTGATTGTCATAATATCTTGTGGAGGATTAGAGCTGATCAAGGCGGATGGATGCCACTGGGCGCAAAATCTGATGGGGGCCCCCTTTGAATGTAACTCAGACAGTGGTACAAATTACCACTATATGTCATCCTTGCTGCTGACCTAGCTGGCACAGTGACAGTGGTGTTAACCTATCTGATGGCACAGTGACAGTGGTGTTAGCCTAGCTGCTGGAACAGTGGAAGGGGTGTTAGCCTAGCTGCTGGCACAGTGGCAGGGTTGTTAGCCTAGCTGCTGGTGCAGTCACAGTAGTACTGACTTCTCCTCCTAACACCACCTAGTATGATGTGCCACTGCTTCCCTCAGAGTTCTCTCTCCTTCTTTCACAGACCGGCCGAGTGATTTGTAAGGATGTAAACCTAACACTGATTGGCTAGGACTTGGCTGGCAACCAGTTCAGCAAACTAGTGTTAGGTACTAAAGAGGGGATCAAGTATGTTTTTTTAGGAGCTGTGCTGCATGCAGAGTGTGATTGAGTATGGCTGGGCGGGCATGCTCACATTGACAGAGCCAGTGAGTCACCATCACAACATTAAGGCAGAGCAACTTCTGGCATGGTGGAAAAGCCACCACACATCACTCCCAGAGATATTTAGTTTACAGCTGTGAGCTGACTGTCACACATTGCTGGTAGGGGCCCCCATATGAGTAAAGTGGTGGTGGCCCTAGAGTGCGTGCCCCCAGAGACCTCACTATAATCTACCCTCTACAGGACACAAAATGAGCAACTTTTTATACCTTTTGCCCCACAAGTGCCAATTTAGAAAAAAATTAATAAATGTGTGCGACAGGGAACAAGCCAGCCCGGGACAGGGAGACTGTGGTCAGTGAAATTTAACAAAACAGATTTTAATAATGGTGCAAAATAATATGCAGATGTGTACTTGGAATATGTGTCTCCAGAACATCCACATGCTTCTGCATACACATATACATACTAACACACACAACTATACACACACACACACATGTCATACACACTCATGAATAACTGCATGCATACACCAACATAGATGTATGATCAACACATGCCTTCAAGAAGAACATCTCTTATAGAGTTATCTCTTTGATTAAGAAAATCATATTCATCATTTTACCGATTACATTGTTTTTGCTTCGGCACATTTTGGCTTGTTTACCAGCTATCTTCTCTTCCAATTACTTAATTATCTCTTCTTCATATGCACCTGCCTGTCAGAGCCTCAAAGGAAAAGTTTAAAGCAAAACAAGATCGGAGCTAGTAAAATCTAACACACTATATATTTACTGTGAAGTGTAGAAATATTGTAGAATATAGAAGGAAAGGGTAAAATAAAAATGTTAGCCCTTCCCTACTGAAGTTCTTTTGGCTTCTAGGACAGAATTTAGTTCAATGATAATAAGGTCAATCCTTTTTCACAAAATCCAGCTTTTGGTAAATTACCAGGGTTCTGTGAAGCCAAACATAGACCTACGCAACAGTCTTTGATATTTACAGTTCTACTAATAAGAACAATGTATGGAGGTTGTGGCCTCATATTGTCTTTAAAGGGTAGTATAACAATCTAATTAGAAGAGCTTTCAACTTGAAAATGGTTCCCCACATTTTTTATAAGAATGGGACTGTCCAGAGGTTGAAAAACATGGCTGCTTTCTTCCAAAAACATGGTTTGTACTGGTGTTGTAGCTTAGCTCTGTTCGAGTTGCAATATCAGTACAAGCCATGGTCAGGTGTGGCAAGACAGATGCTCTACCACCGGCTTCATAAGGTTATTGAGAGTGAAACCACCTTTCTCATAAACTATGTGGATCATTCTTGTGATTTCCGAGGTCTCAGCACTTGGACTATTCAGATTGTTATCCCTTATGCTGTAGATACAGAATAGCTCTAATACTTAGTCCAACCACTTTATAAATGCAATACCTATCACAGCCACAATAAAACACATGGCACTGTGTAAGCAGTGAAAACCTGCAGTACACTGATTTATCAGTATTTTAGCCCTAGAAAACCCTTTGGAACTGAAGTTACATATAAGAGGTATTTGAAACTTTTGAATTGTTTCTTTCCAGAAAGAAAATATATTCCACATTACACATTTACTATTGAGTTCTTATAAAATCAATAAATCCCCCATTAATGGACATGAGAAATATCAGAGGAAGTTTATTATACACACTGTGTGCCGGCATAAGATGAAGTTCTGGCTCCTCTGATGCCGTTGGATACATTTGTTTGCAGGTTATAGCTAGTGCACCGGTGTGGGGCAGGAATGCCTCGTGTGCCTACTCCACCTTCACACCCCTCCATGCCTACGCAGCCTGAACGAGGGGTCACTCGTAATTGGTGATATTTGATATTTAGAAACTGGAGGACAAGCCCTGATAAATGTCCCCCATCATGTAGATGTAGACAGTATTCCTGACTTTGTCTGCTATGCGGGTAGGCAGTATATGTCTTCTTTTCTTGAGCCCAGGTTTTCACCCAGCACATTATAATCACATAAGCCCTTGTAAGTGACATTTTTATGCCCAATTTCTCTGGCTCTGAGTTTATTTTTGCAGTATTTCGGCATCTGATAAAGCTGAGGAGACAAATACCTCATTCCATAATATTTTTCCCACTGCATTTACTGTGCGTTTGCTTGGATCATTCATTCCTTTGTACTTCGGGGCCTTTGAAATCTCACATGTATATTCTTCAGGAATTGAGAAGAAGAAAAAAATTTTGGATGTCTTCATAAGTCATTGCACCCACAGCGTTTCTCCTGCTTTGGTGAAAGTCTAAATGGCGATTTGTGCAGTAATATTCATCTCGGCTCTTTTCCAGTAAACAGTAAAAAAAAATATTCAACAATTATAATAAAAATAAAATGGGGGCAGTTAATTTTCTTTACAGTGACATAAATACTGTAGCTTTTACGCTACACAAACCAATAGATAAACATATACTTGTCCATAATGTACTCCCAACATTATTCCTGACATGTTTAATATGCTTTTTTGAAATAATATTTTATTAGTTAATGTTAAAACTGCCTCTCACCAATAAATTACTGCTTTCTAGAATAAAAAAAGGCTTATAATGGCACCAATTACAATGCAAGCCTCCTACGTACACAAAGACTCCGGATGAAAAACAATGCATAATGCATTTTTCCTTATTTGTATAAATGTACATGACTTCCTGCACGTAAATTATTGATACTCTTGTGTAGGTGTATAAGGTGTATTCAGAAACAAGGGAGAAATAGCTATATTTAGGGAACACTAAATATGATGACCATATAAAGCCATATCATTTCTCTATTATTCAGTTTCTACAATGATTTCAGATCCATTTCCAATCTAACAGGATGGTGATTGTAGCAGATCGTCTGCTGAATCTAGCAGTTGTACATGTAGCAGAGCTGTTGTATATGTAGACACCAATGACAATGACTGTCAGCTAGTACCTACCATAGAATTACCATGTAAATAAAATTAATTTTTAAAGGTTACTTTTTTTTTTGGAATTGCCATTATGCTGTTGGTAGGTTTCCTTATAATTTGTCAAAACTTGATGACCTATTTACTCTCTGTATACTTACGCTGTCTGCAGCGTTGATCTCTGGGCTTATGACCACACTGATGGCTATGTTCTGCTTCAGGCTGTGATTGAGAAGCAGCTGCCAATCTGTGTTGAGGGTGTGTCACATGGGCCAATTGGAGTGCCAGAGGGCCGTACCAATCTACTGCTGTACGCCCTTGCAGCAGATTGGTGCATGAGCATGGCACTCCATTTATTCTAAAATAGAATAAAAAGTCAAATTAGACTCATTGAAAAGTTCAATGTTCAATTAGTTTAATCCAGTAAAAGCTTAGTCTCATATAGGATCCTTATTGCAGGAACCTTTGTGTTTGAAATCCTGTTGTGAAGGGGTAAACAAATTGTGCAGATCGCCCAGGTATAATATACAGACAGTCCCTGGGTTACATACAAGATAGCTTCCATAGCTTTGTTCTTAAGTTGAATTTGTATGTAAATTGAAACTGTATATTTTATAATTGTAGCTCCAGACAAAACAAAAATTTGCCCCAATGACAATTGTTTTACATTTTTTTGCATTATTGAGGTCAAGGATTATCAATAAAACTTCATTACAGACATTTTACAGCTGATCATTGCAGTCTGGGACTATAGTAAAGCATTCAGAGAGCTTAACTAAAGGTCACAGTGGGCAGATGGGCCCATATTTAACTAGGGGTCTTCTGTAAGTCAGGTGTCCTTAAGTAGGGGACCGCCTGTATAAGGTTTTTATTCTTGTACTCTATTTATACTCACTGAATGAAAACGCCAGTGAGTATAAATACCTGGAAGTCACATCCCTTTACTAATATGCTGCAACAGGGTGTCGTCAAGGCACTCCATTTATACTCTTGGGTGTCTTCATTCAGCGTCTGGCTTACACTAATGAGTGATTGTAGTCTTAGTGATCTTCTGCTCCCTTCTCCTGGTTGTATTGGGATTTGCCTCTTTAGTGATTATTCTCTTGCATACTTATTTTGTACCTCACCACCACCAAGGTTTTAAACATGTTTGCACTTCCGAGCCTTCTGTCTATTTTGTCTTCATATCCTTTGCTGTGGACCATTGTAGGGACCACCATCTAGTTGTGACATGCCACTTAGAGCAAGACGGTCAAGTAGGTAGGGACAAGGGTTGCTTAATAGTCTAGGGCTGACATTTAACCCCTGTTATGAAACATATTGTTTAAAAAATAGATGAAAGTATGATTAGAAAACTACTACAGGCAGTCCCCAGGTTACATCCAAGATAGGTTCTTTAGGTTTGTTCTTAAGTTGAATTTACATGTAAGTCGAAACAGGTATATTTTCTAATCGTAACTCCAGTCAAGGCTTTCAGTGACACAGCTGGCTCCTTAGTTTCCACATACAAATTCTAGGTAGTTATAAAAAGCTTGAACATCACTGTTTTAAATTACACATAGTTGTGCCTAGAAGGCAAGATCAATACTGCAATAATGTAACTATAAGCCCAAATCACAATATAATGAAATACCTGGAGTTTTAAATTGTGCTATGAATCTGCTTCTGTTCCTTCTTTCCTTTTGAAAAAAACAACAACATTTTTGTCCTCTTTTATGCCACAGAGACAGATTTTAAGTGCTGAGAAAACAGTGACAGTGTACACCTGATGAATGCATTGAAGCATGTCTACTTTATCTACAGTATCTATCTATTTATCTATCTACGCAAAGAAAGTCCAAACAGCACATCTAGAGGCTCCCTGGAGCTGAAACGTTGCTATACTTTAATGTACCCTAACATGGAATAAAGAACACTTTCTTTCACCGAACGCTCTGGAGTGCTGCCTATTTTCGTTTACATATCTATCTATCTATCTATCTATCTATCTATCTATCTATCTATCTATCTGTCATGTACAAATACAAAAAAACTTCAATGGCATTCTTTATGAAATGTGTTACAGTAAGTTTTCAAGTGAAAGGGGTATTTTGGGAATATGAAAGTCTGCTACAAAAACCCATAATTTTATGGGCTTTCTAAAGTCGGTTTGATTGGTGCTGGTAACACTCGTGCTGGTTACATTTGCACATGCATTATTTTTTTTTTTTTTGTTATGTCATCAGGGAGCGATGATCCTAATAAAAATGCTGCCGGGGGCTTTACCACCAGAAATTAAAGGGTTATCTCCCACAATTAGTGCCATCATCCCCAAACCCCAATCCAAAACTTCCAGGTTCGGTTTCGCTCATTGAGGGTTAAGGTCCGCTCATACCTACTATTGACTGCTATTGACTTCATTATGTGCTCAATAGTTTTTGTATTCTGAAAGGTCTATTATGTGTGAAGCAAACATGGGAGATTTTCCGGTTTAAAAAAAAAATGTTATATTTCAGCACCTTTCTTGCACTGCGCTTATAAGTCATGGGATGCGGAGTAGTGAAGTGGTCAGGCCACTGTTTTTATATTTTATAATTACATTTATAATCAGCTTAATTAATGTCTCTTTTCAGCTCGAGTGCTAAACTGTTCATGTTAAATAACATGTAAAATTAAGTAATTGAAGGCATTAACAGATTGGGTGAGAATATTCTGCTTAAGACAGATTTTGTCAAATTTCACAAATTAAGCGTGGTGCTAATTGCTCTCACAGAGCAACGTCTTCCAAAGAAATCCCTGCTAAATTGTTTTACTTATTTGTTAGAGTACAAGGCTGTAATATACACTGCTGTTGTTTTGATGAGAAATGTAATTTGATGTAATTCACACCCAGGCCAATCAGCATGATGCCACAGAAATGACACTCATTGTTTTAATCATCAGATTGCATTTACTACTTACTATTATACTCCCGGGGTGCAATTCTAGTCTATTGTGAGTCAGGGAGAGAGTCAGACATAACACAGGGCTATATAGAAAGGACGAAAAAGTCAAGATGAAAATTAAGTTGTTATAGTAAATTATGACTGTAAATATTACATTTTACCTTTGCCTTAACCTATGGGGTTATTAATTTGTTGTCCTACCATTATTGTCCTCTGGATCCTAAGACATAAGCCAAGGTCCTTGATTTAAAGTACCAATAAAGTAACCCAGGCAGTTTCATGGGATTTTAGGAGGGAACACTGACAACCTCAAGAAACTAATAGACAACTTGCTCTGCCATTTGTAATGTAGTTGGCCCTCAGATATAACTTTGCTCGGAGACCCCACAAATACCACATCCACACCTGCCTGGTGATAAAAGGCACATTTCTGAAAAAGGAAGATGCTTAAGGATTGTTGTAGTACCCAGTTTCTGGCAAAGGTGTCTTTTCTGCACTCTGACCTTTATGTTCCTGAACCCAACTCAAACTGTGACCTTTGATTTCATACCCTGAATCCCTCTTCCTGTTTATTCCTTAGCTGACTTCCTGGTGCATCACCTGACCCATCTGTACCAGTTGTCCCAATTCTCAGTCTAATTAAAGAGGCAGTGTCCAATAGAGTTTAACACTGCCATGGCGTTATATACATAATATATAATAATATAATATTATATATAATTATATAGTATATATAATAATATACTGGTCAAGTGCAAATAGGACGTATATAGCTGTAGGGCAGTCCTGAAGGGTTTGAGGTTTTTAAAATACTGTACATTACTGGGAGTTGTTGAACATAGTTAAGAATACATTTTTTTTTCTTATGCAAAAAATTCCTTTTTGACCTTTAATGTGAAAATGTTCTAGACCATTAACATGAACCTAAAGAGAAGGGCTCGTTTTTAGTCAAATTATTACAAAAAGTCTATCACAGCTTTAGTGTCAGACCCAAGAGACTCATAATCAGGCCATGCTTTCAAGGGAATTATTCAAAAAGATTTTGGTATACAAAGCAGTATACACAAAGTTTACATCTCATGCTATGATTTCACACTGTTAGTGCCTCTTATGATGGACATGAAAGTTTAACATAATTTAGAAGTGATATTCCATTTATAAGAAAGGTTTCTCTAATGAAGTGTAAACTTATTGCATCAATGACCATATTAACACAAAAATAATCCTTAATAATATTTTATTGAACATGGTGTCCACATAATCATATCATTACAGGTGGTCCCCTATTTAAGAACAACCGACTTACATACGACCCCTAGATACAAACGGACCTCTGAATGTTGGTAATTTACTGTACTTTAGTCCTAGGCTACAATAAACAGCTATAACAGTTATCACAGGTGTCTGTAATGAAGCTCTAATGTTAATTCTGGTTCTTATGACAATCCAACATTTTGAAAATCCAATTGTCACAGAGACAAAAAAATTTTGACGGGGGTTACAATAATAAAGTATACACTTCCGACTTACATACAAATTCAACTTAAGAACAAACCTACAGAACCTATTTTTTACATAACCCATAGACTGACTGTATATGACATTTTATAGACCAGATGAAACTGATCAGATTCATTGTATTCTATCTGCGGGCAGCCTTTTATAGAGCAGGAGGAGCTGAGATGATTGTATAGAGTGTCATAATTGCAGGCAGCATGTTATAAAGGAGGAGTAGTTCAGTAATGTGTCCAAAGTGTCCTATCTGCAGGCAGCATGTTATAGAGCAGGAGGAGTTAAGCAGATTGTACATAGTGTCCTATCTGCAGGCAGCATGTTATAGAGCAGGAGAAGTTGAGCACATTGTACATAGGGTCCTATATGCAGGCAGCATGTTATAGAGCGGGAGGAGCTGAGCAGATTGTACACAGTGTCCTATCTGCAGGCAGCATGTTATGGAGCAGTAGGAGTTGATCAGATTGTACTTAGCGTCCTATCTGCGGACAGCATGTTATAGAGCAGGAGGGGCTGAGCTGATTGTAAATGATGTCCTGTCCAAATCTCACATTGTGAATCATGCAAAAACATATGTAACATAATATTAACTTATAATAACTTTAATAATAACTTAATATTCAAGCCTCCAAAACATTTTCTCTTAGAAAAGTGATGTAGACTCTTTGCGAGATGAAGCTGCGAGATAATGCTCAAGTTTTGTTTACTTCGGTAAGACACTGATAGGATATTTGACCTGGGCTCTTCAATATCTTTTGTTGTGAACTAAAAGAAAATTGTTAAGAAAGGGTCTGATAAAAATAAGAATTATATTGGAACTCAAAGTTGCAGACTCCTAACACTAGAAAATAACACCGCCGGAACTGCTGAAGTGTAAATAAATGTAGTATATAGCAGTGTTTTCCATGAGGGCTTATTGCTAGGTCTGGGAGCCCGTAATCTGTTCTTTCTTAGAGATGGATAGCGATAGAAAGATAGATGGATAGCGATAGATAGAAAGATAGATGGATAGATAGATAGATAGATAGATAGATAGATAGATAGATAGATAGATAGATAGATAGAGTGGTATCTCAGGACACAGGTTCACTTGTAATAAAACAAAAAATAGGCAGTACTCCAAATTTTATAAAGTGAAAATATAACGGTTTATTGACCCGTTATGGTTGAACAATACAACCTTTCTTGAGTTTGAGAAATGTTGTATTGCTCAACTGAAACGTTGCTATAGGGGTGAATGAACCTTTGCTTTTCCCCTTTTTCAAAGTTGGAGTGCTGCCTACGTTTTGTTTTAGCACTCCAAAAACTTAGAGAAAATAAAAAGTGTGTAATATTCCTGGTTTACTAGATAAATTGATAGATAATTATATGCACATAGAACGGGTAAGTTTGGTTCAGCATGTGAAAGTAGAACATATGAAGATGTTGTTCTTATCTTCATCATTACTATATTTTTTGGACTATAAGGCGCACAAAAAATCCTTAGATTTTCTCAGAAATCAAAGGTGTGTCTTATAGTCCAGTGCGCCTTATATATGAACCGTACTTAGTAACAACAGCTGCCTTGAACTGTGCACAGGTCTGCCACCTGTTGGTCATTCATCCTTATAATCAGGTGTGCCTTATAATCCGATGCACCTTATATAAAACCTAGATGTCTTAGCAGGCATTTATTGATTATGGTGCTCCTTATAGTCTGAAAAAAATGGTATATAACAAGGGGAGGGATGTATCATGTCTTTTGCTCTGGTGCTCTGTTGAGTCATGCTTACTGGTGCGATCTTAATAGACTCCCTTCACCCATGTCACATGTTCAGGAGGTATATATCGGATACAAACATGTGTACACTTACAGTGAACAGAAAAATGTGGATACTTAAAAACATAGAAGATATATACAGGCAGTCCCCTACTTAAGAACACCCGACTTACAGACGACCCCTAGTTACAAACGGACCTCTGGATATTGGTAATTTATTGTACTTTAGCCTTAGGCTACAATAATCAGCTGTAACAGATATCACAGGTGTCTGTATAGCTTTATTGTTAATCCTGTTTCTTATGACAACCCAACATTTTTAAAACCCAATTGTCACAGAGACAAAAAATAATTCGTCAGGAGTTACAAATATAAAATATACAGTTCCGACTTACATACAAATTCAACTTAAGAACAAACCTACAGAACCTATCTTGTACATAACCTGGGGACTGCCTGTATATATATATATATATATATATATATATATATATATATATATATATATATTTCAGACCTTCAACCTGATGGCACTGACCCCCTGGACCCAGCGATCACTTTGAAGGGGACTCATCACAAAGTAAAAAATGCCAAACTTTACACCTTATTTCACTGTCACTGTGCCCGTCATCAATTTGGCGCTTAAACTTGTCCACCCATTCAAAAGATAAGTCCTCTAAAACGGTATATGTGAATTATTTCATAATATCTTAGGGGGCTGGAAACGTTTTTTTTTTATACATACACAACCCAATGGAAAATAAAAGGTTACTGAATACTGTCCCCTTGGCTAGTATGTTATAATTTATTGGGTTGCATAAGGATGGGAGGCTTAAAAATATATAACCATCAAATTGTCAGGAGCACAGCAACATTGAAATGACGTAATTCAGCATGTTTGACTCGGTGACATGTCCTATTTAATAGTATTTTTGCCCCCCAGTTCTCCCATTATCCCATGGTAATAGGTATTACCTAGAATCTACTAAGACCCCTGCCAGGCATGCTCAATTATGGGAACAATTTGATATTTATCATATGAGGATATTGCCCATACATGATTTTATTGTAAGAAATAAATCTTACAAGATCACAGGACCCCGGCAGCTTCATGTTAGTGGTAATGATAAATGCATTATTAGGACATCTGTTCAGGATGCTTACGGTATAACTATGTTATAGGGAATAAATTAGCTGGGGTTAGCTGTTTTCTGGAGGATGCAGCAGTTCATTTTTGACCGTTTGCCAATCACATCCAGTAAGGGGGAAGTAAAAGTTTCTTGAAGATTGACAGAGAGTGGCAGGAAATTGCAGAGCTATAGGGTCACTACAGTTACCACTAGAAGCATATGAGGTCTAATTCTCAGCGTAGGAAGAACTTGAACTCTGCATTTAACATTTTAAGAAAAACCAGGAAAACAGAATTGTAAATGTTTCTTGGATGGTCACATTTTGGCACCATAATGCTACATGAAGCCATAGCTTTCTATGGGGGACGAATGTACAGTCTCAAGCTTGCGGCCGTATATACGCCCCCCATAGTGTTTTGTGAATGTAGCCTTTCTTCAGATGTATCTAAGATCTTTACAAGGTTTTCTCTTTGGAGCTTAAGCCTGTCTTATTAATTTAACCGCATCTCATGTGGCAATTAATGAGTTAAGTAAACAGTGGCAGCCAAGTTGCCGGTCTCTCAAGTCATATGACTTTTTTCATCCAATCTCAGTTCTTGCGCTGTGCTATAATGTTTTTTTCCAGCTTTCAAAAATGTACTACAAGGTGATCAGTATCAGATATGTGACAGCCAGTACCTCTGCCGATCAGTTGCTGGAAGGGGTTGAACGACCCCTTTAAGTGCTACTTCTACATGACAGGACAATGTTATCTCATTCATTTATCACATGGTCTGTGTGCAGGCTATTTAAGTGAATGGGGCTGAGCTGCTATCCAAGTTACAATTGTACAGTGTATGGCAGTCTGCGTGGTAGGATGTGCACCTATATTAACCCATAGGTCTCTTCAAGTTACTGATAGCAAAATAACCCTTTAGACAGCTAAATTGGCACATGGTGTGTGATTTTATTGGAATGGCATCTATCTGAATTATAGCAGATACCAGTCATCTACAGATCTGATCTTTAAGCATTGCCCGTTATGGAAAATCTAATATTATAACAGCATTGATGCACTAAATATTGTTAAGGACAGCTACCATCAAAATCAAGCATGATAAATCAGGGGAACTTACTCATAGATCCAGGCACCATGTCTGTGGTAATTTTGTTATATTTCTTATCTGTGGCTGAAAGGCTTCTCAGAGCCAGAGTGTTATCAGAGCCCCCTCTGTGCCGCATTTTTTACAGACTGTTACATTGTGCAGGAGCCCTTCTCCCCAACTCTGCACTGATGCCATGAGATAGAAGGAAGGAAGAGCTGAGGTCCAGGGGGCGGGTGAGACTTGCTCCTGCACAGTGTAACAACCAGTGAAGTCAGATCTTGGAGGTGCTCCACTAACACCCCCACAGCAATTATATCTAATTTGCATACATTTTAGAAGGAAGAAGGCCATGGATAACAAATATATGAAGCGTTCCTCAGTCATGGTGCTTGGACATATGAGTAAGTGAGTAAGACTTTTCATGCTGGATTTAGATGGTAGATTTCCTTAAAATTCATGTTACAATGCACATTAGATTACATGTTGGAATAGCAGATGATTTAGCAGGTAAATATCATAGTATTTAAGGTAGGAAAAAGATACTAGTTCTTGGGTTCTTGATTTCATTTACAGTATTTATTTTTTAATTCCTTTTATTTTTTAGATAAGTGATAAGGATTTTGCCACCATCCTAGTCTTTTATTAAATAATATCTTTTACAGACCATTATTGCCATTTATTTAGCACACACACACACACACACACACACACACACACATATATATATATACTTTCAATCCTTGAGCAGACATTGAATATTTGATGCCATAAGAAGGTAAGAAAATCCCTTAGGATGAAAGTTGATTAGATTAATTCAATATAAATGCCTCTGACAAAACCTATAGACAGAACTGAAAGAAGATTTAAGAGAAAGCATGGAAAACTGTTAAATGCAATGTGGAGCTTTAAATATTTTTATGTGTTTCCATGGCAACAGCTGCAAAAATTGTTCATGAGCGCCCATTTGAATATGTTCTATTCCATTTGTATGATATTTGCATATTTGTAAATGGAAACATATACTGTACACTCACTGGTATTTTAATGAAATTTGCCTCAAGTATATCCATGTTAATACAGACAGTGCATTACAATTTTATGCCATTTTTCTGTTTAATTTATTTAAAAGAAACATAGTTGGTTTTCTAGAACTTGCAGAAATTTTTGATTATTTATCAGACAATATTCCATCAAAAACAGATTTCTTCAATACAGGTGGTCCCCTACTTAAGAACACCCAATTTACAGACAACCCCTAGTTACAAACAGCCCTTTGGATATTGCTAATTTAATATACTAAAGTCCCAGGCTATTTATTGTTAATCCTGGTTCTTATGACAACCAAACATTTTTAAAATCCAATTGTCACAGACACAAAAACATTTTTGAGCGTGGTTACAATTATGAAATATAAAGATCCGACTTTCATACAAATTCGACTTAAGGACAAACCAACAGAACCTAGCCCGGGGACTCCCTGTATGGTGATAAATATGGTAAAAGATATGTGATTTTGTATAGGAAGATTTTGAATTTAGTTGGAGTAAGGGATTAAGGAACCTGCTAAACTAAATTAGACGGTTCTCTGTCTTTTACTACACGAGTGAACCCTTGTGCCAGGCACTTGCCCTCAGATGTTAAAAACTGTAGCTCATATGTCCAGTGTTTGGTATAAAGCACCCTCTGGACCAACGCGGGAGATGGTACTAGCCGACAACCGGGACCGGAATCTAAGTGGCACCTGGTCTTCACCAGAGCCAGCCGCAAAGCAGGATGGACTTGCTGTGGCAACCACCAGGTCATTCCATGGGTGTGACCAGCCCGCAGTGGCAGCCAAGGTAACAGTACAGAATGAGAGTCCAGGCTCGATGTCAACTACTGGCAGGTTGTCAGGGCAGGCGGCAGACATGCACAGGTCAAAGTCCAGGGTCAGCAACCGGAGAGGCAGAATGGGACAGAAACAAATGCAGGGAACAGGAACATGCAGTTAAGCTTTCACTAATTGCAGAATACCTCCGGCGGCGAGTGATTGGAGCCATCGGATTCAATAGAAATCCCGGAAATGAACAGCGCCAACAACAGCCACCGCTTACATCATAGTATGTACGCCGGCAGCAACACATCCCATGCTGGCCTCGTACACACTATGCTGTCAGTGGTGGTTGACTTCATAGTATGTGTCCCAGCCAGTATGCACAAATCTGCCGCTTCTGGACCTGAGGGGGCGTTAGTAAAATGAGTATTGACTTTTTTTTTTTACTTGAATATAAGCTGAGTTTGAGTTTTTTTGTGCTGAAAAACTCAACTAATACTTGGATATACACGGTAATTTTTTTCTATTTGTTATCCGTGGCCTATTGCATCTATGTAGACTTTTACACTGTGTCAGCTCACAGCTCACTCAGCACCCCCCCCCCTCTGCCTGATGTAATTTCACTGCAAGGTTTCACATTTCAGCAAACAGTAAGAGAGGGTAGAGCCTCTGCACATTATAACAGCCTGTGAATCTGCTGCAGCCCCCATAAACCTTTCAAACTCATTAGCATAACTTTTAAGTTGATTTTAGAAGGTAGGAGGCAATAGGTAATCAATATAAGATGATCAACACAGTCACAATGGCTGGATAAATGAGTAAGTGCCATGGATTATCATGCTTTATTTTTCATGGTAGATTTCCTTTAAATAATTGATCAGAAGAGGCATAGCTTAGAAGTGTTGCATAATACAAAATCTGTTCTAACCCCCCCCCCCCCCATCTGTAATATATGATTTTCAGTACTGGCTTCTTTTTATGGGGAAGACACCTAGGGACTTCATAAGTCTTCCAGTCTTGGGTGGACACTCTGTATGCCCTCCACTCTCAGACTGATAGAATGCATAATATCTATAGTAAGGATGCTATACATTTTCACATGTAACATAACCAGGAGATCATTATGCTCATGGATTAGGGAATTATCTTTATACGGCCCAATGGGCAATTTGTCAAAAACAGCTGATAAGTCTGTAGTTGCCACTTCCCATCTATGAACGTCTAAAGCTATCCGGTGGGAGAGGGGTATCTGCTGAAAGCAAAATTTACATTTGAATGCATTCAACAAATGTTTGCTCCTACATTTCGATATTGTGAAACCAGAAGTCTAATTTATGATGACATGTATACCGCAAAACATCTGGCATTCGAAAAACCAACACAGCAATGGTGTGTTCCTGTCAGGAGAGGAAGGGTCATACATGGCTTGGTAAAAAGTCAAAACATCAATGTGTTCTAGATAATTCAACAATATTTTACTACATCTTCAAACAACATTGTAAATATGCAAATTAGGCATTTTTGCAGCAGTCATATGTAAATGAATATATAACATGAAGATACATAGATTTTACCTCATTAAACCGATATTTTGTGGGTAACATTGCACAGCCTGTTACTGTCATGAGTGTTTGGAAGTGAGATCATGATGCCTCTGACAGTTCATTATTGAATAATATACCTTGGTAAAGCATAGCTAATAAAGGAAAATAGCAGAATAGCGGGAAGAGACAGACTTGGCAGATTAAGATATTTTCAGCAATGATACACCATGTACCAAATGTTAGAAATTTGCTTTACTACACAATGATATGCTGTAATGAGGAAGAAAAAGTCAATAAAGTCCAATATTTTGAAGTCTGAACGATGAGCCTGCTAATCCTCTCATTATTAATGAAGCCACAAAAGAGTGATGGGTTATAGGGTGTCCCACCGCAACAAATTTTATTATTTAAACCAAAACTGGAACAACTTTTCGAATAATTTTCTATTCTTTTGTTTTCTGTACAAGCTGTTTCTCCTATACTTAATTTTTTTTTTGAAGAATAGTCTGATTTTCGAGTCATCCACTCTTTCTACTACATGTTGTACTACATTATGTAGGCTCATAAGAAATAGAAGAGAAAGGAACTTGGTATGACTACAGATAACACTATTCATAGACTGCCTGTAATCACGATGTGCATAGACAATATCTATCGATCTAGAAAATAGAAAATCCAAGGCAGCACTATTTGATGAAAACTCTCCATGAGAGTTGTGCAGGGTGGACAGGTCCCGACAAGGCCTACAAACAGGGTCGTCTGTAGGTTTCAATAAACCCCTAGGCGACAGAGCCTCAGTAGGCCTTTTTACAGTGAAGTCACATGGTGGCATTTAAAATTCAGAAACTAAAAGTCTCCTGTTCCCTAAAATATTCATTTAGTTTATCATACCAGACAGCCACCTTGTTTTATTTTATATAAAGTCCACTTATGTTTATTTAATATAAAAAGCCCCCCGCCCACTCTCTATGGATTCATTGTATACAGCCCCCCTCACCTTATGTACAGCCGTATCTGGGCCCCCCCAGGAGCTCTGTCCCGGGCACTTGCCTAGGTACGCCCAGTGTTGATGCCAGCCCTGCCTACAAACAATCTATAGGAAAAAATGCAGGCAACATCCTAAACATTGGTGAAAAATTCAGGTGAAGTTTATTTAATGTGCAGCAATGTTTTGCTGTACAACACCAGGACTTGCGGGATCCCTCCTTGTCAGGAGCTTGGACACTGTGCTGCCTTGGACTTTCTTTTCCTTTTTCTATTTATCTACCAATTTATCAACAATGGGGGAGATTTATCAGTGCTTGTTCAGCAGTTTTCTAGTGTACAAGCACTGAAATAATCATAATTCCTTGTGAACCACCAGGAATTATGATTATTTTCCCCCTCATACCATGACTATAACCAAGTGGGGCTGTGCTGGGTCAGTGGAATGGCCAAACGTGGGGCAAAAATGCCCTCTTTAGCTATGACAGTGCAGCTGGCCACTGGATATGTCAGCAGGCCCGAGCTTCCTGTTAGATCTGGCGAGACAGAGGGGCAAGGTTTTTATCATAAACTATTTGTCTATCCATCTATCTACAGAAGTAGCTAAAGCCCTAATAATAACAACCCATCTGTAAATACATATATGCAACCACCCTAAATAAGGGTCTACAATTGTGCAATGTTCCCTATGCAAATTATTGTGATGGGGAAGGGAAAAGTAGAACAAAAAGTGTAAGTCCGTCTAAAACAGCAAGGTACGTTTTGATAAAATCAAAAATCAAAAGTCACACAGAGTTAGTCAGTCCCACAAAGGAGAGAGACAGGTTAAGAGTAGATCTCAGGGTTTTAATCCTTGTCTTCATCCCAACCTTATACTACCAGCACAAGACAAGACAGGTAACTCACTGCACCACAATTTCCTATCAGGTTACGCAACAAAAGTCAATAAATTGGCATTGAAAGCCAAGTGAATATCATGCACTACAGTGTTGCTATTGTATTGTATGTCTGTATCTATCTGTGTCTATGCATCCATCTGTATCTAGAAATAGACTTCAGGGTTTTATATTTAATATACTCTTTCATCTTAGGTATATACTGTATATATAGTTTCTGATTTTCACTCCGTATAAATAATATCTATTATTTTGCGATAACTGTGCATGAAAAACAGATTCATCATGTCCTCAGTGCTTTTTCAAGCAGGATGACGTGTTAGTGGTTTTGAATAGCAATAGCTGTTCAGCACATCACGATTTGCTACATTGTGTATGTCAAATATAATAATCCTTCAACTCTTCAACGTACTGAACATGTGAAGCGGGTTAGTTATCGAGACGACGTTACCTTTGCAGAATTTTGCAGAAGAATGAGTCATCTAATATACTCCAATTAATCCTTCATCTTTTTCGTTCTTCTTGTATTATAAACTTGTTTATTTTGAGTAAGATATGAAGACAAATTATTGGGGATTACATTTATTGACACAGCTAAATTATACTGTGCTACGTGGTCTATTTCCAAAAAAATTATTAGAAAATCTATTCAACAGGACAAAAGAACAAATCCAGAAAAGCCTGAACAGATAAAGAAATATGCAAATTAAAAACAATCTCTTAATGCTACAGGTAGGTCGAAATAAATGTATTCAACATTATTCAGTTCTGCCTGATGTTTAAGGGAACCTATTGTGACGATTTAGGACTACAAGCTTTCACTTTGAATGAACCCTAACTTTGAGGTTGTAGACCGCTCAACTACTTAAGAGTCATACGACCCAAGAAGAGTCATATAGACCTGACCCCTACTGGAATGCCTATTGTCTCAATGAGGAGATCTTAGAAAGCACAGATTGTGGGTATTAACTGTCTAAAATACATTTCAATGGATGTTGCATTACATCAGTGGGGAACCCCAATCCTTCTGAAAGTGGCGGTATGACATTGCCTGTGGTATTTTAACAGATAACACCCATGATCAGTGCCAGCTACAATTACAGGCAGTACTGGTGGTGAGATGAGCCAGACCAGAACCCTGACCCAGACCCAAATTTTGGGTCTGCTCAACCCTAATCCTGATCCCTTATATATCATTTGAATACAATATTCAAATATATATCCCTATATCATCTTCCAGGATATAGAAAGACATCACCTGATATAGAAGGCCTAAACCTTACGATAGATTCCTTTTGAGTTGCTACCAGGATAGTTAAAAAAACATACACATTTAATATTTTAATATTAATTTTTAATATTTTTTAATGATAGTAAAGATGAGCACATTTTTCATCATGTGCTGAATCTTTGCCAAATTTTTCATAAAATTTGATTAGGGTCTAAAACTATTCAATTCAAACCGATAAGGCTTCAATTTTCCTGGAAATTGCTTCCCCTAGTTTTGGTGGTCGGCTTACAGATGTCATCAGAGACACCTTTCAGAGTTATCTGATAAATAAATATACATACTTTTTCAACATGGAAAACAATGGTAACTGATGGTAGATGTGTAAAGTTAGTTAGCATGTTTGCTTTTTAATCTTTTCAAATTAAAGGAAAAGTTAAGAAGGGCAATTCTAGTAAAATTGAATGGTAGGAAGTATTTCCCAGCATTCACTATTATTGAAATAGATTTTTTAATGGAGTTCATATACCAAGATATCTTGGTTAGGTTAATGGGTCTACCCCTATAGGAAAGAGAAATGATTAGGCTTTGCTATTAATAAAACCTTTAACTCTGCAATTCTCATTAAGACAAACGTGGCAATCTCTAGTAAATTCTGCAAAACAACTGCCATAAATAAATATACCCCTATGCCAAAAATTCAAATCCAAATTTTGAATGTTTTTGAGCATTATACACTGCTGAGAATAAGAATGTTTTTCATAAAGGGCCATGAGATCACAGACTATTTGTGTATTTTCAATTTAACTAAATAAAGCTGCCTTTGTGTAAGAGATGATATAATATGTCTTGAGATCTCAAAAGAAATGTCCAAAAATATGATGCTTAATACAAATGAATGAATAACTCATGCTGTCATACATAGAGAAGATAAGTTTATACTCTCATTGCGAAGAACTTATTAGAAGTCAAAAGAGTTAATTCAGGGTCACATAGGGACAGTGAGTGTGGTCATGGCCATGATCTCAATAAATGTTCTCAATAGAGAGGACTGCTATTATTTCATTGTCTAATATGTCCTCCTGTCAAACCCCTACACTTCTCAACATCTGAGATTAGTGAACTAGTTGAATGAAAATGGCAATCCCAAACAATGAAATCTATAAGGAAACAACTGTGGGCATCCATTTATTCCCCCTATATTTACCTCTATAGAGTAGTAGACAGGGTATCTATTTAAATATTGGCGGTCCCTGAGTTATGCAAAAGATCGTTTCTAATGGGTTTTCTTAAGTTTCATTTGTATATTAGTTGTAAGTGAAACTCAGGACAACATATTTTCTTTTCCTGTGATAATTGAGTCCTCAAAAATTTGGTCATGGGAACATTGACACCTTTGATAACACGGTTAGTTGATGATTGCAGCCTGGGGCTAAACTTCACTACTTACTTGCATCCAGGGAGCTTCACCTGAGGTCACTGTGGGCAGAGAGGTTTGTCTGTAACTTGAGGTCATTTGTAACTAGGATGTTCTTTAAGAAGGGATTTCCTTTAAATGGCAAACCATGAAACAATGGATCAGAGTTTTCCAGAAATGTATTATAACACAGTAGATATCTACTCTGTTTAGTAGAAGTGCCCCCAAAGCAAGAGAACTCACCTCAATGGTGAACAGAGATTGTCTTTTTGGGAAAACCCAACTGAGCTTATTACTACTCTAATGCAGTCAAATAAATTAGCTTTTATTTAGAGTTACAGACAACTTAACTTGTGATTGACTAAAGGGGAATTTTTTTTCCCTACAAATGAAGTTGGATTGTTTATTTTTACCCTCTGGCAAGTAGGATTTGTAGTAGCTGTAATTTACTGCACGTTGTTCCCTCTGCAAATATTAATGGTGCATTGTACCTGTACTAAATGTGCCAAAATACATAATAGCAGCCATTGTTTGGGTGACAGTTCTATGTGCACAGCATCTGTAAATCTACCTTTCACAAAGGACACAAGTTCTTACAAATCAAAGTAGAGTGACTTAAAACTGTGTCATTATTTTTGGTGCATTTTGACAGTAGTTTAAATTGTGAATAGAAGGTTCTGCATTGAAATGAATGTACCTGCCTCAGCAACAGACCCATTTAAGTGACAAACACTTCAGTCATAACAGCACTTAACAAAGAAAGTTAAACTTTAGTCAAAATAGATTATAAGCTTAGAAATAGAAGGAAGCAATGTCATCTAGGAAGATAACTCTGCAGTTTAAACTCTGAATCTTTGAATGTCCAGTACCAGTGAAATATAACCCATTAATCTTATTTATATTTTGGATAAATAATTGATATACAGGCAGTCTCCTACTTAAGAAACCCAACTTAAAGACAACCCCATGTTACAAACGGCCCTCTCGATTTTGGTAATTTTCCTGTATTTTAGTCTCTCGCTACAATAATCCAATGATCAGCTGTAACAGTTATCAAAGGCATCTCCAATTAAGATTTATTGTTAATCCGGGTTCTTATGCCAACACAAAAGTTTTAAAATTCAATTGTCACAGAGACCAAAAATTTTTGGCTGGAGTTAAGATTATAAAATATACACTTCCGATTTACATACAAATTCAACTTAAGAGAAAACCTACAGAACCTATCTTGTATGTAACCCGGGGACTGCCTGTAAGTAAAATAAATAGGTGCATTTATAAATGAAAGAAAGGCTTTTATTAAAAGGGGTTGTCCGACTATTAAAAAAATTTAGTATGAGGACTGGGGAGAGTTTTTTCAAAAAATAAAGGTTTACTCACCTCCACCGGAGGCCTTCCCACCCAGCCCTATGTCCCAGTGCTGTATTAGTTTCCAGAATGTGTCTATAAACAAACAGGGGCACAGCTCCGACGGACCGTGTTGCAGGACACTGGTTAGAGCCTGAAGAGGCAAGTAAAGCTTTGTTTTCTTAAAAAGCCCTCCCCAGTCCACCTGCTAAATTTTTTAATAGTTGGACAACCCCTTTTGCTGTAACATTCTTTCTGCATATGACTACTGAGCCAATCCTAGGTCTAAATGGTCATGTCTGAATGGATGTCATATCAGCAATTTCAGTCTGATGGGACCAAAAACCTGAGACACTACTAACGTGAAAAATCTTTAAGCAATTTAGCAAACCTGCCCCAGTCAGGGATTTTTTTTTTTCTAAAAAAAGAAAAGAAATCAGAATCTCCTCACTTTTCAAGATGAGGTGCTTTGCGTGTATGCTTTTGGGCAATGGATACCAAAGCTTATTGGTAGTGTTTGTAAATGTAAAAAGTTTTATTAATGGACATAGCGGGGGGTTTTCTGTGTCTGTAGAAGTATCCACAGTTTTGTGACCTTGAGTAACATCCTCATAGTCTCAGAAACTAAGGGAGAGATTTATCAGAACGTCTGAGAGCAGAACTCTTCTATTTGCACACAGCAACCAATCAGAGCTCAACTTTCATTTTCACACAGCTATTTATGTAATAAAAACTTAGTTCTCATTGGTTGCCATGGGTGACAAGAACGGTTCTGCTCTCAGACACTACTGAAGAAAGATCAGACCCTTTTTCTAATATATTACAAGGATCACCATATTTCTATAACAAATTCCCACCCTGAAGAGATTCCTAGAGCCATAATTAAAATTTTTTGAAACATTGGAATGTCAAATTAGTACAAGGCAAATCCCTTATGATGCTATTTTTAATATGACTGATGTGACTCTGAGCCCTTGAACACCCAAAGGCTCCCAATGGTAGAACTGCAGAAGACCTGTAAATTACCGTATTTTTTGGACTATAAGGCGCGCCGGATTATACGTCGCACCATCAATTAATGCGTGCTAAAATGTCTAGGTTCATATATAAGGCGCACCGGATTATAAGGCGCAACTGATTATAAAGATGTATGACCAGCAGGTGGCAGACCTGTGCACAGTTCAAGGCAGCTGTTGGCTGTAAGTATGGTTCATATACAAGGCGCACTGGACTATAAGGCGCACGTTTGATTTCTGAGAAAATCAAAGGATTTTTTGTGAGCCTTATAGTCCGAAAAATACAGTACTAGTTTTCTTTTTAAATAATTTACAAAATGTCTTCAAAGAAAATAATTTTATATCTATTAATATAACTTTTTAATAGAAATTATTTTATATCTATAGTATTTTGTTTTTTTATTTTGTTGCAGCATGGTCCTAATACTTATATAACATTTCTTCATGTGGGGACAAGCACAAGACTCTGGTCTTTCAGCTTCTATATTTGTTATATTTATGAACGTATAGATGTCAATACTGTCCCAATCCATTTGATTAAATGTTTTACCTCTGAGCAAAATATTTCATTTCTGACATGGAGAACACAATTATATCGATCCTGTAGATGCTTTGCCGTATGCTTTCCCTCTATTTAAACAGTGAGCAATATGATCCATATTATATAAAGTATTATGTTTGTCCGCTTCAGTGAATTTCTTCGAAATTGGATTTCATTTCAGAACATCAATATAAGTGGGTTTTTAGTTTTGACAGTCATTTTGGCTTCACATGTGGACTTTTACAGAACACCAAAACATACATAATTGCTTTAGACACACTCGATTGCATTCTCTCAAGGAGAGTTCCAACTATGAACGGTAAGGAGCTTTGTACAAGAAATAGACGGTTTTATTGGGAATCTCTAATTTGGAATACAGGCAGTACCCGGGTTACATACAAGATAGGGTCTGTAGGTTTGTTCTTAAGTTAAATTTGTATGTAAGTCAGAACTGTATATTTTATCATTGTAATCCCAGCCAGAACATTTTTGGTCTCTGTGACAATTGGATTTAAAAAATGTTGGGTTTTCATAAGAATCAGGATTAACAATAAAGCTTATTTACAGACGCCTGTGATAACTGTAATAGCTGTTTATTGTAGCCTAGGACTAAAGTACAATAAATTACCAATATCCAGTGGTCCGTTTGTAACTAGGGGTCGTATGTAAGTCGAGTGTTCTTAAGTAGGGGGACCGCCTGTATTTTAAACTTCAAATATTTATCATCTACCTTTATTTATTTTGGTATATTATTGTAATTTCGATTTGATGAGCAGGAGCATCTACTGTACATCAAGAGGAAAGAAATAGAACATGACCTAGAGATATCCATAGAATGCACAAAACATGTTTTTAATTCCACAGTATATTTCCTTTATTGATAACATTAAACTTCATATGTGAATTCATATCATGGAGCTCTGCTCTTTTTGTTTCTGGAAAAGCAAAGTCTATTTACAAGAGTGCTAGACAGTTTATTCATTTACAAAATATGTGCTGGTTCTGCTCTCTGGCTTTGGCATTCAGTCTTATGAACATGTTAAATTCCAATAAGTGAGTCATCTAATTGAAAGGAATTATTGGATTTCTTACTAGTAAGGAAGGAAGATTACAGAAAGCAAAGTACGGAGCATGGTTAGGAGTTGTTAAACAATGTCCGTCTTTGTGTTTGTCTGAACTGATGTCATAATTGGCAAATGTCCAATTTAAACTGTTCTCTAACACTGGTGCTCTGTCGTAGGTTAAAAGGTTTCCTTTGCAAAACGATAAAGAGCTATGAGAAATCCCAGTTCATTGCAAACAGTCAAAATAAACTGATATTCAGAGCTATTTACAGAAAGCTTCAAACCGTGGAATGGGAATTTACAGGAGGATGTTTCACATTCTTAAATTTACTCATTCTACTAAATAAATAATAGACTATTGTTTATTTGGGGACTTTGCAATAAAAACAGTTTTTTTGGCTAAACTTCTTACTATTAGTTTATGTTTCAAATATGAAGAGTATCCCAGATCTCACAGTCGAAAATAATTTCCATAAACCGAAGTTTTGACAAACATATATTTATTAATAATGGATATCAAATTAATGGGAAGTTTATGCATGTAAAAGATAATCATCTTAGTTAAAAATTGTTATAATCCACAGTGTATTGTAGTATGTTTGAGTTATGATTGCTAAATTTCAGAGTACTGTACATTGTGCTATGCAGTGTGTTATATGTGCTGTTTGTACAGAACTGCAGATTTACGTATTCTTAGCGAACATTGAAGATGCTTCAAAGACCTGTGACTCAAATTGTCTGATGTAGATGCACCCTAAAAAAGACATAAGATGGCTGTTAATATTCTTATCATATTATTATTAACACATAAGATATGTTATTATTTACATCCAGTATATCATTTAACATGAGAATCTTTAATTAGTTGATGCAATATAAATCCATTTATAGTGAAACTAAAAGTTTGATAACATTTTATAAATGCATATCACAGATAATAACAGCAAACTTTGTAATAATAAGAAATATGTTCCTGGGTCCTTCTTTTTCCCCTGCCTTTCTTCCTTATTGTAGCTGTTTGTGTAAATTTCTTTCTGTTTTGTATGCACTTACAGCTCAGAGATAAAGGAACCTGATAAAGTGTCTAATGACAGTCTCTGGATAGTCTAATCACCTGTGAGATGAATCTATAAGGGATATATGCTCTAGATATAGAAATAATTAATTATTAGCCTCCTTACCTGTCTGAGGGGGATGGACCTCAGACGGATTTCAGTACACAGTAGCTGCTTTAATCACGAACATATCACCTGGTAAAACTTATTGTTTACTTATTCTTCAAGTCTTGTTTTACCATGTAAGGTAAGAATGCTACTATTTAGTTATATCCATGCCCAATCTGTGTCTTTAGATCACAGTTACAATATCAGAAACCTTTAGAGCATCTTCCTGAATTCCTCTTTAGGGTTCACAGCACTAGACATGGCCCAGAGTCTACCATTATTAGTGTAAGAGACCTGATCACATCATATTAGTACGTTAACGCTGTCACTTAGACAGACAGATCCTGCGGATGGAGTCTCGCTAATAAGGATGAGATGAGGTGCTATGGTAGGCAGGCTGTATGTGCTAATTAGATGTAAATATAAGGAGTGCAAATGTCAGGGGGTTAAAAACCATCATTTTAATAGGTATTTTAACTTACAATAAGCAATGTTTTCAATAAGAGCTGCTAATGATGAATATATGATTCTAAATAAAATATTGAGATATCTTTTCTTCCTTTATTTTCCCTCCAACGACAGTGGTCCATTTATTCCTTTAGAAAATAGAACAGATGTTATAAACCTTAGCTCCTGCAAACAACTGTTAGACAAATTGGGGAGATTTCTCATTCTAGTTTTTCAGTCAGTCTACTTTCAGTTTTGGCTTTTTTCTAATTCGTCTTAAAGGAAACCTACCATTTGATTTGATGCATTATGAAGCAAACATACCTTAAGAATGCTGTAGCTACACTAATGCAGAAACATATCTTGTTTAATGTCTGAGCTAAGTAGTTTTGCTGAAAAAACAATTATAAAATTATAATAATGAATTCTGTCGCTTCTGTTCCTGGCTCGGCACTTTCCCTCTCACATTAATTATGCACTGCATCAGAGGATGATGAAATCACTGTGTTATCCCTAAGAGGCAAAAGTAATCAATCACTGCACCATTCCCCAGTAGCTGTGTATCAATGATCCAGCTCAGGTTGATTAGTCCTGTCTGGACTGTTCTAAAGCTCTGTGTAATGTGTTTATTAATGGAAGGCTGAAGCAATCCAGCTTTCCCAAGGTCCTGAATGTTATTATTGTTTTTTCAGCAAAACCACTCAGCACGGGGCTTAAACAAGATATGTGCCTGCATCATTGTAGCTACAGCATTCTTTAGGTATGTTTGATTCATAATTAGAGATGAGCGAGCACTAAAATGCTCGAGTGCTCGTTATTCGAGACGAACTTTTCCTGATGCTCGAGTGCTCGTCTCGAATAACGAGCCCCATTGAAGTCAATGGGAGACTCCAGCATTTTTCAAAGGGACCATGGTTCGGGAATAAAATGTGTTGTTTAATTGGAAAAGAATGTCTTCTCATACATCTGCAATCTATTCTTCACTGTTCCGCGCGTATATTATCTCCCGACAAGTTAGCAGATGTGAAGAACAGTGAAGAATAGAATAAAAACAGTGAACACAGGATCATTTAAGTGAGAAATGCAGTGAAAAACACAGTGAAGAATAGATTGCAGATGTTCGGCACATCAGCTTACTTGTCGGGAGATACGCTTTCCCGGGATCCGTGCTGCTGCTCCCCGGTGTCTCCATGCTGCTGCTCCCCGGTGTCTCCATGCTGCTGCTCCCCAATGTCTCCGTGCTGCTGCTCCCCAATGTCTCCGTGCTGCCCGATGTCTCCATGCTGCCCCAGTGTGTCCGTGCTGCCCGATGTGTCCGTGCTGCCCCAGTGTCATCGTTCTGCCCCTGCCCCGATGTCTCTGTGCTGCCCGATGTCTCCGTGCTGCCTGATGTCTCCATGCTGCCCGATGTCTCCGTGCTTCCCCAGTGTCTCCGTGCTGCCCCAGTGTCTCCGTTCTGCCCCTGCCCCGATGTCTCCGTGCTGCCCGATGTCTCCGTGCTGCCCGATGTCTCCATGCTGCCCCAGTGTCTCCTTGCTGCCACAGTGTCTCCGTGCTGCTCCAGTGTCATCGTTCTGTCCCTGCCCCGATGTCTCTATGCTTCCCGATGTCTCCGTGCTGCTCCAGTGTCTCCGTGCTGCCCCAGTGTCATCGTTCTGCCCCTGCCCCGATGTCTCCGTGCTTCCCCAGTGTCTCCGTGCTGCCCCAGTGTCTCCGTTCTGCCCCTGCCCTGATGTCTCCATACTGCCAGATGTCTCTGTGCTGCCCGATGTCTCTGTGCTGCCCGATGTCTCCATGCTGCCCCAGTGTCTCCGTGCTGCCCCAGTGTCTCCGTGCTGCCCCAGTGTCATCGTTCTGCCCCTGCCCCGATGTCTCCATGCTGCCCGATGTCTCCGTGCTGCCCCAGTGTCTCTGTGCTGCCCCAGTGTCTCCGTTCTGCCCCTGCCCTGATGTCTCCGTGCTGCCCGATGTCTCCATGCTTCCCCAGTGTCTTCGTGCTGCCCCAGTGTCTCCGTGCTGCCCCAGTGTCATCGTTCTGCCCCTGCCCCGATGTCTCCGTGCTGCCCCAGTGTCTCCTTGCTGCCCCAGTGTCTCTGTGCTGCCCCAGTGTCATCGTTCTGTCCCTGCCCCGATGTCTCTGTGCTGCCCGATGTCTCCGTGCTGCCCCAGTGTCTCCATGCTGCCCCAGTGTCTTCGTACTGCCCCAGTGTCATCATTCTGCCCCTGCCCCGATGTCTCCATGCTGCCCGATGTCTCCGTGCTTCCCCAGTGTCTTGGTGCTGCCCCATTGTCTCCGTTCTGCCCCTGCCCCGATGTCTCCGTGCTGCCCGATATCTATGTGCTGCCCGATGTCTCCATGCTGCCCCAGTGTCTCCTTGCTGCCCCAGTGTCTCCTTGCTGCCCCAGTGTCTCCGTGCTGCCCCAGTGTCATCGTTCTGTCCCTGCCCCGATGTCTCCTTGCTGCTCGATGTCTCCATGCTGCCCCAGTGTCTCCGTGCTGCCCCAGTGTCTCCGTGCTGCTCCAGTGTCATCGTTCTGCCCCTGTCCCGATGTCTCCATGCTGCCCGATGTCTCCATGCTGCCCCAGTGTCTCCGTGCTGCCCCAGTGTCTCCGTGCTGCCCCAGTGTTTCCGTGCTGCCCCAGTGTCATCGTTCTGCCCCTGCCCCGATGTCTCCGTGCTGCCCAATATCTCCGTGCTGCCCCAGTGTCTCCATGCTGCCCCATTGTCATCGTTCTGCCCCGATATCTCCGTGCTGCCCGATGTCTCCCTGCTGCCCGATGTCTCCGTGCTGCCCCAGTGTCATCGTTATGCCCCTGCCCCGATGTCTCCGTGCTGCCCGATGCTCTGTGCTGCTGCTCCCCGGTGTCTCCGTGCTGCTGCTCCCCCGATGTCTCTGTGCTGCTGTTCCCCCGATGTCTCCGTGCTGCTGCTCCCCGGTGTCTCCATCCTGCTGTCCCCGGTGTCTCCGTGCTGCTGCTCCCCGGTGTCTCTGTGCTGCTCCCCGTGTTCTTCAATATGTTCTTCACACATATATATTGTTCTTCACATAGTATTTTGTTTGCACCATTCCACGCGTATCTCCCGACAAGTAAGCAGATGTGCCGAACATCTGTAATCTATTCTTCACTGTGTTCTTCACTGTGTTTTTCACTTAAATAATCCTGTGTTCACTGTGTTCACTGTTTTTATTCTATTCTTCACTGTTCTTCACTGTGTTTTTTTAATTAAATGCTCGATCTCGAGCAGGGGAAATACTCGTCCGAGCAATGAGCCGTTTCGAGTACCTTAATACTCGAACGAGCGTCAAGCTCGGACGAGTATACTCGCTCATCTCTATTCATAATGTATGAAATCAAAAGTAGATTTCCTATAAGTGTTTCTACCTTGTGTTTATTAGAGCTTGTGCTTGTTAGGCTAGCATGTATGTCTGGGTTTCCTTTTTTTTAAAAAGTCATACTTTTTTGTGCAGAAAATGCAGTTGACCTATTTCTTTCAGCCACATTCTCCAGCAGAGACCAAAAGAGCTTTTGCACATTTTTTTGCGGCTTTTGTAAAAGTTGCAGATGGCAAATACAACTAACTTGAGTTAACAGTTTGATTTGTGAGATTAATAATGCTAATCGATCCTAAACCTTTGAACAATGAGTTGTGATATAAATAAGGAAAAGTCATAAAAAACTAAAATGTACATCTGTTTTGCACAAACATTAGACAGAAAAGGTTTTATTGATGAATAATATTAGGTATAGAAGGTATTTTATTAACATGTTTAAAAGAAATCTACCATCAAAATCCATCATGATAAACAAGGGACAATTGTTCATAGGTCCAGGCACTATAACTGTGGTAATCTTCTTAAATTTCTTATGCATAGCCTCCCCTCTATGCTGCAGATTCAGAGACAGTTACAGACTGAAGGAGCAGTTCCCCCTCCCACTGTGTGCTAAAACTTCTTCTGCTACAGGCAGAGGGAGGGAAAAGTACTGAAGGAATAGGGTGCAGGGTAAGACAGTGTGACAGCCTGCGAAGCTGCAAAACTGTGGGATTCTGGTAATGTCTCCAGTGCCCTTCTGGCTCATTAGCATAATTATAAAGGTGATTTTAGAAAGAAGGTTGTCATGGATAAGAAATTTAAGAAGTGTACCACATTCACCATGCCTGGTTCTATGAGTAAGTGTCCCCCGTTTATGGTGTTTGATTTAGATGGTAGATTTCCTTTTACTGTATACTAATGTAAAATCATAGCTTTATAACTTATTTCTTATATGCCTAATGTCAGTCTAATATACATTAGTTAGGTTAAAGCTAAAACCACTTTCCATTTCATTTTGAAGCCTCATATTGACTTTTACTAATGTCCATATGACAATTGGGAATAGAAGGATACATGGAGGGTTTCTTTGTGAAGATATAACAGCTGCCTGCTGAGACTCTAGTGCAGTGAGATGATATTTCAAATGTTGTTGCCTCTGCAAGGTCTTCTGTCAGCTCTGATCTTTATAATCTATGACCCATGTTGCCCGGGAAACAGCAAAATCCTCTGCATTGCTATGCTTCCATTTAATACTTGTGATAATGCCGTCTATTGTTCCTCTCATTTGTATATTGCGCTAAAATAGAATTCAGGACGAGAATGGTCGGAAAAAGACTATTTAGCCATTTGATTGAACATTTAAGCTTGTTGGTCCCGATCAATCACTACTATTGTATTTCAAGAGTCAAAACTTTGACTTTAAGTGAGCAAACTAAGTGCTGTTCACACAGATACTCAATGTCACCAGCAGAGAAGGGCTATTCACATCTCCATTTTGTGGGACTTTGTCTAGAACGCGTTATATGAATGATATGATGCCATTTTCTTCATGTATTTCTTTCTTTATGGTGCAGTACTATGTTACCATTGGTAGCTCGGATGAATACATTTACACTCCTGAAGTGCTTCCTGACTTTATTGGTTGCCATCTTTGGATGTTTCGTCTCTATGACTATTCTTCAGCCCAACTGCATTTGGTTCTTTTCTTTTCCACTTGTACATAGTATTTCTCATTTCCTATTGCAACTCTCCAGCTGGACCTTTGACCTGAGCTTTTTGTGCTGCCTTTAGTCCATCCTATGTTTTCAGGGAGTATCTCATTACACAGGGGCATGTAAAGAAGCACTTGATGGATTTATATTTTCCTATTGATCTAGAACATTCTTTATGTATGTCACCTCATGTACCTTCCCTGCAGGGCAATCCATCTCTGGTAGCCATCTTGTTACCTTCTCTTCTTTATTTTCCTTCTCTCCAAAGGCTTATTAACTATTTAATTATTTTCCTTCTGCCCAGAAAACAACACTACAGCTTCTTCTCCTCCTTTATTTCCGTAGTAAGATGTCCAAGATATCATGATTAGGGAAGGGGCTGCCAAAGAAGAAAGAGGAGAATTTATTATATAATACAGTGCAGTATGGGTGGGCATATTTCCCTTTGATTTCAGTCACACCCCTCGTCACTCTCTGAGACGAGCAGAGCAGCCGGTCGTGCATGGCCTGGGAATGACAAGGGGTTTGACGGGGAAACATTGGACCTCAATACTAGCAAGTTAGGTCCTTTACTGTGGATAGGGCTTAACATGTTTTGTGGGAAACCGCAAAACCGTAACTTCAATAGCAAAGAACCCTGGTTGAAAAGTTACAACCCAGGCATAACGACCAGCAATAAACTTTAGTTACTATGACGTTATCCTTTCATTTTGTATAATATATTAACAGGAAGAAGTTAGAGTCAGATGCAGAGGATCCTGTTATTCCATCTTACAGAAGAAATCTCCAATACATTGGGATTTTCTTAGTATCTTTGATTAAACATCCCAGTATGAAAATGATATATTAATGAAGCAAGCTGTTTTATTCTACTTATGCTGAGAAGGGTATATAATTCCTGACCTTTTAACATGAAAGCAAAGGGAAAGAAGTCTAAACATCAAATTATAAATATGCATGTTCTTTACTGCCTGCAGTCACTTTGTGACAAGAGTAATAATGATAAACCATTACAAAATGATTATATTTATAGGACAGCATGAGCAGATCTACTCACTATGAGGAATCCTAGACGTAAGGCTGGGCATGCCTAAAGTATGGACTCATTTTCTGCAAATGAAGGATAATGTAATTATTCTGCAGTAAAAAAAATCTGATATTTCTATCTGGCATGCTACATTGAAATGCTAACATGCACGATTGTATACAGCACAATTTGCAATTTGATGTCAGGGGCAAAGATTCAGTTCAACAAAAAAATTAGACATGTACCGTAAACAGAGAAAGGGTTCTCATGTATGTATCTGTATGTATACTGATAGAGAAAAGACTGTCAATCCCTGCATGCAGAGTCTTAGAGAGAATGCTGTCAATCTCTGTATGCGCAGATATAGAAAAAGGGTTGTCAATGTCTGTGTGTACAGTCACGGAGAAAAGGCTGTCAATCTCTGAATGCATAGATGTAGAGAGAAAGCTGTCAATCTCCGTATGTATAGATATAGACATAGTTGGCATAGATATAGATGTAGTTGTCAAAAACCTGAATATACAGTCACACAGAGAAGGCTGACAATTATATTGTTCACAGTCCTAGAGAATCAATCAATGAGTAGGACTGTCAACTGGATTCCTATGTAGTGATGAGCAGAACCTTAACTGCAGTGTTGGGGTCCGTGCTTAACATTGCTGGATGGGATCTTCGAACCTGCACTTGAGACAGAAGTTCAAATTTCGGTGTTTGGGCTCACCTCCCCACTATTATCACTTGTGATCGGCGCTGGCAACAATCTGACCAGTCACACAGGTGCACAGCTCGTTACTATCACACGGGGGATAATCAGAGCTGTGGGACGAGCCGTACACCAGTGTGACCAAGGTCAGATTTCTGTCCACTGGAAGTAACATAGAAGGTTTCTATAGAATGACAGCAAGCAGAGATGTAGAAAACAGCTAGGAAATGATCCAGAAAGTATATTTAAAAAATTGTATATGTTTTGATAATACAAATACTAACATTAATGTGCTGAAATGGGAAGACCCCTTTAATGCCCCTGAAACCTTCAGTAATTAAAGACATTTGCATCACAGCACTGAATGATTTCCATCAATAAACTCCAGGATTAAGAAATTCCAATAAATGTAATAGTAGAACTTTATACTTCTATTAGGAACTGCTATTAGCAGTGTTCTTTACTGTTATTATGTATTTTATGTGCAGATTCATAAACATGCGGAGGAAATAATCCTATGTCAGCATGGGCTATATGCAGCATCAGTCCCATGTCTAGCTCCCGCATGTCTTTCATAGGGTTGTACACATTAATCTGTTAGTGTTGATCAAACACTATGGGGAATGCCTATGAATTCCCTGTTGACCCTATTGGAGCACCTACAACTTAATGAGAAGCTAATAAATCACAAGTAATAGGTCCGTGTTCTGCACAGCTATGATTTTGGCGTGTGTTAAACATGTCTTTCCCAATAATTTATGTGTCTGAGTCAATTATTTATGTCATTTCACAATATGGGTGTTGTTCATGTGTTGACCTGTGCTTCTGGGAAGGATTTATTACTGTGTATATGACTTTTAGCTATGATGAAAAATTGCACCATCAGATTTCAGAATAACTGCCATGTTCTTCTGCTGAATTCTTTTATTATGCTTGTAGTGGCACAGAAGAAACACAGACAGATGTAGCAGAGCATAGTTTGTCCCACTACAACCTAACCACTTGATTATTTGTATGTATAATCAGCTTACATGGCTAAAAATATTCAACTTTATTTTCCCAGTTTTTATTACAATATTATTTTTCAATAAACAATAATCTGACTATTGATGTATAAATAGTTCACTTTAAGTGAATCTGTCAGCAGTTGTGACCATATAAAACTTAATTCAGGCATCATCACTGGAGATCTGGGCATCCATACATTTGTGTGTGTTGTTAGTAGCCACAGGAGTGTGAAAAATGCATTTACATTCCAGGATTGTAGCAGGACTTGGTGCATTGTTGTGTGAGATCTCTTTACTAAATACAACGTGACTCTCCCTTCTGCTGTAATATTTAGCAAAAAGTCTACCTCGGCAGTGACTCACAGTAGAAGGGAGGGGCTGTGATGTATTCAGTAAAGAGATATTACACACCAGAGTTCACCCAGTCTAGTTACAATCCTGAAATGTAAATTTGGCTACACCTGCACTGCTCGGGAAGCGGAGACACTTTATAAATACATGTGCAAGCAGTTTGCACGTTCTTTCTAGTGCAAAGTCAGATAGAGACTTTCTGTATAGAGAACTGTGACTTTGTTTACATTATTCATATAATAAATTGATTCAGAAATATTGAATCCTTATAATACATCAGTAGGAATTTGCTAATTCTTATACAGGCTGTCCAAGACTTAAGGACACCCAACTTACAGATGACCCCTAGACCCACTGTGACCTCTGGTGAAGCTCTCTGGATTCTTTACTTTAGTCCCAGGCTGCAGTGATCAGCTGTATGGTATCCGTAATAAAACTTTATTGATAATCCTTGTTCCCATGACAACACAAAATTTAGAAAATCCAATTGTCACTGCAACAACAATAAATTTGTCTGGAGTTGCAATTTTAAATTATACCTGTTCCATCTTACATACAAATTCTACTTAAGTACAAACCTAAAGAACCTATCTTGTACTTAGCCTGTATAAAAAAAGACTTCTTTACAAGTTAAATCATAACTGTAAGAATAGCGTCTTTTATTTTAGCACATCTGGACAGTTGTATTGCTCCAAATGTGCTGTCATACAATACATGTCGGTTGTAGTGTGAAACATTTTAGGTTGAGATCAGTGGCTTAACTAGGAGAGGCAGGGCCCCATAGCAGGCTTCTAAATGGGGCACCCCTTCCCACTTCAAATATATACTTATTTCTATACTCACATATATGTACAATATGCAGCATAATATGTATATAATGGTGCACATCCTCCACTTTTTAGTATGTCAGGTCAGATGATGGGGCCCCTGACACTGCGGGCCCCATAGCAGCTTCTATGGCTGCTACCACTGCAGTTACACCCCTGGTTGAGATCATTAAGACAGATTTTATGACAGCTTCCACACAATCAAAACCAAAAGTAAAAAAAAAAAACGAAAGTAACAAATGTCTGTGTCTCTCATGCAGTTAAACGCTTAGAAATGACAAAAAAGGTGCTTATCGAATAAGAAATGATACCATGTAATACTAATGAAATTAAACATGTTGCTGATATTAAAAGCTAAATAAATAAAGGAAAACAATTGACTTCATTTCATAGTAGAGTAAGCAGACTCTATGTTCTCATTGTGCGCAGCACCAACAGGCACAGCGGGAAATCCCTGCAGTTCATACACAGAATCCTACAGATATGGAAAGAAAATAAAAAGCAACAGCTCAAAGACTGTTCAGCAACAAGACGAGAATCATCTAACAAATAACTTATATACACAAAGTAATTAGCAATTAGTGACTTGAAGAAATTAACCTTTTAAAAACAATCATACTTTTCTGTTATTGCCAGAATTACGATGTTTGCATTGTTAATGTAGTTTGCTATGGTTTTCTGTTGTTTTAGTTATGTAGGAGGATGGTCCAAAATGTTACTGTCTTTTTCTCTTTAAAACTAGTTTTATAATAAGGTTTTTCATTCCTCAAAGCTTCTTGTGCTATAGTGTGTGGTTCATGTGACCCTGGTTGACTAATTCAATCGGCTTTAGAGTAAGGAAAATCTAAGCAAGATGCCTTTATTTTCTGAAATCTTCTTGCCTTGGGTGTACTTTGTGCATTTGCATTTGTGCATTTGCATATTTTTCAAAACATTTTTGCCATTCACCTAGCAAAATTCAGAGTTTTCAGTGTTGCGTCTGATATATATGAATGAAAAACTTGCAATGTTGGCACAAATCACAGTGAAAAAACTTGCGTTTTGAGCAGGGATAAACAAAAGTTTAGAAGGGGTTGCAGAAGAATTTAACCAAAAAATTGCAAAAAAAGTTGCTAAAAACTCAAAGACTCAGCTGCCAGATCTATAAAGGCAGCACTGGTTAACAAGATTCAAAGTGAGTGAACTCTTTTAGTTATCACAGAAAATGGGCAGATCCCACTATTCACTTACACTACACTTACACTATGGTCATGTTATTGCCACTCTTATAGTTAGTGCTACATGTGTTTCACCCTCTAAGATAAATGAAACAAGTCCAAAACCTGGACAAAACTAAGAAATAAACACTCATATGTCCAGACGACTAAAGATTAATGAACCCCGATGACTGAATGTCTTCTGGTTGGAAACAGCTGTAGAGCCTCTAACACCTTTACCAACTAGAACTCCCACCATATGTTATGCCATAAAGCATCTGCTGGACCAATACGGCTCTTTACTGCAATGTGCTTGGGTGGAGAAGACATTCTAGAACTGCAGTCAACAGGAAAGAGCCTGATTACCATTTCGGGAACTAAATCTAACATCACTGAATTTCCCGAAAGAGAGGGAACTGACTGTGCTGAAATTGGTGGAGCAATAAAGGATGTAAAGACTTGGACTGGGGCAGGAGAGATATTCATCACCATCTTGTCTGTTTTCTTGTACTATTATTTTAGACTTTCTTGTCACATCTGTCAAGTTGAGAATTTTTTTATACCAGTTTAGACAAAAAAAGTCTCATCTGTGACAAAAAAGACTCAACTGAGACAAAACCACTTCAAAATGTGCTTCGTGAAACCAGACAACTTAGTAATTAATTCCACCTTAGAGTTGATGGAGAAACATAGTAGAAACATAGTAACATCAGGATTAGACATCTAGAGAACATCATATGTCCAAATGAAAAAAATAGAAATCTACTTTTCCTTATCTTAACACAGTAAAATGTAATAATATAAAGCACTCATCATTTTTGTTTTATAACCTTCAGAGAAGCAAGAACTTTTAAGATGCAAATATCACGGAAGCTGACATTTCTGTAATCAAGTCTTGCTGGCACTAATGAATCTCTTGGGGGGGATGGGATGGGAAGCAGCCACCCCAACTCCTATTTAAGTGATTAATAAAGAAAAAGAATTGCACTGCTTTATGGATCACAATGACTCTAATAAAATTAAAGCCTTTAAATGAAGGTGATGAGGTGGAGAATGTCCCCTGTCTTATTTGCAAAATGAATAAAAGCTTTTGTCACTCTAATACAGGTCACGTTCATTAACACCATGGTCACGTATGGTCATGTCATGCATAAAACTCTTATAAGTAAAGATTGGAAAGCTAGAAATAATAACCAGTTAACCCATTAATTGAATGTATTAAGTATTTTGATTAACAATGACCTTAACATTTCATGTTGCAATTACTGTGATATTTTATGCTTCGGACTCGAAGAGTTGCTTTTAATACATCTTGACATGTACATAACCAATTAAATGACAGAACATACCCTGGAAACAAAAGTTTATTAAGTTCCTAAATATTATGTAGCTAAACAAGTCAACTTTTATAAGATTGTAGATTAACACATAATTACATGGCCCTGTTCTATTGTAGCAGTCCAGATCCTTCCCTTACTTTTATATTCTAAATTTTGGTCTTCAATAGTGATGAGCAGGCCTGTTAAAATAAAATCACCTATCCCCGGTGTTAACTGTTTAAATGCAGCTGGCAACGTCGCCAGCAGTTGCATTCAAATTACTATAGCTGCACTTGCCGCAATTTTGGAGAGGGTCATCACTATGATGACATCCTGGGAAGTGGTGACACTACCAAAAATGTTGGCGCCCTGCACTGCTGGGTGCTGGCGTATGCCACCAATGACATGTAAATTGCACTGGCAAAGTATAAAGCTATAACCAGAAAGTGGATTAAGACAGCCATGGGCCCTGGGCTGTATGAAAATTGTGGGGCCACCAAAAGTCTTACTTTCTACATGAAGTATTAGAAGAAAGAATCTTGGAAAAGGAAGGAGGGTCTTTTCTGCCATCTAGTTTTTCAGTTTAAGGAACGCTAGAGGAACTTTAAAGATTGTGAATGGGTACCTGACTACATCTGTGTCGATAGCTGGCACACATGTATAACAATCTAAGGGCTGAAGCCCCTCTTTCTATTGTCTCCACATAGCAATATCAAACTGGTTTGTGTGGCCTTAGGTTGCCTTAAAGCCTTGGTCTCTGGGTTACCGCTGAAATCACCAATGTTATAATCCACTAATGGATTCAACCATCAATCAACACTAAGGATAAGCTTATTGGGGGGTGATTAAGGGGTTGAATGGCTTACACAAGGTTTTAAGGTCCCCTACCTAGTGATCCAATTGGTTTATCATGGACAATATCATCTCCAAGGCTCCATTAAACTACCATAACGCAGTCTTTCTTCCCATGAATGTAGATTGCATTATATAGTGTGTATGCCCTGCAGAATACAAGGCATATAAGCTTGTTACCTTATATTTTATTATTAATAATATTATCATAAAATAATTAACTTCTTATTTATAATTTGCAATTATTTCATGGATCCTATTACAATAAATGAAAATGGCTAGGACCCTTCCTTTACCCGATCAAAATTATTTTGACACTTCCAGATTGGTAGAATGACACACAGATGTGGCTTGTCACATTGTTTGGAAATCAGAGACTTATTTAGAGGACCAATGAACAGAACGTCATTGTAGAAAGGAGCCAGGGATTTAATTGGTAATAATTAGTGAGTATTCATTTAATTATAGTATGTACAGTATTGTCATGGATATCATATCATCAGATAAGGTAGTGCTAAGGGTTAGTCATGCTTATTGTAACATATTTGTCTGATTCAACTCAATGTGAAGAGTAGAAGAAAATAAACAAGTAAAAACTAATTAACACTGGAAGTTTCTAGGTCACTGCAGTAACACAATCCAATAACGAGACAAATGTCCGGCTCGCCTCCTAACTATACTTAATTGGTGTTGGGGCAGGATCCTACAATCTTTACAATTTACAAAGCAATGAAGAAGAAAACAGTAGCGTTCATAGTCTGGTAGAAATGCAAAACTTGCTCACCCGTAAGATGTGACAAAAGAATGAACAATAAGTCTCCTCTTTTACAGAAAAAAACTATGTAAAAGGGCTTTTTATAAAGGGTCTCAAACAAAATATTTAAAACAGCTTATCCCAATATTGTATGTAATCTATTCAACAACTTGTGGCATGGGGAGCGGACATGGATTGTTTGCCAATCAAGAGTGGCAATGCCACACAGACAGCTATAGAGGCAGGACTGAAAAGATGGGCCAGGCCCTGATGTCCCACCACTTTCACCATAGTACGACCCCGACAATGTTCCTACTGTTTCCAGTCACTTTCAAGATACCAAACAGAATGCAAGACTGCACTTGTACAAAAGATTGGATGAAGAGGGGCCAGAAAGTGTACAGCCTGTCTGATGAAGGTTGGTGTGAACCAACAAATGAAGAGGTTTATTTTTTGCTGTAGAACAAAACTTCTATATACTGTATAGGTCCCTCTAATTAAAAGTGTTTTCCCATTAACAACCCCTTGGTAGAAGTTACGGAAAATATATTTTGGGGTTTGAGGGAGTTACAAGTCGCACATGTGAGTAGGGTAGTAATGTGTATTTTTGACCACCACTTTATTCACTCCTGTGTGACGCAAGAAAATAGCTGAGATGGTCATTGGCCCTTTAAGGGTTTTCAGAAACATCAGGATGTCACAGTATTATAAGGAATGGCTAAAACCCTAAAAGGCAAGTGTTTTGCCCAGAATAATGTAGCATGTACGGCACAGGCAACCTAAAAACTGGTTACAAAGTGAATATACCCTTTCCATCAAGTCCATGGGGTGCATATAAAAAGAAATTCTTTATATAAGAATTTGGGGAAACTGGAACACATATGAAATAAATCCTTTGTACAGTAGGGACACAGGTAACAGCAATGGATGGCTAAACAGAGCTAAGCATTTCATCGCAAGGATTTAATCATGGTCTATGTCTGTTAGACCATGATACCTTGTGAAAAAATGCCTAGATGACTTAAGTCATCCAATGGTGTTACCTGTGTCACTACTGTACCTGCATAAAGGATTTATTTTTATCTGTATCCTACGGACATATCAGAGATTATTTCTTGACTTCACACTTTTGGCTGTTGGAGCTGTCTCCGGTCACCACTGATGAGCATGTTGGATTTGTAATCTGGAATATGCTTTGGTTTTCTCTGAAAATTGGTAAATCTCAAACATCCTAAAATCTCGGGGACCAGCATGTCAAGAAAAAAATGTATACATTTTTTTGAAGATGACTTAAAGTACATAAAACAAGTAATGAATCATGTAGGAATAGGAGAGGAAAGGAAAGGAACGGCAGGATATCCCATAGATGTTAAAATAAAACTGGTATATCACAGTGTAGGTTTTCCCATTCCACAATGTAAACTGAATCCTGGTATATAGATTTCTTATTTTTGTATAGAATATCATTATTACTTTATTATTTCATTCATAGAAAACTCACTACTACTGTAAATCTGTCCAGTCTTCACAAATGGTTAAGGGCGGGAGAATATTCTACTGTAGCACAAGCTCCGTAAAATCAAACCTGCGCCTCTGCAAAGCAATCTCTATTCAATTACTGAAGGCAAAGAGGGAAAGGACTCCAGCTTTATGACAGTGCTGTCCGTGTTCTCCGAGGAATTCAATGTCTCTGTGATTTCACATAGGATCCAGGTGGTGCCCCTGTCTCCTTAATGCCAAATTCTGAACAGCTTGTTATGAGTCAGCAGATTGAGACAGGGGCAGTGCTGCATGCTGTTCCATTTACAGATTGTCAAGTCAAATGGAAAAGCTGCAGAACACGCCAACAAATAGTTGTATGCATGATATGTGATGGCAATGCCATTGTTCTGCTGAGGTAAGCAGTGTCATTAGATTATTCTTCATATCATTTAGCTTTATTGTGCAAATGTGATATTGTGTCACATAACATAGATTTCCACTTATTTCTTGTACCTTATTTAGGATTTTGTATCCTAAATGATTCACCATTATTTACCGCTACCACTCGTGCAATTTTAGTGTTGCTGCTGTAGAAGTAATAGTAGTAGTATTAGTTGAAGCTGGAGTCTTTTTATTTTGACTATAATAAAAAAAAACCTACAAAACTACATATGACCACTGGTGCATCATTCACATGGAGGATTCAGGGGAACTTGCAAACCACCATTCTCTCGATCACCTGGGGGCCCAGTTATCTGGAGGATTTACTAATTCTGGCACAAGCACGACTATTGGCATCCGAGATCAGTCTCCGGAAAGCACAGCCCAATGTATTAAAGTGGGTAGATGGTAAAAATCAGTCATGCGCCAAAAAAATGCCACCATCAATGAGATGTGCGCCAAAATCTTACATGGACTGCACCTCAATTTTGCTCTCTGACCATTTTCTCCTGGTCTATTGTGCGCCAAAAATTGCGCCTAAAAATGCCAACAAAATACACATAAATGTGATGGATAATGTGGAAAAGTTAGGCCACGCCCACTTGCCCCCAAAAAATATGGAGGAGTCGGGATTGTCGGAAACATCTGTTCTTTCAGGCGCAAACTCATAAATAATCCGCAACAATTCTGCGCCCAAAAAATTAAAGATCATGGCATTTTTTAGGCGCAGAGATGATAATACATGTCCCCCATAGAGTCACAGAGAATAATGTGACATCACATGACCATGGACAGATTTCTGTCGACTTAAAGGAAACATAGAAGCTTTATATAGAATAGAAGCAAGCAAGGATCTAAACGACTGTAAGTAATTGATACATAAAGCATTCTAACAAATTGTACAACTTTTCATTATACAAACAATGGCATTTGTTTGCTGGAATGAGACAACACCTTTAAGGATAAGTATCTGGGCAGGTCATTGAAGTGTTTCATTGTGTTCAGATTGGAACAAATTCATGACAAATTCTATTGAGAAGGGCCAGTTACATGATAGGTCAAGTTTTATCTCTTCCGCTTGAAAAATCTAATGTTGAATCAAGAGTAGGCAACAACATGATTGGCTGCGCTTGTGTTCTCACTCTTGAAAAAACTATTCACCGATTGGTTATGTTTAACACCTCCCTTTTGAAAAGATGTAAGGATAAATCCCATTGAGAGTAGACAAGAACGTGATTGGCTATACTTATTTCCTCCTTTTTGAAAAAAATGCATGTTAAATCCCATTGAGAGTTTTTTAGGGATTGGTTAATATACATCATGTGACCCGTAAGTTTGAATATGCATTGTTTTATATAGAAATAACATGATAGGTCAAGAGGGATGGGAGTGTTTGCAAAAGAGTTTCCGATTGGTGAAATCAATTTAAGCTAGGAACTCTGCCGACAAAAACATCTGCTTCTTACTTAAGAAGTTGTAGCTTGGCATACATGAATTGATTCAGAATCTTGGGTGTTTTTAGGACAGTCGTAGCTCCTAATTTTTACACTGACCTTAGAATCGGTAAATTGTTGCTTATATGTATATTGCGGCATGTCAGCTCAGAGATGTCTTATAACAGTTACATGGATGACAGCGCCTTGCATTCTGTAAATGAATCCTACTATGGGAGATTGTCCTAGCCAAGTCTCGTGGTAAAATGTTAGATTATTGTCAATAGTGAATTCTGTATTATCTATTCTGTGTTTACCTTTCATCAGTATTCAGTATATGACTATAATAAGATGATTGATAAGAAATGACAGTATAGGAAGTCATAGTTTATTATAAGGTTCGGTGGCTGGAAGGAAAATTGCAAGATCTGGGGATTTTTAAATGTAAAAAGCAACATAAAAATTAAGGATAAGATCAAATAGAAAGCAAATAAAAATAAAAATTTGATTAAAACAAAAGATCTATCTCTGGTGACAAAGTCTGGCTCCCCCTGCTCTATAATATGCTGCCAATGGATAGGACATCACAGTATGTTGCCTGCAGATTACATTTTTAATGGTGACAAGTTCTCTTTAACTGGCACTTTCCATATAGTAGATGCATTATATTCTACACCTCTACACCTAATAATATGGCATCTTAATATCAATTTGTTTTGCGGTAACTTTCAATGGGAGTGTTTACATCTATTCTTTTGCAGGATTGTTATGTATTGTTATGAACATCTTTGAATGTTTATGTTACATTCATCTATACAAATGACTACCCATCCGCCACTAATAAAAAGCAAAACATAGTGATAAAAGGAAACTAGGTTTCATTACAAAGCAGCTCATTTATGGAAGTGCCAACCAACAGAGCAGAATTCTTTATGCCGCCTTATGGTATCGTCTCAAAAGAGTATAGATATCAGCATGAGGGCGGCTCAAAGAAAAGGTGTTCTGAAATCTTAGCAAAGTTTCATGAATCCGTCTTTCATTGCTGAATTTGACACATCAACATATTTTAATGATGAGGAATATAAATACATTATCATTTATTGAAACCAAAAAAATGTGCTATTGTTGAAAATCTTCAGGTATACAGTAATATTTACTGTTGATAAGAATTTCAAATTCTTGTGATAAAGACTCTGAATAATATGCTAGGAGACACATTAAAGGTGTTTTCTGGGGTAAAAGGATAAACTATTCTTGGGAGAGTCCATTAATAACAGACTGGTGGGGTCCAACATTCTGCACCTGAACGATCATGCATTCTCATTGGCTGATAAACAAGAGTGAAACAGGGAGCAGACATTGCCTTTAAGATGATCTGCATTTACCTAGTCTGAGCGCTACGCAGAGATTGGAATTGTCTATTTATTCTGCTGACAACAGAAGATCAGTGGGGGTGCTGGCTGTTGGATCCTATATTATATTACAGGGAATTTACCATTAAAATCCATCATGTTAAACTCATGATTACTAATAAATCCAGGCACCGGGAATGTGGTAATATTCTTATATTTGTTATTTATTGCATTTTTCCTTCTAAAATCAATCTTTAAAATTATGTTAATGAGACAGAATGGTATTACCAAAGCCCATCCATGCTCTAGCTTTACAGGATGTAACACTTAGATCAGCAGGCATAGTGTGGGGGAAGTGCTGAAGGAAAAGAGGGGTATGGGAAGACATGATCATGCACAGTGTTACAGCCTGTGAAGACAGATAGCAGAGAAACTCAGGTAACGCCCCCTAGAGCCCATAGCACATTTCTTTTATGAGTATGTGCCCCTTTTTATATCATGCTTGATTTTGAAGGTCAATTTCCTTTAAGAGCTTACTCTATGGGTAGAATTTTAATATTTTTAACGTGCAAAATCCAGTGCACAGCATCTATGTTGTCATGACAGAAATAGCACATAAATACATTTCTCATACATATATACATATATCTGTAAAAAAAAAAACTCATAAGCTCAATGCCCTCTATAGTGATTCCTGATAGTGGGTTATCATCATCTTGCAATATCTGAATCATAAAACCAACATGACCCAACAACACAGACAGATATTGCTAAAATATAAAAACAAGAAAATAACCAAAAGTCTTCACCTCTTTAAGAACTTTTTCGGTCAAGTTCAACGACTTCTAATCCAATAATGTAAATGAATACTTTCTAAGCCCCAGTCACTTACAGGACATTGAACACAATCCCTATCTTTTGCTCAGTTTGGATGACATAAAATAGAACTAAAGCGAAATTTCACTCTAATCCTATTGCTTCTGTTGCCCAGAGGAAAAACACCACAGCTTGTGACTGATTCCTCTATTTTAGGGTCAATTGTTTAAATTGAATGGCAACAATAACAGTGTAGGCCTTTTCAAGAGCTACACTTTACAAACGTGAAGGTTAATGCCGACTTTACAAAGAGTTAACGCTCTTCATCGCCAACATACAGTAGACGCAATTGGTATTGTGTGCTGTGACGGCTGAGTTCACCTATTATCAAAGGTAACTTTTTAGCTTGGATTGTCCTAATAATATCTCTATGCTTCATACTCTAGATATGAATAGAGCCTACAATTATTACTAAGAGCCTTGGGATACTTACGAACTGCAAATATTATCAATACCCCTGCTGCTAGTTGGATCATATACAAAATGATCAGATAAAATACTTTTATTTAATCAACATTGTTTGGAAATGAATCGGAGCTCTGACTTTCTTACCGTGAGCTATTGCCATTGTAATACCCATAACCCTTATGTTTTCCTGCCAGGCAGGGAAAGCAACATATAGGGGCTTATTTACTAAGGGTCCGCCTATCTCACTTTTGTCGGATTTTCCAAATTTTCGGGATTTGCATCGCTGTGGGGATTGTGTTGCACACAATGAGATTTTGGCGCAGCTATACTGCCTTTCATGCGGCAGAAATCGGGGGACGGGACGTCGGACGATCTGATTCGGACTGAGCACAGGATTTAAGATTCAATTTGTGTTACAAGATCAAGCACTTACATGTACCAGGAAGAAGAAGGTAAACTCCATTGGACATGAGCAGGGAAGCGACAGATGCAGGATATCGGGCACACGATCTTCATGAATCGCGGCAGATTTCCATTCCGGTTGGATAATGATCTTTCGAGGATCACGCAGGACGGGTAAGTAAATGTGCCCCATAATTTCAAACACAATACTAATGTGTAGATTGAATATACAAACTCATCTATAGCACTTATTAAATGGCCCAACTCATTGCAGAAAAAGTCATTTATTGAATTGTAGAATGCATTTGTCAATACTTCGATATTGGTTTGGATTAAAACTTGAAGTAAAACATACATAAAATTCAAACAAGTACAAAACGACGTATAATTCAATAATTTCTCGATGTTATCTTTAAGATAAACTTTATTTCAATTAACTCAAAATAATATAATTTTGACTCCAAAACAGACATACACTCACCGGCCACTTTATTAGGTACACCTGTCCAACTGGTCGTTAACACTTAATTTCTAATCAGCCAATCACATGGCGGCAACTCAGTGCATTTAGGCATGTAGACATGGTCAAGACAATCTCCTGCAGTTCAAACCGAGCATCAGTATGGGGAAGAAAGGTGATTTGAGTGCCTTTGAACGTGGCATGGTTGTTGGTGCCAGAAGGGCTGGTCTGAGTATTTCAGAAACTGCTGATCTACTGGGATTTTCACGCACAACCATCTCTAGTGTTTACAGAGAATGGTCCGAAAAAGAAAAAACATCCAGTGAGCGGCAGTTCTGTGGGCAGAAATGCCTTGTTGATGCCAGAGGTTAGAGGAGAATGGGCAGACTGGTTCGAGCTGATAGAAAGGCAACCGTGACTCAAATCGCCACCCGTTACAACCAAGGTAAGCAGAAGAGCATCTCTGAACGCACAGTACATCGAACTTTGAGGCAGATGGGCTACAGCAACAGAAGACCACACCGGGTGCCACTCCTTTCAGCTAAGAACAGGAAACTGAGGCTACAATTTGCACAAGCTCATCGAAATTGGACAGTAGAAGATTGGAAAAACGTTGCCTGGTCTGATGAGACTTGATTTCTGCTGCGACATTCGGATGGTAGGGTCAGAATTTGGCGTCAACAACATGAAAGCATGGATCCATCCTGCCTTGTATCAATGGTTCAGGCTGGTGGTGGTGGTGTCATGGTGTGGGTAATATTTTCTTGGCACTCTTTGGGCCCCTTGGTACCAATTGAGCATCGTTGCAACGCCACAGCCTACCTGAGTATTGTTGCTGACCATGTCCATCCCTTTATGACCACAATGTACCCAACATCTGATGGCTACTATCAGCAGGATAATGCGCCATGTCATAAAGCTGGAATCATCTCAGACTGGTTTCTTGAACATGACAATGAGTTCACTGTACTCAAATGGCCTCCACAGTCACCAGATCTCAATCCAATAGAACATCTTTGGGATGTGGTGGAACGGGAGATTCGCATCATGGATGTGCAGCCGACAAATCTGCGGCAACTGTGTGATGCCATCATGTCAATATGGACCAAAATCTCTGAGGAATGCTTCCAGAACCTTGTTGAATCTATGCCACGAAGAATTGAGGCAGTTCTGAAGGCAAAAGGGGGTCCAATCCGTTACTAGCATGGTGTACCTAATAAAGTGGCCGGTGAGTGTATATTTTAAAATAGACTATCTTTATACATTCTTTTGTACAAACAAGTGGTGTTGACAATTGATAGAACCTCACTTGTAGATTTGCTTCAGCTCTCTTCTTCATGGAGTCTGGCTTTTAGGAACCTTATATTACATATACCTAAACAGATACATATTCACATTTGTGCATGGAAGAACCACACAGAGAGGCAAGAAGCTCCCTTTTTGTGTTGGAATTGAAGGACCCAATAGTGAAAAAAGGGGGAACTGAAACAGGATTACACAATATATATATATATAGAATATATATATATATATATATATAGAATATATATATATATATAGAATATATATATATATATATATATATATATATAGAATATATATATATATATATATATATATATATATATATATATATGTACATAGAATATATATATAAATAAAAATTATATATTTATAAACTTCATTAGTTGCTTATTTCATTTATTCTGCATATATTAGTTGTTTTCCTCCATGGGACAATCCCTGTTGATATCTTTAATTATATGCATTGACCTGTACCACAGCTCACTACACCACCATTAACCTGTACCACAGGGCAGAGAAGTGTGAGGACTTAAATGAAACCTGTCAGCTGTTTCCTGTCCCTAATTTTGGGAACGCTGCAGATCACAAGGATTCCATCCCAGACTTTATCTTGTTGATCCATATATTAATCATCTTAAATCACATTTTCTTTATTATGCAAATAAATCCCTTCACTGGAGAGAGAAGGGGAGACAGGAGGAGCCTGGCTGTAACCCCTCCCATCTACTCCTCCCACTAATTTCTCTGTTATCGTTATCTGTTACACCTGACCTCTTCCCCATATTCTGTACACTTCCCTCAGCACACACTGCCACCAGCTGAATCTCTCTCACATCCTCCTCTTACATGCCAGCACGAGGCATTATTTATGACCCAGGAAGGATATACATTAATATGAGCAAAAATGTCCAAAGGTAATTATAATGTATTGTTCATTGTATTTCATATTTTATAGAGACAGCTTGTGGAGACACCTACTGGGCAGGGCTGAAACTTCAACCTTTGCACCCCCAAACTATCAATAGGGACCTTAATACTATTTTAATACATCTGTCATCATGCAAATAAAGGTTTTCCCTGCTAGAACCTTGGCATCTGAATTTGGCATCCATCGCCAAGTAGAAAATAGCCTACTATATGGTCTGTTTATATGGACCCCAGGGTGGTTCTGAATCCACAGAATAAACACATTGCAGAGGATGGAACATGGGACTCCCTGCATCAAACAAAATTATGATGCTAGACAGACAGGTAGTTCTTGCACCATATTTCTGTATGATACAAAGACTCCAATCTTGTGCAGTGTGTTCGGTCCATGGGATCAGAAGAACATACGGGTCAGTTTCCATGGGCTGAATGCATTTTTCTGCAGCTGGCTGATGCATACCTTGTTTAATCTCTGAGTTGAGTGGTTTTGCTGAAAAAAACAATTATGACATTCAGGGGGATGGTGCAAGGATTGATTACTTCTGCCTGTCTGTGATTACATCATTCTCCTGAGCAGTGTAAGAGCAGTGTAAGCGCTGAACCAAGAAAAGAACGACATAGACTCATTATCCTGAATTTTATAATTATTTTTTCATTAAAAAAACACTCAACTCAGAGATTAAACAAGATACATTTCTGCATCAGTGTAGCTACAGCATTCTCAAGGTATGCTTGGTTCATAATGCATGAAGTTAAATGGTAGATTTTCCTTAAAGGACCCTGAGTTTGACTGATGGTAAATGACTTGCATTACATGCCTTTTTCTTTACGCTCTTATTTGAACTGTTTTTAGTGCATAAAGAAAGGCACCTTTGCTAATAAAATGACTTTTTTTTTTTTAATTAGCCATAGTTTTAATTTATTCCACCCCCAGCTGCGATCGTACCTCCTTTACAACATTAGAGAGCCGGGGTGTGTGCTCTCTCTTATCAACCCAGACTGAAACAGGAGGTACAACCACAACCGGGGTCGGAATAAATTAAAACCCGACAATGCCGGTTCATGTACATATTTTTTAAAAGTCATTTTCTGAGCCCTTTCTTTATTCACATACAACAGTTCCAATTAGTGCATAAAGAAACTGGCACATAATGCTGGACATCTACCATCAGTTAAACTGATGGTAGACGTCCTTTAATAGAACATTACAATGCAATGCCTTTTGAAATCCAAGAGTTTATCTGAAAAGAAAGGGACCTCAGTTACTATGAGTCTATGAAAAATAAAAGAAATAGGTGTTTGTGATGTAAGTCATCAGGATAAAAGCCTGAAGGTGCAGAATCTGAGAAACTTAAGGCACTGTGTAAGGATGAAAGGTTGAATGAGAGGGACATATAGCTTATTTCATCTCAAAATCTTTTTCAGCTATGTATGTCAATAAGTTCAACAACAGTGAAGTGAAGAATGAAGTTTAAAGTCAAGAAGTTTGCAAAGATAAAAACATTACTTGAATAAAATAATCTATAGAAAGAGTAAACCCACTAAACCCTATTGAGTAAATGTTTAAGTAAAAGCATATCATACACCAAAGTTTTACTTGACTCCTAATAATGTACCGTATATTATTATATTATATTTTTTCACCTGACTTTCTGAGCAGCTTTTCAATGGCTTTTCATGCCTTTGCCGAGGCGTGCTATTAAATCTCAGTTAAAGACTGCTACATCTGTATATGTGTCAGAAGATTGACTAAACTATGGATTTCACGATGAAATAACAAATGAAAAAAACATTGACTTTATGGTATAAAACATTACAAGGGTTTTCCAGGAAATAGAAACATATCTATCTTTATAATTGGCCTACAATGTTCAATCATTGAAAGTCTGACCTCTGGGACCCTGGATGATCAAAACAAGGAGTCTTTGGAAAGAAGAATCGCCTTCATTGTTTACACAAGCAGCTCTTTTTTATGGAAGGCAGAGTCTGAATCCAGCTCAAACGTGGACATTATGTTACATTGTAAATAAAAAATTAACTTTTGATACAAGTAACTTCATAAGAGGATTCTGTAAAAAGTCTCTTCTTTAACCCTGTACTGACGCACGCCATAATAGTACGGCGTGCGTCAGGCCGAGGTGCTTGGAGAGGGTTCACGGGCTGAGCCCTCTCCATAGCCAGTAAGTCTTTGCTGAACATTGCAGCAAAGACTTACTGGAAACACCCCCAATTGCTAGCTAAAAACAAACGCAGGGGTGTTACAATGATAGCGTTATTGTAAACCTCAGCTATGGAGTACAATAGAAATGCCGGACCGCTCTCAAAGCACTCCATAGCTTGGAGGTGACTGTCGAGAGTCATGTGGCAGTCACCGCCCCTAATCCAACCCACAACCTCGCCCCCTCATGAATATGCTGCACCGCTTTTAGAGCGGTCCAGCGTTTGTAATGTACAGCGCAGCAGTGTTTCATAGTGTTATTGAAGGTTTACGATAACGCTATTATTGGAACACAGCTGTATTTTTTTTAGCACTGCTTACTTTTTTTAGCACTGCTTACTGCGCTGCTTACTTTAGTAAGCAGCGCTTAGTGCCAAATTGCGGGATGACAAGTCCTCTTTAAAGATTTTCTGGAAGTTTTCATTCTATGATGACAAAATGACTACCAGAGTACCTGGTTTACTTATTTCATATTCATCATAGATTTTATTCATAGTCCCTACCCTGCCATAGCCACGATTAACCACTTTTTAATATAAGGTCTCATGCACACGACCATTACTTGTGTGCATTTTGTTGCCCACAAACAATGGGGCATGGGCCTCTTCTTGCATGCCATTTGACATGGGCGAGGGTGGGTGAAGGCAAGAATACGACCTGTGTTATCTTTTGTGGTGGTAGTGGTCGGCATGTTGATGGCATAGTGATACGAGGTGCCATACACTGCATGTATTGCACTGTGAACCTCCTCAGTAGAAGGCAATAGGGTTGGGAATTGGCCGTACCATAGCACAAGGTCATGAGGACAAGGCCTAAAACTTAAATGCCCAGAATCTGAAATTTCTTGCTCATGTTATCTTTGCCATAGTCTCATCAATTTTTTCAGCTTTTAAAAGTATTTACCATTACTATTAACAATAATATTACTATTACCATTACCATTACAGATTAATATGTATCTTTTGCATTAACTAAAAGAATAATCTTAGAATTATTCCGCTTTTTCACATCTGATTCTATACATTCCACTGACTTAATAGGTCATGTGTATTTTTTTTCCTATCAGGTTCAAAGATTAAACCATGAAATTAATTGGATACTTTTAATAAGTTTAATCCTCAGGAAAATAGTTTGTATGAACAACACTCTTAGTCACTGAATCAATTAATTACATTTTTCACACCATTTTTAAGCTGTTACTATGGATGGTATCTTGTTTGTGCCATAACCTTGCAAGATATTTAAAGTGTTTTAGAAACTAATTATCTTGGCAATTACATTGATTACTTTACAGAAATGCAAAGGTTACATAAAGCATCTTAAAGAAACCAAACTTCTGAACAACCCGTATATGTGCTTGTTTACAGAGTGTAACAGAGTAAGAAGCATCGGTTCAGTGATTGATTCTTTAAAAAGCATCTGGTGAAACCAGACACAATAATAATAGATGAGTTAGATTAGGAATTCTAGTGCATAGTTAAAGGGATTTGCCACTTTTCAATAAATCTGTTCCATTATACTTGACTCTATATGCATATGTATCTGTGTCTTTGCCTGCTCTGAGGGCTTCAGCCTTTCCTGTGTTCACCATGCTGTCCTCTGCATATATAGGCAGCTTTCTTTCTCTTACTGCTCCAGCCCATCCTCATGTCATCTTCTACTGTGTCTCCCTCACGCATTGCCTCACTGACAGAGACAGGAAAAGAGGAAGGGGAGCAAGATGAGTCATATCTCTGCTGCTGTAGACACCTCCTGTAAATCAGCGTTTACATATGTAAACAAGAAATCACAGAGAGTCTGCAGACAGCACTAAAATAATTATAAGGAATGCTGAATCACTTGATAAACATAGAAGGATTATTATTAAGGCAGTACTAGCACATGGGCAACTTGTATGTGCCCAACCCTTTTAAATATGGCAATGATGAATAATACATGTTAGGCAAGATACAACATCTAACACCATCTAAAGCAGGGGTCAGGAACCTTTTTGGCTGAGAGAGCCATAAGCGCCATATATTTTAAAATATAATTCTGCGAGAGCCGTACAATATGCTTAAAGGGACACTGACAGAACAATGGCTCCAGCAGTCATTAGTACAGCAAGGAGTGTTCCTCTCCCCCCGTACTAAGCTTCCACTGGACCAAAACAATTGTAATTCCCTGTAAAATAAAAAATAGATAATTTACATTCGAGCTTGTTCCAATACAGACGCCAACCGCTGCAGAACATCCCTATACAGACGCCAACCAATGCAGAACATCCCTATACAGACGCCAACCAATGCAGAACATCCCTATACAGACGCCAACCAATGCAGAACACCCCTATACAGACGCCAACCAATGCAGAACATCCCTATACAGACGCCAACCAATGCAGAACATCCCTATACAGACGCCAACCAATGCAGAACATCCCCATACAGACGCCAACCAATGCAGAACATCCCTATACAGACGCCAACCAATGCAGAACATCCCTATACAGACGCCAACCAATGCAGAACATCCCTATACAGACGCCAACCAATGCAGAACATCCCTATACAGACGCCAACCAATGCAGAACATCCCTATACAGACGCCAACCAATGCAGAACATCCCTATACAGACGCCAACCGCTGCAGAACATCCCTATACAGACGCCAACCGCTGCAGAACATCCCTATACAAACGCCAACCGCTGCAGAACATCCCTATACAGACGCCAACCGCTGCAGAACATCCCTATACAGACGCCAACTGCTGCAGAACATCCCTATACAGACACCAACCGCAGCAGAACATCCCTATACAGACGCCAACCGCAGCAGAACATCCCTATACAGAAGCCAACCGCTGCAGAACATCCCTATACAGACGCCAACCGCTGCAGAACATCCTTATACAGACGCCAACCAATGCAGAACATCCCTATACAGACGCCAACCAATGCAGAACATCCCTATACAGACGCCAACCGCAGCAGAACATCCCCATACACGAGCCAACCGCTGCAGAACATCCCTATACAGACGCCAACCAATGCAGAACATCCCTATACAGACGCCAACCGCAGCAGAACATCCCCATACACTAGCCAACCGCTGCAGAACATCCCTATACAGACGCCAACCAATGCAGAACATCCCTATACAGACGCCAACCGCAGCAGAACATCCCTATACAGACGCCAACCGCAGCAGAACATCCCCATACAGACGCCAACCAATGCAGAACATCCCTATACAGACGCCAACCGCTGCAGAACATCCCTATACAGACGCCAACCAATGCAGAACATCCCTATACAGACGCCAACCGCTGCAGAACATCCCTATACAGAAGCCAACCAATGCAGAACATCCCTATACAGACGCCAACCAATGCAGAACATCCCTATACAGACGCCAACCGCTGCAGAACATCCCTATACAGACGCCAACCGCTGCAGAACATCCCTATACAGACGCCAACCGCTGCAGAACATCCCTATACAGACGCCAACTGCTGCAGAACATCCCTATACAGACGCCAACCGCTGCAGAACATCCCTATACAGACGCCAACCAATGCAGAACATCCCTATACAGACGCCAACCGCTGCAGAACATCCCTATACAGACGCCAACCGCTGCAGAACATCCCTATACAGACGCCAACTGCTGCAGAACATCCCTATACAGACGCCAACCGCTGCAGAACATCCCTATACAGACGCCAACCAATGCAGAACATCCCTATACAGATGCCAACATGTGTCTAAGCTGCTGCATAACCTCACATTAATGTAGAAATGCAGTGGTGGGGGAAGATATGTGAGGATGATGCAGCTATGAAGCTCTCAGGAGAGCTTCATAGCTGCACACAGGACACTAAGGGGTTAAGGCAGAGTGTGAGGAGACACTGGGGGGAGGGAGCACTTATCTCTGGCTTATCCCCGGGGCTGCTGACTCCTTCTCCTTGGACTCCTTCTCCTTCATGTCTCGGGAGTATGCAGCTCTCTGGTGGTCTCTGTCTGAATCTCCCGCGCTGCTACATCCAGCCCCGGGATTGGCTGCAGGCAGACAGTCTCCTCCCCTCCCTCTCACACACGGAGGAGACTGCTGCAGGGAAGGAGAGGGAGGCGCCGCCCCTGAATTAACCCCGCGGACCCTGCGCTGCTCTGCTGAATACATCCAGGGGCATTACTACAGCCGGGGGCACAACAGCCTGGTCTTGGCAGGCATATTAGCAGTTGCTGCGGCTGTAGTTAAGCCCCTGGATAGGAGCCCCGGCTGCGAGCCAGATGCGGCCATCAAAAGAGCCATATCTGGCTCGCGAGCCATAGGTTCCCGACCCCTGATCTAAAGTATAACCAAATCCAATAGAAATACAGTGGTTGCTAATCCTAGAGCATAGTCTAACCAAAGACCAACAACAAAGGTTAGTTATATTTGGAAATGCAACATTTAATGGGCATGAAACCAAACACTATAGAAATACAATAGTTGAGAGTTCTAAAACATAATCAAAAGTAAATGTGACTTTCCTTTTTTTATTCCAGTTAAGCGTTAAATTTTATCTGCATTAGGTGATGTGATCAAAAATGCCCACTGTATCTGAAAGTAGAAGCACATTGGTGCATTCATATTAGAGCCCCCTCTGACGTCATTGAAGGGCCGAAATCTATTGCCATGACAGCCAGTTCCCAGGCATATCATTAAATCACATCCATTACAGTGTGCTGTGGGCATAATCTTACACACGAGTGGTATATAGAGATATTGCAGTTTATTGTATAAGCAATCCTAGGGTTCAAGCAACCTAGAATTTGGTTTCTATACATAAATAACGAAACCCTACACATTTGCTAATCTCAGTGATCGTACTGACCCAAGGAATAGGAAGGATGTGTAATTTGGACAACATAATAAGCTGTAAAAAGAGAATGAGAATAAGCATTTTCATTGCATTTCACTGGAATTTTTTCCAGATTCTAAGTACATTGCATGGAATAGTAAGTAGTGTTACTAAAAAGTATAATTTATGCCACAAACAACATGCCCTCATATATCTCATACATACAAAGACGTTGGTAAATCTCAGAATCTCAATTTTTTTATTGTACACAAGGTATGGGGGATCAGCTTTAACAGACCAAATCCCTGTGTCCTGGAGTCATCCTTCCACCTCCCCTTTCCCTCGTCCTCCCTCTCCCATCCCTACATGAGCTGACCGCAGCATGCAAACTTCACACATGTGCAGTCAGCTGCTCCTATCTGTCATGCATGTGGAAGACTTGTCACAATGGGCCAAGTGAAGTAACGTATATGCAGTAAGACTGAAGACAGGTCCACCCTTCTTCATTACTCCATGCACTCGACAGTTGGAAGGAGCCGACTGTGCAAGCATGAGAGTTGCTTGCTGTGGTCAGCTCAAGTAGCTTTGGAAGAGGGAGGAGGAAGGTGGGGGATGAGTGAGGAAGAGAGAGCATGACTCAAGGATACAGGGCCTCAGTTCATTCAAGCTGATGGCCCTGTGACTCACTGGAGGTTGCTGGTTGGGAGCCAGGTAAACTTTGATATACTTTTATAAGTTACAGGAATGCTGAAGCTGGCTATAAAAGCATCTTTGCAATCTTTATTACAAAGGCTGTGGGAAACTGTCATCAGGTTAAAATGTCCTAATCTGATGACAGATTCCCTTTGGAATAAGCTGACACATACAAGCCCAAGTGTTGTGGACTGTACAGTTCATAGTTCAATGAGTCTTATGACGGATGTTATTGATCCGGTGGGAATCTACAATCTCCTAACTTTGAGTTGTCCTTCAGTTACCAGTTAGCTTTCCTTCTTGATATTCACTGTTTTTGCTCCATTCTTTTCCTCTTTTTCTCCACTAGCCTTTTACTTTGTACTAATCTCTTACTGAACTATTACAGACATAAAGTACTGCTCTTAATGCTTTTCTGCAGGAAATATCTAGGCTTCTACCATTATTTTTTCAAGCTGTGTATATCTTACTGTTCCCACAAACTACCTGACCTGAGGACAACTTGTAAGTTCCAGTATTTCAATTACACGGGTAAATGTACTGCTCTATTTCTGATACGTGTAAGAGATGTGATACGGCATCGCTGGATATTCTGTTACCATGGAAACATATACTACATTGCTTTTCATGTGTCTATTGCTAAATGATAGTGTGAGAATTAAAACTAAAATCAAGTTCTGCATGTAAAGCCATACAGCTCTAAAATATTCTCTCCCCGGCAGCCAAAAACAAGAGTACAGGACTATGTAAATGCACTGCGTAGTTCATCATGAGCGTGGAGGAGGAGGAAAAGGACAGTGAGGACATATGCAATCCATAAGAATAATGGTAGTTAGCCTAATTTTACCAGGTACAGTATAAAATACTTGAGCTAACTAGATTGCACAAAGCCAGAATTGTCCATAAACTACAGGTGCGGCCAAGAACATTGATGTGATCTCAATAGAGAGCAGAATAGCCATTCACAGACACATCTGAATAGTAAGGATCACAGCATGCCCAATTCTTTCTCAACCCAATAGCTACCACTGGAAGTGAATTGCAATACAAATATATAAATTATAGTTGAGTGAGTGACACAAGTGTTCATTCAATACCTTTATTGGGTTTGGCCACTTCACCCCAGGTTCTCTGTTATGTGTAGGACACAGGATTTTAGTAACTTACCATTTTCTTGAAATTGAAAGTAAAAGCCCACTGGGGGTCATGTGCTACTAAGTAGTATTCATAAATACAGTCACTGATAATAATCTGCTGGTGTAAGCAAAAAATTGTGCCCCCTTTCCAAGACCCTTACCATAGCACAATTGTAGACCAAATTCTCTTAATCTTTTATGCTATTTAGTTCTTTTTAATTTCTTTTAGAAATGTACTACTTAGCCAAATAGGTGTTACTAGCCTGGGGCCTGCCCCCAGGGTCAGGGGCCCGCACTGGGCATACCTGGGTAAGTGCTAGGTCCTGAGTAGCTGGAAAGGGCCAGATAAGGCTCTACATAGGAATCCATGGAAATGAGGGGGGCTATATCTAATGAATCCATAGGTAGTGAAGGGGCTTGTATAAAATAACCATGGGTGGGCTGTTTGGCATGATAAACTAAGGAATATTTTAGGGAATTGTTAATGCCGTCACGTTAGTTCACTGTAAAGGTGCCCACTGAGGCTCTTTCGTCCAGTGGCCTACTGATAACTGGAGCCAACCCTGCCTTCCCCTGCACATTTTGAAAATGCCCAATCAGTGCTGACAGAAACTTCACTATGACACACAGTCCATTGGTGACACCCACTTGGCTAACTATTCATAAGTTCCCCTTCAAAATTTAATGTAAGATACAACTAACCTGAAACTTGCTGTAGAGCTGAAAACAATAGTTATGACACGACTTTAAAAAAAAACATAAAAATTAAAGGAACATCTGGTATCAGTAAATAAAGTTTCTTCATTGCATTGTGAAAAATAGACAATGTTCTATTTTTCTTTTCTGTCAAGAAATTGCTTCTCACAGCCTTTCACCGCATACCATCATTGTTCCATACACAGTGGATAAAAATCGATTCTACTGTACAACTCTCTACCAGAAGGTATCCAAGCAGAGTATTAAAAAGAACCATAGACTGTGTTTTCCTCGTATGATCATTAAGGATTAAAAAAACATGGAAGCCATAAGGAAATATATTAACATTCTGTAAATGTAATTCTGATATAATTCTGTAAAAGTGCTAGATTTTGTAATACTGGTTAAGTCTTCTAATAGTGAACAAGCCTCAATTTCTTAACTTATAATTAACATATTTTGAGAAACTAAGCTGAGTGTACCGATACATACATATATTGTAGCCGCGATGTCCAGCTTCCTGCACTGTGTTTTTGAAGTGTTATGTCACCCCGACTTATAGCAGCAACAACTCTATACAGAGTAGCAAGAAACCATAGGGTGTTTTTCAAAGGCCATCCATATCCCTCCATGGATTATAATATAGGCGGTTTGGGAGGTAGCCTGGGGCCCAAGCCCACTAGGGGGCCCATGGCCAAAATTTTATGCTTAGAAGGACCTGCACCCATGAAATCCTCGTAAATCTGTTCCTACTCTCAATATTCATTTACAAGAATCATGTTAGGACTGTTGAAGGTCCTCCAAAGACACCAAAACCATTGATTCCCGTACCATATGTGAGAAGTGAATTCTAGATTTGTAGGGGCCATAATGCTCATATAGCACCCAGCTCATGACAGTCTTAATCTGCTCCAAACTGTACTGTGTGTGATAGTACAGGTTTTAATGGTTTTTGCTTGCAAAAAAATATTCAAAATGCATTGATTATGGCTAAATAAATTTACATACTGTACATATCAATGTTATTAGATGAACATGCATCAAAGCACGGCACAGAACGGCTGCAAAACATTAGACTCCCACTCACTAAGCCACATCAGACAAAGTATGATTTGCTGAGAGGGTAATGAATGTCTGCTTAATAGAAAGCTGGCAGATCCTGATCAATTTCGGTATATGTGTTACAAATTGATTCTTTCGTCACTAGTGATTTCTGCATTGCTTGTTGAGCTAATGACCAATATTATATTAGTAATTATTATAATCACTAGAAATAGTCACAGAGCAGGCGTCATTATTACAATGTTTACCTTGTAATGTATAAGTGGTCATTTACATTGCAGGTAGAGCTATATTTACTGTAGGCGATGCTTGAGAATGTCTCTCAGTATAAAAGCCTTTTATATAGAACTATACTTTAAATGATCAATTTTCATTTAGTTTTATAGAAAACATAAATAGACAAGTACAGAATAGCACAAGAACAGTAAAGGGCAATGTTGGTAAATATGGCTAACACAATTTACCGCATTTCATAACTTTATTTTGGGAAACACTTTAATCCTCCCTTTGAAGTTGTAGCTCGATGGACCTACTTCTGTTTCTGAAACGTATCTATTAAAATATTATGACACTTGTTACTTCATCTTTGATTAATCATTGTTCATACAGTGAAGCTTATTGTAATCTAAATAATGAACTTTACATTGATTACAAAATCAACCCCAAAATAGTAATCTTGCAATTTTAGGTTGTGCAGAAGAACTTATCTGAGATAAACTAAGTCAAGCTCTCCTCCATGTTATTTTGTCCATTTAATAGACACAATAGTAAAATCTCGATTGATGGAGCCAAATCTGCCATCATTAGACTGATAAATAAATGCTTCTATCTACTTATTGAATTGGTCAAGCAGGCAAAGTTAATTTACTGGTCAGACTATGTTACTTGTTGTAGCTGTGTCTAAGGGCTCTTTCACATTGGCGTTATTTTTCATGTGTGTGGCTCACTGATTTCCACGAATACTTCACAAAGCCATTGATTTTTATGAATGGTTTCACATTGGCTTGTATTTTCACTGATCCGTTGTCTGTGAAAAAAATTTTCACTGATGTGGATCAAGGAAGGCAATAGAGGTCTATGGCTCCACAAAAAAAAACATCCCCTTTTTCACTGATGATTTTTTTGCGGACACAGAGTGCAAAACACTACGGATGCACAATATAGTAATAGCAATTTGAAAGAGCTCTAAGATTTACACAGTGTCAACCTTATCTCTGGGGACACCATTTCTCCTTGCCCAGATAATCAGGTAACGCAGTCTTATATGCCTGGACATGCCTTCTGGGAGAATAATATGTAAATCATCTAGCTATAAAAGTCTACCCCTCTATTGACTACTATCGAAAAGTTCCCCTTAAGCATACTGTTCAACCCTTTAACAGTCCTTGCAGTGTGGCTGAGAATATAGCCTTCAACATATGCACAAGTTACTTATCTGCAGACTTACATTTCTTCTAAGTTCTTATCCATCATTACAGCAAAGCAGAATGAACTATGTACCAAAAATTGCTCCCAAAAATTTGTTGGGTATCTAGAAGTTCAGGTAAAAATGCCAGGATTGAAGAGCTACATACAAATTGAGTGACAAAAAAAGAATTGTGTCAGAAAAGAAGCTGAATTGTGGTGCCAAGAAATAACATGTGTACAGCAACAACAAAAAAAATGGGGATACCAAAAAATTTGCACAAAGCGAATAATAAATGCCCCCCAATATTTTGCAGCCATCTATGACTCTTCCAAAAGACTCCATTTAAATGGCTTTTCATACAAAATGCAAGGCAGGTATTTGCCATAACAGGGAAATAAAATAAGTTTTTGAAGTGGTAATGGTGACTAACTGATTTCCATTCATGAAGCAAAATCATATAACAGTACGTAAAAGGTAGAAAAAGCCAAATACTATAGGTAAAAGGTAGAAAAAGCCAAATACTATTATACATCATGAAAAAAGCACCTTCTGCTAAGTATTGTAATTATTTTCATTTCAGTCAAGCTAATCCCTTTTATGGCATCAGGAACAAATTTGAATAAGAAATGCTAAAATAAATTGCTCTCTTTGCACAACTTCTCCTAATGGTCGTATTTGCTTTGTTTGCCAAAGCCATAATCCACACTCATCAGATAGATCCAATAAGCAATGAAGAAAGAACAAGCATTGTGACAAAGCTTATCTAGGGACTTTTACGGAAAGGTTATGACAGGACAAATTGTAACCAAAGTTTTTTGCATGCACTCTGGAGAGACACGGCCATGTTGTGTTTTCTATTTGTGTCGTATTAATGAATGATTTACGTAATATTCAATGGAAAAAAATACTATTTTAGTTAATATTTGAAATTGAAAGAGGAGGTGGAATCATATAAAGAAGAAAATGGTTTCATAGTAAATACGAAATGACTTAATGTACATATTTCAGGTTCTAAGGAACTCAATTTAAGATGCTGCATAACATATTCAGTGCATGTACAAAAATATCAATGTCTCTTAATTGATGCTAGAAATTGGAGTAAAAGTGTCAATTCAGGTTTGTGCTTCCACAGAAATTGAAATAACACTGGCTACCTTGACAAGCCCATTTAAACAGTTAACAGAACCATAGGGGCACTGATAGGGGTCTGACATTCAGACTTTTACGGATATGCTCATCACTAGTTATTATTCATAGATTTCTCAAGGAACATTGCATGCAAGAACCTCTACACTAAACTATAACTTGTGAGAGATTGGGGAAAAAAGTCATGTTATGTACCTTGATGAAGACCACCATAAAAAATTTCAAATGTCACATGTGAGCTCCACAATGGTGCAGAAGAATGCTAAAGGTTTGGATCAAGACCAGAGGAAAGGGGTTTTGATGGGCTTACTGGCCACACTAAAGGACATGTCTTGGCTTAAAGGGGTTGTCCGAGTTTATTAAAAAATCTAGAAGTTGCCTGGGGGAGGGGGGGGGGGTTTGTAAAGAAAAAACTTGTACATACCTTCTCCAGTGCTCCAAGTGTCCCAAGCCAATCAAATAAAGTATGACCCTTGCAAGGTACATGCAAGTCCTACTATGCCTAGTGAATAAATGCATATATAATGTCACTAAGAAGTAAAAATTGTTACGCTGAAAAAAAAGCCCTCAGACAGTGCTGTACACATTAAAAATGAAAAAGTTATAGATTTTAAAAGGTAGAGAGTGAAAAATAGACAAAAAAAGGCTGCGTCCTAAAGGGTTAATGCAATTGGCAACTTAGCCAGCAACATTTAAAGAGTTATTGCCATTGGGACCCGCACTGATTAGTGATGTTGCCGGTTGGGGTCCAGCTTTGAGTGCGCTTATCACTAGTTAGTTATTAGCCTCATTTTAAGTTGTTTACAACCCATCATAATGTGTAAATACTTATAAATAAAAAGTAATAGTTAAAATAAAGTTACTACCACCTACACAAGAATGTACAATACCATTCAGCCAAATAATATGATACATGTTTTTCCAGGGCTCAGCATATCCGTTCATACAGCAAATCCTCGGCACTTTTTAATTATTTATTGGAAGTACTACAAGACTTTGCTGTAAGTCAGCCTATCAGCCTAGAAGGACAATTTATAAGACTAATGATTACAAAGAACCTGCGCTTGTTTACAATTTGACCTGTTTTAATTAAGTAAGAATGATGCTAAGTGGCGGTATGTGCAGGTTATACAGACTGATATGCGGTAAGTATTTGCTTCAGGTATTCCAAAGGGAAAGCTTTGAAGATTGGAGCTCAGTACTTGTCTTCATATATTATTGAGCATTAGGAATTTTAAATCACTTTGTTTTGTGTTGCTTGGAAACAAGAAAATCATTTCTAAGCACTGTATAAAATGTTGTATAAAGAGATTGCCAGCATTGTCAGGCTCAGGTACTGTAAATCAAAGATAATGAAATCACACAAACCATAGAGAGGAATTCACATACTGATGGCAAAAATGGCTTGATATAAATAATTGATGCGCTCACAATCAAGATGGAGCGTTTCGTGATGATTAAATGCTCACTACATCACTTTTATTCTTCTTCCGCTATTAAAATAAGACTACACATTTTTGTTTGCAGGCACAGTATTAACAATAGGTCTGATTATTGTAGACTCAAGATGAAGAGATGAAGTCGTGATTTTCTGGTTTAATTCTGCGCTTCTTTAGAAGACGCCAAGTTAGAGAAAAAGATGTATTTCTAGAGTTAAATTATAGATAGTAAGTTTTATTTAGGTTAGAACTGTACATGAAAGGAGCTATAGTTTTAGGCATTCCTAGAGCAATAAATATTTGATCAATGTCAGAATGACTGTTAGATCTGTGAAGGCCCCTGTTCTTCTTTAGATTGTTCTATATTTATGAGGTTGCTGCATTTAACAACCGGTCAAATCCCTGTTTTTTTTTTCTTACCTGCAGAGAACCCTAACGTCATTGATTTTGATTATGAATTGTGTGACAGGAAGCAGGGGTAGATATTAGACATCAAACAAGGCTATCCTCACTTTTCTCCATTCACTTCGGTAGAGTGTTGCACCCAACGGAATCACCCGTCTCTGTTTGCACACAGAGGATGCAGCATTAATGTCACAGCATGTTAATGGTACATGAATTCTGAAGGCTTTTCCTCAGTGGTCTTGTTTATTATGTCTTATGTCTTATGTATTAGCTCTTATGGTTATTTTGGCCATAGGCTATTCGGTTTTGTTTTGGATAATTCATGGCCTCATTGGCGTCTATTGGTTCAGTCACGACTCACTGCTTGCAAAGTGACCAAACCACCTGCCCACACCGCAAATTCAGGTACTATTCCTGCCGATCTTTGTGGCCCTGGCAGTCATTTTCCACTTACTTCAGATGTCACACGCGTGGCAAAGAAGGACCCCCCTGCTTATAGCCTCCAATGTGCATACAATCATATGCATGAGACCTTAGGCTTCACCTGGGATGGGCTAATGATGTAACTGCTAGAGTAGAAGAAGGTGCCATATTAGACTGCATGGGAGGAAAGAGGTGTTTGTTATTTTATCACATCGGATAATTATCCCAGACACCATTTTTACCATTTTGAAATGTGGTGACAAAACTTGTTTTTTATATGGGGACCTCCCATTTTTCCTCATAACCCCAATGGCAGATCCAGGGGCATATCTTTGAGATTCAGGGCCCCACAGCAGGCTACTGAATGGGGTCCCCCTTCCCTCTCAAAAATATACATATTTACTTGTATACACACACATTTATACACTCTTATACACATACACACATTTATACACCACTGCGCAAACATTTATACACAGATCTGTCGCAGTACCTGCTGACCACAGGGGTGAAGTAGACCGAAGGAATTAGAGATGAGAGATCCCTAGTCCTGCCGACCTTTCTTATCTGAGCTGCTGATTCATGCTGCGTACTATGGAAGGTGTTATATACATGTTAAGCTGTACAATCTGACGCATAATTTATATATATATATATATATATATATTTATATATATATATATATTTATATATATATATATAGGTGCACTTCTTCCATTCTTTAGTGTGTCCAGTTAACTGCAGGCCCCACAGCTGCTACTGCAACCACTGCTATAGTTACAACCCAGGGCAGATTACAGGAAGATGTGTACATGGAGTCTAAATGTGTACAAGGGGGAACTGAGGAGTCATTGTGGTTTCACTATTTTTACAGGCAAGGAAATCAACTTTTTTACAGATTTCCTTGTATGCACATTCCATTTTCCTTTTTTTTTTTAGAAATTTGCCCTAAAGGTTTTTATTTTTTAGCATGCTGCTGACATTGAATAGATTTCTTCCTGTGTGATGTCATTTTCCAGGTGTAGCTAAATTGGCTTTTTAAAGTTTTCTATATGATAGGTATGATGATTCTTTATTGTTCAACTTCAAATGACTTTGAAGCAATAACTTAAATTTTACCCATTTTAATTAATAATGTGTGCAAACAAATTAGAAAACTGCCTAAAAAGCAAAAAATAATGGCCTGCGATTTACCATAAAGTAGTTTCATTGTCTACTATATCTTAATCAACACCCTGCACAATGAAGAGCTTTTAATACAGTCCACGCTTTCCTCTGGGCTTTCTTCCAACTATATTCTCAATACAAACGATACTCAAGACTTAGAAAATAAGCAATACAATTTGTATTTCAATGTAACCTCTCCTTCATTGCCTAGTCAATGTATGTCATCCACCAAGCTGGTGCTATTATTAATAGTGTCCTCACCTGAACCTGACACATTGTATTTTATGTAGAAAACCTGCGACGTGGTCTGCGAGTAATGTTGTTTTCAGTAAACATTGCTCCTGCAGTGTGTCATTATGATACATTTTTTCATCTATTTTGGCCAAAGTTACAAATGCATTTTGGAGTGGGAAGCCATTCACAATTTATCAGTAGGAACATGATGTGCATAGTTGTTTGTCAGTTGTTAAAGATAAACACTGTGAATAAATATTGTCTCTATTTTTCTATGTGAGATAGGGCAGACACTCTCGTTATGAAGCCGCATTCCCAAACTTTTTCACTACACAAAATTTCTTTACTCAGCATACTTCAAGTTGAACTTTGTCTTTGGAATCTTGTGAGGTCTTTCCAAGTCATAAGTCCATATCAGCTATACATGTTACTTCAAACAAAGGTTGAACAGGCTGAATGCATCTATTCTTTCATTTCATGTCACTTTCTCAGGTATCATGTGCAAGTTATTGCCAAGTGCATTGGACAATGGACATTCCTTATGTTGTTGCATGGTTCTTAAAATGAATATAGTTTCGCAATATTAATTCCAAGATGATATACTTCTATAAGAGAATATCTTCATAATGGAAAACTTTGTATATAATCATAGGTATATAATCAGAGATATACAGAATAGCCTAGTCCTGTAGTATATTAAGTTAAAATTTTATTACAATATTGTATAGAAAATTCATTTTGATATTCAAACACATCAAATTTTGTATTTAGTTGCACTAATGACAAAATTCCTTTTTGGAAATGTGCTGTAGGAGGTGCAAGTTAGCCAAAAGCTAATATTGTTGAGTATCAGTCACGTGGATAAAGCATGTAGGTCAGTATTTAATGGTTGTGAAGAGCAGTCGGCTTCAGTATGGTGCCTCTGGAAGACACGTAAGTGTCCTCCCGAAGAGGACAGTGGATGATTAAATGAGAGAATGGGAGTGATAGAAGTAGTAATGGCAGGGAGACTGGTATTCTTTTAATCCTCCTCTGCGTCCAGCTCCAAGTTGTTGGGTAATGGAGGCTGCACCCTCCCAAACACTTGGGGCAGTGATGAGGGGAACACACATAGGTAAAATTGTGTGGTTGTAGTTTTCCTTTAGCACTCTATGATTTGGTGTCCCTTGCCTGATGGTAATAGACGGAACTTTACTGGAAACAAATACAGGAACACATCTTACCACTGGTGGCTGGCTGTGGACCTTAAAGGAAACCTACCACTTGTAGTGGCAGGTTTCCGATGGCAATACCGGGCACCAGCTCAGGGTGAGCTGGTGCCGGAGCTTATTTTAGTTAGTGTTTTAAACCGCGGTATCGCGGTTTAAAACACTTTTTAAACTTTATAGCCGGCGCAGGCAGGTACGCGCTCGGCGCTTACCTTGCACGCGACTACATAGGAAGTGAATGAGAGCCGCGTGCAAGGTAAGCGCCGAGCGCGTACCTGCCTGCGCCGGCTATAAAGTTTAAAAAGTGTTTTAAACCGCGTTACCGCGGTTTAAAACACTAACTAAAATAAGCTCCGGCACCAGCTCACCCTGAGCTGGTGCCCGGTATTTCCATCGGAAACCTGCCACTACAAGTGGTAGGTTTCCTTTAATGGTACAGTAGATTCTCATGTGATATTTTTTGTCAGTTGTCAATGGGTCTCCAACATCTCCATAGCTCTTTAGTAACAGCAATCAAATTACCTCACAATGTAAACCTACTATTCCCACTGTATAGTGTACATCTTTTCAACAGCGACTTATAGTTACAGAAACCAGGAGGGGTCTGAGGCCTATTACCTTTCCTGAAAAGCATGTGGTCTAAAAAATGCTCCCCCCCCCTGTTGACTTTTTGTCACTGTTCTTTTAGTTTACTTGACGCTTTTAATCTCCACCTTTTTTTGTTTCTCATATCTCTATCCCAGCATTTCGAAATGTCTTCTGTCTCTGCTTTCATTTGCATAACTCACCTCTCCAATCTTTTTTTCTCCTAATCCCAGGTCTTCCCATTCTCTGAAACCATCTGGTGAAGTAGCAAACCAGAAATGATTACCTTACCCCTTCCATTCTTAACCCAGTCTGTAACAATTACAGACAATGACCAGTTGTCAACTTACAGTAACACTCTATATAAAGCATTTATATACTTATCAATATTCCATTCACTATGTAGTCGCTGGCCCGGAAACAGCAGCTGAACTCAGATTCAAGCAAATAAGAGTTTGGTTGTCTGCTGTTTCCAGGACCTGTCACTACACAGAGTATAGAGTTGGACTTAGTATTCAGTGTAAAGGCTACCAAAATTAACTGATTGGTGAAGGAACCAAGTGTCAAACTCCATCCATCTGATATTAATCACATATCCTATGGATACAGCAATAATACCCAAAGTTATGACTTATAGTTGTGATACTCATAGGTACAGTAACAAAAAAGATAATTTTATGAACTTTGCAGCAGATATGTTTTCAATTCAAAGCTGAAGGCAAAAAATGTGGTGCATAAATGTTATCACGCATACTTTTAATGTTGCAGTAAAAGTTTTAAGCTCAGATCTAGCAGTTGTAAGGGAACTTTTTACAACCAATAAAATTTAACATCTGTCTTATTCCAAGCTAGTATTAAAGTAAACTTTTCCCATACCAGCTGCAAACTCTTTAATTGCAATTAAGTGTAAAAAGTGATAGACTCACCTTAGTCATAATTAATCCCATGGACGTGAGGTCTTCCAAGTATCAATGTTCTTAAAACTTTTTAGCTTTCGTTTTTGGATAACATTGGATGCAGATGTACTATAAAATGTTGTGCAATAGAAAATAGATGTAAAATATAATAAATTAAACTTCAGTTTCCTTCTGCTGTTCATAAATATTTTAGATGTGATGCTTTTAAATGATATGTTGTGCGTAAAGAGCCTTTTTCAGTTGATCTAACTTATCTCCCGAAGGCCTTCCATGGACATAGAGACAAACAGAACTTCCTGTGACTATATGTAGCTTTCATCTTTATGTGTTTATTATTAGGTGGTCTTCAAAAAATCTAACTTTGAAATTAACTTTGACTAAAACCAATGTTCCTTTGTTTTCCAGTCGCAATCATCTGTATATTAAAAAGACTGACATTTTAGTGTCCTACTGCTGAAAATGACTAGTTACAGCTTCTGAAAGTTTTAACCAATTTATATGTAGAAATAGAAATAATAATTTTCTGCACTTTTAAAGGGCATAAACTATTGTGTGAGTGGCAGAAATGATATGTAATAATACAATTAAATAACCCTATACATTTCCTTATTTTACAGTTTTCAGTGTGTTTTCTATTTCTCAATTATATCTTCAAGGTCATACAAATCTAGTTGAATAGACAGCACTCACCAATGCACAGTTTATGAATTAGCATTACATTAAAAGAAATCTTTTTTTAGGATTTAGGCCTATAAACAGCTACCAACATAGGAGACCAGGCAAATGGCAGAACCACAATTATATCTTTCAAAATTATGATGAAAAAAAGTCTTAAATGTTGTAAGGGGTCATGGGAAAGAGATTATCCCCCCTGGCTAGAATAAAGCCCCACAGAACTAGTACATCATCAGCTACCTTAAAGGAACACTCCAGTCAAAGCCAATTCATTGAATAATGCATGGTACAGGGCTTGAAGGGAGGAGCATAACTCCTTTTTAGTGATAAACGGACCCAGTGAGGTTTGTGTTTGGACCAGTTCAGCCGAACCCAGACCTCAAAATTATGGTTGGGGTCAGGTCTAGAGGACGAACCCGAACGCCTGCATTTTGATCCTCTTTACCTATCGAAGACTTTAACTCTTTAAATGCAGTGGCAAAGCTGAAAGAAATATGTAAATGGTGAGTGGCACCTCTTTGCCACCATTTTCCTAGAGATTGCTGCACCTTGTGACATTTTCAAGGAGCGCCAACTTTTCAATGCCCCTGGTGGTTTTGCCCTGGACATTTAAAGATTTAGCCAAACCCGAACTTCATACTAAACCCGCAATGTTTAGCATGGATTCAAGCATTGCAGGTTTGCGTCTGCTCATCACCAGTCATTTTTATACTTATCAAAGAACCTTGCTAGAACATAGAGTCATGCTCTAGGTTCAGGTCCTGTGCAAGGTATAATTCAATTAATTATCTTTGACTAGACTGTTTCTTTAAGCAGTTGCTTTCCGGAACTCTCCTTGTGATCGTATACTTGACCTATGGCACATAAATCAAGCCAGGAGGGACCTCAAAGCATGACTTTTCTGCACTAAATGAATGCCGAAAGACCATCTGAACACAATATTTAATTATTCTTTGAGTAAAATGTTGACTCTCCAAGGTTACCTTTAAGACTTTTCAAAACCTATTTCTTTCAAAGATGTGAATCTGTTCTACACTTTTTATCACCAGAAACTAGAGGAATAATTGGGGGGAAATTAAGATGCTTGTCTGTCAGTTTTCTGATGAACAAGGCATGTTAAAACCAGCAATTTGATTTTATTTGTTCTCTGCTCTGTAGCCACTTTTAGAGCAATGGCGAGCAGGATCATTTACACTTGGGGTGAGGACACCCAGACATAAACTAAACCAGCAGAGACTAATGCTAAAATTTATGCCAGATCTCACCTGGTCTAACCTGGCTGAGAAAGACCTAGCACACTTCTGGGTCTACTGAGAGTCCAGAACCTTTTCATGCATCTGGCATGCAGAGTGCAGGCTAGGGGTAAAATATTACAGGTGTTCTTTATGCAAGTCTTAATAAATTCCCCCCATTGACTTTATCGTGGTGTCCATGAGGTCCTGGCATTGTGTCTGTTATTTAGAGCCAATAAAGTATCTATATGTAGCACTGTCAGCACTTGCTCAGACACTCTAGTCTCTTCCTAAGGTAGTGCTTTTCAAAATCAGAACAAATACAGATTCAATCATTGATTTTTTTTAAGGCAATTATCTTTCACTTTTTATAGTCAGTTAGGCCACGTAGTAGGAAACATTTTGAAAGTGAACCATAACTATGTATATGTGATTAGAATACAAATTTACATACAGTAAGTAATTCAGACATTTTCTGCATATGCACTGCATCAGCCATTCCATATGAATTTATTTTTATCAAATAGAATAAAGAAAAGATATAGTATAAGAGAGAATGTAAAAGGACTTACAGTTTGTGTGATCTAGTACATGTCATAGATGTTGGATGGCTGATACCTCAGGGTTATTTCTGCTTCGATTTTACCTGTATAAGAGTCCTCATTTTTTAAATCTCATCTTAATCTTTATACTTTAAATTCCTAGTTCCTAAATATATATATATATATATATATATATATATATATATATATATATATATAAATATAATTTTTTTGTTTTGTTTATACATCCTAAATCGGTTTCTACAATGTACAGTGTGTCAGAAGATGGTCAATATTCTGGAATGCTTGAAGGCCACTGTGCTGTCACTGCAAAATATAATAAAGATGACTTAATGTAGTAGATTAATCTACTAAAAGCTCTTCATCTGTAATGAGTCAAGAGGAATCACAATTTAGCTGCTCTCTGCAGGATAGTTCTACCACTAATTGTATTTTAGTCCACACTATCAGAAAAAGTGTTAATCACAAATGTTAAACTGATGCTGAGAATTATAAAATATCATTTTAGTACTATAATTATGTTTTTATTACCTTACTGGTATGGTGGCTTTATTTTCAAGACTTTACTTTTCGTACCAAACCATATGGAAGCTAGTCTGCCCGTTAGACCTTGCAAATGACATAATGTATAGTATTCATGATATTTGTATTAAAATCAACTTCAAAAATAGTGCTGTACATGCAGGAATAAAACACTATAGTAGTTGTGTTTTTTTTGTAATATACTTGGGTAAATTCCTCAATAAAAAATCTTTAAATATATTATGGTGTAGCAAAAATGTCCCATCATAATGGATATTAGGACATAATGGCTGCACTAGGAGAGCAGATGACCTAGTATCCAAGAGAAGGACATCACTTTTTTTTTGTTTTGTTTTGTGGTTTGTATGCTCCACCTGCTCTTAATGTCTTTTTTTGTCGGATTCAATTTTGGAAAGGGGAACAACCTAGATAAGACACACACTTAGTACTGCAGTCTTCATATTCCCCCACCGACACAATGCAAGCCAGATTAACCTAGAGGTTCTGTCCAGACCAGGCAGAAAATTCATTTAGGAAAAATGGGGCAGAACGCCAACAAAAATGTCAGAAATTAGGGAAAGGGAAGGGATTGGATGAGGAAAGGATTTAGGGGAAACAATTCTAAAAAAGTAAAAACTGCACTACAGGAACTATAAGTTCCTGGCTCTCACAGACTAAATAGACCTTTTCTCATATCTAGCTTTATTTCTTGAAGGGGAAGAGGTTGCATTAATCCAGTAAAGCATAAAAAGGGGCATTAGGGACAAATAGGGCATTTATAGACATTCTATTCATGGGTCCATAGGGTAGAATGGGAATCAAGGTAGCTTGACAAATCTTGACACCATCAACAATCCCAAAAATACTTCTGTAAGTAACAAGTTGCTGAAGTGTTTTAGGTGGGTGACAAAGCAAATTGTTATTTTCTTTAGGATCTTTGTCCCAATTGATGTCAAGTCTACCTACTCTACTGATTTGTCAAATCAAGGTAGCATCCTGCCATCAGAATGAAATATAAAGAAGAAAAAATTGTTAACTAAGAAAAGCACTTCTTAACACTGTGATGTGGTGTAGAGTACACTCTCATGCTTGACATTTCATAGTATTTTGACATATAAACCCTTTCAGGCATTAAATAACAGTTTATTGTAAGATCGTGCTTTAAGGTGGTCGGTGCTGTATTTTGCTCCGTACTATTCATTGTGCATGTTATTAATCTGACCAAATTTTAGGTTTGTTTTAATTACGGAAAAATCAATCAATTAGCTTCTATGTTTTACGACTTGTAAATATGTTTGGCCTAGTGTTGCAGGTCTAATGATCTGTCAATAAGCCCTAAGGACACAAGTTGAACTGCAATGAATTAAATATTTAATTAGTTTATTCAATCAAGTCTTACTCTACTCTAAAGATCGTAATTCAGCCTGTGCATCATACTGTCTTCCTTCTGTAATTTATATGACAGCATTAAAAGGGTCTGTGAGATCTGCCTACCATATTTAAAACATTTAGGTAACAAATGGGGATCATTTATCTTTAGTTAGGACATTTGTGGGTGTCTATTTTATTTTGGACTTGTCTCATTTATCTTAGATGGGGATATATGAGGCATGTTTGGCACTTTTTTTGGCCTTTTTTTAAGAAAAATTGTTACACAAAAGTTGAAAATTCTTCTGTAACCCCGTTCTAGACGATTACCAACACCTGCTCAGGACAAAGACTAAAATTGAGCCCTTAACTGCAATTGGCACCAAAATTATTTTATACGTCCAAACATGGATTTTGAAGATATATCAGGTGCAACACGGCACAAATGTGCCAAAAAAAGTCCCCAAAAATAGTAAGGGAAAAGAGCCTAAAATAAGTGACCCCCTAAGTTTTTTTAGTTTAGATTTGAATAGTCTACATTGTTCATTACTATTTTAAACTTGTAAACTATGTTGTACCTTTTTTTGGATTTCCAAAGTGGATTAGAGTCAGTGTCACTTCCAATCTACCATTTGATTTGATGCATTATGAATCAAACATACCTTGAGAATGCTGTAGCTACACTGATACAGGCACTTTCCTTGTTTAATCCTTGAGCTGAGTGGTTCTGCTGAAAAAAAACAATTATAAAATGCAAGACCTTGGAAAAGCTGGATCCACATTACACACATTACGCAGAAGCTTTCTGAACAGCCAATACAGGACAAATCAACCTGAGCTGGATCACTCATACACAGCAGCTGGGGGATGGTGCAGCAATTGATTATTCTGATTGGCACGGTGAACAGTGATTACATCATCCTGTGCAGCAGTGAATAACTAATGTGCTAGGAGAAGTGCTGAAGGAGCCATAGAAGCGAGAGAGCTTCATTATCATAATTGTATAATTGTTTTTTCAGCAAAACCACTCAGCACAGGGATTTAAATACTATTTCCCAGCACCAGCGTTGCTACATCATTCTCGAGGTATATTTTGTTCATAATGCATCAATTCAAATGGTAGGTTTCCTTTAAGGGAACCAATTATTTGTGACATGCTTGAAACGTATATTACACAACCCTTGGTGGTGACATATAGACATCAGTAATAAATAATAATGATTTTGTGAGTTTGTAAAGATGTGCAACACATCATGGCTTAGGATAAAGGGGGAATTTGTACAAGGCCGGCTGCACATGACATTGTTGGTGCAGTGAAATTTGTTGCATTTAGTCCCTGCTTGCCAGCATAACAGCAGTGGTGCACTGTTACTATTGCCTCATGTACACATTAAAGTGTTTTGGCTGAAAACTGCAAATAATTTATATTCCCATTGACTTCTATTTGGCAAGTTTATTGTGTGGTGCCTACACTGTGATCCACCGTGCACCACCACACCAGGAACATGCTGACTTCCCACACAACAAAAGATTGGGTAGGTCTTATTCCTACCATCTTTGCGTAGGGGGCAGTCGCTTTCTATGGACATTGGCAGGGTAAGGACCAATCACCAGCTGATTTCAACCGATTTGATTGCAACCAACGGCCCTTTGCTTGTACGCTGCAAAATGAACTCATAGTGCATGAGGCCTAACTCCTAGGATTATGGAGCAACTACATAACCAGTCACGATAAAAGTTAACTCATTGTTCAAAGCAGAAAATTTCTTTTATAAAGTATTCTAGAAGTTTGAAATGGACTGGTTTCAGTATAAGCTTTTAAGAATGAATAGAATAAATATACGGTATCTACTTTATAGGATTGTATATTATATCTACATTATATTTAGCTAATTGAAAATTCACTGTTACAGGAAGCGGAATGTATAGAGGGAGGTGTAGATGTGCACCAATCACAGGCCACAGACGTCACATTAGATTAGATGTAGTTTTAAGAACTTTGCTGTATAGAAACTCCCCAGATTTAAGTATAATGGGAGTCATTTATCTTATTTCCCCCTTTTCTAAGCTCTTTTTGTGCCTGTTGTGAATCCATTCTTTTGCCTCTAATTTGTCTTTGTCGTTTGACTCTTTGTCAAATGCAGGTTTTTTTTAAGCCTTTTTAGGCACAAATTTTAAAAAGACACAATTTTTAAAAGTGTCCTTTCCTTTACCAAGCATTGTCAGGACTGGTGTGTTATTGCGCAATTATTTGCACCCATATAGGAGCAAATCAATATTAAATAAGATGCAAACATCTGTAAAAGGGCAATGTAATGACGAATCGGGTGCAACAACATACAATGGATACACGGAGAATTGAGGTGTAACATTCCAAAAACACGCAAAATAGGTGCAAAACAGCCATTACGCAGCAAAAAGACGCAAAAACACCAACGGAAGGAAAGGGAAAAAAAAGATAAATAATCCCTAATGTTTTCATTTATGTATTTCTTTAAACAACATTTTACAAGAGCCAAAAATATATGCAGTACATAGAATCACAATGTACATTTATCAGGAATCTGGCTTCAAATTTTCATGTACAAAAAAGCAGTAAAATAACATATGGTGTAAAAATAGAACAAAACATAACAAGAACCAAGGCAAGACTACAAACATAATCTCAGAGGAAGAATAGAACATTGGTTTGTCCTGAATAATGTTTTTATTTTTTAATGCTTCTATTTCCTATATGCCGTATACCCAAAAATGCTGAAATGTGATATATATTAATTGGTTTTATTAACATTTTAACTGCTATCATTTTAGCTCTCTTGTACATGTTGGCATATCCCTGTTATTACATATATCCATCCTGTGCGTATTGTTCCATTGTTCACAGCTGTTTGAATATATGCCAGAGGCAGCAGCAAATAGGTAATTAAGATTATATTCCTCACTGCGGCAGTGCTTTAATATTTTTTTTATAATCCTTCATCGCTCCTCAAACATCTTTAAAAGAATAAGCTTTGATATCGTGGGAACTGGCATTTCAAAAAAAATCTAAGCATTGTCTTTTCCAACTAATGTACACTATTAGGCTTTCATCCTCAATTCTCTCATGTGATATTCCTTGTTGACCATGATGACCATCTCACTTTGTTGATGGCGCTGAACAGCATTATTTTATTTAACATGACTGCGGGTCTAGAGAGGGTAAATAGGAAGAGTCTTCAGCACAGTTTGCCATCTACATCAGGAAGGAAAAGAAGCAAATGAATGTAAAACAGTTATTCCTTCTTATTCCTGTTTTACTATTGCTTTTAGCCTTTAGGAAAGTGTATGAATTTGATCAGATAATCTATGATATTTACAGTATCTTCTACATATGTAACATAAACATACAAGCTCTGGGAACCACTTCGTCAGAATATCAATCAGTTTAAAACACAATTTTGTCGTAAATTATATAAGCCACATTTATCCAAGATATAAGACAAGTTTTTATACATTTTATGACTAGTATGGTAAAAGCAGTGGGGCAGAAGTGATACTGTTTTCTGGTGTACACCAAGCCATATAGAAGGAGGTGCAAAGTCGGAGTAGACAGTCTTTAGTGACGCCATATTAATCATCCAGCATTCGCCACTTTGCTAAATCTGGTGCACTGTCTAGTCTAAGTGTGCACTGTCTAACAAGCAATACTTCAAGACACCTTTAATAAATCTCTCTCAATGTCTTTAGTTAAGGTTTGAATTGGGCTTTGGTCACTTGACAGAGATGCCCTAAATGAGGGTAACAGTATTATTTATGTTGGGAGCCTTGGAACTGGTTTATCAAGGGGCACGAAAGCTTTGAGTTATTCCTCTGGCTCAGTTCATAAGGACTTAAGGACACATTTACTAAGGCCCTTGCACCAGTTTTCTAGTGTACAAGCAATGCAAACTGCTTGTACATGTATTTAAGAAGTGTCCACACCACATGTCACAATCGATTAGTTTTTTTTGCAGCTGCACTATTCGTCGTGTGACATGAATTTCTGCACTAAAAGGGGAGTTCTGGTGCTCAGGAGTATTGTACGCCACATTTATCATGGAGAGTCCGATAGAAGTGTGCCGCATGTCCTATCTTAAAGGTGCACCAAAAAAATAGTTAGTGCACTCTATCGGGGCAGTGCAGGGGGGACCAGATCCATGAAGAATGGGTGCCACAAATCATGACTCTAGCGCCCTCTGCACACTACACAGGCAAACTGCAAATAGAGCAGTTTGCACTGTTCTTGATAAGTGGGCCTTATTTTATACCTAGGGCTTTTGCATCTTCTCCAGTTTGCATTCACTTAATTGTGACTATGGATCATGCAACAAACTTAAACCTTTCTATTTATTGTCTTTTACAAATTAGTATTGGTGTTGGTTTCCTAATATTTCAAAATGATTTTTCATTTTATCTATAGATATTATGGAATATATTTTATTATAAAGAAATAATTTTGCCTTGTGTTTCCCCTACATTCAAAGGCATTTATCTATACATGGAGAACAGGCAGATAACCAAAGGTTGCTAAATTTTGGATGACTTTATCAGCCATTCATCAGTAACTGTGGAGGAATAATTTATGTACGAACAAGTAATAAGTGCAAGAGGAAAGGTAAAAATGCAGAACGAGGCAGTTTTATTCAAAGTTCACTGTTATTAACACACTTTAATTTTGTGGTAATTCAGTTAACATGGATGATTCTTGTTGACTAATATTCACCATGATTCTATTTTAAAAAGATGAATATATAGAGATCTTTTTGTAGTACATGTTTTTTTCATTTATTTCTGAATCTTTTATTTCTGAGATTATTTCTACCCCGAAATACTACTGGACATGATTACCTTTTAGAATCTATTGGCACCATATGTCTTACTAGGATAAATTGACAAGGTAAAAGTTATTTTCAGAGTGTTTTTGTTCAATCAGTGATAAACCAGGGACACTTACACATAGATCCAGACACTGTGATTGTGGTAATTGTCTTTTATTTGTTATCTATGGCCTCCTTTATTTAAAAAATCTACTTTTAAAATTATACTCATGAGCCAGAAGGACTCTGGGTGTGTTACTCTCCCCTACCGTAACATTACTTTGTTGCCAAATTTGTAACAATACTTACTGTTCACAATCCTTTCTACACTCCATTTCCTGGGTAAATTCATCACAGGACACACTTACTGAGGTCCCGTTAGCCACTATTGATTGAGATGGATACCCGCCCTAAACAATTATTGATTAAGGGATCTTTTCCTAGACTTTATTGTGGTGTTGAGAAACGGGAATTAACTTTTCTTAGCACAAAAGTGACATTTTGTGGTGTACTTATCTGTGGTGTGCTAGTGGTTTGATGCAAATGAAAATGAGTTGTCCTGAAGGACACAATTTTGGTGTTACAGGACATCTACCATCAGGTTTATTGATAACAGACAGTCCTAACTTACATGATCGTCCTTTACTGTAGGGGATGGCAATGTCTTTCTTAACATCAGGAATGGCTGGATTTGTGTAAGCAGAGACAAGAGGCACTAATCTGGTCATTTTCTGAAGCTAAGAAAGACGTTGCCATCCCCTAGAGTAAAGAATGTGCATATAATTTTGGACAGTCTACCATCAGTAAGCCTCATAGTAGATGTTCTTCAAGGTCTATTATCTATCTATCTATCTATCTATCTATCTATCTATCTTGTGTCAGTTATTCTTGTAAATATAAAAAAAATCATCCATGCACATTTTTTGTGGGGCTAAAAAAATCTTTTCTGCATGTATTTGTTCAGGATTCTTTGCAGACGTGACAAGACACTGTGTGACATGTTGTATCTTCCTGGACATATCAGCTTGGTTAAACAATGACATATTTACATGACAGTGTCCAAACTGACAATCTGCTATCATTTCTCCTAGTGTGCTAGCATCATTTATATGCATACTCATATTACTTATGTAGCTAGAGCCATTGTGTATGCCGACCTTCATGTAAATACCTACAGCTTCTCTACATATTTATTCACATCCCACACACAGCAATATGACATATTCCATTTTATTGAGATAGACACAATTTCTTACAGGTATATTGCATTACAATAGAAGAAGATGTCAAATGGGACATTTTTGTTTGGAGCAAATAACTAATAATTGTCTTAGAGGGTTTCAAAAGGAATAGATTGACTTTTCATTCTTTTTGACAAATACAATTGAAAATAAGAATATGTAACAAAAGTCTTTGTGACTGTCACTTTTGATGTTTTCTTCTTGTGACATACGCGCACCCACGTGACGTTTTTGGTAAACTTGCCTAAGAATATGAGGCAAACAGTACTGCTGAACCACTGATAATTTTATTAAAATATTATTACAGATTTTAAGAAAAAGTTTTATAAATTTTTGGGTCCAAAATCACACATCCATCGAAAATACTGTATTTCTGGCTTTGTTCCATTTCACATAGAACTCAATCCCATATTTTCGAACATGTATGTATGTAAAATAAAGCCAATGAACTGGCTACTTATTCTTTCTACACGCTATTTTAAGTGCCATTATTGCAAAAAAAAAATTATTACTGTGTTTGAGAACAATTAATTCTTAAGATAAATATTAATGTGAGTATTTTAATAAGTAATAAGCATTTTATTATGTTCCAATTGAAACAATAATCAAACAATCATCTTTTCAGTCTTTGGCTTATGAAAATTGTTTTGGTTCATTAAATTAGAGTCTATAATTAAAGGGGTTGTCTGATGTTTAGAAGCCAAATAGGGGGGTGACAAGGGGATTGTTGTGGTGTTGCAAGGACCACAACTGATCACCAAAAAGCCACCCTTGTGATACGCACAACAGAGATCCCTTTAACACTAATGGATGCAGGGAAGGCACCCTATTCCATGGGATTGTTGGAGATAGACAAGTGTTGTGCTTGGGTTTGCTTGGCTATAGTTTGTGAATAAGCTGAATGTTTGTTTTAATGCTCCAACCAGCAGTCAGACCCAGGGCCGGTTCTAGACAAAGTGAGGCCCTGGGCAAAACTAAAAGTGGGGCCCCAAAATTAAACTATTTTATGACCAGTCACAGTCAGCAAGAGGCTCCCTTTAGTATGGTAAAACAAACTGTCATTTTGGAGAATTTTATTGGAGATAGATAGCTGATAGGAAGATTGATGGGCAGCACGGTGGCTCAGTGGTTAGCACTACAGCCTTGCAGCGCTGGTCAACATCTGCAAAGAGTTTGTATGTTCTCTCTGTGGTAGGCTGATTAGACTTGTGAGGCGCATTGGGAAGAGGGACCGATATTTTCTGAAAGCAGACACTTGCCCCATTTTCAAAATAGCATCAAAGAGTTTATAGACACCTTCATGCAACTTTGATTCGAAATAAAACATTTTACAAAAAAATACTTAAAATTTCCCTTTGATGGCAAAAAATGTGCTCCAAACAGAAAGTATTTACCTTCACATCTCCTAAATGTAATAGATGGACATGTGTAGAGTTCACAAATGTCCCATATTGATATGTTCACATAAATAAATCATCATAATATCACTAACACTGTAATAACTAGATATCTGCTTTTCAGCTAGAAAATTCACACAGATGTATCATTGTCTGTTCCTTACACAATGGTCACCCAAATAAATAAGTATATATCCATAAACCAAGCTAATGAGATAATAAAGTCACGTTTAGATGTGCGCCATTGTATTAGCTGCACAATAACAGAACCCTCCGCGCTTCATAAGAATGAGAGTGAAAACATCATAACATAGGTGTAAATAATGGAGGATGATGGGAAATAAAAACTTTATTCCAGAACATGTGTGTGTTTTTGGTGTTACATATAACTTTATGGACATGTTCTGGGTTTGAATGTTCATTGTATCAGTCAATTTTCCCAACAACAAAAAACTATCACAAAATAAAAGGGAATATGAGAGAAAGTGTGTTCTTAGATAGTTCTGCATAGAGAAGGGTTAAAAACATGAATATTAGTTGATATTATCCCTTCTCAGAATGTAGTAACATATAAAGTGACTATTGCCATTATCTGTGAGGTGCAGCAGCTCCTGTGTGCAGCAAATGCTCCCTGCAGGCTGATGGCTAAGAATCTGGAGGGGAGGTACACTTCAGGGGGCTGTATCTCTGGCTCTGTGACACATAGAACCTCACTTCTTTTTTCCTATGAAAGAAGAGAGTCTCCTATTTTATATGAATCTAAAATTGTGTTTCTAAGTTTTAGGAAAATGGAGATATTAACTGTTGAACTGCCGTTGGGAGTGATTTTTATATATAAAATGGCACCTGATATTCTCACTTTAAACCTGAATATCTCTGGATCCATAGCACCTAGAAACAAAATTCAAGATTCATTTGAAAGAAGAGATTCTCCCCTTTCGGGGGGCCCTGGGCAATTGCCACCTTTGCCTACCCATAGCGCCGGCCCTGGTCAGACCCACAACGATCTCCTTTGTGGACAGAGAATAACTTCTAAACTTGGGACAACCACTTACAATTTCTCAGAAATGAACCAAACAAACACCAAAAAAAAGAACCAGTGTAGTGTAAAGTCAATATACCGACTGAGCATATTACAACTCTCTGGATTTTGGTATAAAATAAAGGTCTTCATTTTGTTCCATTATTAAAGGAAACCTACCACATGGTATGGTAGGTGTAAGATGGAAATACCCTGAGCTGGTGGTTGGTATTTCAATCTTACACCTACCATATCATGTGGTAGGTTTCCTTTAAGTCAGAAAGATTTATAGTTCAATGTATGGATGCAAATTGCCCATTGTGAAGCTCTGTTGATGGCATTTAAGGGTATAGAAGTTTTTTTATTACGTGAAAGACTGTTCTCTTGGAAAACAGATTTTCCTTAATATTTAGCTTTAATATTATTATTGTAGACTCTTACCCGTAATAAGACCAATTTAAAAAAATCACAGTTTTACAGCCCTAGACTGTTAGTGTAGATGTATATTGGAACCATGACATGGTCTCCAAAGGAATTCACATGTGAAATTTGTTCCAAAAAAAGTTAATAACAACAATAATAAGCAAAGTCAATTTTCTTTAATGTGAAATTTCCATAAAACTAGGGCAATAGTATGATAATACACTTGTAATGCAAAAATGATGGTATAGCACCAGTAGCTATAGAAACAGGCAAATTAAAAAATACATAATTAGATCTGAGGAATCATTCTCACTTCTGTTCCATTTATAGATGCATAATGCTCATATTATACATATATACAACACACAAATGTGACTAAACTGCGGTGCCACACATACCATGGGCAAGAGAGGTGGTGGTCTTAGAATAAGCAGCATTTCTAATCTCTTATAATCCTAGATGAAAGCAATAATATATTTTCACCAATAAAGAGGAAACAAGTTTTATAAACTATAAACTTTTCCCATAAATCTTTCTTACTGCACCTTCTCCCAAAATGTCACCTAACCAGGGAAAGTTAAGCTGCAGAAAAAAATACATTTTCCCATATTTTCCACTGACATTACATTAGATCTTGATTCATCTTAGCAATATCATACTAATTGGATGGGGCGATGGAAAAGCATTGTGAAATGCTGGACTGTCATCATGACGTCAGTGTTAATTGGCTCACTGGCAACTGTGTTGACAGCAGCCACTTCATCATCTTAATAAGATGCAAAAGATTAAAATTAAATGACTTAAGTACAGTATAAGAGCCTACTCCTTTGGCCTTGAGGACTCCAAATCAAGTGGGGCTCATGAGAATGAAGTGAATCTGTATTTGGAGTGAAAGGCAGAGCTGTGATCGACAATGAGGCAGGTGAGGAAGAAAAAAATGCAAAAAATGCATAAAACAATAGACATGTACATAGAAAATGTAGGTGTGGTACATCAATTCACATTGGTGGTATTGATTAGTATTGAAGGAATTCTACCATCAAAATGAAGCATGATAAACCAAGGACACTCATAGATACAGGTACTGTGGCTGTGCTAATCTTCTTATATTTGGTGTTCATGGCCTCCTCCCTTTTTAAAATAAACAATTAGCATTATGCTAATGCGCCAGAAGTGCCATCAGGAGCATTACCAGAGGAAAGATTTTACACTGTTCCGGAGCATGCCCCCCCCCCCCATCTGATCCGTTGGAACTTCCCGCCCCTCCCCTTTTCTGTAATCTTATTAGCATAATAATAATAACTATAATAATAAAGACAGGACACAGACTCGCAATTCTGATCCAAATGTGCAATAAGAATCCAATATTTGCATCAGTCTATTTATCAGGATGTTCTGTTGTTTAACTTTAAAGATTTCACTTTAACTGAAAAATTGCTGCATTATTACATCTGTAACACAGCAAATGGCATCAGGAAGCAATGCAGTTTTGGTACATTTATATATGTGTTTATAGGAAAACATTAGACCTCCCAAGGATTAACTGAGCCACAGTCATTTCACCTTATGGCACTATGTTCAGCTCAGTAGAAGTGAAAGAATTCCTATAAGGAAGTCATATTCTTTTGTTAGAGATAGTCAGGGTCCCCAAGGAGAAAACAGAAGTTCAAGGTTACTATAAAGTGAAAAGCAGCCCATGCAGTGCCGCTGCCTATTAGCCACAACAATCATGCTACTGCTAGGGGCTTCCAGAACCCAGATCAGCCATACTTGAGATAGAGTCAAGAAAACTGCTAAATATATAAAAGCATAATGATAATAATAAGAAGAATCATCCCCAAAAGGAAAATTGAAATAAAGGAAATAGAGGCAATGATATCCACTTAAATGCCATATATCTAAGTAAAAGGATTACAAAAACAACAAATAAAACATAAAAACCAAGGATATTTTTGAGTCAACATTTCCAAATTTAAAGAATGAAGAATTATATTAAAACAATTAATAAAATAACCATTTTTTCCTCTAGAAGCCAACCAACTGAACCCAAAAACATTCTAATAGCAAAACATTAGGGCTGTGAAACCAACACAAGCTCAAAACCTATGAAACATTGTCTTGTCATTCAAGACCAAACACTCCTTGGTCTGTAAGGGGTTAATTATCTTCCTTCACCTTTTGTCTATGTTTCATTGCACTAAAACAATGGCTACAGCACATGTGAAAGTGGTACAATAATTGTGCATTTGAAATAAGTATTTGATTTTCATTTCTAACATGCATTTGTGCCTGTGGGATCTATTCAGTATGCAGTGAAAATCTGAAGAGATTTCTCTCAAGAGGAAGGAACATTTCCAGCATCTATATTAATCTGAGGACTCAATTGCGCATAAGAGATTTTATACACTTTAGTGCACTGGTGTTCTCTGTGCTTCTGTCCAGCTCCAGTAAATGACAGCTCCCATGATCCACTGGTTTCCTGAGAAATAGGCAATGGTGGCAGTTCCATCCCAATAGTTTATCCAAAACCAGATTTTACGGATATATGTAGAATGTTCCTGAGCATCTATACAGGCAGTCCCCGGGTTACGTACAAGATAGGTTCAATATGTTTGTTTTTAAGTTGAATTTGTATTTAAGTCGGAACTGTATATTTTATAATTGTTGCTCCAGACACATTTTTTTTTGGCCTCTGTGATAATTGGATTTTAAATATGTTGGACTGTCATAAAAAGGTTAACTGCAGACACCTTTGATGGCTGTTACAGCTGTTTATTTTAGCCTAGGGCTAAAGTATAGTAAGTTACCTATTACCAGAGGTCCGTTTTTAACTAAGGGTCTTCTCTAAGTCGGGTTTTCTTAAGTAGGGGCCCGCCTGTAATGACAAAGATAACAGTAAGCAAATATTACATAATAAAACTATTTGTAATAATAAGAAATACTAACTATTCATTGTGTTAAGGAATTTTCTCAACAAAGCTGATGCTCCATTATTCCTAGTAAAAGATGTACGTGTACAGTATGAAAGGAGAGGCAACAAAAGACAAAAAATGAGTGAATTCCACTCATTGGCCCACATTTACTAAAAACAGTACAGTCTGTACTATGTGCAGTTTGCCTGTGTAGTGTGCAGGGGGTGCCAGATTCAGGATTTGTGGCTCATGTTCTTCGTGAATCTGGCACTCCCTGCACTGCCCCAAAAGAGTGCACCACTTTTTCTTTCACAAACTGGTGAAAGGAACTTAGTAAATATAGGTCTTTTGGTAAGATTTATCACTACCTTACTTCTAAATGTTATAACAAAAAAGGGGGGTTTGTGTTTCAGCCAAACTCACCCAAGAACTTGATTAGAAGTTCAGGGCCGGGTCCACTGGACCACAACCCAAAAGTATGTTATGGACCCGAATTTTGAGGTTTGGATCCAATCATTAATACCAATAGCTATCTACCATAGCAGAGCTTCCCCTCAAAAAATAAAAGCTATGAGGTATGATATGCTGCTATGGTGAACAATATTTTTTTCTCCATATTTTCATAACTGTTTTGAATAGGAACATGCAATACAAAATATCAAACCTAGAACATAATAAAGCAGAGTGATAGTGACGAAGGAGGTGAGAAATAACGTATAACATATTCTAACTAAAGTGCAGTTTTGTATGATTCTGCAACATTTTTTCTTCTTTAATTCATTACATTAAATATCTACTTTACAGTCAGCCAATAGCAGCATTTGTCAGAGCACTTGGCTTTTTAAACCATAACCATATGTTCAATGACAGCAGTAGGATGTTTCTGATTTTAGCCAAATCTAAATTGGACCATTAACCATATTTTCCATTAGCCTGAATTAGCACTCTTCTTTGGCTTATGTGTTAGGATTTCTTTTCTCTGACTATTAACTTTTAGTAGAAAGTTTATTTATTTGTGATGATAATTGTTGACCTCAGCTGTTTGTTGACTTATAATATAATCCATCATTGATGAAAGCAGAAACGGTTAAAATGGAACATAGGATATAAACAGAGTAGATTTTTATTTCAATTTATTGTGCAAAAAATGTTCTATGGAGATGGGATCATGAGAAAGTTATCAAATCATCAAGTTAGGAATTTTCAAGTTATCAAGTCAGGAATTTACCTGTTGGTGAGATTGGTGAGATTCTGTAAGTGGGATCTTATTCTGCATTTTTTAATTTTGCTATATGGTTATCTTATCAAAATATGGTTTTATTGTGGATTCTTTTTTAAACCATGACCCCTTATACTTATTTATATTTCAGCATAAATTTGATCTAAAAGTCCTAGAAGTAGAAACACAAAACCAAATTAAACAAATGAGTCAACACAATAAAATTATAACACTCTAGACTCATTCACATGAAAATTAATTTATAAATTCCACTTGTTCATCAACCTGTATAAAAGAGCTTAAACTCATGTTAGTGCATTTTCCCTCATGAACCTACTTCCAGATGATGGACAAATGTCCTGACATTTCCCATTAGAATTTGCAGGTATAATTCAGAATTTATTGATCCATCAATAATGGCATGTCGACCTGACCCGTATGCAGCACAACAGGCCGTAAAGCATGATATTATCACAACCTTGTTACACATGTGATATGATATTGTTTTTCTACTGATAACATAACACTTCTTATTTGCACCAAACAGCATTATTTGGCTCCCATACATCTACAGAAGGTTATTCTAATATCTGTCTCGCTTGTCCAGGTGATTTGTATCATCCTTGTCTTTGTTTATTGTGTTCTTCAATTTTAAAGGAAATAGGAAATACTTAGGTAAAGTGCACAAAAACTCTTTGCTTTGACTTAGAGAAACTGCTGCCTTCAAGGGTTCAGTAGCATATGTGATAAAATAGCCTTGGATACACTTCACTTAAAAGCAAGCTTGTCTCAATAGTCTTTTTGATTCTTTGAAATGGAACATAGGCATGATGGAAGACCCCCCACAGTGATGCCACAGCTCTTTGCAAGTATCTTGTCTAGTAGATTTTATCTGCATATTTTACATTGAACAATCATTTTTCTCCCAGACCTTGCTTTTCAGTGTCAGTAACCATGGATAACAAAACATAAACAATGACCAGTTGAAAATGTCTATTTGACAGTTCATTGATATCAAGTGCCTAAAAAATGGCACCAATTTGGGTCCGATAGGGGAGGCTAGAAGTACTGTATAATAAAAACTGTTACAAAATGAGAAGAACATACAGCTGCTAAGGTATCTGAAGTGTTAAACAGTGAAAAACACATATCATTAAATTCGTTGATTTCAAATTAACCTCAAATGATTGAAAATTATTATTTGTTTCTCTTAGGTGACTTGGTTTTGACCTCCATATTTTTTCCATATTAAAAAACTCAAAATTAAACTAAGCTCCAACAAACAAATCATAAACAGTCTTCCCTTGTTAATCTATCTCATATTATAAACAGAGCCGGATTAAAGGAGGTGCTCGAGCCCCAGGGCCCCCACCCCTTTCACTTTTTAAGGGGCCCCCACCAGTTTCCAACAGTCAGCAACTCAGCTCTGTGTGCAATGCGCAGCGGCCCGTGGCCGCCCGCAATGCACATAGGGGTCTAGGATGACCGCTGTGGCATTGAGACACAGCTGCCTTCGCTGGGGGAGATCGTTGAGATCGCCATTTTCTGCAGTGGACTGGCGGCTAAAGTCTACAGGGGGCTGGTGGCTGTATACTACAGGGGTCTGGCAGGCTATATACTACAGGGGTCTGGCAGGCTACATACTACAGGGGGCTGGCAGGCTATATACTACAGGGGGCTGGAAAGCTATATACCTCCAAAAACCAGCACCCTTAATCCGGCCCTGATTATAAACATATTCTTAAGCTTCCCTTTTTTCTACCTCTAAAATAGAAGATAAAAAAGTCCACTATCTTGATACTAAGGGTAGTTCAGTCTTCAGTTTTTTCCTTCAGTTATTTTGACCCAAAACAAGGAGTGGTGGAAATGAAACAGGTGGAATTCTTTCCATTATACCTTACCTATGTAAGTACTTGATCCAGTTTTGTGTTTTCTGCCTTAGGCACACTAACATTCCTTCCCCATGCTAAAAAATGGTAGAATGGTCTCATGTTTAATAAAGTTTTTTCTTGAATTTAAAAAACCTTCTGTTTCTCATGTTAGGGCTAATTCATATCTCTGTTATACCTTCAGTTATTTTCTTGACTTATTTTGAGCCAAAACTATGTAAGGTTCATTTCACACTACTGTTCCTTCCCTCAGTTCCTTACCTCTTTTAAAAAAGTAAAGAATGGAGGTTTAATAAAGGTTTAACATATCACTTAAAAATCCCATTGATATCAATGTAAATTTTATGACATCTGTTATGGCTTGGCATGGATCCATTATCCATGCATTTTTTTAAACGGAGGAAAAGTACTGAAGCATCATATTTTCCGTCCAAAAAATGCATCCCTGCCTAAACAGAACATAATAGATGATCAAATTTACATTGATGTCATTGATGCAGCTTGAGAATGGCTGCATAGAGTCAGCCGAAACATCGCTGTATCCACTTGTGAAATAAAGACACCTTTTTCCATGGAGTGCTGCCCGCCTGCCTTTTCCCCTTCTAGGGTCCTTGAATCAGACCCTTCGAGTCTGCACCCACCTTTGGATCTTAATCCACTATCTCACTGTGCCGCCCTTCTTTGACGTGTGCAGAAACAGTGGCATGGGTGCATGGGTGTATATGGTACTGTATGTGTGTTTATGCTGTATGTATATATGGTGTGTATATACTGCATGTGATTTTAACTCATGTATGAGTATACAAATATATTTTTAAGGGGGAAGGGGGAGCCTATTCATAATACTTTTATAGGGCCCTACCTTTACTAGTTACGCCCCTGATCAGAAACTCTATACATTATTATACATTGTATAAAGTATGGTAGAGAGCAATTTAGGCAGGAGCCTTGTTATATTGGGCCCCATTTAGATCCAAAAAGTGGTTATTGTCCCAGATCAAGCAGTGGTCCACCATAACTTCTTTCTGATCTGAACTGTATGAGCATCCTTGGAATGCATATATAGGGTGGTGGGTATTTGTTACATCATGCAGCAAACACCCACCTTGTATAGAGAGGGTTAATACAGACATCAGAGTGGTCCATGAGCAGGGTTGGCTCCAGTTTTCAGTAGGCCCCTAGGCAACAGAGCCTCAGTGGGCCCCTTTCCAGAGAACTCAAGTGGGGCCATTAAAAATTTAGAAACTAAACCAGTCTCCTATTCCCTAAAATATTCCCTAGTTTATCATCTCAAACAGCCCCTTCATGGTTATTTTATATAAGCCCCACTCACTCCATATGGATTCATCAGGTAAAGCCCCCTTTACCTCCATGAATTTATTATGTACAGCCTTATATGGGCCCCCCTACAGCCGGTCCTGTCCATGAGACCACATATAACAATATCAGAGGTAGGCGGAAATAATGAATAATCTTTGTAACCCCATATTAGTATGGCTTTGATGAAGAGGTTGGTCTTTCAATATTAACACAGATTCAAAATTTATAAATTCATTAAAAGTTAATTATTAGAGATGAGCGAGCACTAAAATGCTCGGGTACTCGTTATTCGAGACGAACTTTTCCCGATGCTCGAGTGCTCGTTTCGAGTAACGAGCCCCATTGAAGTCAATGGGAGACTCGAGCATTTTTCAAGGGGACCAAGGCTCTGCACAGGGAAGCTTGGCCAAACACCTGGGAACCTCAGAAAAGGATGGAAACACCACGGAAATGGACAGGAAACAGCAGGGGCAGCATGCATGGATGCCTCTGAGGCTGCTTAATCGCACCATTATGCCAAAATTATGGGCAACAGCATGGCCATGACAGAGTGACAGAATGAAGCTAGATAGCATCTAAAACATCCAATAATTGACCCTGACACTATAGGGGACGGCATGCAGAGGCAGCGGCAGCAGCGGAAGGCTAGAGAGTGGCATGGCGACATACCCTAAATGGACTCAGGCTTCAAACCAATGGGTAGCAGAGAGGAACCAAAGAAGGTGAGCAAGAAGCGCTCAAATAATATTGGTACATGATAAAAGTTTGCCAGTATATTTTGTGGATTACACAGCAGGGTGGCGACAAAGTTAACATGGAAGCCATGAAAACAATCCAAAATTCTGCCTGACACAGCTCGTTTGATAAGGGGACGATGTATGGAGGCAGTGAACTAGTAGTAGATTAAAGGTACTGCAGTTAAAACTATGTTAGTTGGTTCTTGGCATGGAGCTGGCGCTCCGCTGCCAGGCGAGCTTTCGCCAATCCAAGCCCCTGTCTCTAGGCTACTCCCCAAACAGCACTTCTAAGAACCTTTCGGATAAGATCAAGTGTAGTAGCGTTCTTATAAGTTTGGGATATGGCGGGTGAGGGGAATGTAAACATCTGCGCAAGAAGCGCTGAAATAATATCCGTAAATGAAAAAAGTTTTCCAGTATATTTTGTGGCTTACACAGCAGGGTGGCGACAAAGTTAACAAGTTTGATGTGGAATGCCCTGCAATAGCTCTTGGGCGGTGTGCCTTTTATCACCTAGGCTCAGCAGTTTGAGCACCGCCTGCTGTCGCTTAGCAACGGCACTGCTGCTGTGCCTAGAGCTACCGACTGATGGCGCCATGCCCACGGATGGTAATTCGGAGGAGGAGGAGGTGGAGGAGGGGTGGGAGGATTTGGAGGTATAGTAGGCCTTTGAGACCTGGACCGAGGTAGGCCCCGCAATCCTCTGCGTCGGCAGTATATGACCAGCCCCAGGGTCAGACTCGGTCCCAGCCTGCACCAAGTTAAGTGTAGTAGCGTTCTTATAAGTTTGGGATATGGCGGGTGAGGGGAATGTAAACAGATGCGCAAGAAGCGCATGATGCGCATGGAGCTGGCGCTCCGCTGCTAGGCGAGCTTTCGCCAATCCAAGCCCCTGTCTCTAGGCTACTCCCCAAACAGCACTTCTAAGAACCTTTTGTATAAGATCAAGTGTAGTAGCGTTCTTATAAGTTTAGGATATGGCGGGTGAGGGGAATGTAAACAGATGCGCAAGAAGCGCATGATGCGCATGGAGCTGGCGCTCCGCTGCTAGGCGAGCTTTCGCCAATCCAAGCCCCTGTCTCTAGGCTACTCCCCAAACAGCACTTCTAAGAACCTTTTGTATAAGATCAAGTGTAGTAGCGTTCTTATAAGTTTAGGATATGGCGGGTGAGGGGAATGTAAACAGATGCGCAAGAAGCGCTGAAATAATATCCGTAAATGGTAAAAGTTTGCCAGTGTATTTTGTGGATAACACAGCAGGGTGGCGACAAAGTTAACAACTTTGATGTGGAATCCATGAAAACAACCCAAATTTCGGCCTGACAAACCTCGTTTGATAAAGGGACGATGTATGGAGGCAGCTATATGGACGACTTTTGGAGGTAGCAATGGAGACAACGTGTGGAGGCTGCTATGGAGACAATTCAATTTGGATAGTGCCTGTATGTGGCAGTCCAAAAAATTTTTCAAACCAGAGGAGCAGGTAGGTGGCCCTCCAGAAAAATGGAATAGATTGAGTGCCTGTATGTGGCAGTCCAAAAAATTTTTCAAACCAGAGGAGCAGGTAGGTGGCCCTCCAGAAAAATGGAATAGATTGAGTGCCTGTATGTGGCAGTCCAAAAAAGTTTTTAAACCAGAGGAGCAGGTAGGTGGCCCTCCAGAAAAATGGAATAGATTGAGTGCCTGTATGTGGCAGTCCAAAAAATTTTTCAAACCAGAGGAGCAGGTAGGTGGCCCTCCAGAAAAATGGAATAGATTGAGTGCCTGTATGTGGCAGTCCCAAAAAATTGTTTAAAACAGAGGACCGGAAAGGTGGCCCTCCAGAAAAATTGAATAGATTGAGTGCCTGTATGTGGCACTCCCAAAAATTGTTTAAAACAGAGGACCGTGTCGGTGGCCCTCCAGAAAAATTAAATGCATAAAGTACTATACCTAGAGCCAGTGGGCCCTGTCAAAAAACAGCCAGTTTCCTCTGCTTTACTGTAGAAAGAGGAGGAGAAGGAGGAAAATGAGGAGGAGGAGGAGTGGATAAATTATTCAGGTTGAGCTTCCTTCACCTGCTGGAGATTTGAAATTAGGAGAAATCCATGCTTTATTCATCTTGATAAGCGTCAGCCTGTCAGCGCTGTCAGTCGACAGGCGTGTACGCTTATCGGTGATGATGCCACCAGCTGCACTGAAAACCCGCTCTGACAAGACGCTAGCGGCAGGGCAGGCAAGAACCTCCAAGGCGTAGAGCGCCAGTTCGTGCCACATGTCCAGCTTTGAAACCCAGTAGTTGTAGGGAGCTGTGTGATCATTTAGGACGATGGTATGGTCAGCTACGTACTCCCTCACCATCTTTCTGTAAAGATCAGCCCTACTCTGCCGAGACTGGGGACAGGTGACAGTGTCTTGCTGGGGTGACATAAAGCTGGCAAAAGCCTTGTAAAGCGTACCCTTGCCAGTGCTGGACAAGCTGCCTGCTCGCCTACTCTCCCTCGCTACTTGTCCCGCAGAACTACGCACTCTGCCGCTAGCGCTGTCAGAAGGGAAATACTGTTTCAGCTTGTGCACCAGGGCCTGCTGGTATTCATGCATTCTCACACTCCTTTCCTCTCCAGGGATGAGAGTGGGAAGATTTTGCTTGTACCGTGGGTCCAGGAGAGTGAACACCCAGTAATCGGTGCTGGAATAAATTCTTTGAACGCGAGGGTCACGGGATAAGCAGCCTAGCATGAAATCTGCCATATGCGCCAGAGTACCAACGCGTAAGAATTCACTCCCCTCACTGGCCTGACTGTCCATTTCCTCCTCCTCCAACTCCTCCAACTCCTCTTCTTCTGCCCATACACGCTCAACAGTGTAGGACTCAACAATGGTCCCCTCTTGTGTCTCGCCAACATTCTCCTCCTCTTCCTCCTCATCCTCCTCCACCTCCACCTCCTCCGATATGCGCTGAGAAACAGACCTAAGGGTGCTTTGGCTATCAACAAGGGAATCTTCTTCCCCTGTCTCTTGTGAGGAGCGCAAAGCTTCCGACTTCATGCTGACCAGAGAGTTTTTCAACAGGCCAAGCAGCGGGATGGTGAGGCCACTGACCATCTGTGTTGACTCCTCAAAGTTACTCAGCACCTGACAGATATCAGACATCCACGTCCACTCCTCATTGTAGACTTGAGGAAGCTGACTGACCTGACTACCAGTTCTGGTGGAAGTTGACATCTGGCAGTCTACAATCGCTCGGCGCTGCTGGTAAACTCTGGATAACATGGTCAGTGTTGAATTCCACCTCGTGGGCACGTCGCACAACAGTCGGTGAGCGGGCAGTTGGAGGCGGCGCTGCGCTGCCCTGAGAGTGGCAGCATCTGTGCTGGACTTCCTGAAATGCGCACAGATGCGGCGCACCTTCGTGAGCAAATCAGACAGATTGGGGTATGTCTTGAGGAAACGCTGAACTATCAGATTTAACACATGGGCCAGGCATGGCACATGTGTCAGTCTGCCGAGTTGCAGAGCCGCCACCAGGTTACGGCCGTTGTCACACACAACCATGCCTGGCTTCAGGTTCAGCGGTGCCAGCCACAGATCAGTCTGCGCCGTGATGCCCTGTAATAGTTCTTGGGCGGTGTGCCTTTTATCGCCTAGGCTCAGCAGTTTGAGCACCGCCTGCTGTCGCTTAGCGACGGCACTGCTGCTGTGCCTAGAGCTACCGACTGATGGCGCCATGCCCACGGATGGTCGTTCGGAGGAGGAGGTGGAGGAGGGGTGGGAGGAGGAGGAGGCATAGTAGGCCTCAAACACCTGGACCGAGGTAGGCCCCGCAATCCTCGGCGTCGGCAGTATATGACCAGCCGCAGGGTCACACTCGGTCCCAGCCTCCACCAAGTTAACCCAATGTGCCGTCAGAGATATATAGTGGCCCTGCCCGGCAGCACTCGTCCACGTGTCCGTGGTCAGGTGGACCTTGTCAGAAACGGCGTTGGTCAGGGCACGGATTATGTTGTCTGACACATGCTGGTGCAGGGCTGGGACGGCACATCGGGAAAAGTAGTGGCGGCTGGGGACCGAATACCGAGGGGCGGCCGCCGCCATGAGGCTGCGAAAGGCCTCGGTCTCTACTAGCCTATAGGGCAGCATCTCCAGGCTTAGCAATCTGGAGATGTGCACATTAAGGGCTTGGGCGTGCGGGTGGGTTGCACTATATTTGCGTTTCCGCTCCAGCGTCTGGGGTATGGAGAGCTGAACGCTGGTGGATGCTGTGGAGGATCGTGGAGGTGACGATGGGGTTTTTGTGGCAGGGTCCTGGGCAGGGGGCTGACTATCAGCTGACACAGGGGAAGGAGCAGTGGTGTGCACGGCCGGAGGTGAACGCGCTTGTTGCCACTGAGTGGGGTGTTTAGCATTCATATGCCTGCGCATACTGGTGGTAGTTAAGCTAGTAGTGGTGGAACCCCTGCTGATCCTGGTTTGGCAAATGTGGCACACCACAGTCCGTCGGTCATCCGGTGTTTCCTTAAAGAACCTCCAGACTTCTGAAAATCTAGCCCTCGCCGCAGGAGCCCTCGCCACGGGAGCTTCACTAGTTGACACATTTGGCGCTGATGCACCAGCTCTGGCCCTGCCTCTCCGTCTGGCCCCACCACTGCCTCTTCCAACCTGTTCTGGTCTCCGTCTCAGAAGCACTGTGTTCACCCGGCCTCTCAACCCAGCTTGGGTCTGTCACCTCATCATCCTCCGATCACTCAGTCTGCTCCCCCCTCGGACTTCCTGCCCTGACAACAACTTCCCCACTGTCTGACAACCGTGTCTCCTCATCGTCGGACACCTCTTTACACACTTCTTCCACTACGTCAACAAGGTCATCATCACCCACAGACTGCGACTGGTGGAAAACCTGGGCATCGGAAAATTGCTCATCAGCAACCGGACAAGTGGTTTGTGACTGTGGGAAGGGTCCAGAAAACAGTTCCTCAGAGTATGCCGGTTCAAATGGCAAATTTTGCTGGGAGGGGGCAGACTGGGGGGGAGGAGGCTGAGGTGCAGGAGCTGGAGGAGTGCCGATTTCGGTGACATGGGTGGACTGCGTGGAAGACTGACTGGTGGACAAATTGCTCGAAGCATTGTCGGCAATCCACGACATCACCTGTTCGCACTGTTCTGGCCTCAACAGTGCTCTACCACGATTCCCAGTAACTTCAGACATGAACCTAGGGAGTGTAGCTCTGCGGCGTTCCCCTGCTCCCTCATAAGCAGGTGGTGTCTCACCCCGCCCAGGACCACGGCCTCTGACCCCTGCAGTAGTTGGACGCCCACGTCCCCGCCCTCGTCCTCTACCCCTAGCCCTCGGGTTAAACATTTTGAAAATGAGAGTTATAACTTGTATTTTTTTTTTAACTTTTTTTTTTTTGTTGTTTTTTTTTTGTGTTTTTTAGTTTTTAAAACCAAACGATGCTATCCTATTGCTATGGCTATTTTCTAGCCAAGTATTACAGCACACTACTATGCCAGATGAGATGACGCTGAGTTATGAAAAAAATAAACGTAAAATAAAAAAGGAAATGGCAGACTGTGCCTAATTGAAATACAACCCCGGGCCCTAATAAATTTTCCCACTTCGGTCTTTGCGATGGATATGTGCGTCACTAAAACACAGTGGTCGCAAGTCTGACTCCAAATTGCTCCCAATTTGATAGTAGATGCACTGCAGCAAGTACAGCCACCAGCAGATCAACCAGAAATCAAATATATATAACGCTACTGTAGGCGTAATTAAGACGTTTGTATTCTCCTATGGCTATTTTCTAGCCAAGTATTACAGCACACTACTATGCCAGATGAGATGACGCTGAGTTATGAAAAAAATAAACGTAAAATAAAAAGAAACTGGCAGACTGTGCCTAATTGAAATACAACCCCGGGCCCTAATAAATTTTCCCACTTCGGTCTTTGCGATGGATATGTGCGTCACTAAAACACAGTGGTCGCAAGTCTGACTCCAAATTGCTCCCAATTTGATAGTAGATGCACTGCAGCAAGTACAGCCACCAGCAGATCAACCAGAAATCAAATATATATAACGCTACTGTAGGCGTAAGTAAGCCGTTTGTATTCTCCTATGGCTATTTTCTAGCCAAGTATTACAGCACACTACTATGCCAGATGAGATGACGCTGAGTTATGAAAAAAATAAACGTAAAATAAAAAGAAACTGGCAGACTGTGCCTAATTGAAATACAACCCCGGGCCCTAATAAATTTTCCCACTTCGGTCTTTGCGATGGATATGTGCGTCACTAAAACACAGTGGTCGCAAGTCTGACTCCAAATTGCTCCCAATTTGATAGTAGATGCACTGCAGCAAGTACAGCCACCAGCAGATCAACCAGAAATCAAATATATATAACGCTACTGTAGGCGTAATTAAGACGTTTGTATTCTCCTATGGCTATTTTCTAGCCAAGTATTACAGCACACTACTATGCCAGATGAGATGACGCTGAGTTATGAAAAAAATAAACGTAAAATAAAAAGAAACTGGCAGACTGTGCCTAATTCTACTCAAACCCCTAATAAATTTTCCCACTTTGGTGTTTGAGGTGGATATGTGTGTCACTAAGAGCTAAACACAACGGTAGCAAGTCCCCCTGCTAATTCCTCACAATATGGTACTAGCTGCAAATAAAAAAAAAAATATATATAACGTTATTGTAGCCCTAAGAAGGGCTGTTGGGTTCTTTTAGAATCACTCCTGCCTAACAGTAAGCTAATAGAACACCCTAACGCTTTCCCTGAGCAGCAGCAGCTCTCTCCCTAGCGGCATCCAGACAGAGAATGATCCGAGCAGCGCGGGCAGCGGCTAGTCTATCCCAGGGTCACCTGATCTGGCCAGCCAACCACTGCTATCTACGTGTAAGGGTACCACGTCATGCTGGGTGGAGTGCAGAGTCTCCTGGCTTGTGATTGGCTCTGTTTCTGGCCGCCAAAAAGCAAAACGGCGGGAGCTGCCATTTTCTCGAGCGGGCGAAATACTCGTCCGAGCAACGAGCAGTTACGAGTACGCTAATGCTCGATCGAGCATCAAGCTCGGACGAGTATGTTCGCTCATCTCTATTAATTATGTTTGGTTTAGATCTTATACTAAAAAAACAAGGTTGCATTGGTTTACTATGTGTCTAAAATATGGATGACTTTTTTCCTTTCGCCAGAAACTGCAAAATTTTCAGCTTCACATTGTACACTATGGAGAAAGGCTCTCATTGTACAATAAACAGAATCAATCCAAACATATTTCCTATAACAGGAATCTACAAGCCCAGACACCCATATCATTTGTTTTGGAAATGCAATTAACATGATTTATTGGCACTTTTGTTTGCCGTTGCCACTATGTGAGACCCTAAGCATGTGTTTCAGCTTTATGCAATAATGCTTAGATGTTCAAATATTCAGGATAAGGACTGGGTTATCTCATTAATTTTACAAAGCTCTGTCACTTGGTGAATCATGAATGTAGCTGAACAGTACAAACACAGCGAATTTCCATTCCAAAATGCTTACTATTTTCTACAGTTTATAAGGCATTAAACAATGGTTTGCAGCTTGGGAAAATGTAGCTTTATCAGACAGAAATATGTGGGAGCTTAAAGGTGCAGATCAGAGGACAATGTTGTCTACTATGGGTTGTAATTGTAAATTCTTCTTGTTCAGTAACTTTGCGACTGTGCCTCATACTTTGAAATGTGACAGTGAATAAAACTTTGAAGCAAACACATTAAACCCCCGCAGGATCTTGCCTGCTTCTCAGCCCTGAATAGCAAGACTAATTGAAATATTTTTATTATTCTCTCTTCGAAAATCTAGTCTCCAAAAAAAAAATGTTGTGGATTATTGGATTCTGTAACCGATTCATTCATCTGGGGCAGCTGACAAGTAGAGGCTGTCAGTCTCCGAACAGAAATATGGTAAAATTATTAATAGTCATTGATATGTAGAGATGGTTCTTTGGTGGTCGTTATTTATGGGTCGCATACAAAACTTAATGTGATCAATGTATAAAGTTTGGTTTTCTGTGCACCAGCCATAATGTTTGTCAGGCTACTTGACAGAATAACTAAGATGTCAAAACCTCTTATTAACTCTGGTGCTACATATGCAAAGTGGATTTGAAATATACAGCATTCCCGGGGTGGTGTATTAGCTATGCTACCATTAGTTCTCTGGGGCAGAGTATGGTTAATTTTGCTGGCCAAGGTCCCTTTCTCTAGCCGGCCTTGCCAAAGAATTTTGAAATTGTAACTATTTCATGCCTATCACGCTTCACGATACATTGCCCCTATTGAATATTTCAGCTTTTTTATGGTTTTGTTGTGAGCGCATCTAACTTATGGGGACTTATTTACATCTTTTCATAAAGTTTCTGCGCTATCCTTTGTTCTTTCATTCATCAGTACAATTTTCAGTGAAGAGTTGTCCAAATCTATTACTAACAGTGCACTAGGATGCTCCAAGTTCATCTACAGTCCTGAACCCGGCAGCAGCTGTCAACTCTCTTCTACCTATCTCCAAAGCTTTGGGTGGTTACAACTACTAACAGATTTATTTAAAGTTGTTAGATAACTACATTCGCCTATATTGGCTTGCAGGTTTTTCTGTCTGGGTCAATGGATGGATCCATAGGTTCCCTATGCTGCATCAATAGGCATACTTTATTACATTACTGTACCAGTTATACTCATTAGTGAAATTAATTAGCCTTCTTATATAAATATCATACTGGGGTGACTTCTTTTTACCCACACGGCTGTTCCTAAGAGGGTGACTCATTTTTGTAAAAGACTGCAGTGCAGGTAACATTCATAATGCACAAAGTGAATCATCTTCTTTGCATCATTCACGATGATGTTTCCTGTAGGTGGAATGACACTTTTCTCATTTATCAATCTTATTCTTTTAAGGGCTTAAACACACAAACACACCTTGCGATAACCTTCTTTTAAATATTGTTTTAAGAGACACTGAAAAAGCCAGAGATATA